>NW_027466488.1:785000-1385000 GCF_050575085.1 Anarhichas minor
TTTCTAGTCGCCAATCGCTGATAAAGTTACATTGTAAACCACTGATCTGTGTTTAAATCCTAGACTGTATATAAGAAGGTGTAAATTGACAGGACGGTGGCAGCATTGCTAACGGCTAACGAACGAAGTACCGCTCAGTTACATTACGATGCGTTCAGGGTCTGTTTAGTGAAGATGAGTATTGGGGCGAAGGTAAATTATAACATATCATGATGTGGTCACATGGGATCTCGAAAAATGTAGTTTTGGTGAATTTGGTGATAAATATCCGTCACCCTTGACCTGTTCTCAAGGCACCCCAAGGTGCTGCGGCACCCACTGTGGGAAACTCTGCTCTGAACGAACTGCATTTACTGAGACTTTTTCCATTAGAGAACACTTTCAGCCTATAATAAAATACAAAAAAAGATATTGTTATGTTATGTCTGGTATGTAGTCATCCATCTCAGATGATGATGTTTCATGATACAAAAAGGTAGTTGAGCACACGTTCAATCCGATAGTTAGGCAGTAGAGCAGATTTATGATAAGGAAAAAGATGAGTATCTGCACTCTTAATTTTGCATATCTGGCATTGAGTCATTAATTTGTGACTATTCTACATCATGAAAAATAAAAATGCTCACGCCCTGAAATCAGACCCCCCACATCATCCATCATTTTTACTCTCAGTGACTGTTCTCTCCTTTCTGTGTTCTGGAAATGAACTAGTACAGGGTCGTCCTTCAATCAGAGCGTAACTAGCTGGCCAACGTTAGCTAGCTTGCTATTTCCACCACGTTTTCACGCCGACGTTACACTGGCTACAGAAGAGGAGAAGAACAGTGGGCTGGTGGTTACAGAGGTGCGAGAGTTTCACACTGGCTACAACTGGGATGGTCAGTCTGCATAGCTGGTGCCCGCTCTCCTCCTGGAGAAATACTCTCCCAATGGCGTGGAGTGAGGCGGAAGGACCGCAGGGTGCGATACTCGTCTCATTTAGGGTCAGTAACTTAAGTCAAATATCTCAGTCCCTTGCCCACTTTTTTAATTTTTCAAAATGAGTACAGAGTTGTTTATTGAAAACACCTAAGAGTGGGAAGTGGACGGATTTCAAGGTGTATATATGGACAATATGTATATTAAGCAGGAAAAACAATTGTCAGAAAAGATGATAGTGTATGAATATAATTGTAAAAAAAGGTCTCAAAGAAAAGAAAATGACAGAAGTCTGATATCAGGAAATGTACACAGATACTGAGAGTGATTATTACGCCTTATATCATCTTAAGCAGCGGACAATGTCTCCCACAGGGTGATGACTGTTTCCCAGACAAAAACGACAGTACAGTTTCAACCAACACTGCGGAAGATAAGCAAACGAACACACAGAAGTATGTGTATGTGTGTGTGAAGGCATGTAGGGCAACAAGCCTTGGGATGAATCTGTTCCAGCCTCTTTCTCTCTTCCCTAACCAGCTGAGCCACGGCTGCCACATGCACTCTCTCTTGTCCCTTCCTGCTTCCCCTCTCTCTCTCTCTCTCACACACAAAACACCCTGTGTCAAATCCCCTATGCCTGCAGTGGGAATGATAAATCCCTGCAGAGACCTGCCTTTTCAGAAAGGATGCAGGGCTGACTCCAAGTGTCCTAGCTTTGATAGGCTGGCTGTTGGATAAGGAAATGGACTGAACCAAGACATTTCCATCCACTCATCTCAATCAACAACATCAGCAGCTGAGCGAAAGGTGGTGGATCATTTTATTCCAGCAGCCCATTTGAATCCTCAAGCAAAAGTGTGGACAACACTTATAATGCAGGGCTAATGCCAGGCTGGTCTTCCTGAGTGAGATCCGCGAGATAATATTTAGACTTCAGGTCAATATCAGAATCAAGCCACTCACACACCAGAACAGCGTGTTATCGACTTCCTGGGCGTTCCCATGTGTTTTTGGTTGTGCTGAAACATCCTGCTGGACTAGCCTCACTCAGCCACACTATATCTGGGAAGCTCAGCTTTCACTGATAGATTCAAGTCAAGATTTGGGTGAAAAGATGAAGGCAAATTTTAACAATTCAGAACTACACCCATGTTATTCCAGACCAATGACAGCCAAGCAAGTGGTGCGCTCATCCTATAAAGTGGAAGGGTTCATGTTGATGCCTCAGAGAAGCAGATAAACTGTCAATCATCCATTGCACAGCCTGCTTTGAATAACATAAAATATGTAATGCCAAACCACAATGAGACAAATAATATTTGTAGATTGTTTTGCAAGACTACTGCTAGTTTTTAAGATCTGCCATGTGATTCAGATTATAGCCGGTGCATCCCTCCCTCCCACTCCTTCCTTTCTCCATCTCACCCCTCCAATAACCCCTCCTCACATCACCTCCTCCCTCAGAAGACATTTTCTGCTTTCCTTCTTTCTTTTTTTTTTTCCTCTCTGCGGTGTGTATCTGCCCTGGATTTCCCTCCAGGGATGAAAGGATAAGCAGGTCAGATGTCCTTGATAACTGCCTCACTCCAGTCTCCTGGCATTGAAACAACACAAACAGCTGCTTTCTCTCAATGTTTGCATCCAGACTCCAACAGAAGGCGATACCTCAGTAAAAACAAGTAGCTCATTATCATCACAACAGTCCACTGCTTTCTCGTTTTCAAAATTGGGCGACAATGAATCTGAGCATCTGGACATAATGGTACTTTATATGAAGCTCACTCTGCATGTGTTGTGTGAGTTGAAGCCTCTCGTGGTCCGTGGACCTTAACATTTGATTTTGACAAAGTAAATGACACAATTGTGTGTTACAGCCACCTAAAAATTAGCCAAACTGAAGCCCAGTTGAAGCAACACAAACCCCTGGTTGATGATATGATCGACTGGCAGCCCTCTCATCTATTACACAGAGACAGCCTACACCTGCGTTCCTTAATGCAAGTAATTTGAATCAAAGGCTTAAATCATCAATATATCAAAGAATGGCCTGTTAGTGTGGAGCATGTGGTGCAATGTGAGGCTGCTCAGCCCTCTTCATACAGTTGGGCAGTAGATGCTGTTCTCAAAATCAGCTGCATTGTGCCCAAGAGTGTTCCCTGGGAAGTTTTCAACCCAGATTTCCTGACATTTAATATCAATAACCCTTCTCATACCGCCCACTGCCCGCAAGGACATCATGGAAGAAGAGTTTATAAAACTTATAGGTTACATTTCATGTGTTAAAATGCACCCTGGGGAGTGTATCAACAGAGGATTAGGTAAATTAACTATGATCGGATGGTGGTCTCAGACACTAGCTGTTCCATCCTCTGTTTATCACGAGTCACATCAGCCCCAACTCTCAGATAGTACGGGGAGCCTAGAACGCATAACAAAAACACCACCAAGTCCCCCCCCCCCCCCCCCCCCCCCCCAGTCCTCTAATTACATGTCGCTCCTTCATTGATGTAAATGGGAGTGTGTAATCATCAAAGCAAAGTAGAGGCTGCTCTTGGCCCACTGTGCAACTCTAATTATTACAACATCCTTCATACAAATGCATTTTCCCCTTGTTTCAGTCGGTCCACTCAAACAGTCTAAACGCTAGAGGGACTGCTGATGCTCCTGATTCGGTTTCTTTTTTGTGTAGCATTCACAAAAGTAAACAGGAATGGCTGAAGGCCAAACGCAAAGACAAATAAGACTAGAATGTACCGTAGTGATGCTCTTCTCCACTACAGTAGATTCTAGCCATAACAAAACAACAATCAAATTTTGATTTAAATTACACAATTAAATGGTAAAGATGCCATGTCTATCCTTACCATTGGTAATTAAGTAAATTGTATTATTTTGTCTTCAAATGATTAACGATCAAATAAAATGTAATCCAAAAAAAAAAAAAATAATAAATAAAAAAATAAAAACTTTGTTTTACTCCACTGCTGATGCGTCATCAGATATCTTCCTACCAGCACAGTATTGTGCAATTAATCAAATTTGAATTTCAATGAAAACAAGAGAGTCAGCATGAAGCGATTATTGGGCCGTATTCTACGTCGCATTTTTTCTCGTGTTAAATAACATCCAGCCCACCCCTTTAGTGCGTAGCAGGGGGGGCTGCTCGGTGTGGGAGGATCCCCTCGTGATAACTCTTACCGATGGTAACCGCGACTAG
Source organism: Anarhichas minor (assembly GCF_050575085.1). Classification (NCBI taxonomy): domain Eukaryota; kingdom Metazoa; phylum Chordata; class Actinopteri; order Perciformes; family Anarhichadidae; genus Anarhichas; species Anarhichas minor. Next base: position 789,139 of record NW_027466488.1, read on the forward strand.
TCCTGCCCGTGGTGAAGGTGGCGCTTTACAACACGCCTCGCCCAGACCTTGCCGATTAGTGCTCGCTGTGCCATCTCTCCCTGCGGAGATTTTTATATATTTATACCACCAATTTGTTGATGATTAAATTATTTACTCGGGCACACAACTGTTTACAAGAGTACAGCGTTCTTCATAGATCTAGCCTCTTAATTTTGCTTTCAAAGTGCACCAGATTGATGCATTTAATTATAAAATGTGGGCTGCTTTTCTTTTCTAAATGCATGGCGTTTCCAAAGTAAGTGAATAATTGTGTTAAATAATCGTCATGTCAATATTGACCATAATAATCATGACTATGATTTGTGCCATAATCAAGCAGCCCTAAAGCACAGCCAGACTGTCTTCCTCCCTCCTTGGTGCCGGAGCAGGAAGTCCAGCACCAAACAGAAAGATCTTTCCTTTTCCATCTTCATTGGAACACATCCTCCTCTAAACAGCAATTAACATTAACTGTTGTTTTGTAGTGTCGGCCTGTCATGACATGAAACTGAAAGCAGCTTCAACTTCACTCAGATTATGTTAGACAGAGTGCTATCTATCTTTCTGGTTTTGTCACCGTTGAGCGAATGCTAACACAACACTAACCCAATGACACAATGCTGCTAAATATAAGCCATACTGACCTCTGAGACATTGTGTCAACATGCTTGGATGATACTCTATTCCTGAAAAACATTTTATTACAGTTGATCATTAACCGTAGCATTACGTGATATGTGACTAATACCGATGTTATGTCCGTTTACCACATCTCATCCAGTGGGAGTAAATATTTGGTCAGTGAGTGATGAACAAAAGAATAACACAGCAGAAGGCAAGTCATACTCGTCTTACAGAGTATTCCTGACAATGCATCATGGAACCTGTTAGCACACAATTTAGCTCGGGTAAGGCCGTCTCCGTCAGTAGGAGCAGCTCTGGATGCTTAATGTGACTACTGTCTGCAGTTAGCTCATCAGTGCAGCGACCCCTGAAAGGAAGTCACTGTGTCTTCTGTGTTAAAGGAGACACGAGGCTTTTAGGTTTGGACAAGATGGAAAGATAAAGAAAGAAAGCTAGAGGACCTTCCTCCGATACTGAGATATTTGTTTATGTAAGAAAATCTCCACGAAAACCTCACTGGTCCAGTAGTTGTTGAATGCTAACAAAATACTTTTGTTAAACACTTTAATTGTAGTACTTTTTTGACAATTTTCTTGGAATGTATTTTTTTTGGGGGTAAAACAATAGCTAAATATAATTGTATTATGATTCCACTGGCAGACAATATTGCCCAGCTCTAACAATAACAAGTTAGCTTGGAATATGAAAACAAATCCTCTCATCATGTTTCTTTTCAAAGGTTGATGAAAGAAACCCTTTATGAAAATATACCTTGAATGAATTAGGCTAGTGGAACAGAGGTTAGCCTGAAAAGAGGACAGCACTTTAAAAAAATATATACACACTTATATGCAAAGTTGGCTATAACTGACATATAGCTTTCCTATCCTTAGAAAATGCTGAGCTACACGAAAAAGACAAATCAATACATTTTTCACCTGAACACTCTGATCACCATTGCTCATGTTTCCCCAAGGAATGCATTCACATCCCTCTAATCCAGTTCTTATGGTTTCACTTTTCATTTTAAGCAAACAATGCTCAAATGTCCAACAACCCGTGTAATAGAAATTGAGAATACTATGAAACTGAAGAGGAAACACTGGAATTACTGATGAGCACACGAAAACGTTGGCTCATCACCAACTGCCAGCATAGTGTAGTAGTAGGTTTTATTAATGTCAAGGTGTGACAAAGGCTGTCAGATACAGTACAGTAACGTCACCAGCTGACACAACAGAGCTGGTTTCGTCTGACTGGAGCAACCGACCAAACCTGAATATCAACACCTCTGTTAGACAAACACTGCACATTCCTCACTTGTCAAACTGAAAAAAATACACGGAGAGTAACTATGGAATACATTGTAAAAATATTTACGTCTAATTTGAGGATTGACCTATTTCTCTATTAGTTAATTTATTCTACTTGTCTATGTGATTAATGTATTTCGTTAAAGACATTGCAATCACATGGTGCATGTGTGTACATGTAGGGGTAGATGTCTCCTAATGATGAAAGCATGAAGTTGTGTTTGTATGTTTAAGACTGGTCTGCTGTCAGTCACCACCTGGCATGACACAGTTTTCAAATATTTCTGTAGGAATACTTCATTGGTGGTAGAAAATATGTTAGGCTTGACAGATATTCATCCAGCTGTTTGGACTGATTAATAGACAGCAGTATACACAGCTGGTAAATTAAGCTAGAGGCTGTCAATAATGGATTTGAAAGTGTGCCAAAAATGGTAAGTTTTAATTCCTAAATAAATAATAAATTTAAGTATATTTAGTGTAAGTGAATTTACTTAAAGTGAAGTTAAAAGTTAAGTACGCAAAAATAAGATTGTAAAGATTCCACTTTTGGGTAACAGGTGTCCGTTTCTCCCAGACTGTTATCATTTTACTTACGTTTTTCATAAAGCACAACAACAACAAACAACCTAAAACTAAAATATCCTCCAAATAAACTTTCATAAAGCAAACTCGATCAAATGTAGTTCATGGTCCACTGTTTTCTAGGATCTTTGGCATGTCAAAATGGGGAAAGTTCTGCCTCAGTTCGTTTTTCCTGCAACTTTTTAATAATAAACTATTAAGACTGTGACTTTAGATATCAACAGGTAGCTGAGCGGAGGCCTGGTGTGAACACAGCAGGGGGACCTTTCAGCAACAGAGAGTTTAAATCAGATTATTATGAACCTAGTCACGTACAGTAGAAACAGCATGGCAGGTTGTAGGGTCAAATTATGCTACTTGGTGTAACGTTAGATCAAACACACTCTCTCTCTCACACACACACACACACACCTCTACCATCAAGCATACCATACCACTACCAACAACAGTCTACAAAGTTTTATACCCCAACTTCAGCACAGTTGAGCACTTTTTAGCCAGTGTTAGCTCTTCAGTTTATCACACACGTTAGCTAACGTGACGTGAGCTAGCAGAATAATGTTGGAACAAAACACTTAAGCTAACACTGGCGTTTCATCCGACCAGGTTACCCACCTTATTTGAAGCTTTGGAGGACATTTCACACTCTTATTCCGCTTCAAAAGTGGCACGTTAAAAGTTGTGGGTGTCTTTTTGATAATCACTTTAGGGTGCTAGCGGTATTTCCCTTCCAGTTGAATTGTCGCCCAGCTGCCGCCACGCCGGGCTACGTTGTTATTTTATTTTATCCAGGACGACGAGGAACATGTCACGAAAAGCCCCGTGGAAAGTCCAATGTCCATTATCTTATCTGAAACGTTAACGTTAGTCCGGTCAGGTGTCGAGTCATGGGAGGAACTCGAGTTGAAAAAAAAGAGAAATAAGACCACTTTGCTTTGACGTTTCGTTGCTAACCTCTGGATGAAAAGTTGTGAAGTGTCGGCATCCCTCGGACGGTGTGCAGCAGCAATGGACTCTCTGGGTGAACCTCTCCCTGCTCTCGACTCTGTGAGCAACGTCCGTGTCGTGTCTGGGCGGAGCGAACCATTACATGCACAGAGGGGTGCAACACTCTGGAAAAACGGGGGCACTGTCCATTTATCCCGAAAGGTCTCCCCTAATAACGATTTTTTTCCTCAAGCAGCCAGCAAGTATATATTATTTCTCATCATTTTGTTTACTTTAGGTTAATTATATATTTGTATCGGGGCTATTATTAAAATGCGCGCCCCTGTTATCCCAGGGAATAAACAGTCCGGGATACAATAAGGAGAAGAGACGCCGCGGCTGTCCCTGCTGATGCTGAATGCTCACTTTCACTGTACGATGATGGCTAATGTTGTGTTTGTTGGAATGTTACACAAGTACTACTATAGTAGCCTTTAAACTCTGTAGTTTGAGGGGGAAAACAGTGTTGTTAGTTCAAATTCAGCACAAATCTAAAGCCTGTCTTCATAACAAAACAGCCGACTATGTGTGTAGAATATTATAAAAAGTTGGTTGCACAAGAAGTGACCTAAACTATTTCCCTTCTTGGTGATTATAAGGGTTGTTTTGTAGATAACACAATTAATCAATAAAGTAAACAGACATTCCTTATTTGAAAATATTTCTCAGCACAGAGCCATTGGCAGTGTTTGTGGCTGGTCGTCACCTCACATAAAACCACAAAAGCTATTCAGTTAAATTCCCATGACTTCCTAAACCTGACCCCACCCACAGGATGCAACAATCTCAGCTTGTATTGTTTCACAGTTTACCTCTGTTTTCAGCAAACAATATATGCAACATTACAAGTGGGTCACGGGAGAAACCCAAAATCGCGACTTTACAGTTATAAAGTTGTCAGTGTCCGTGGTTACAGTACATGTGATTGCGAGCATACAAACCCAGAGACAGACACTATCTTTTCCAAACAAACTGAGCAATCACATTCCCTAAATCTAGCTCCCCCAATGATTACTTCCTCTGTGTCTTTCACGGTCAACTGTGGAGGAGGGCTTTTCGGCAGTGTAGGGGGTTGATTCCCAGCAGACATAATCCTACAAGGCTAAAATACCGGCAGTCAGGAATAGCAGACAGGTCTTGAGGGTTGCAGAGGATGACCTCCAGAAAGGCCAGGTCACGCCGAAAAAAAAACTGCATCAAGACAGATGAACCACTCTAAAACCTGCAGCCATACTTCAACCAGGGAAACACATACTCGTTTCTAAAGTATGTCTGGAGAAGACTTCGACATACAGTTTTCACCAAAGGATTCACCAAAACTTTTGGGAAAAAAAACATGCATATCCAAAACAGACAACAATATTTTGCATGCCCCAAGGATGATACATACTAGTATTGATGCAAGTCGCTCGCTCCTTCTGAAGCTCCTCAAACGCCTGTCAGGATCGATCAGTGCGGACAGTAGGATGTTTAACATCATCCTTTCGGGTTTTAACTAATAATAAACAATAACCAAAATTGAGCTAATCACATCTGAAAAAGAATAAACAGAAGCTTTTCCTCTGCTGCCTGTTTTTCGCTCTCGTCCACACCTGTTATGGTACCTCAGATGTTCTAGCAGTGAGGAGCAAGACATTAGTGAAACTCCAATGTGATCAAAGCTATCTTTGTCCTCTATGCTTGCATCTCTCTCTCTCTCTCTCTCTCTCTCTCTCTCTCTCTCTCTCTCTCTCTCTCTCTCTCTCTCTCTCTCTCTCTCTCTCACACACACACACACACTAGCACAGAGTGAGAGACACAGCTCTTTCGGGAAGCGGGCAGCTTCAAAGCTCAGGTGCGCTCATGGAAGAGCAGGCACATGGAAAACAAAGGCGAACATGCAGGCCTACATTTGGTTGGAGAGCATCACAAGGTTCACTCAACCCATCTTCTCCTGCAGCGAAAAAGGCTAACGTAGAGTGAAACAGCGGAATGTGCACACCCGAAAAATGTAAAGCTGGCTGTTGATGCGCATAGAGGCGTTTACGTAAGCAAACACAAATATTACATAATGACGAATAAAGAAGAATGTGAGATGTTTGATGTGAACCATTGGTTTTGATTTGGGGAAAGTTCTGAGGCAGATGTTGTTTTCCTATTTGCATCTGTCCTGAATTAGGTGTCTGTGAGACGCTGTGTGATCCCTCTTTTGCCCTGTTGACTCAGGGCTGCCCTGCAGGTCCAACAAAGCCTCTTTGTTGCTACATACTAATAAAAACCTTCTGGAGACATGACGTTCTCAATCAATCCTTGTCACATTTGGTAGACCAGGCAAACTATGGCTACATTGAGAAGCCATTCATCTGGAAGTATTATATTTTCTAAGTAGGCAAGCATTGGTAAACAATTGTGTAGATCTTAGTAGTGAAATAACCAGTTTAAATGATAAGGCTGGTGTTATTCTTTTTTTTGTTGTCTTGTCCCATGAAAAGATCAAAACCATTTGCTCTTACTCAAGACATAAATCTGTCAACAAATAAAAAGGGTGGCAAATATGCTGTATACTTTTATTAAAAACATACAAACAGGTTAAGGTAGTTTCTCTGAACAGCTGGGTACTGTAGTTTTATCAAAATGTGCTCAAATAGGAGTAAATCAAATTTTCAGCAACAAATTTGGTGCCCTAAAGACTCAAGCAGCAGAACAGTGTCCATGAGATTAACTCAATTTACAAATAAACTAAACTAAACTAGTGCTTCAGCTCTATGGCTCAGAAGAAGCGGTGCTATCAGGCTTTTTACGAGGATCAATACATTTTTGGTTTTGGTATTTTAAATGCAAGTGTTAACAATAAGAAGAATACAAAATGTCATCAGACTTATACTTTAAATATACTTTTCACCTGGATTTTATTTTGAGAAACTTTCACTTAAAGAAAAGTAATCTCAGTAAAGGTCACAAAGGGTTGTGGTTTAACCCGCTAATGATCAGTATACAAATCCCACCCACCTCTGTTTAAGAGGCCAACTGTTTCTGACCAGATTAGTATCATATGACAGGATTTGCAGGCATCTCTCAAATTCACCACCCTACCTTCCAGGTCCAGGCTTTTGTGCAGACTTAAACAATAAACACAAATCTGGTTTCTGGATGTAATAAACTCCAGACATGGTTCAAGGTTCAAATTATTCAACCATGAAATCAGGGAAATATTTTCCTTCTGTAATATCCCGATTACAGCAGTAAATCAATACCCATAAAATAAAAGCATATATTTTAAACAACATTAAACTATATTAAATACACAATAATACAAATTAAATACACTAAATAGAGAGGCTAAAAAACATTCCAACAATACCATACCGTCCAAAGCCTTTAACATGCATCTTACTTTCCCCATATCAACTTAAATATCAGCTACAAACACACTCTCTGACTGCTGCAGAAAGGGTTTTTCAAAAGATGCACACAGTCTACGCATATATCTTTATAATCATAACTCCATCCTAGACCTGATCTTCCTCTAAAGTCCTTCTCTTCGATATCCAGTCACAGCACAGGCGAGTCATCAATCTCACCCTCTTACATCGTACAGCAAGCACATCACTTTACGGCCGCACTATGCAGGTGAGCTGCCTCTTTGTGAAGCGACGACCACTGCATGGTCAACATATTGATGGATTAAAAAAGAGGTTTAGAAAACAAGGCTTAAGTCTCTGCACTGTGCTGCTGTGAACTGGTGTGCTTACAGTATGAACGATGCAACCCATCAAACAGTTGTTGAGATATGTCAGGAGAGCTATTACCAAATCAGCGATTCTCTAAGTCTAAGGTCTCGCCTTACTCCATTTTTTCTCTTGCAATTAACTTCAAGGATGTCAAACTATACAGCAGTGGGGAGCACTGCAAGAAGTGCTTTGCAAAATGTTTCATGAAAATATAAAAATGTCAGCTTTGTTCTTCCATAATTCAGTAGCCACAGAAATGTGTGTAAGAATAGTCTGAAGCGCTGTTATTTGGAGCTCATTTAATTCCACTGAATTCTCTTGATGAAGAAAAGAGCTTTTGGAGTATACAAATTTTACCATAGAGGGTTTACAGTCACTGATAGGGAACAAGGCTACTTTTAATCTTCTGAAGACATTTACTCCAAGAGGCAGTCTGTGATCAACCAACCAAACAAATCTCTAATTTTCCTCTTTCTCTGCATCTCTCTTGTTCGTTCTCTCCTCAACAGACAACGATTGCTGAGCCCTTTTTAGCCAGAGAATAGAGACTGCAGTGAACCTGGTTGACTCCACTCTGCTTCTCAGCGGTATCTCAAGTAGCTTGGAATGGCCCACAGGGAGTTACAGAGAGCACCAGGTCTACTTCAAATTCACCCCTTTCCTACTTCTGTGATTATTTCTCATTAAAGAAAATGCAGTTAGTAATTTCCTCTATTGAACCAGCCTGAGCACTGAATGTTGAATCTCTATTTTTTTGTGTAGTGTGAGACCTGCCCCCATTAACAGTCAATATACTGTGTAAACCTGGTGAGGAGAAAATAGCCATTACATCATGCTTTCCATTCACGTGACGACCCCATTGTTTGCTGCAGAATAAGACTGTAAATTAAAAATATTGCAAATCCCAAAGGACAATCCACTAGGCACTTAGTTTAATCTAGTGTGTGTGTGTGTGTGTGAGTGTGTGTCTTTTACCAGTAAATACTTCATGAAAAACAATTATATATTTTCCCTTCATTGTTGTGATAGCAAAGCACAGAATTCAAATGTAACTTCAAGCAGTCTTTTAGCACTGCCCATTACTTGTTTACAAAGATAAATGTGTTACAGTGTGTCTGCGCTGTGCCAGTACAGACTGTTCTCCAAACTTTCACGTAAAACATGATACATTTTTTTGATAATGATACACTTTTTTAGACTGATAACAAAAAACAGACAGACATTCATTGGAAAAAAAGTGCCATGGAATAAAGAAATAAGGGATTTTTATCTGTAAGGAAAAGGGGAGAATCTGTTGCGGGGATGTGTTAAATAACTTGCACCCAGGCTGCACCTATATGTGATTTTTATCTTCCAATTACACCAAGGTGCCATTAAGTGACAGGCGGGTGCATGGAAATATTTAGCAAATATGCTGTAGGATTTTTTTCAACCTGCTGAGTTGCCTTACTTCACCTGTAAGCAGTTCAGCAATGTGGGAAAAACAGTGAGGATAAGTTAGGCAGACATGAATTTAAATTAAAGATATCAATGAGTCTCAGAGCTAGAATTACTGCCCTGCGGTTGTATGCCAACCAATCATGTTGCAGTATACATCCATGTCTGTCCAACATGTCATCACTTCATCATTTTATCCTATTAGACATTTGTGTGAAATTGTCATAATTACCATTTGAATTCTATAATTATGGCCAAAAATATGTTTTGTGAGGTCACAGTGACCTTTGACCACCAAATCGAATCAGTTCATCCTGGAGTCCAGGTGGACGTTTGTGCCAAATTTAAAGAAATCCCCTCAAGGTGTTCCTGAGATATCCTGTGGGTCAGGATGGACGTACGTACGTAAGTACGGACGGATAACCCCAAAAAACAATGCCTCGGGCCACAGCTTAACAACTAAAACAACAAAACACTGACACCGATGGCAAAGACACATTATCAGTCACATATGAGCCAGCCACATAGAAACACACGGCAATTAAACTGCACTGTTACTTCCCGCAGGTTAATGTTGCACCTCAGAGAGGTTAAGAGAGGGTGTAATAAAAGCAGCAGTTAAACTGTCTGGCAACACTTGCAGTACTATACCCTACAGTACACCTTAGGCTACATGAATAATAACAGTGCAGAAACACAATCGATACACGTTCGCTGATGAAACCTTGAAGCATATCATTTAAATCTCCATGAATAATTTATGTAATCCATAGTTGTGGACGTAAATAGGTATAAAGTTAAGTCGGAAAGGAGGACAGTGAGATGATTTCTTTTTGTTTCAGCACAACTCAAGCACATAAGATTGGAGATAACGAAATAACGAAGATGGGTCCTCACACGTTGTTTAGCTAAAGAGTAACTTAATACAATTATAAAACCTAGTGATTCACTTCCCTCTCTAACATAGGGCCCTATCTTACAAACGGTGCAACACTTATTTTTTTTGCATGTCTATCCACTCTGTTTAAACCAGGTTTTTCTGCAGTTTCAGATAAAGATTAGGCAACACTAATATTATTAGTATTATACAATGTGTGTGACACATCAATCTTCTCTGTTGATGATGAAGACAAACAGCATTACAAAACAAAGCTCCATTATATCCAAAAAGGAACAAGAGGTCTCAGTGCATTTTGTGCTGACGTTGACCTTGTAATCACAGGAGAAGATACAGAGTATAACGTAGTAGCAGACTCAATCAGTTTTCATGAAGTGATAAATGTTTTTCTTTGTCGTACAGTGTGGAATTCTGGTTGAGATAACTGAAAACGGCCTTGCAGATCCCATTTAGACTGCAGGGTTTTTGAATATAGCCTAATCTCAAACCTCAATGAAATAGATAAAACGCCTGTATAGTATTAAACAGATTAGATGCAGGTCTAAAAACCCAAAGGTGTAGATTTAAAAATCAATAGCAACAAAATAACAGTAGGTAAGCACAGTCTACATCTTCCACAGCACGGTGATGTGAAAACGATGCAGAGATGTGATGAGAGGAGCAAAGGAGATAAAAGAAAGGAAAGAACAGGGAGGAGAAAAGAGGTGCCAGTATGGGAGAAGAATGAGTTATTCAAAATGTAGAAGTCGATAAGAGGACATAAAAGAAGGGCAGAAAGAGTAAGGGGAAAGTGAAACACAAGCTGAAGAAAAGGAAAGGAAAGAAAGGTGAATGAAATGAAGAAGATGAGAGAGGTCGGCAAAGAGATGAGCAGAGAGTAGAAGAGACAACAGCAAGAGGGAATGAGCTAATCTACAGTATATTGTATCACAAAGCTGTTGTCCCCCCCCCCCCTCCCCCCCGCGTCAGTGACTCTTTCCATGGTACTGCCTGTTACCGCTAAATACCAACAGTATGAAGCTGCTCTCACAGAAACAGGGAGGTTGAACAGCTCAGGCTGAAAAGTGTCAGACCAAAGCAACTGTTATTCTGTAAAATGCCATTATGTTAACTCCAAAAGCAAAAGCAGTAGTTTGTTGCTGTGCAGTGAATGTGCTTCAACGGGTCAGCGATAATGAGGTAAATGTATTACAGGCAACTGTTATTGGCAGACAATATCACACAGGGTCAGTCAGTGAAAACACCTCTTGTGCTCTCTCTATATTCAATTGGATTTTTGCACGGTTACATGTGATACAGTGGACAATACGTGGACAATAAGAACTGAACAGCTGGTTGTGTATTCAGTCACCTTATCAAACCACGTCAAGTCGGTGTGAGTTCCAGTAGATAGACAAAGTGTATGCAGCTGAAATTGTGTTGAAAATATGTAGATAAATGCATGTGTCAGACGTGTTTCACTGCATGAACACCTCTCTGAACTCCACTGAATTAGGCCCCTCCACTGCAACTTAACCCACCCTGTCCTGAGTGTATGACATCATATGCTCTTGTCATGAAAACACAACCCTACAAGAGGAGGTGATGTTGTGTTTTTTTGGCAGAACGGAGGAAGGAGAAGCGGTGGAGGATGGGAACCAGAGCCAGCCAGCCAGCCAGAGAAGCGGATGGAGACACGGCAGCCACGGGGGCTGCTTCAAGCCTGGTGGTGATGAGATGCGATGGGACCCGACCCTGCAGAAGCCCCAGCCAGTGTGTTAGCTGACTAATCCTATAGCCGTCCAGTGCCAGGATCCAGACTCATCAGCTTTGGTGTTCTCTTGTCAGACTCATTTTTATAACGTCCCACTGGTCAATTCGAACCACTAATGCCCAATACAACGGCCCCTAATGCCAAGTGATTACGGAGTGCTGTTTTAGCACATTTGTCGCCTGAAAAGAAAGAAAGAGACACAAGGCTGTGGGCTGGCTCCCTGCTCAAAGGACCAGCCTGATGAACTCAGCAGAAAGGGAGCGGACCTAAAAGCCAGTCTAAGCCACCTCTCTCAGTGCGGGCACTGTGGGGCCTGCGCTGGGTCCGGACTCAGCTGAGCGGTGGGCAGGGATTAATAGTGCCCTATTCTACAGTTTATAGACAGTTCCTGTGAGCTCATACGTGAGGAGACACTGAATGTGCACATGCAGACCTTTCCTGTGTGCCGGGCAGAGAGATGCAATGGTGTAGGTTTAATTCTAAAGCTGGTGGGGACACAAGGTTGATTGAGGAAATGTCAAGGAGGCAGGAAAGTCCGAGGTCATGGTGGTTTGGTTATGATTTGTAAACAAAGTAAATTAGCTTGCTGTAAACTGCCACAAAGGGTGTAACAAAGGTATGTTGAGGAATATATGTACAAAAATGTTACGGCTGCAATTTACGATTATTTTTGTTACTGATTCATTTGACGATCATTTTATTATATTAATGGCAGGAAGTACTAAAACTAAAACTAAAATAAACTCTCACAATTACAGTTTCCTTCTTTGAAACTGTCTGATTAACGATATGAGTCCCAGAGAAATGCAGTGCACTTTAACATAAGACAAAAAAATAGCAGCAGATCCTTACAATTGAGAAGCTGGAACCATCGTATAATCGTTTCAGCCATAAAGTTTCAGCCATAAAGATTATACAAACAGATTATTTTTCAAATGTCAACATAAAGAAATACAGAGAGCTTTATCAAGGTGCTAAAAATGGTATGAGATATAATGAGTTTTCCCCATAGACTGTATATAAGAAGGTTTCCCCCTCTCATGACCTACACTTGGACATTACAATTACCAACTGACAGCATGGAGAAGATAAGAAGATGCAAAGTGATTCTAACTGTCATAGCGTGACCAATACTGGATTTTTGAGGGCGATACTTACATTGATATTTGACGTTTAAAAAAATGGAATAACAATACTGCGGCTAATTGGTATCTATACAGATACCAATATAACAGCAAATACGTTCTTATTGATCTATATTCAAAGGTCTACTATAGCTCTAATAACTACTGTATTTCCAAACTACTTACTTTCAACCCATAGAATTTTTAGATTTTCTTTAAGGACTAAACTGAGATATTCCTATCATCATACGCTTATAGAGAGAAGTGTTGGAATAAAAATAGGCTACTACGTATATATGGAGTTCAGACCACACAATAGCAGAAAAGCTAGAGGTTGTATGACATGAAGAGTACAAAGCAAAATAATAGGCAAACAGAAGTTTTGATGACTCATCTTTTACTCCCGGTATTACCATATGATGTTGGCATCACACATGAATGCAAACAGGATGTCCTCAGTTGGCTGAGGGACAAACCGTGCTACAGGCAAATCCTGTGTTCACATTCGGCTGTAATGTCAGTTATATGTCATCTGCATATCTCTTGTCCTCGTCTTTTTATGTATATTAACTGCATAATAACAGCAAAAAAAAGAAATAAGATTGACACAACAGAGAAAAAAAATGTGAATGCAGAGTGGGTATGTTGTATTTGCCTTTGCTGTACCACCAACAGGGAACAGAATGTTGTGTAGAGATGTTATCTGCCTCTGTTTGCCTACAGCTTTTGTATCACCTGGGGCCCCCTCAGTTGAACTCGTGCCACTGGTCTAACCATTTGACATGCATAGCAAACAGCATATGGAAGCAACACTGCTGGGACAACAACACCAGGGAACACACTAAAGAAAAAACACCTTTAACGCTGCACTAACTGTTCTAGTAATGGTTGTACCACGCAGTCAAGGCAGTGTAGTCCTGCTGTCATTTATATGATATACTCTGCTGAGCCGAGCCAAAGTCAACCACACAGGACAAAGCTGACGAAGCTTTGCATATTCGGATATGATTGCAGGTATCGTAGCAATGTTAAGAACCTTAATGAGAAGCTGGTTTACTGCAGCTGAGTACACACAGCAGCTAGCAAGTAGCTGCTAGGAAAGTAAAGATAAATGTATGCAATAACAATTTTAATTCTTTCATTTTCATGTTTTAACTAAGAATAATTAGTTAGACGACGCACATCTAAGAATTACTGTTAGTTATGTGCTGCAGTTGCCTTTAAATTAGTACTTTCTGATTTCTTTAGACGACAGAATTTTCACTTATGAAGATTAAATACACATTTTTTCAAAAAACAATTGGAAAAACTAGATTTGTTAAAAATAAAACTTGCTCTAAAAAATAAACAGTGCATGTTAGCTATATGAACATACATCTCGACCTTTTTAATTAATATTTAAGACTGCTTTGATCTTTGCTTTTCTGGACAAAAACAAATATTAAATATCACCTAAATAAGCATTTGGACTCGTTGCTTTCCATTCCCTGTATGCAACTAATGGAACATGCATATCTTTAATTACACAGTGTATCAGAGGGAACATTATGCAGACCACAGCTACAAGGCTGTGATTAGTTCTGTTGTCATGCTGTTAGTCAGTGTGTAATGTGCAAGAGCAGCAGTCCCGAGGGAAGGTCAGACCATATGACACACTAGGACTCTGCAGGACGACAGTATTTTTGACCAGAATGTTTCTGAATCACTACAGTTAGCGCAGGACCCAGAGAGGGAAAGATAGGTATAAACCTGACGTAGAATCATTCATCTTCACCTACACTTAAACCTACGCATAAATCCAGCCACATTTAGCCCACTGTATGGTAATTGACTTTGAAGAAAAGGATTGCTGCCTGCATATCATATTCAGGTGTCTCAGATTGACATGGTACGTGGTAAGCCTTGTCTGAAATCTACAACAGGAAAAGTAACAAAAGGAAATAATCCCCATTGTATTTATATATAGGCGACACGACATTATGCATGGACAAGATTAAATGGATTTCACTCTGAAATCCCTTCATTGGAAGTTCACATGGACTGAACTGCCTGTGAGAAAGAAAAAAAAACACACACAGTATGTATATGTTTTTTTTAATTTATGCTAAATAATGCATTTTTCTTGAATCACAAAAGAAAAATACATTTAACATTACAGTGGCAAAAGTCCGACATGAAACCATGAGGTTCATTTTTTTAATTTAGATTATTGTCAGTTGAAAATTGAACTTTTTACAAGTTCCAACTCTACACTTTCTTCTCCATATCTAAATTACTGCCATCAGCAAATCCCACGACACAGATACAATGATTTTAAGATGATGCAAATCAGTCAGCACTCAAAATGACATACTGATTTAAAGTTACAGTTCAAACTATAGAGATACAGAACACTGAAGGCCCTTTTGTAATACTTGTTCAGAGCAGAGAATGATCGACCAAAAAGAAATACCCTTGCAATAAATATCTACCTTAAAAAAACATCTCCTTTCATCTTTCTGCAGAGGACCAAACATTTAGACCTGATCAGCATTAATTCAACATATTAACATCAAACACTAACAAATACGGTAATAAATCAAGCCTGCAGCATAAAACCACTCTGCTTAACGCTAACCTTCCAAAAACTGGCATTTGATCAGCTCTGTGCTTGTCATACATTATCAAACTGTCGCACTTGTTCACTCACCACACATGCGTGCATATGCCTGCACGCAGTCTGACTCCAGTAACGCTTGACCCAGAGGGATGCTTTTGCCCGCGTATGTGTCCCTCCGCATGCACGAGCGGCATGCAAGTGAGTGAATGTGTGGTGATCCTCAGCAGCTCACATTGTGGACTGAGAGCAGAGCCAACCTGGTGTGACATCTGTGAAGGCCGTGAGATAATCTACATGACACTGCCACTGATAGGAGTGGAGATATTGATTTAAAAAGCGCCAGCTCTAAAATTAGATTCCTATGTGTTCCGATTGGGCCAGAGGCATGCACCTCTGTGGCAATATGAGCCCATGGGCAGAGCTGTGAGAAGTGATCAAAGCTTTGAACCCCTACAACTCCAGCAGTCCTGACTAAAGTCAGCCTAACAACGCGGGGCCCTCTGGCCTGACCTCCTGTCCCCTACCTCCCTCCATCCTCTCTCCCTGTGATAACAGAGACATTCCTGAGCTCCTTCCCTGCCTTGCCGCAGGCCTCTCCCTTAATTCCAGTGGAGTGTGTGGAATGTTGGACTGGAGAGCCGAGCAGCCAGGCGACTGGAGGTGTACAGACGAGAGGAAATGAACAACATTAATAAACTCAGGTCTGCTATGGCTGCTGCTGCTTGAAGCACCTGCATACCCCACCACAGGATGGACCGGCACACACACACGCACACACACACACACACACACACACACACACACACACACACACACACACACACACACACACACACACACACACACACAGACAAGCAGGGAGAACATCTGCCATACAATTTGCAAATCTGGAGCAAGCCTATCCATATGTACCTTTGTAGTTGGATTAACTATGTCACTGAAACAGAGGGTTGGATTACAGGAAATGATGGGATCTCTTGTCTTCAACTTGCAGCACGATCAGATGAATATGCTTCTTAGAATCCCAGCAACAAAATGAACCCGCGAGACTAACAATAACGTTTGAGTTTCATGAGAATATTTTATTTCGAAATTATTATTTAGTATTTAGGCATGTCTTTTCTGTGATATGATCTTTCTAATGACGTACAGTACTGTTACCACGATTCTAGATGCATAACCTGAAGGAGGAAGCCCTACTCTAAGACTACTCTGATCTGTAGCCTAAGCCGCTCAAACAGAAAATCAGAAAAATGTGCAAATTCCAGAAAGTCAGAGGCTAGTCTGTTCGAGTCAATTTCCCTCGGACAACTAAAAGGTGTGTGAGAAAGAGAGACGGCGAGAGACGGGGAGATCAAGAGCAGAGAGAAAAATAAAGCTGCTCCAGGCCAGGTGAGCAGAGCACAAAGCTAGATCAAAGGGAAAAAGACAGAGATTTGGCAAACGGTATGATCTAAAAAAAGAAAGAAGAGGGAACGCTCTGTTCTGGGCGTTACATTCAGAGGCAGAGTGATGGGCTGGAAAAAAAGATGAAGAGCAAAACATATCAGAAAGAGTGATATACGGTACTGCAGCGGAGTCCGACATGCATAAATCTCCACCACTCCTCAGCGCTTCTGGAAATCAATTCTCTCCATTGGTTACTGCTTTATTTATGGGTCACCATTAGGGATAAACCATCAGCTGCCATGATGACTGAGTTGCTGTCACCAATACATCCAGCTGCCTCCCTTGAGAATCACATGAGCAAGCATGAGCTTAAGGTCGGACAGAATTTTAAACTGCTGCAACCAGGTCTACCAAATTACTTCGTGGTCCTAAAGTGTTCATTTGTGAATTGGTATTTTGAGGAAGTCAAAAGCAGGTCGATGTTTCCCGATCTGACTCTCAGTGTGCATGTGTGCTTGTGTAAGTGCCCACTTGCACGAGTGTGTCTGGCTGCCAGTCTCACTGACAAGAATGCGGCTCCTCACACAGAGGAGAGACAATCAAAAGCGACAACGTCACCGAGCTGTCACGTTCGCTCTGACTGCACCAAAGAGTGGGGGGTTTATAGTGCTGCGACTTCTCCTCCGACCTTTTCCAGCACCTTGACACGTCCTCTCTGCCCAGTTTGTCTCCCCACCACGCCATCTCTACCTGTTATTGCTGCCCACCTGCTTGGCTCCTTGTCTGTTTGCCAGCCCTGCTTCAGGACTACGGAGGCCGGTCAGCCTTATTAAAAGAAAACAAGCAGGAGAAATAACTAGGGATGCAGGGATATGAGGACAGTTAATCTGCTGGCAACAGCACTGAGGCTCTGAGGGAGCTTCCACTGAAAACAAGCCAGAAATATATGCTGTCTTGAGGGCATACCTCACTGAACAGGACTCCTCTAAAGAGGGTCATTGGTTTGAAGCTAGACATAAAACACCACCTTTATCCTTTGCAGCCCCACTGAACCGCCAGTTTAATACGGACGGCACCAGGCAGACTACGTTCAGTTCGGCTATGACACATCAGAATAGGATAGAAGGAGAAATAATAGAAAGGAGTAGAGGACTGTTTTTGTCTTGGAGCTTTTTTTCAGGCTCCAAGAAAAAGGCGCTGACCCATGGATGACAAAATCCCTATCACCTGACTGATCAGTCATCCCCCGCTGCTCTCCTCACCGCCCCCCTCTCTTATCCTTAACGAAATATCTCCAGCTAAGACTCGACACCACCTCGTGAAAATGAGCAGCCGTGCTGGGGAGTTCATATCTCCCTTTTTCTGTTTCATCAACAAGAACAAAACACCAGAACATTTTGTACTTGTTGTCCACGCAGTCTTCATGCCGCTCCCTGCACAAACATCTCGAAACACTTTCATTTCAAGGGGTCATGCTGATGTTTTGGCTCCGACAACGACATTCAGAATCAAGCCAACCACAGCTGTGAAACATAAAGCTAAAAACAGACTTTCTAACTCCTTCGCATCAGCCAGTAGATAAGATATGATGACATAATTGTTATATTGGAGCTATATAAGAGGACACTAAAGTGTAGAAGGATCTGGGCCCATCTCTCTGTTTTCTCTCTCTGGTGCTACACAGTACTGCCACTCTGCTTGGCAGGGAGATCCCTAGTGAGCCTTTCTGGAATGTCGATTTCAGTTAATTACATTTTCTGGCATCTGCTTTGCCCATGGAGTCACCGGGGGAGCCACGATAGTATCTGCAGAAGATCTGTCACAAGTTTTACTGGAAGTTACATATATGTATTTAGCCCGCATATGAAATTAATGTCAATGATTATCTTAAATTCAGCGACTGCAGACATTCACACCACATGTTAAAATGTCTATCAACGAATTCACCTGCTTTTGACTCGTCTTTACGATCCACTGTTTTTGTCTCTCTTCACACCTGAACATCGGTACACAAACTACTTGGAAATTACTTAATATATATGTTAGAAACATGAAAAGTGTTTAAAGACGTGTGTGTAACATATGAAATATATCCACCGATGCTGAAGAGCAATAGCATCTCATTCAGATAGTTAAAATGGAGACTGAGGAGGTCAGCGGTCCGCTCATCGGTGGCGTTCAGATGTTTAGTGGTGAAACTCTGCCCTCTGCAGGATAAAAGCTCTCATTGACCTGTTTTCAGACAGGTCGATTGGAGAGGAGCTTCAGCGCTCTTTTAATCCTTTCAGTGTAGCAAAAGCACTATCAAGGTGTACTGCACAGTCAACAAACAAAACAATGAATAGAGCTGGCACATAGATACTGGAGTATCCCAAAGCCTGGAGTTCCCTTTTTTGATTCATAAAGGAAATGTGATTATAACACTATTAAGATGCTAAAAAGCACCTTTATGTTCCACCTTTCCAGAGAAAGAGCATTACAGTGGATTGTAACTAGGAACACGGAAAAGGTTTTCTGAGTCTAACTATGATTTATGTATTTCCATAAAGGCTGACTCTAATCAATATACCACTTCAGCGTGCTTTATAGTAGTATATAGTAGTAGCTATACCTTATGTGTGCTGCCATACTAGCAGCCGTTCTGTGTGTGCATGAACAAAAGATCTGGCATTCCTACACAGTCCTGCATCTGTAAATGGGAAATACACAAAGCTGCTCGGGCCGAGTCACACAGCACTACTTCAGTCAATCAGCTACAGAGGACGTTCGTGCTCGTGCACAGGACAGGGGAAAGGCCATGGATGTATGAAGAGAAAGGTAGTGCGAGCGGGACGGAAAATCTGGATGGTGGTATTTGTTTGGGTGTTAAGTGAACAGCATGTTTGTACAGAATCACTGACTCCACTTTTAAGAGGGCAGTACATCTTTGTCAAATAAAAAAAAAATGCAAGTATTAAGGATGAATGCATACATCTCCTGTAAGTAAAAACCCGAATAGTCTAAAGCAATGATTCAACCAATTCCATGCCTGCTTAAACACACATATAAATCTGCAGAAACTTCACAGCTAGATGAGACCTTTAACCCCAAAGGCCCCAGAGGTCACTTTGAGTCTCTGTGCTGTGGAAGTCAATCGGCAAAGAATGCTGACTCATTTGCCTCACATTCTCTCTCTTTCTCTCTCTCTCTCTCTCTCTCTCTCTCTCTCTCTCTCTCTCTCTCTCACACACACACACACACACACACACACAAACATTGTTTTCTGCAATCTCACTATTAGCATTAGCACAAGAGGATGTAGCTTCACTCTCTGTGATATTTTTATTGCCCCACCTACAATACAGACAGCATATCAGTGTTGTAATCAGACCTGTTGGAGATCACTGATAAAGTTTAGATGTGAAGAGAAAACCCCAATGATTCTTAAACATGAAAATATGTGGTTACTGATGTCGTAAACATATAAATATGTGAACTAAAATGACTGGTCAGTTTCTTGGTCCCATCCTAGGTACTCAGCAGCAGAACAGGCCATCTCTGCCTTGCTTAATGGACTTGGGCGGAGGGGCCATCAAAACTGGGAGCAGAGTACATCCCTCAGCAGGTAGCATCCTGAAATAGCAACCTTGATCCTAATGGTGCGCAGCATTGCCCCTGGCTTCTGACAAATCCATCCTGAGAGCCCCCCTGTCCCCGGGCAAGTAGTCCTCCTGAGGCACGCACACACAAAGACGGACACAGACACACACATGCAGTGACAGACAGAAAGAAAGACACACACATATCTCCATGCACCCGTCGGCTCTGGTTAACCCATTTCCTCTTGGGTTCTCAGTTTTTCTTTCACCATTTGCTTTACTCCTCTCAGCAGACAAGACGCCACAAAGCCAGATTGCAGGTTGCCATCATGGCTTCCCCGGGGGCGTTTCACTTAACAAAGTTTCACATTTCTGGTGGTCAATTCAGTTGAGAGGGAACATAAAAGTCAAACCTCAAATGAGAGCCCCTGGAGGTGCATGCACAGAGGGAAAGGTTAGAGAGAGAGAGAGAGAGAGAGAGAGAGAGAGAGAGAGAGAGAGAGAGAGAGAGAGAGAGAGAGAGACCTATACACCTGCAGCACCAAGGAGACTGAGATTGCTAAAAGAGGGTAAAGTACACAGGCGATAAAATAAAGTACAGGGACGAGGGTGACACTTTAGTCTACACTTCCACTGATATGACAAAGACATCAAATGAGTAGGAGGTATATTCTGTTTAAAATTTGATCGCATTTCAAGATGTATCTGCACTGAAAAAAATGAATTTTTGGCCCTGTAATTATTACCTCGATTATTTTTGTAAATTTTACAAGAAATTATCATTTCAGTGCTTTTACTTTAAAATATCACCTTTTACTTAATGTGTTACTTGGTATTTGTTTGTAATTATGTATCCTCATTTTTATAAGTAAATTGTAATCATTCACACCAAGTACTATCTACTAAACTACTGTATTGAATGCACTACCTGACACAACAAAGTAAAATGTACTTGGGTAATACGAGTAAAACCTGGCAACCTATAGCGCGTACTCAGGGGGTGACGTCAGAGGAGATTTCGCGCTCCTTTCGTCAACGAGACGACGGAACAGCAGAACCTGAACAAGGACGGCAGCGTTTCACCTGAGGAGAGGAACTTCATGGACGGGAGCCTTTGGGGTAGGTTATATGTTTAATTAATGCTCTACGTTGCTGTTGAGCCTTCGGTCAAGTCGGTGTTTGAGTTGTGAACATTGAAGAGTAGCGAACTGGTCAGTTTAGCGTGCTAGCTAGTTAGGCTATGATGCTAGCTAACTTGGGACAGCATTACAGACATGGCTCACGGCGCTACATTTTGTGGCTGTTTTTGGTGGTTTTGGTTGCGACTTTACAGGGTTCTCCCTTGAAAAGTTGTTGGCCTGGGGACATGGTGCTCGACCGGCTGCGCTCCGTCGACGTGGGGGGGAGGGGGGCTGAATTACTTCGGTTAAGTGAAGCCCACTTCTGCCACACAGGTGCTTTGCTGTGCTGAGTCACGCACACAGCGCGCTTTCTCTCACATCCTCAAGTGTCGCCGAGGTCGACTGAGGGAAATGTGCTAAAAAATATCCCATATGTGGTGGAATTAGTGACTTTAGAGCGAGTCTAATACACTTAACATTATTTTGTCACTATCATATTCTGACATATTTTTACAGTAACTTATATTTCTGTCATCAGTTTTAAACTTGTCTCTTATGTCTCTATCCAATGTGGTGTCCTTGATGATGAAGGCTTTGGGCATGAAACAAGATGCCAGTACTGTGTTGAGTTAGTGTCGCATATCAACATGACCAGGCCTGCTGTGTATTAACGTTATGGTGACTTGGTTATGTGCTGTTTTTTTGTGTGGGGATAAAACATGCTATCGATATGAAGACTTAAGCCAAATTCAGATGTAATGTTGTGTGTTCATGTTTTAACATAATTCTCTATATATTTCACAGGATATTAAACGACATTGACTCAGCAAGTTGACATCAACAGTTGACGCAAGGTAAAATCAACTTAGTACTGTTATAGTTTAACTTGACATATACATTTGAAGTCTTAGAAAAACACCCTGATCCATTTTGAAGGCCGTAGTTTGTGTTGCTGCTCAATAGTACATTATACTGGGAGGACTACTGCATTCATTGTTTTAGCAAGGTGCCTCATCTTGATCATGTTTTTTATTGTCTTTTGTTTCAGATCAATGAGGAGTTCAGAAGAATAACCACAGTTCATCTGGAGTGAACCTTTTTGTCGAAATTCGACAATTGCACTACCAACTTTCTGGAGATACTTGGGACAAAGGGCGGAGTTGCAGGAACCAAGACCCATGCTGGAATCACCCAGCCTGGTAAAGTTTAGATATCATATATTAATATTATATAAAATTGTGTTGGGCTCATATACACTGAGAATAGATACATAATGACGCATTTGAACACATTCAATATTTTTGTTAGTTTCCCCCACTATTGTCCTTTTTTGAGAACACATCAGACTCGATACGTAAAAATGAACATTAGTAAATTTGAATTTCAAAGATGTCATTGAAGAGGACTATGCTCAACATGTCATGAAGATCCTTGTCATCCATGGAAATGCAACACAGAAAGGCTTCACTCCTGACAATCGTGTTCGTCGTCATCGAGGGAAAAGAGGTTCTTGATGACTGTCAAAGTGTGGCAAAGGCTTGCCTTCTGCTCATGGGCTATATCTATGTGTATCTAAGTGTTGTCAAGCAATACCCATTGTTTCAAATTAAAAGTGTTTGTTAAATGACTAAGCGTTTGTGTCCTTAAATTTCTTATTGGCAGCACTGATTTAGAAATGTTTTGTCTGGCAATGACAACCAGATTATATATGTTGGTATTTGTGTCTGTCAGCAGTGACCTCTTTCACCAGTTAACAAGTAAAGCTGCTGCAGTTTAAAAGATGTTTCATGTTTTGTAGAAGCCTTATGTTAAGACAATTTTATTAAATAACAGTAGCCCAGTTTAAAAAATGCAACATTCATATTTGAATAGTTGTGTAGAGTAGTAGTAGATAAAAGATATATTGTGTAAATATTACTTAATATTTCTCAACAGAAAAAGTAAAGAAAAGCTAGTTAAATATACATGAAACACCTAATTGAGTTTTACTGGGGTTTTGTAATTAGATGCAAAGGTAGCCTGAGTAAAGATTACTATAAAAGGCTAAGTACATTTTATGTCTAAGGAAGACATTTGCAAGTAAAAGTTACTTGCAAATTTTGGATAAAAATCAATTCTTACTAGTAAGTAAACTTAACTTGAGAATAACTTGAGTAAAAATTACTCAGAATTTCTGAGTGCAAATTGTTACCTAGCTTTTTTTCAAGTAAATGTCACTTATTTATTTTTTTCAGTGTGCCTAAGATGACGGCCAAAGACAGAATAAAACATTTCCTCAACATACTTTCAGCTAAATCTCTGAAGTGGAATCTGGGATGCTGCTTCAGGAGCTGCTGAAGAAAAAGACTTGTGACAGTAATATGGCAACTTTATTGCTTCATTAGATGGTGAGGAGTGATAAGAAGAATATCCGAGAGAATAAAAACACTTGAAAAATGCACTTGATCATTAAAAAATAAATCCCATTTATCAACAAGTAGAAAATAGTGAAGGCTAGGAATAAAGAACTCGTCCAACTCGTATTCTGTGGATACTGAGATGCAGTGTTTATAGCATTTTGTGTATCCATACATATATATGAAGATATAATTGTCTTGGGTCTTTGCCGTTTTGACTCCTTCATTGAGTGTCAGTTGCAGTCTGTGGCTTGAGTACAAGTTTCTTTCATATTGTGAATGTAATGGTTGAAATGTTGCTGTTTAAATGAACTTAATGCTCACACTGTGTGTACTGATTACTGTTACACCCATTGTCTCTGTTGATATGAAAGCTGAACACTAATCTCATTGATAATCTTGAGTGTGTTGAATTAAACCAACAAAATATAGGTTAATAGTAACATATGACTATAACAAGGCTAAAAACAGATGATAATATCTAATAGAAGCATTAATGGAAGAGCAGAAAATAAACTCTCCTCTAGAGCTACGATTAGACTTTAAACCAACAGATTCACTGAAATAAAGAAGTCTTGGGCATAACCACACACTACAACCCTATTTCTTTTTCTCCCTGCCGTCTCAACATAAACTCGGCGATTCACATCACTTCAACCTATATGTGCCAATCAGCCTAGCCTTCCAGTCCCAGGGCAAAGTAATTGTGTCGCCATGGAAACAGAGGAGAAGGCCTAAATTCTGAGCTGCTGAGAATTCGTCCCATCTCGTCAGACGAGGCTGCTGCCGCCACGTGGTAGATGAACGCTGAAGTCACAACTTATGCATGAGCCAACGACTGTAATGTTCACAACTGACACAACAAGGTTTCCGTCACAATGAACAAACCACAGCCAGAACCCCCCCCCCCCCCCAAAAAAAACCAGATAAATAAAAAACACTCCACACTACAAGGTGTAATTTCTTTTAAGTGTGATACATTATTCAGAGCAAGACATTTCAGCACTGAGACCTGCGCTAGAAATGGAGCTGAGACCAAAACAGGGATTGATGTGAAAGCAAAGTTAAAATTACACCAAAACACGAGAACTACTGAAAGTCACTGAGGAAACACTGTCACGAGGGCTGGAAATGTCTATGAAATGTCTAATAAGAGAAGTACATGCTATGAATAAACTAAAGCTTATCTGGCACAAGCACCTTGAATAGTGAGCCGATGCATACAATTGTTACTGTATATCACGGGAATGCAACACATGGCTACAGTATGCGCCACCGTCGGGTCAGCTGGTCTGATTTGATCAATAAAATTAATTCCACCGCTCCGTTACGTAAACATCGCAGGGAGCGTGCGCTGCTTAATGTTATTTATTCAATATTGACAACTACCAACGTGGTGTTAAGCAAAAATGAGTATCAATATACTGTAAACAAACACGTAAACAAAGAGCATGAAGGCGAGAACAATAGGTCATCTTTAACCAGCTGAAGCACATCAAATCAATACTATAGAGCAGCGAATTGGTGGGCTGAGCTTGTGGCCTGTGAGCTACATAACACCAATACTGCTACTTTCCTTAAATTAGTTCCCCCATCTTTCTACTCTCTTTTCATTTTCCGTCCCTCCATCTCCCCATGTTGTGTCTTTTCTCATCCCTCCATGGCTCCTCTCTGCCCCCTTCTTCTGTCCCTGCAAACACACACCCTACAAACCAAGAGTGATTGATTCATTGAATTTAATGTCATGTGAACTGTTCCCTGTGACCCTGTGTAAAATAAGGCGTTCTCGCTCACAGGCTGCTGCTGTGGATGTCATAGATCATTGCTTCATCTATAGAACCAACATTGATCCTGAATGCCCTCCCTGCCTGACATTACAGATGCATGGTGATGAGCTAACGTGAGGGATGGGGAGCATATCACTGTGCAGAGGGCTGCGTGTCATGAAACAGCTAATGAATCACTGCGATCAAAATCAAAGCTATAGGGAGCCTGAAAGTTACATGGTAATTCAATTAAATTCAATTTATTTTGTACAGCCCAAAATCACAAATTTGCCTCAGAGGGCTATATAATCTGTCCACATACGACATCCTCTGTCCCGGGACCCTCACATCGGTTATGATTGTTAAAGATATTAGCAAACCCTCTGGGTTACCAGAAAAATGGAGGGAATGTCTTGTGCAGAAACTTTAGATGTTGGTCGCAAAACACAGTGACTATGCTATAAGCGGGATATTGCCCATTGAGGTGTGTATTATCAGGAATTAATGGACGAGGAGGAAGCCAGAACCATCTTCTGTGCACCTCGTTGGGCCGTATCCCACAAACACACACACACACACACACACACACATATATATATATATATTTATATATATATATATATATATATGTGGAATCCCTTGAGAACAAGGGATGAAAAAAATGAGTTATAAGGTGTCTGCGCAGCCTCCTGTCTATCCAGAGAAGATGTATTCATCTAATGGGAACATCCTGCACCCTGCTATCAAACCATTCTCTCATCTCTCATACAGCCATCCATGTCATAACCTCCACTCCGCCCTCACTTTCATCAATCTGTTTTGTAATCTCTCTTTTCTACTCTCTCTGTCAGTCCTGTTTGAGTGTTTACCATCTTTAGTCAGCACCCATCAGCCCAGCAGACACCCTGAGTGGTCTGCCTCAACAGGGTACATGATGAAGTATGTAACACTACACTCAAAAAGTCTGCAAGCTAGCTGTAGAAAATGCTACTCAATTTAAAAATGGCATAATCTGCTGTTTTCATCAACAAATCTAATGTATAAGTAGCATCACCACTGGTTTGTTTTCAGTGAACATATAACAGGATCAATCTCCGTGCTTACACTAACACTAAATAGTATAGATTTTACTGAGGTTTTGGAGATTGTATTGGGTAGCAGCAAGGAGAAGCGACCTTGTGTGTAATAATGATTTTACTCTCTGAGAGCAAAAAATAACTTTATTCACAACACAAACAGAACACTTAACCACAATAAAGTAGAGGACATTGTGTTACCATTGTACAGGAAAGCTCAAAAGTGGGAATAGCTTAATGAATAGAGATCAATATGTAGGTGTGGAGAGACACAAAGCTGCTGAGGGCTGTTGGCCTCCACACACACATCCCTCTCCCATGTTGTTAGATCAGGAGGGGGAGAGTAAGAGTGCAATCAAAAAATTAGACCTCAACCACAACCTTTGGAAATGGAGGGAGGTTTTTGTCAGCTGAAATCAGAACACATGTGATTTTTTTCTGCTTGCTACCTGTCAAGTGTGGTTGTATTTGATGGGTGGGGTTAGCTAGTCACCTCAAATCACATTTGATTGGATAACTGTATCAAGATGAGTCGCAAAACATTTGTAAATATATTTAGCAAATAACTAGATAAATGAATAACTAGGAGGGCACTCCCTTCACCGAGACCAATCCGCTCCAAAATGTAATGCGCTCTTCCTTGGCCCACGCTAACCCCTTCCACCAAGTTTCATGAAAATCAGACCCGTAGTTTTTTCATGATCCTGCGGACAAACAGACAAACAAACCAACAAACCGAACCAAAAAACACAACTTCCTTGGTGGAAGTAATTAAAACGGGGACAGGGGATTCATTTGATTGAGTCTTTGAGAATAAATGAGTTCTAGTTGGCTGAGCTTAATCAAACCGTAAACATATAGGTGGCATGTCAGTAAATCTGAATTTTTCTTTGGAACAGTAACAGCTCTTTGGAAGGTACTGACCTTATTGGAAACAAAGAGATTTTACTTTAGAAAATGAGAAGTATTCACCTTTAATGGTCCACAGTTCCATATTGAATTCTATGTGATTCCGGCCTATGACTCCATTTCAAAGCCCCGATAATACATGGTGGTCATTGACTAATCCTTGAAACCTTTCTGTGCATTCACTTTGCCTTAAGTGGAAAATGAAAGCCACAGTGCAAACCAGAGATGTGCCTCACTGATCTCACCAAAATAGTGTGTACTTTCAGCTCAAGGACTAAGAATATCAGGTCACACTTAAAAGCAACAGACACACAAACACACACACACGTCTACCCAATGACACTGCTGTACGGAATCAATCCTCCACGTTGCATTAGAAGACGAATAGAGGAGCCATCGGTCTGTATTAAATAAAAGATAGCTATAATCCCAGGTGAGTTCACCCAGTTTAACCACAGATTTCCGATTCTCTTCTTCACAGCCTTCACAGTATTGTTTTTTTTTTTAATCACACAAAAATAGCTCCAAGTAAAAGAAAGAAAACACTGCATTATGAAGTAGATAATTTCTCCCATCTATTATTCATGCTTCAGAGTTACACTCATGCACATCTCGTGATGGTCCACAGCAGTGTAAGAGAAAACAAGCTAATGTATTTGTGTAACATGCTCCGAGCATCTGATACTGTTGCATAAAGTGAGATGAAATGGATACTGAGGCCTTTTTATAGTCTGCATCTTCGATGATGAAAAAGGAGGCGCGCAGGAGTCCTCGACGGCATATACAAACTTTGACCGTAGCTGAATAATGTATAGGATGTAAGATGTTGTATCTGCACTGAGATGTATTGATGGTACATAATGTTTTAGATGGGAGGGAGAAAGGTTGAAAAGACGGTAAGAATGGAGGTTTGCTTCTTAAAGAATGAATAATAAAAATAGTAATAACAGATAAAACTGTGAAGCATCACTATAACTCTGACTCTTCCTCCAACGCTGGCTTGTCTACAGTGAAGCCTGAACCTGAACCAGTTCTGCTGTATTCACATCAACATCAGTGTAAGTAAGGTTTGTACCAGAGCAGCAAAGTTGCATCTAACTTTCATTCACCATCTGCCTATAGCTCCAGTGCAACCCACCTCTGCTCTTACTGGAATCATGTCTGCAAAGGTATGACAGTAAAAGTTTAAATTTAGGCCAGACAACTCGCTGCCAAGGATTATGGAGCAGAGCACTTAAGGTTGTTCTAAAAATCTATGAGATATTTTCACCTCCGTCACAAAATTAGAAACTGACAGGAAATTTGGATGTGTGTGTGTGTGTGTGTGTGTGTGTTGCATCATTCAGTTTGACGATGCTATGCTGTGTCATCCCTGACAGTCAACCCCACCCTGCGACTTCCTCTCTCTACCTTGAACCCTCCTACACATCAATAATGGGGTAACTTGTCCCACCCTTTCTCTGACAACAGGCCGGCTGCCTTGGAGGGGAAGAATAATGACTCCTTACACAGGCACACAAGGCTGCTCTCAATTAATGCCAACTAAAATACTGCACACCCAATGAGCACAAACACACATTGTAGACTGTCAACATGGAGAGGAAGGACGGGGTCAGATGAGGAAACATCACACTGTGGACATGTATTAAAGGAGACATCTACAGAGGGTCAAGACATAAAGAAAGTAGTAGGAAGAGAGTGAGAGAGACATTCAGTAGTGCGGAGCAGGAGAGAGATTTATCTGTATCTGTGTGTCCACTGTGGTCCCATGCCACAAAAAACAGCCTCACCAAGCATGCATTAGTAGCAGTTTGGCATGATTTTACATCATAAACCGTTGGTTGCTTTCCCAAAAGCTACATCACTCATAAACACACACACACACACACACACACACACACACACACACACACACACACACACACACACACACAAACACAGGTACGAAAACAAGCACACACGCACAAGTACGCATGAGTTGACCGGTGGCGAGAGTGGGCCAAACGCAGTTCTCAGCTCGATGGCAATCCCAGAGTTAGTAAGGGTTTTTAGGTCCAAGCAGCTTACCCAATCATTTATCAGATTAATACTTTTCACGAGAATAAACCTGTCATAGAGAGAGACATATGGAATGTGTTAAAACTGTGCTCATCTGAAAATCAAAGATATATTGCATAACTAAAGGTCACACTGTGTGTGAGTGTGTGTTTGTGTGTTTATAGTGCATGTGTTTGAGTGTACGCGTGTGAGTAATAGTGCTGTAGCTTGTGTAAATGTTAAATCTGGAGAAAACAAAAATGTGTTTGGACTTCTCTCACATTCATTCTCCCTTGAAATCACAGTGCTTGTACTTTAGTCAATATCATCACAGCTTATTTTTAATGCAGGATAATAAAATATGATTGCTGCAGGAATACAAAAAAAACCCAAAACAATGGATTTGGTATTATTTTAAATGAATGGATCCAATTAATAAAAAAGTGAGTTTCTTCGACACTCTTTGTCTCCATAGAGATAGCACAAAGACTACAAACAAAAATTACAGTTTCTGATAATCAAATAATCATTCGTCCTATTTTAAGACCAAATGCCAAATATTTGCTGGTTCCAGCTTCTGAAATTGAAGGATTTATTGAATAAGCGAAGAAAATTATCCCCAGATTGATCGACAATCATTAGTTGCAGCCTTATTATCCTGAACTCCTCCTCTGTGTGTACATGTTAAGTTGGTGGCATCCGGTGGTGAGTGAGCCTTACGTTGGAGTCGAGCAGATCCATGCTGTCCAGGCTCTTGCTGCGGTGAATGCGACCTTTGATGCGACGCAGGGAAGGTTTACCCTGGCTCATGGGCAACGAGAGGGTGGAGGTGGCAGGCATTGCGCCCCCGGTAGCACCTGTATGCCCATCTGAACACCCGGGAGCACCTGTGGGGGATGTGTCTTCATCTTGGGGGGTCACCCTGCAACAGAACAGACAGAGAAACAAAGAGGACATTAGAAATGATGCAGGCACAAAAATGCACTGCCATTTACGGCCTCAGTCACAATGCCGTGACAAAAGTGGCCCAAAGAAATCAGTCAATGAAGATTCAAGTGCATGTAGGTGTACTGTGTGCCACCTGAATGCACCTGTTTCATTTCAATCAAGCTTTGGCTGATTGTACAAACACATCTGAGATGTCTGTGTATGGCCTCAGCTCTTGAATGCTCCTGATGTTGTATCGCTTGTGGGCTCAACAACTTGACGTGACCACATCTATTAAATACCACATGATTTGCAATGATCATGTTTTATCAAAATAACTGCTAGAAGGCACTGCTGCGTATATGAGGGAAAACATAAAGATGCCTGGAGGATCTAAGTGACGTAACTTTCCTCTTGCTGTCTTCACTTTTTAAAGGACATCCTCTCCTGTTGGCTGTAGTTGCATTCCAGCATGTGTGAATAATTGGGTTGAATGTCAGCGGGTAGCTTGCAGACGGAGAGGTATAAAGTTTCCACTTGTCTTCTATTATTAAGCCACAATGAAGCTGCTTTGCTTCTTACGTGCACGGCTGCAAAGGGAGGGAATTTCCAAGGTAACTTAAGGTGAATTGCTCAGGAAAACAACACTCACTAATTATGACAATTTTCAACCTCATGCCTTGAAGGTGCAAGATCCGAGATTGGGATTGCCTCTCATCGCCTATCAACATGGCAACGGGTAGCTGGTGGCTCACAACCAACGGTGCTAAAAGCGCTAACAGTGCAAACTGTGGTGAAAGTGCTGACAGAGCTAAGCTTCCGCGATGGCGCTGTCGGTCAGGACAGCATCAGCTGTAACCGCCGTATGAAAGCCGCGCAGAGCAGCTGCCATGACGCTCACATGCAATCTCGGATGAATCTCGGATAACAGCACACACAGAGGAAGAGTGACTCCATTATCTGCTCAATTAGACATTACTTCACTATATCTTTACATAGCTTACAGAGCTTACAGTTGTTTACTGCTACATTAAGGTTAATAATGTGACAGCTCCTGTAACATTCTATTCTCCTATTTCAAAGTTCCTCAAAAGGGGAAATGGTTTGAGATGGAAGTTTATAATGATACACACACACATGTGGTTTAAGGACAGCGAGGGCTAGCAGACAGAAACATGTACTGAATGTCGATTGTGCAAAATCATCTTCTACAACAAACTCAATGTAGCTACATTGGTCAATCAACAGGAAATTAAGAGGAAACGTATTTTGATAATCAATTTATCTTTTAGATCACTTTTCAAGAAAACATTCTAAACATTTGCGAGTGTCAGCTACTTAACTCTTTTCTCTCTTTTACATGATCATAAATCATGTAGTTTGGCCTACGATAAAATAGGTTTAGCCAATCAAGCAACAAGCAATATGGCAATGTAACAACATTGGCAGATCACCTCACTGTTTACGACTGGCAGCAGCTGGTGACCTTTGGTTAAGTCCATAAAACTCAGATATTGGCACTTCAGACCAAGTTAGCAGTAAAATGAGAAGACACGTTCTTATAAATGGGTGCTACTTAGAAGTCTATAAAGGTGCACAGGTGCTGGCAATGGGTCTGGCCCAGTCTCTCCAGTGTCCACTGACACATCGTCTGCTATAATAGGCATGACTGACATCAGAGTGGCTCGTCTTAAGGGCTTGCATTTTCAAAAGATATTAATTAATATAGGCTCATTTTCTTGCCGTTAATTTTGTGACGTGCTGTTTGTTAAACAGCCTTAATGTTTAGTTATCGGTAGAAGTTTATGTGTTCAGTCGTGTGTTCTGATGTGTGTGTCCGTGACTGAGTGAGTGTGCGCCTCTGTTTTTGTCCACGGCTAATTTCGCATTCTGCTGCAGCGAACCGAACAATATTTTGGGTGGCCAGTTATGGCTGCCTGCTAAAAGACCAACCTCTTGTGGTCGCGGTGACTCACACTTTCGAAGTACACCTTTTGTTGCCTTGTATTATTTTGCCATTGACTGCCTGCTTAGTCCTCACTCACCTCTCTTCATTCAATCATACAATACATCAGTGGTCATTGCAGACACTGAGACCTGCACCTTTCTAGTTTCATATTGTTCCAAACAATAGTGCTGACAACTCTCAGCTACATTCCAAGATTACTTAATGGTCCCTAATATGCAATTAGAGCCATTCAATCCCTGTCCTCTACGTGACCTGTGCACAGTGTCCACACACGTGTGTATTTACTAACTGCCAGGACACAAACTGAATCACTATAATCCCAGTGTTGCTTTTACAAGGAGATTCCATGCACACACCTAGCAGCAGCTTATGGAGCTCTGTGGGTTTTAACTCCGTTTCTAAGAATGAGGAGTGCTGACATGGACTGTATCTGTGTGACCCAAGGAGGCCACTTTACAACCTGTCGCCCAATCACTAATCCTGTTCTAATAGATAACATCATTAAAGAGAAACAGGACAACGGGGAGACAAAGAAACATGGGCGATTTGGCTCAAGGATTGTAAACATCAGAGCTTCCTTTACACTGTATATTTTACTATGAAAGTTCCTGACAATGAGTACAAATGGGATATAATCTCAGTGAACAGAATCACATGACAAGATTTTAAACAATGTGTACCATTCTTATAATATTACAGCAAAGAGTAACTGATCCAATCAATTTAAAAGAAGCAAAGCTGCATTGTAAACAAGTGTGTTTACTTCTGGCAGATGCCCATAGTGCTATTTTTGACTTGACTTGATAAGATGGCATTTCTTAAATTACTGTCCTTCTCTCTCCTCTTTATTTATAATTTAGATACAACACAGACTTGCAATATAAGTTATATATGAATAGAAAGACAGCAACACTTTAGTTTTAATGAGGTACAGTTTGAT
The DNA here is from genome assembly GCF_050575085.1 of Anarhichas minor. Lineage (NCBI taxonomy): Eukaryota > Metazoa > Chordata > Actinopteri > Perciformes > Anarhichadidae > Anarhichas > Anarhichas minor. The sequence goes on from NW_027466488.1 coordinate 822,298, forward strand.
CCACCAGCAGTTTAAACATCAGGGATCAAATAATACAGAACACCAGAAGTATGACTGCTCACTTGCTGCTGATTTATCATCCGTGATGCTACAGTATTTTTGGGAAAATATATTGAGCCATGCAAGCCATTGGATCAGACACAGTCTGGCTGTCTGTGCAGACAGAAGTTAGTTTCACTTTTCACTGCCTCTGGAGAAATGTGGAGAAACTCACAAACAGGCTGGAGTGCACAATGTGTCCCCAAAGTGACCCCTTCAGTGCAAACATTGTGCAGCACAGAGAGAGATATAATAAGGAACATTAGGCATTGACTACAGTGAGTCGGTGAAGTTCATGAATATTACATGAGACTTCAGCCCAAAATAGAGAATCTCCCTCCTGCCCTGGATTTAAGAGGTCATTAGCAAAGCTTTACAGTTTAGCTCATCTCAGCAACGTGTAAATGTTAGAGCCTAATTGGAGAACAATAATTAATTGAGTCATTAATTAATTAATCAGCAGACAAGTGTTCTTCAGTTTTAATATTGTTAGATATAAAAGCACAATTAAATAAATGAATACCAAACCAGAATTTCCACCTCGCAGTTGTATGTTTTCCCCATTAATGTCTGTCCAAAATTCATAATTTTATCCTATTAGACTTTTGCGTGAAATTTGTGTGAAATTGTCACAATAAGCATATCAATTCTTGAGGAATGGCCAAAAATGAGTTTGACAAAATCTAAACAGTTCATCCTAGAGTCCAGTTGGACGTTTAATGTCAAATTTGAAGAAATTCCCTCCAGGCGTTCCTGAGATATCACGTTCACAAGAATGGTCACACAGACAACGCGATAACATAATGCCTGGCTATCACCGGCGCCGAGGCATGAAAATAATAATGAATGAAAAAAAGGCAGTTGTTGCAGCACTACAGCCTAACACATCTTCCTAACTGGACACGATGGGAACTGGAAAAATTCAGATTGTTTTTCACAATGAAGCTATCCTAACCTGCTCCGTGCTCCAGCGAACAGGCTAAGCGGCATGACGCTCGTTCGAATAACCGCTCGCCCGTGCTCTGTTTTTGCGAAGTTTTGCACACTTGCTCCACCTCCAAGTTATTGTCATTGGTCAACATCATCGTTGACAGTAACTGACAGTTAACCAACATCACTCTCGATGTAAAAGAGATTGACAGCACTCGTAGTATATCGGGAGAACTTTTCACGCTCTATTTGCCGGAGTTTGGCCGCTCGCTGCATCAACATCAGAACATCATTAAAATATTATGAAAGTTCAGTTTGGGCTTTTGAAACAGCAAAAGCGTACGCCAAAACTGATATCGATTTTTCTACTTGGGTCTTTCTCTCAAATAATATTTTGCTGCTGCGCCTTTCCACAGCGGTATATAGCTCTCTTGCCCGTTTCTCCAAACTGATGGCCGAACGCTGTTGATTGTAATACACTAACTATGTTAAGTACCCCATACAACCCCCAGATATGATTATTTTGGCAAAATACAATTTTTAAAGTTAAGAACTAACCTTCATGTTCATATTTCCTATTCTATACTCTATACAGTGTGTATAAATGACATGTGAACAGATTTAAACAAACAGAAAGGCCAGTTATATTTAACATTTGTGCGCAAATTTATATTTAAACCAGTGACAGACTTTTTGTGAGCTCGTAGACACCAGTTGAACTAGCCTGCTCTATGGGTATCAAAGGGGGTGGGGTAGACGTTGAGGGGCTACCAGGGTACTGCCTCCTGTTACCTCGGAGTTAATATGTTATGACAGATCTTCAGATGGAGAGCACTTTGCAGAACAACTGGTTCCGCTCAGTGAGGATTACAGGGACAACAGCAGGTGTGTCTCAGCGCCACGGTGACACTTCAACCTTAGCGGCAATGCTTCCAGTCACACACACACACAGACACACATACAGAGACATGATCCCAGCACAGAGGTCCTGTCCTCCTCTGCCCAGGTGGCTCTAACTAGAGAAGAGTGACATACTTCTCCAACAGCTTATCACGTATAATAACAATGGACAGGGCTCTGACCAAAATGTTAAACAGAGCTCTGACAGGACACCTTTTGATCCTGGGGTTTACCTTCGCACATATCTTCCAGTTCATCGAGCAACGATGGTGCATCCAAAATAGCTCCACTGACTTTTCCTCTTTCCTTTTATACTCTCAGACCTTTTCAAAGAAGCTTTTATGGTGCCAGTATATGGAAGTATTTAGTTTTACTTTCCATATAAACTCACTCACTAACTTCAGTGCCTATATTGCACAGGTGGGAAAAATAAAGTCAGAGCAATAAGGAAAGAAAGGAGTCGGGCGAACAAAGCATGAAGGAGCATGGGGCTGAGAGGCAGAGGGGGAAGAAAAGGGGCCCGGAGACAAACAGAGAAAGACCATGACGCAAAGGGACAAAGGACAGAGGGACACTGTCAGCGTATGGCTCAGAGGTCGTCAGCTGGAAGTAATGGCAGCCGATGAACATGCATCATTCTGCTCACGGGTCCCCCTCCTACTTCAGGGGACAAGTGGTGAGAAGAGGTGCCTGACACATCCTACTTTATCAAGATAACCTCACTGACCCTCCCTAACAGAAGAATGAAACCAATGACTAATATGCTGTCGAGCTAATAACATCCTTGAAAAAAAAATCTAAGAAATGGGAAAGAAAAGAAAACAAGAAAACATATCAAAGCTTTTATTTACTAGTTGGAGTCTGTAAGCTCTTTGAAAACCACCTGGGCAGCGAGGACTCTGAGTAGGCCAGACAGGCCTGACAGATGGCCAGACCAGATTAGGCATATAGACATGTATCAAACAAGGCGGGACGACGCTCATGTCCGAGTGCCCTCTGACCCCTGTGGAGAGGAGGGTAACAGGCAGGTCGATGGCTGGTTTCAAAAAGCAAGGCTGCTCTCATATGTGCTTAACAGACGTCAATAGAAACAAAAACTCCACTTTATGGCACATTAAAGCTCAATGTGTGAGCAGCAGAGATCTGCTGTGAAGACAAGTTGGGCTAAAATAAGGAGAGTAGCCTGAGATGCTGCCTTAGCGATACCACATACACCATCCCACCAGACTTAGTAGCATGTTTTACACATTTCGCTTACAGATAACAGTTCATTACCAGGACCGGCAAGTCCTAAGAGATACATAAACACACACACAGGAAGAGGTGTCAGTACAGTAATGGCTCCATTTATTTCTTGAAAATGGTCACTTAAAGTATCGGCCACTTTTTAAGTTCTAGACAGTCTCTACTACACTACAGTATAATGCTAATTATGTAACATTGGAAAATATCAATGTGGCCACATTCTTAAAGGGAAAGATTTGAAGAGAATAGATTGAGATCTCTGTCAGACAAAAGTGGATCCCCTCTGCTGTGTCCTTCTGTATTTGTGGGACGGCAGTGATGGATTCCATCTTGTCAGCCCCCTGTGAGCCATCGTGACAGTCGAGAGTCACCAGAGGCCGGGAACGTGTGACTCACAGATTCTAAAAGTCGTTGCTGCTCGCCGTCTGACTCTGACTTGAGACGATGAGTCTCTCATAGGCCTCTGCAAACATCGCTGCCGCCAACGCGCTCTTTAAGGAGTCATTACCAGACCCTTAGTTACATTACATGAATCCAGACCTGCACTGTGTAAGAGAGCTGCAGTCGGACTGAAAGAGGACGTGGCTGCAGGGTCACGTTCGCACTAAGCCATAACAGAAAGGTACAGATAGGTCCGTGTGGTTCGTACCTTATCAACCAAATATGGCTCAATACCATTTCAAATATTTCAATACAATACATTAGAGTCTTGGTTTATGTCAAACTTGTATTTTTCATACCATTGTAAAAAAATGAATCTTACCAAGCAATTGCTGCCAACTTTCTATACTTGCCAGGTTTCTTCAGTAATTAACAAGTGTAAAGGTTCAATACCCCGCTCTGCAGTAGTTATGAGTCTGATACTGTTTAAGTACAGTCTATATCTTGGCACATATATTGAAAAATGCAATATGCACCCAAAAGGCTTTGGCGAGGTGTGTTTGGCAACCTCTCTATTATGGCTGCTGTTGTTGTTGATGTTGTTGTTGTTTTAAGTCTGCTTAATAATGCTGGCTACCATGGTGATGTTTATTCATATCGTTTGGAAATGTCTCTGAAAAGACATTTTGTGACGTCATGCACAAGAGTCTGTCTATTAAATATGAGCAATATTGACACAGAATTTTGTTTGTTGTAGATAACTTACTGATTGCAAATGACTAGATTTTAACATAGATAACTTACTTTAGTCTAGGACTGTTAGATAGGGTGCATATGACAGATGCCTATCTTTATGACAATTCATCTCCCGCTATATAAATCTGTCTCTTTAGCATTCAAAGTGTCAAACACAAAGCCCACAGAGTCTCACACGTCTTAGCCACTAGCTCCATATGCTATATTCTTATAGTATGGACGAATAATGACACTATTTGCACAATGCAAAAAAAAGCATAAAAAAGACAATATGGCAGGAAATAAGCAGTAAGATATAAAATGCCAGCAGTCGAAAAGTACTCTGTGCAACATTTTGCCACAGAGTATCACTACAGGCTCAAACCCCATAGATAAAAAAATACACAGACATACTCGCACTGGCACAGACACCCACAAATCTGCACTCACACACACACACACACACACACACACAAATAAACATTCACACCAACAAACACATGAACACACACCCAGAGGATGCTCGGAGAGCGGGTGGGGGTGAGCCACGAGTCAATAAACCCCGTGTAATCTGTTCCCTTTAGTGGCATAAACCATCTGAGAGGAGATTACAACCGTTCTGCCAAAGTAAGAACATGCGAGTTCCTAATGGACAGAAACACTGAATACAAAAACACACACAAACTCGTGCGGGTGCACCTTCGCATATACTGTGGAAAGTGTAGTGTGTTCAAAGACTCTCATGAAGTCAGGACTTGTGTTTATAAGATCAGACTTTATGACTTTGATACAAAAAGGCTTTTTTTTTTTACTTCAGGGGGAGCGAGACAGCGAGATACTGAGAGTAAAGGAGAGAAATACTGTATTTCTGCATGTTTCTCAGAAAAGTACTGATTATCATGACAGGCCCATCCTGGACTTGGGCTCCTGCTGAGGTAACTAATGCACGGCATTGTCAGTTTGTGTGAGATTACGCATCATGGCCTCCATGAGTTGAACTGGAAGAGTGGAGGGGGTCGGACAGGAGTCGTTGAATGTGTGTGTTCCTCCGAAGAGCTGGGAGGGAGGACGTGTGGACAGGAAAATCGGAGGGCAGAAGGGCTGCTGCATGTGTGTGTGTGTGTTGGGGGAAGGAGGGACGCTGACTTTATGCATCATTAAGCAGGTGGACTGAGAACACCAGGCGGAGCTGCCACTGTGGACTGTCACCAGGAGCAGAGCAGACATCTGGCACACAATACAGGACGATACACCCACGTTAGGAAGAGCTGCGACCAGTTTAAACACACGTCATCAGGCTAATTATTATTTATGGGTCATCTCGAACTAATTAGTGTTGTGGTTATTACAGACCACTGTGTGTTTTGTATCATAACAATGTGCTTTATGCAGTGTGATGGAGTCATATACTTTAGAGCCTTCTGTTTGTATTTACTAAATGCTTCATTTTTATGTTTAAATTATATCCAGAATTAAACAATAATGGCATTATTACAGCTAAACACCTTAATCAATTAATCTGACATGGCGGACAAGTAATCTGTGGCGGATTTATGATAAATAAAAACCCCCACACTAGCCACTGATCGCTGCAGTCTGCACAGCCAGTCTTATTCACTGCTCCTCCAATACACTGGATAACAACAAATTTGGTCTCAGAGTGCATGTTTTTACCAGAGCCGGTCCGATTTATTTGACGCTGACCCTGATCAGGTTACCTGATGAAGGTTTTTTTGTTCTGTAGAATATGGTGCAGAAAAAGATGCTTGGGTAATTTAAGAAATTGTGTCGTCATATAGTGTGTCCAGCAGAGCGCACTTCTAGGGCCCTGTGAAACCTGTTTCATTTTATTCCGTTTAAATTTTTCTTAATTCTGTGTTTTAAGATTTCGGCACATTTTCGTCAGAAGAAAGTGTCTGATGATGTGGTGGATGAAGAAAAAAAAAAAAAGAAATCATAAAAAAATATTTTTAATTGATTATAATAAATATCACTGAATTTAATGTAACACAACATTGCACAATTTTTTTAATCCAAGAAAGTGATTCAATCCAACAAAACGTTACATCCTTGTGTGGAATAAAGTGCGTAATAAACCCCCCACAGGCACACTGTACGTTGGTTCAGGGGGCACATGTAGGGATTCAATTATTCATTATCTATATTTATTGTAACACAGAACTAATGATTAATCGTACTGATGAATAATATCAACTTTGTTGTTTCTTCTTATTGACCCAATAAGAAGAAACAACTTGTTGTGTTCTTTTTATTTACTTACATAATGTGAACTCTGTTACGTCATGCAAACAAACCACCGATCAGCAGTGCACTCAAGGTCAGATTGGAGACGTAAACAGATAAAAGATGGTTAGTACCTGCTTTCTTTCTATGTGCGTTGCTCACGGCCAATTAGGAAATTCCAATAGAAAACTGCAATCAAATAGATTTTGTCGCTGACACTCGTGTCTCATTCAGTTAGGACACGGTCTAATATCTACACACAGCATCCCAATACACTAGACATGACTGTGTTTAACATATATGCTAAGATTCAAATTAGACGCCACGGGGTAGCCTACTGTAGCTACTACAACGAGCCTGCAAGACTCATCTCTGTTTCACTGCCACTTTTGCTGTTTGTGCGAGTTCAGTTTCTATGGTAAGTTAAGGGGAGTATATTTGTATAGCACATTTCACTATCAGGCATGATGGGAAATAAGGGTTTTCCCTTTCGCTACACTACTCTGAGCGGTGGCAGAGTGCGTATCACGGCTGAGCAGACGGTGGTGCGGAGTCAGACGTTGTCTTCGCGGTTGCTAACTGGTTTGTGAAATACATTGCTGAATTGAAAGTTTATAAACAATGACCTCATCATTGATCATCTAATAAAATCCTGTCCCAAACACTCTGGGTCACTGCTACACTACACGTTCAAAAACGGTGTCAGAGCAGAATTAGAAAAAAAGCCACTCTCTGAATGAGCTCCCTAAATACACAAGATTACCAAGATTGTTGTTTTTCACATTATTTGAATTCAACTAGCATTGCCTCAGGAACATTATAGCAATGCAAATGGTAAACGTAGTTGGATGTAAATGCTAAAGTTACTGCAGATGATCTGCAAAAGTACCTGTGTGGTGACTAATTACACCTTGAAAGCAGCTGGTCAGGATAAGCACTTAACACATTCTAGCTTTATTGAGCTTAGAAATACAGCAGAGGTGGTTATCAAGTTTATGTATAGAAACCACTAATTGTCATTGGGCATGCATCAATACCCATAAATAAAAGGCTAAATACTCAAACATGTTACATTTCAAATGCATCCTCATGCACTTTAGTGTTTGTTGCATTGTGGATGCAATAAACTGTTCTTTAAACATGATGGATGGATGGGAGTAGATTTTTAATCATGGGGTTCGAGTCTTGGAAGATCATTATCTCATCTGGCACGCATTCTCCTCCTCTATATTAAGTGATGTCTCCATTATGTCTCCTTGTTTGGTTAAAGAAACAACTACTCCGTCTCCCTTTGTGTTTTTTGTATCGATAAAAACATTACCAGAGTGAGTCCTAAATCACTCTTTGCTTCACCTCAAGCATTTATTTATGCATCACCTCCTTCATCATGACTCTCAACTCAATGGCTGCAAGGACTGCAGAAAGCATACTGACATTTACACCTTTCAACAGCTTTTGAGAAGAAGCCACATGGACTTAGTGTACTCGAACACTTATTCAACAACCGCTATTATAACACTGCCATTTTATCTTAATACATATAAAGGTATAAACTGCTCAGTCTGGTTTGATTCTGCTGATATAAATAGAGCTAAAATCAACAAAGTCCTTCCAGCATTGATCTACTATATCCCTACTCCCATTAGCTCAAATAGCTTCCACACATCTGGATTTAAACTTGAAGATCAAACAGTTCATGTAAACTTGGTTCTTCCAATTTTAAATGGTGTTACATTGTTGGGTGTTGCCTCAATCTGGGTAGTCATAGTAATTGAGTTACTTGTGTGCATGCAAGCCTATGATTCTAGGCTCTGACTTCACCCTGAATAAAGACAGACATGACATGCAAGCGAATGCATGGGGTGACTCCATGAAACACACACTGCAGGCACACGCTGGCTCAGCTTCCCTTCGTTAAAGTGGCTGTCGGAGGCGATACAGTAATCCTGTTTTAATGGCCGTGCCCCTTCCCCCACCATGATGTGATGGCCCCAGACAAAACACCGCGCCTCTCTTAAGGGAGAAGTGTCAAAACCAAGTCACCACTGTGTCCTTTGCAACACATTTGACAGCAGTCACGAGCTAAGAGGAGAAAACCATTTCCACTGTGTGATGACTTCTGATTCCGTCAGGTGTGTTACTACAGGCTTGTTGCTATATAAAGGTTGAACTCTACAGTAACCAGATCGGACAGCCATTACAATAAACCAGTGTTTGTCTTCTCGCTGTAAAGTAATGCCAATCCGGACAGATTATACCCTTGTGCTTAATGTTATCTATGTGGATTACAGAAGAAGAAGAACGGAATGTGCCCACTGTGTGAATAATGAGAGCCTATAATTAGACTGAACACTACTCCGCTGTGTGATGTTTTTGCATTTTCATTTTTTTCAATTAATGAGGCTCCTAATATCAATGAGCAAAACGAAGATACCTGTAACCACACCATAACCTGTGATCATAACACAGGTGACTGGTGTAACAGACTGTCACGTTGTCAAACGTCAAATAAGGTTACTGACATTAATATCAACCTCCCTGATAACAACCAACTGATTTACAAAATGTACGAGACGATTGTCCAATTAATCGGTTAGTCAACTGCCTTCAAATGATTTAATTAGAATAATGACATTTTGAGATACAGCTAATCTGACAGCAAATCATCACACTGGAAAAGCAAGAACCAGAGAATGTTTCAAAAGTTTGCTGAACAATTGTATATCAAAGCAGTTGCCGATGATTATTATTTTTTGAGAAATTGAATAATCAGGTCTATATGGTTGCAAAGTGAATATCAAAACAAATCAAACCTTTTGAAGAAGTCACCTTGGATTCTGCAAATTCTATTATTGCTACCATTTTATAGACAAAAAGATTTACTGATTAGCTTAAAAATAATCAACAGTCTAATTGATAATGAAAATAATCCTTGTTTGCAGCCCTACAATGAACCACTGACAAAGGGAAATTGATGGTAACATGTGTTTACAAAAACAAAGTGAAATAAGGGCAGCAGTCCATAAAGTAGAGAAGTTTGGTGGATACAGCTGGGTGAAAATGTTATGGTTAGGTAAATGACAACAGACTTTGATATGAATTACACTAAGTGGAAATATTCATACATGGAAAACACAGATCCATGAGCGGCCAATGAGGGTAAACCACTTTAGCATCACTCCTCCACATGGTGATCTTAATGCAGGCGGCATGAAGCTACTGAATAACAGATGAGAGAGGAGCAACCAGCCGGCATTTTTTTTTTCTTTTTTTTTTTTTTTACAACATCAGCTCACAGAAATAGATCTGACAACAGATACTTGCTGGGGCAAAAACAAATCACCACATTTACACTCGGAAGCTCCAAACGAACAATCGCTAAAAGGCTCGAGGAAGAAAAAACACGGAGTGTGTGAGCGACTGAAATCATTTGAAAGCAGACGGTGTCGGACGCGCTCAGCGCATTGTTTCATGCTGCTGTTGTAAATACACCTGCTCTGTCCGCTTCTCCGACCGCTGCATGTGAAACTCACCCGGATCACAACAAACAAAGAGTCCACCAAGCAAAAACACAGAGCACGCGCACGAGCATCACGCAGGGTTGCACAGAAAGCGACTGTACGAAAACGCCTGCTGTGCGCGGATATCACCAGCGTCGATATGAAACTGTTGTTGACGGCAAAAGGGAGACATGGAGTCAGCCGACTCCCGCAAACATCAGCTCTAACTTACACGAGACACAGGGAAAGGCTGGAGTTTTATCATGACAACAGAGCTGCGAGGCGAATTCTAAAGCCATGTTCTTCACATGAAAAGACACCACTGCCACTCTTTTTACGCACGCAACACACGCTCCCATCCACACGCGCACCTCCTTCTCTCTACTCACCACAGCTGCCTCTTAGTGGGGAGGCAGTCTTTGTTGGATGCTGTCACTCCCATGGCCATCTGCATCACCGTGATATATTTCTGGTACTTCATTTTGTCCTCCTTTACTACTACTACTACGACTACAACTACTACTACCGCAACTGCTGCTACTTCCACCACTACTTCTACTTCTAGGAATCCGCGCGCCACAAAAGCGGCACAGGTGAGCGTGCATTCAAATGTCTGTTATTGTCCCCTGGCACCCGTGGCATCTTCAGTATCAAAAACGCCATTTCCGCGCCCGGAGGACTGTTGACGGGGAAAATGTTCCCCGAGGAGCTCAACGAAAGGTACCACGCCGCCGCGACCCATGTCTCTAATCTCATTAGAGCTCAGAATAGATTGGCTAATCCATTCGATTTTAGTCAGGACCGGGCCATTGTTGTAGCTCGCCCCGTAGCGGCCACTTTTATCCTTCTTTTTTCTTTTCTTTTCTTTTTGTAACCCTGTTTGTCTCTGTGGACTAACAGAATGAAGAGAAAGAGACAAACAGAGTCAGAGATATGATGCAGCGGCGGTGGCACCCAAACGTCTGAGGTAGGAACGAGAGAGCGCGCCTGTGTTCAACGAGAGGGGGGGGGGGGGGGGGGGGGCAGAGGAGGAGGAAGAGGAGAAGAGGATGACGAGAGAGGCAGCGATGCAATGGCTTAAGAGGGGGGAACCTACTACTGCTGAGTTCTCAGTATCTTAATCGGAGGCAAATGCATGATATTTTTTCTCAGGATTGGTTCATGAGGCATAATTAAAACATCAGGGTTTGGTTTGTCAGAAAACATTTATGTGATAAAAGAGTGGAGAAAAGCAGCAGAGAAACCTCAGCAGTAAAGGAAAACAACAACAATTCAATACCAAATCCGGGTTGAGACAACATTAAAGATTAGACTACATGAAACCTGCACGCTGAAGTCTGAAGAACAGCGAGAAAACAACCTAGTACACAGAATAAGCATGGCTTTATTTATTCTTATTCTTACATACTTCATTCAGGGATCGATCTTTATGAGTTTACCACTTTCCTTTTATATTTTCAATTCATACTGTATATTTCTTGTTTCGTGCATGTCATTCGTAACATAACACAGAGGCACCTTTTTCGTTTTTAATTATATGTTAACAGAATAACATAAATGCACCTTTCTGTACAGATCATTCACTGCGTGTGGACTATATTTCATTAATGTGTTTTTTCAGCTTCTACTATTTTACTTTATTCTAATATGTCAGTATATTTTCTTGATTTGTATCCGGCATGATCCCGACTTGCTCTGACGTCATGCACACGAGGGCAAAGACAACCTCACGAGATCGAGGCAGCCATAGTTTTTAGAGCCAGGCGCCACAGTTGCTCTCCACTGACTGCAAGACCCAGATGTTTCAGAATGGGAAATGCCGGGCTGTCGAAGAGCTGATTGGCTCCTAATTTTTACAACAAAACATTTTGTCCCAAATCCAACTTCAACACGAGATTGTAGGCTGTTAGTCGCATGTTCTGCAATGAAGGTTCTATCTGTCAGCAAACATAGCTAGTGTGGTTGATGATAATAAATGTTATTTATATAGCAGTTATCAACACAAGCAGCAATTACAAAGTGCTTTACAATGCAAACATAGAATACAATATCAAATCCACGCACATTTCCAAATGTGGTCTGCAAACTACAAGTAACCTACAGATGGATCTAACAGGATGCCAATGTTTCTGTGACTTCCTGTATATTCTTTGAAGGCTTCTGGACACTCTCCGACTTGACTGAAGCTTTTTGTCACCTTCCCCTGCTGCTGCCGCCTGATCTTGTCCGCTTTCCAGGCGAGTAAGCCTCATGTTTTTTTCTTTGTGAGTCAAGCATCTTGGCACAACAACTTCCATTGGGATAAGTAAAGATTTATCTTATCTTATCATCTACTACTCAACTACTGACCTTGTTGCTTAACTCTCAATCTCATTAAGTAGGCACACAGTCCTGCTCTGCAGGTTTGACTGAACGAGGAGGCGAGTCAACATGATCTCATTGGCGCTCAGTGAAACTGAGCCAAGCAAAGCCCATTAAGTAACTGCTCCGAAAACTAACCGTAAAACCAATCCAATTCATTCATCAGGTTTATTATGCTTAATAATTATGCACAGTACAAATAAAATATCCGCTAGCTTTCAATAAGAAGAATGAAAAACATTATGTATACTTAAGGGTTTCTAAGTTAGTTGAAAGATTAGTAAACTATTGTTATTGTTTTAAGATCTCTACGAAAATTTGTGTTGCACTCTTTTTCATCTCTTGCATCCAACCCAGAGCAATGCAAGGTTCAGATGACTTTACTCTCCTTTTAGGCGCTGTGTCTCTGAAGATGCTAATCAATTTAGTGATTGATTCAGTGTCAAATGTAAAGGCCCAGTAAACACTAGTCTTTTGTGAGTCCTCAAGGACGAATGGGGCATCAGCGGAGTCCATGTGCACAAGATCTGGGTTAAAGTGGCTCCCTGTGTGCGGGGTTGTTTATGTCTACATGTCCTCTGTCAAAGAGGAAAATAGTGTTTTCTTTCGGACTGTAGAGTGAATAGGAGATGATGTAACCATTAAGACTGTTCACAGACTCCTTACTATATAAACCCCTTGGGCACAAGCATTAACCTTTAAACAAGTTGGCAGTGACGCTGGAGAGTATCCCACGCTTTTGACAATGAAACTGCAACATGAGGTGAGACGGCACATCACTGTCCCTGTATTTACATATTTGTTTCGGACTAATAAACAGAATGACGGAAGGGAGACCTGCAGTGTATAAACCATAGTCCTCTTGAGATGGCCCATGCACCGGAAAAGTAAATCTAGATATAAACTCCATCAGGAATGAATAACACCACAGGAGAAAAGTCAGACAGCATCCAGCCAGGTAAATCCTGTTGGATGGGGCAAGCTGGCGAGCAGCTGGTGGGGAAGGTCAGTATGAAACTGCTGTTATCAGCACTGTTTGATATTGGCAGCTATGAAAACAACAGAAAATCCACCAAAAAATGTCAACACAGCCTATCCCACTTCCCCTCCGACTCCTCTGATGTTTATTTACAGTTCTTGGAGTTGGAAAGAGGATTAAGTAAACACACACACACACACACAAGCACACCAGTGGTCTGAAGGAGACTGAGGATGGTGAGGTCACCACAGCAGTGATATATTCTTCAGCCAGAAGGACAGTGGAGATTGAATGACGCACGATTCTCAGCAGACTGTCAATATTCTCTTTAATATGTGGTAATAAATAAAACGTACTTGGTGATACTGACTTGAACATACATTCTGTGTGTTTCTAAAATAACATACCATTTCTGTTAAAGTGCTCACTGTGTAGCATGTTCGCACTACTTTAGTGCTAATTTTGCCTAGCTTCAAACATAAGAATTTGCGAAATGGTTCAGTTCAATTTGGCATTCAGATATTCACCTTTAATGGCCACAGGTGAAAGTATCTTTAAACTTCACACACATTTGCTTAAATAAAACTACACCAGGAGTCTATAGTCCATCATCTTTATAGTCACAGAAATGGCTGACATGCCCAAAACCCTGCTGTCACAGTTGTGATATGGTGGGAAAGATGGTGAAGAATACTGGATTGGTTTAAGAGTGAGATTTCCCTCAGGAGCAGCAACCATCCAAATGTGTTGATCCCCCCTCACCATAAATTACACTATCCCCTGGCCACGATTAATCACATGACCACAGCAGCCAGATTAAATCTGTAGCCTTGGACTGTTCTCCTGTCTCGCTCTCTCTCTCTCTCTCTCTCTCTCTGTGTGACTCCCTGTCATGCATGAGGCATACAAATAATCAACAAGCACACACACAGCATGAGTAGACATCAGCTGAGCATATAGTAACACACACACACACAACGATTACAGCTATGTGCGTGTCATTGTAGAACTGAGTCACTGTGTGGACGGTGTGTGTCATCATCCACCTGTTATCTGTCACTACCCTGAACACTGTCTGTGGGCTACAGCTCTCCATCTCGGTGCAACGTGGACGCTGCGTGCGTCCTGTAACTCAACACTCCGCTGCAGAGCTTTCATTTCTCAATGCCAGACCTGCATCGCCATGGCAACACTGGCTCTGGGCTCGGCCGAGGTGGCCGCGACACGCGATACGCCGTCATATTCAACAAGCGAAATGATGCTAGAACAGGTACGAAACAACAATATATGTGGACATATATGTGGACTCCAAACAAATCCACGATGTGGATGGTGAATATTGTATGCTTTTCCTTGTCTTAAATTAAAGCAACTGAATATATCTGGGTTTTGAACTGTCAATTAAAAACATTTTTATGTTCTAATGTCTTGGAAATCAATAATGTTGAAAAAAATCAATATATGATATTTAATATGATTATTGATTTGAACTTTTTTCATTACAATGCAATGACATATATGTTGGGGTTATGAATGTAATCAGGTGTGCCTTTAATTTAGACTAATTTGGGAGGTGCAGCATTATTACAGTGTTGCTAAAATGGGACACTGAATTAAATAATATAAGCAGTGGCAGAATGTCACTATGGAGAACATCCTTTTTTAATTTGGATTGTAAATGGTGAGCTATAATTAGATCTTGATGGCACTGGGTCCATTTCCAAACTCATTTGGGATGCATGACTATCTAATAATAGAAAACTGCTGTAGCGGTCTAATGTTGTACTGTAAAAGAATAAGCTTGTCATAGCAGCTATGGTTATTTTTATTTATTTTACTTGTCTATTTAACAGAGACTTTTTAGATAAAACAGTTACAAGGTGAAAAGCAACAGATGTAATATATGTAATAAAATATAAGGGGTCTACCTAAAGCTTGATGCTAGAATGGCAAACAATTAAGTGCAGGTCTGCACTGTAATGCACAGTGCAGAGGAGAGAAGAGCAGTATCTGCATGATAAAAACCTGCCTGTGACGTGTGTGAGACTTGCCAGGGAGCAGTGATGTGATAAGAAGGCACACATGGACCGATAGACATGGAAGCTGCAGAAGATGCATAAAGCATATGAATCCAACCAAGGGTAATGCAATATGTAAATGAGAGAGCAGTTGTTGAAGTGAATGTGCCTGCTGTTGTTTCTGCAAAATTGCATGTGAAACGCACGAAACTCGACTCTATGAAAACACTTGCTCACGCTATACTGTGAATGCCTGTCTCAGGTCAAAGCAGCAGAGGAGGCGGGTAGGAACGTGGATAACAACTATTTTCAGTGGCAGCCATATGGGCTCCAAAGTCCCCCTGTCTGTTGCTAAGTAACAGGTAGAAACAGACTTTTTAAAATGTACTCAGTACCACCACACAGTTTTAGGGTAGAGCATGGAGGTGGTGAGGTGCTGGAGGTTGAGCAGAAGACAAACAGAGGGGGAGACTGGAAATTAATGCCAGTAGCCCCGGATACTAAAAATGACTGATGTTGCTGCTCGGACAGTGATTTATGGTGCAGCTTCACTGGCGTGGGGGGGGGACAGATATTCTGCTTGATAGTTGCAGAAAAAAACAGATATTTCATGGTAACTTTGTGTGTGCCAGTATGTGTTTGTACACAGTGGACAGCGTTACCTGATGGTAAGGTGAAGCTTTGTGCTTCAGTGCCTCCAGTCAGCAGGGTTTGACACCAGCAGCCTCCTCCACCCCCTGCCCTCCCACTGTCACCTTTATTAACAGTCTGCCAGGTGGAGACTTTCTCTCCTCAGTGTCCCACTGTAGTGTCGGATTTGCTGAGGTAGGTGATGAACAGAGGCACAAAGAGCCTGCGGGAGGGAGGGAGGGAGCAGCTCTCCCTCCCGTTAAAAAGATCTGTTTACGGGTAACACACAGCAGCAACATAGACTGTTTACCACACGACAATACTAAGTACCTAAGAGTCGGGGAGGGGGGGTCTGCTTAGTAGTCTGTTGCTGACACTCTAACTATAACGATAAAACATGGCTGCCTTTTAGTCTGCCATTCAAACATTGGACTTTTTATTCTTGAAATGTTAGGAAATAAATGCACACACGGTGGCTACACATAGGTATAAAAGTATAAGCTTCACGCTTCTTTATACTTTTGCATAAAGAAATACTTATATGTACTGTATTATGTAAACACACTTGATGTGACAACCATTTGTCGCATGGTGTCTTCAGATATCACTTTAAACAACTTAATTTCTGATTACGTCTCGCACGTTTACATGTTTAAACGAAAGGTGAGGACACAATGTGGGTAAATTCAAACCTTTAAAGGCACAATAAGTAGGATTTGTTAGTTGCCGTTTGTAAGTTGGCCCCTCCTTCCCGGCTCAACGAGGGTTACGATGCTCGCCAGCGGATGAAAGCCAACCCCAGATTCACTCTTGTTTTCATCAAGCTTTGTTTGCTTGGTTTTTTGCCTCGTTTTATTTGTGTTTTGACACAGTGTCCGCCATTTTTGAAGCTCCCTCTTGGATGCGTGCTTACGATCTAGCACCTGGTCGCTACATTGTTAAAGATTGACACCCTGAAACGTCCCCAACAGAGCAAAATAATAAAATACAGTCAGAGGGCAGGGTCTCTGCAGATACAGACACAGACACTCTTCTAACGGGTGATAAGTGGTGATGGAGAGGGATTATTTTTGAGTCTAAAATGTTTTGCACAGATTACAAAAACAAGATGTAACGCGTTCATTAGTGAGCTTTGAATGTGTTGGTAGGCAGTTCCTCCCTGTTTCCAGTCTAGAAGTAGTTTAAATTCTACATAATGATAGTGTCCCGCACATTAAACAGTGGCTTGTTAAACTAGCTGCACAGTAAGTTCAGCTTCTGCTATTCAACAACTTCTGTAAGGCTTTTAAACGTACAGTAAAAGTCACATTATGAGTCATGAAAGCTCCTTTTGTTAAATCAATATGCTGCTGAAAACCTAGGCGGCATGAAGAAAACAAGTGTGATATGGAATAAGTAATAGACGAGTTATGGGATAAGCTCCCCGGCTTTAGTCCAAACCCCCTTGGATTAACCTTCAAATAACACTCCTGGGGTATTAAACATCTTCTGTATGACTTGGCAAAAATCAATGGATAGCAATCCATGGGTTTATGTTACTTAGTGAAGGTTGACAGAGCATACTTGCTGTTTTTAAGTGTACAACCAGTCTTATGACAGAGTGTAATAATACAAAATAACTATTTAAATGATGAAGACAATATCAGAGAAACTGCATTCCATTATCATTGTTTCATTAACTTGGTCTTTTCTTTGGTGCAGTTATAAATGAATGGAACTCAAATCCTCAACATGATACATGACATTTTTTCTCTCTACTGATCCTTCATGCAGACTGTGTGTTTGTATACAGCACAGTGCTGTAGGTGATGCCATGCAGCCTTACATGTGTGGGCTATGTATGCTGTCGCTGTGCTTCTTATCGCAACAATCTCAGCAAAGAGTGACAATAGAATACTACACCATCGGTGTATGCCTGTTGCCTTTTGTAAGCGAGACGTATCTTATCGTGTGGATTATAAATAAAGTAGGATTTAACAAGATATCTGCTCACCAAATAGCGAATAAACTGAGATAAAAAGTTTACACATCATCTTCAATTTGGTCAGATTTGTGCAGTAATCATTTATTAAGACAAGAGACTTTATATGCTTGAAAAAGGTCTCTGACCGAAAGCTAACTTTGGATGTGAAAAACACACAATTAAGATAGGACAGAAGATAACATCCCTATACTTTTAGGTTGCTGTAGTCGAAGACATTCCTGTGAGTAAAAGTACAAATATAACCATGTACTATAGACAATGGTAAGTAACTAAAAGTAATGACGCTTATCTTACAACACCGATGTAATGGGAACCTGATGTAACCGTTTCATCGTAAAATCACTGTGCATCTAAAGGAAGCTTTCTACTGTCAAAACATTCAAATCTGAGTTTTTTTGCACACTAATTACTATCGATTAAAGATTGCTGGGTCATAGTCAAAGCCAACTGCATTATTCATATCACAAAGTATAAAATGGAGGTTTTAGACCCAGAGGGATGTTGGCTTTTAAATAGAGTTAAGGCATGAACAATAATATGACATTTCGAACTCTGTAGGCCTCAGTTAATACTGTTTCTCTCTTCTAGTCAATGATTAGCTGTATCATCTACGAAATAAGTTTTTTTTTTTTTCAATATACCCGGTACCCTCTGTTAACCACTGTTGTAACAGCAAAATAACTGGGAACGCAGATAAAAACAATGCTGTAAGCGTTTGTTTTTCTCTTTAGAGTGTAAAAACAAGGTCGGTACAACATATCCTCAAGTAATAATAGTCTGTGGTTTGGCAGCCAATTAACAGTGACCCACCAAACCACAGTGAGGCCAGTCAGTTTGCATGTCACCAATGAAACAAGAGAGGGGAGAGATCAGACAGGCCTGTGAAAGTCCACTAGACAGGAGTGTGCAAGCCTTAGCGCCTGTGTGTCTTCACTGTATGTGCGTGCATCCTTTGCTATGGCTGAACTGTGTGATGCATTTCTTATGTAACAACACATACACTTTAAAACCCCTCTCCTCAACACGCCAAGTGGAAGGAGCAGTCTTTTTGAGCCATGCAGTGCAACAAGGCAACACACACACAAACGTTCACGCGCAAGCGTGTTACAAGTTGGTCACAAGATGCATCAACATGTAAATCTCTCTGGCCTTTTATATATGTTACCCTAAGTTAATTTCTCTTTTATTTTATTTACTGTAAGTTGTGAGAATATGCATTAAATACATTTAGCTTTGGCTTGGAGACTCAATGAGCCACGCCCACCTAGAGCTGAGACACTCTGCACCGTTCAGACAGAATTATTTAAAATGCTTTTTTGTCAAAGTCACACCATATCAACATTTTGATAAATCAGGACACCCTCATTAGGCCAGTTTGTAATCAAAAAGGATCAGTGGATGTGTGCGCTTTGGTGTACACAACTGGACATTATACCAAGCCCAACCTGTCAAAACAAATTTTTAATTTTCCAAATTTCTGTTTGTCTGTGTGTTAACAATGATTCACTTTGGGTTCTGTTCTTAATTTATCAGCAGCATACAGCAAACATGCATACAGTACATGTGCAGGGGGTTGAACACACCATACTGTTTAACTGCGTCATGATGCGAAGAAAGTGCTATAATATGCAAACAAAATGTGTAGGTGAGTAGGTGGAGTACATATGTGTGTAAGAGAGAACGAGAGAATGATGGAGATTGTGCTGCACTGAGCACATTTTGCAGGGCCAAGGTCAAGGTCACAGCAGGCTTGCTTCCTGCCAGAGGCCGAGGTAACCTGAACCAACAACTGCAACACAAGAGAGGCCTCACAATCTCCAGCCTGGGTGTGACATAGAAAAGTGCTTGCCCTTCTGCTGGTGTGAAGGGAGATCTGTGAAAACATATGCACGTTTGATGCAGGCAAGATTGTCATGTTGTCTTCTACCTGCGCACAGATTGTATTTTATTGTAGGTAGAGATGATGCTTTTTCCAGTTTAAGATGACTCTCCTGTCGATTTTTAATCTTTCCACATAGCGATATTATCAGCATGGCAGAATAAGTGCAAGTAGACGGGCAGGTAGACGGGCAGGTAGACGGGCAGGCCCGAATGAAATGATTGGACAGGTTTGTTACAGTCCTGAGAAAGCCACACGTACCAGATTTCTTTCTTTTGTCAGAGCATTTGATTGATTGATTGCAGTAAGGATGTAATGATATTTCAACTAAAATTTCAAAAATGTTTCTGAAGGAGATTACCAACCTGGCATTAAACTTCATTCATATCACAATTTTCAATACAGACCACGTAATCCAGTTTTACAATTCTAAGTACCTTGTCTGAGTGTAAAGTAGTAGCACCATTCAGAGTGATGCATCACACACAGTAAAGTAATAACTCTACATGCACTCCTGCTGCTAAGATCCTTCATCGTCTTTCATCTCAAAGGTTAAACCTTGGCAGACGACAGTATCTTGATAGAATGGTTGTAATAAACGTTTCAGTGAAGTTAAATTACCTTATTAGGTAACATAAGGGAGGTCGGAGATAAAACATTTACAGCAGTGTTGGCATTAGCTCAGAAATAAGCTAGTTTCTCTTTAAAACTTCTACATGTAGAAAAGCGGATTTAGATTTCAGTAATCATGCTCGCACCATGCTTTGTTGATATGATGAGCTGGCTGGTAAATGTATTTTAGAGAGTCAGAGACAGAAAGCGGGATGACAATTTGCTTAAGGCAACTGCGGCACCAAATATATCAAAGTTTGGTTGTAAAAAAAACCCGGAGATGAACGAGTTGAGTCACATTTGATCTCCAGAGTTTCCCATCTGGGGGATTACTGTTAGCCTGCGAGAACGGGCCCTGGGAAAGCTGCACTCAACTCGTTTCATCACGTCCCCATCCTCTGGGGCTGTGGGTGTAGGAGCCTCGCTGTATTCAATCGTCGTAGCTGGTCACACCTCTTTTTATCCTCAGTTAAAACCAAAAGCAGTCACTGCAATAGCATGTCACGCTTACTAATCGGACTGCTGTCCTAAATCTTCATGGTTTGGTTTCTCAAACAACCAGACCCAATAGCAAATAATTTTGTTACATTATGATCTGCGTTGATTGATTTATTATTTATTTATTCAGCGGCAGTAGTTGTGCTCTGCCTGCTTTACCGGAGAGACCTGCTGTATTTTTTGGGGTTGAAAACAACTTTCAATGTTGTTTAGAAAAGCGTTATACGAACAGGAAATGCAACAGTGGGGCCCCCCGTAGCTCACCTGGTAGAGCAGGGCCCTCACTGCTGCCTGTCTGCCTTTTTCCTGTCTATCTTTGGCCTCACTAAAATAATGGCAACAAAGTCCAAAAAATAATCTTTGAAAAAATTGTGCAACATATTCATGAATTATAAATGTCAGTAAGCCTTCATTTGGTGAATTGGAGGTCAAAAGACATCAAAACGTGGCTAAGTTTTGTTGTAAAGTCAGAGTGTATTAGATGTCTAGATTACATATAGCCATTGTTTCAACAGTATTCTAATGAGGATATTTCCTTTTTGAAATATATTCCTTTCGCCAAATCCGACAATTGAAGACTGTGATATAATCACATATTTGGTTGTGTGAGGGTTAAAAAATACCTGCATTTACAATATAACACTACTGTAAATTAAATGAACCCTTCTGGTTGACATGAAGCAAAGAACGTTGGTTTGGTTTTCATGCTCTTTTGTGTTATTAAGTCAGACATGTAATTGCAACGAGGATACACTTTTTTGGAAGCCCTTGTGTCTTGGATATTGATGTGAACATTATTACGATAACTACAGTATTTAAATGGAGGAAGGGAGAGAGACGGTGAATAACTGAGACGTCTGCCAGTACAGGTGGCAGCTATCTCAGTGATGGACTTTTCTGAAAACCTCACATAGTACCGGCCTGTCCCAACTCTTTTTCTCACTCATGTATAAGCTCCTTAGAAACCTGAAAGTCTCTTCTCAGGCTAGCTGTTGGATTAGAAGACTCGTCAAATTTCCAACGCCTCAAACTTGGAGGTGCCATTTCTCCTCCTGACAGCGTCACACTGAGCTGCAAACACCCCACACTACATATTGGAGATTACATTAAAGCCAGAACATCATCATCCACAAATAGCAGAGATGCCACTGTAATGTCACTTAGTCTCCAGACATCAATTGAGCCCCCTTGTCAAGACTCCCCTGCCTATCTTGGATGTGTTTGACTTCATGCTAAGAAAGCAAACCTAGCTGTCATTCTGTGGGATATGGCATGACTTGACTATGTGGAAAAGAGCTTTGAAAAACAGCTGGAAAATTCACTGATCCATACCAACACTAGCGAAAAAGACAAATTATATTTAAATGCTCCCCGACCTTAATTCGTACCGAAATTGGAGACATCACCTTGGTCTCTTGGAAATTGTGATCAGCAGGTTTCACTGTATTCAAGACCAAACAATACATTGATTTTAAGGAATAGTGTGACCTTTTGGGATATTATGCTCATTAGCTTTCTTGCAGAGAGTTAGATGAGAAGATCAACACCACTCTCATGTCTGTCTGGTTAATACGAAGTTATAGCCAGCACCTATATAAACTACCATTGTGAGAGATCGGTAAGGGCCATCTTTGCAGTTCAAATTAAAAACAAACGGCTGTGGATAGGTAGGAACACTTATGTACCTGTTGTGACATTGCCCTCCAGTGAAGAGCTTTTGTGATGAGGTCATTTTAAGATGATCATCTATGGATGTGTAAATACCCCAATGTCCATAAGTCTGCCTCCTTGGCACAAGAGTACCCTATATACAGTCAATGCTCATCATTCTCACCGCATGATTGCATTAGCTTTTGTGTCAGTTAAACGTATTATTATGATACATTGGAAATGACATAAACCAAATTGCTTAAGTATTGACAATTGGTTGAAAGACTTCATGGATTTACAGTCAATGTAACCCGCCCTCTTTGAATATGACCATGGAGACAACAAGCCCGGGATATTTTGGGAAATAGGCTATAAAATCGAATTGCATTGTAATTAATCTGCACCCCCATCCATACGCTGTAGGTGGGTCATTTCTACAGCTGACATGGAGAAACATACAGTGCTGAGAACATAAAACTCTATAAAGGGTCTCAATGCGCATGTGTCACGTTAATGTGTCATATGACGAGGATATAAAGCTGGGGAACATTGGACCCTGGGAACACGCTCTGTTACTTTGCAGATTTAGGTTAGCATAAGCTGGTAAGCTTCATATTCATCATACAGTCATGAAAGTAGCATCGATCTTATCATCTAACTTTTGAAAAGAAAGTGAATAAGCTTATTTTTCAAAGTTTCCAGAGGGTATTCCATAATGTAAATAGTTGCAACCAGTCCCTCAGTTATTCTTAAAAGGGTAAAATGACAACAAAGAATGGCCCCTCCTTTAGGGAATCAGCTTCTTTACCATCATTGAGGTCATCAGCGTAGAGGTCTGGAGTGACAGGTTGCTGCTGAAATCATAAATGACCCCTGGTAAATTCGCGGGCCTTTTCAGTCTGGGATGCGGGCTGTGGAGTGACTCACGTTGTATGTTCCTGCCCTACGGAGGCACGCACAGCAACAGTCAGAAACGCTTTAACCAAATGGCGCACTTCTGTGTAAAACTCCAGTCAGCTTGTCCCCTACTCTCGTTGCCTCTAAGCCGAGATCTACAACAGTAACACAAGCTGGCAGATTAGTCTCAACAGTTTAGAATTTGCCACAATAATGATAGCCTCAGCCTTTCTGCTGTTTGGCCTTGGCAAGCAAGAGAAAATTCATAAAAGAAGCAACTATATACAGACCAGAGCATATTAAACTATTCATATTAACTTTATTTTATTGTCAGCTTTGAGCATTCCCCTTTTTATGCCACTATCATCAGCTGACGATTGCGACTGTGTCTTGTTTTCTCCTGATACATGTTTGTATTGTATTTCACACTAACAGTCCAAGGAGGACAACTTCAAAATGACATGGTAGAAGCCTATTACTGAAGACGTACAGTTTAGATCTGTCCCCTTTCTCCTCACAGCAGGTTACAGAAAACAGAGGTATAAGTTTGGGAGATACTGTCAAAACACAAGTTGTGTGTGTGAGTGTTATAAGAAGAGGACGGGGCCTGTGTTTAGAGAGGGGCATCCTGTGCCGAGGGAACAGGTCTGCAGGTCACAGCGTCTCAGAGAATAAGAAATAAGCCAGGCGCCCAATGATATTCTTTAAGTTGTTCACAACTTTTTACGTTTACATTGTTTCATGATAAATGGAAAAAACCTGACAGTCCAGTTAGTTTGTGTTTCAGTGATGTAATCTTTGTTAACATAAAACCACTTTTCAATCATTTAGGTGGATATTAATCATTAGTACTGTAATAGTTACAGGTCTCAGGCTAATATCACAACAAATACAATTATGGGTTATGTGAAAGTCCATCAGAGAAACCAATGTGACTGATTATCAAATTTGGATGTAAAATATTTCTGATTTGGACACGGCCACACTTCTCTGGTGCCCTGGGCAATAGTGGAAAGTAATTAAGTACATATATCTAATCAAATATTGTACCTTTTATTTTTGAATTCATTCCTCTTCACTTTGCAGATTAAGATTTTTAAAAATGGTTAAATAATTTACCACCACTTTGACAACAATTGACAACATTAAAGGTTTACAGATTATATTACATATTAAAGGTCTTTCAGGTTAATTTTCTGTCATAACAATAAAATGTTAGAATGTATTAGACAGCTTTGATCTCCGTACACAGCAAGAGGACCATATGCAATGTAAAACTGCCAAGGGCCATTCTGCTGCATGAGTACTTTTACTTTTTATACTTAAACCCACATTTTACAGATACTACTTATCGAAGCAGCAAAGGCAGAGGTATCCTGACTTTGGTCCCTAGTATGGGTCAAGCTCCAAACACTGTGTGATACTCCTCATGAGGTGAACAGAGAGTTGTATGTGTAAACCTGGGGGTTTAAGTGTTTGAATTAGGAAGTATTTTTCTATTGTGGTCTCGCTACTTTTACTTAAAGGCACCCTGTGGAGTTAGTGGCGCTGTGGAACAGACATATTTCATGAGTGGGTCACTGTTGTGTTTGTCGTGTACGCACGTATGCACACAGGTGGCACAGCCACACACCATTCCACTGACCTACAGGTGGTGGTAATCCCACAAGATATGCAATGTGTAGCAACAAATGCAGGGGTAAAGAATACTTGTAGCCGGTCAAACAGCTATGTGCAAGCAATGCAGGTTTAAAAAATGTTTTGTTCATGTTTTATGAGGAAGGTTGCATTTGCCATGTATTTTTTTTTTTTAGATCTCACGGATACACACTATGCTCTTTATTGAGATTGACTGTAAAAAATAGCTTTTGTTTGTTGACAAGAAAACTCCGCAGGGCACCTTTAAGTAAAGGATATAAAAGCCTCTTTCACTGCTGTCCACCGGGGAAAACCATAGAAAGCTGAATGAAATGTAGGTTCATAAACTTAACGGGCAAAGTTAGAGATGACAGTTAGAGAAGATGATGGGAGGAAAGGAGAAAACAGTCATTAATCTTGATGGCTGGTGCTCAGCAGGGTGGTAACCCCAGGGAGCGGCCATTTTTTAGCGATGCCGTCTTCCAAACTCCAAAAGATGACTCATTGTGGACCCGAGCAACTAAGAGGGCAAATAACATTCACACATGGTCTGGCATAGCAGCACGACAGTCCTTGGCGAGACACGAACTTAGCTACAGTCAGTCAAAACTTTGATTCTGTTGGCAGTTTCTGTCTCGCAGGTGTCCTCTGTTCAAATACATCCTTCACTCTGTGTGTTGCCCAACCGGTACCTCTGTGCAGCCGTGCGAATGTAGGGAACACGTGCATGCACGCGCGCGTGAATGTGATGCATGTATGAGTCTACAGTGTATGCTTGCCTCAGAGTGAGTCTGTTCCCCTAAAGGTAAGCCTGTGGAGCCCGCGACTTTTCCTCTCACCCTGCTGCCAGGCGCTGCTCAGCTGTTTTCCTACATGGCTTCTTAACGGTCTGGGGAGCAATGTACCCTCCTGTCCCTCCTCAGCACACCAACACACCCCGGTGACCCAACCAGGGTTAAAGGTCAGAGAAGAGCCTACAGCTAGCACCAAAGCGGTCACTCTGGAAAACTTTCCTCGTCTCCTCTGCTTCACTTTCACTGAGATGCAAGCTTGAATTTACAAAGCGGTGAGAAGATATTTGCTTGTGATGTTGTTTTTTTTCTCTATTTTTAGATATTTTCTTATTTTATGGGGTTTTATCTCTTTATGTGATTAATTAGGTTGGGCAGGATTACCAAAATGTCCTGTTCATCTTGGTCCATATTCTTTTATGGAGATCTCTCTAGTCAGATGAATAAGATGCATCAGTGCATGGTGGATGACATACACTGTGTTTGATACACTAGAGGTGATCCCAGCTGACATTGGGCGAAGGCAGGGTACACCTTGGACAGGTCGCCAGTGTCACAGTCACAGGGCTGACACATAGAGACTGACAACCATTCATGCTCACATTCACACCAAATTTGCGGTCCTCAATAAACCAAAGCTACATGACTTTGGGGTGTGGAGGAAGCCGGAGAACTCATAACCCACACTGACATGGGGGAGAACATGCAAACTCCACACAGAATGGCATGGAGTGACCGTCTGTACCAAATATATTTTCAATCTATACAATTTGACAATACAAGTTGATCACCATGTCCACGTCAGAGAGATTCATCATCTGAGCGCCATGAATGTTCGTATAAAATTTGATGGAAACAGTTATTGAGATATTTCTGTATGGACCAAATAGGTACACCGACCACCCTGACTGCCATCCATACAACCCAAAGCTAAAAATCAATATTACCCACAGTGACTAATTCACCCAGAGATGTTAAAGGAATAGTTACCACTATATAATATAAGTATAAACAGTATGGGACAAAATCTTTCCAGAGAGCCATTGATATTGCCCCTGGTACCAACCTCCTAAGATGCTCTCCTCATCTGTGCAACTTCTTACAATAATAATTTTCCACTTCCTGAGTGCAGCCTCTTACTTAATGATGCTGTGTGAGAATGAAGACACTCCATGTTTTCAGTTTAGCAATGAACACTCTCGGCTACCAATCCATGTTCGGGTTAGAGACACAAGTGAGTGAAAGAGACACTACATCAAAGATGAGGCTGAGAATAAAACCCCATCCTGCGGTGGCCTTAATCCTTCAACACCTGTGATTTGAAGCACACTCCTTTGATGTTGTTGGTTCAGCTGGAGAGAAAGAGACTTGATGGTGAGACAGAGAGAGAAAGAGAGCGGTAATAGATTGCTCATTTAACACTGAACTAAAGGTAATGCAAGTTAAGGCGATGAATTGGTGCGGATAGCAAATCAGCTCTTCTACAACACTTATAAATATAACTCCAGTGAGGTTTACTGCTCCCTCTCACTGACAAAGTACTGTATGAGAATGCTGACTGGCTATCTGATGTCTGGAAGCAGTAAATATAATATGAAATGCAAAGCCAACAGCAATTCATGAAGACACAAGTTGTCATTGAGCTTGTCAAGAGAGCGCTGGACATTATTTTATACACATTTCTCAATGATCCTCCCTGTACTGGATCATCCCCCACAACACACACACACACACATCTCCACAGTCCTCACATGGTTGGGAAATCATTCAATTAAATTGCGTTTGTGCTTTTGTGCTATTGTTTCCATGTAATGTTTAATCATGCTGCTCATTATTTATGCTTTCTGGTGAACGCGTTTCATTAAAGATTAGATATTTGTAGATGATTCAGCTTGAATTCCTCTGTGAATGTATAGCCATCACTTCACCAAAACCATCCAATTAAAGCATATGTAGCCCAGTTCCTCTTAATACATCACTCCCACTGAAACAGCCACAGCATGGGGTCCAAGACAAACTAAAACCAGGCCAAACTGAGCCTACAGGAAGACATCAAACAGCATCTCTGTATCAGGATCACTGGGATTCTCATTGGTGGGAAGAATCAAAACGGACACAAGTCTTTGTAATGACATCATGGTTCATATTGGTCATATTGTACATAAATACTACAGCAACATACCAGAGCTGAAACAATTAGTCGATTGATCAATAGGTAGATTAAATGAAAATGTACCAGAAACTAATCTGCCATTTATTTGGTTTTATTTGTTTCAGCCTCTCAAATGTGGATATTTTTTGGTTTTCATTGACTGTGATACTAAATTAAATACATTTGGGTTATGGATACAAAGATGCCACTGTGGGCCCTGGGAAAAACAATTCTGAAATTAAAATAATAGAATTAGTTAATCTAAATAATAATCGTCAGATGAATAAACAAATATAAATTGTAAGTTGCAGCCCTAAAACTGATCGCAATATGACAACAACAACGGCAATACAATGATCTAGGCTACCACACAATGGAACAATATCATAAGGGACAGAGGGGAGATGGATGAGCCCCAGCACTGCCACCGCAGGACTTTTACATTGTCCAGCAGAAGGGAAGCTGATAGGATAAAATCAGCACAACAGAAAACAAAGGGAGGAAGAGCACAGATCCTGTCATTTTAACATAATTCTGATTATGTGAATTATTCCTGGACATCAGAGGACACACAAACCCACAACAGGCCAGAGTCAAAAAACAAAAAAGAGCGAGAGGCATGTACAATATAACAGTTGGAGCATGAATGCACTATAGTACATCCACAGTTCCAAAATAAACAATAAACCAAAGCTGCAGCTGAAACTTATCTTCTTTTTCTAAATATCATGATTTAAAAAAAAAGAATTGCTTCGTGTAAAAATGTCAAGAAAAAAGTGTATTAAAAAAGTGTGTCATCAGTTTCCCAGAGCCTATAAAGTGACAACCAACGATCCACAACCCAAAGGTATTTAATTCATCAGTTTTTATAAGACAAGGACGTCTTTGGCCAAATCATTTTTTGTTGATCAATTAGTTGTTTCAACACTATCACAACAAAAGTAAAAAATAATAAAATAATTTCCCAATGAGAAAGAGTCCAATATGACATATTGATACTGTACAACACAACGAAATGAAATGTACAATGATATAAAACACAGATCCTCAAGCTAAACAAATAAATGCTTCATAAATAATCTAAACCACCTATAAGTAGTATGTATATCAATCCTCTGATCAACTAGTTGTTTCAGCACTACATTTAATATTTACAGCATTTCATTTATCTTTAGAAGAGATACATTCGTATGTTTTGATAATTGGAATGATTTCCACGGAGAGTAAAATTCAATTTCCAGTAATATTATACTTTTTGTTTGTACAATGAAAACAAAAAGGTAACCAATACTCAGATCTTGTCATATTACTATACAGGTGTTTCGAGTGCTTCGGTCAATCAGCAGCAGAGAGATGATGAATTTTGTCTCCTGTTAAACCTCAGTGCATGTACCACCAGCCAGCCCCTCTCCCTCTCCCTCTCTCCCTCTCTCCGGTGCTTTGTTCTGAGCCGAGCATGTTGGGGGGTTGGGTATAAGAAACAGGGTGTGGCTTCGCTGTTGTCATGGCAACAGAGTGAACCCCCCCCCTCTCAACCAGTCACTGTATGGAGTGGAGGAACTCAAGTCTCCATCCAATGACAGTATGACAGTATGTGTGCAGGCAAGCTGACCAAAATATTACCAACATGCATGCAGTAACCTACATGGAGCGTCTGCTGCTGTGCATGCATTTCACAGGCAGTAGGTGTGCTCAGTGGTGTTTTTAAAGCAACGTCTTCCTTAATAGGCTGCCACTGTTATAAAACACAAGGTTACGTGACATTATTGGGTTGTGTGCGTGTGTGTCCGTGTGGTAGCAATGAGCGCCTGGCCTGCAGACAACCCCACCAAGGACGTTATAGATATTCTTAAAGCAGAGGCACCGATGTGTCTACATACTGTCAAAAACTGCTTAATATGTGGGTGAATTGACAGGACAGTACGCAAAAGAGGTAAATGTAACTGTGAACAAGTGAGGTTTGACAACACAACAGCTGAAATTAAGTGTTTTATCTGCAACAAACATTTCTGGTTGCTGAACAAACAGCACCTGATTGGAATATTGTTTATTACTAACATTAAAAGAAACAATTAAATTCTCCTCACCAGGTGTGGATGAATTCAAAGCTGGGCTACAGCTGCACCATTACTCAGTCACCGGCTCGATATCACAGTTACATTTAAAAGACATGGTTTATACATGTCCTGTAGGGACCCAAAGTTATTCAATGGCAGCTGCACTAATGAAATGGAAAAATGTCATAACAGCTTGATTAAATACAGGATTTTACTTTACATATACAGTGAGACCGGACTGTTACAAGCCATATAAAATGGACCATGACTTGGTGATCAACTGTATTTGTTATAAAATATTACCACCTGGTGGTGAAATGTAGTACTGCATCACACTGTTGCTGGGTGACAAAGACAAATCCTCAATAAATAAATGGAGAAACATAACAGATGTTTCCATTTAGCATGTGACAATAAATGGTTTATGAATGATGTGAATAATTTATTATGGCCTTCATAGTCACCAGACCTCGATCCACTTGAACACCTGTGGGAGATTTTGTTGCACTCTCCACAATCATCAAAACACTAAATGAGAGGTTGACTTTTGGATTATGGTGTTCAATGATATCCACATGATAATCCCACACGTTTGTCTATATATTGTCCATTTCTCAATGAACAAAATGCCAAGGTATTAATTATTTATTCTGTCACCCTCTCAATAATAAAACTGGTCACAGCGGAGATTAAATCCATATCTCTGAAATGTAAAAATCAATTTCTGTAAATGTCAAACAGAGCAGTTCCCACAATAGATCCCTGAGGGACACCCCATGTAACAGGACACCCCATGTAACATCATCAATTCAACAAAAGGACACAATACAAACAGTATGCAGTCAGGAGGAGGAATAGCAGGTTATAGTTACTGAAGGCTAAGATTGACTTTCTGAGGCCTGAGAAAAGATGAGAAAGAAATACAGTAAATGTAACTTTTACAAAAAATACAGACAAACATCTCTCAGCCTCTAAAAGTATCATAATTGTATGTACATATACACACACAGTTCATGTAGAAACCTGTGTGTGTGTGTGTGTGTGTGTGTGCGTGTGTGTGTGTGTGTGTGTGTGTGTGCGTGCGTGTGTGCGTGTGACATTTCAGTAGAAGGGCTGCTCACAATCCTCTGATGTTAGCTGGATCCTTTCTTTGACAGTCTCCATCCACAGGGGCCATGTCTAAGAAACCTGAATGAAACATATTAAAGAAACACTCAATACTTTGTGTGGTGATAATGTAAACAAGACAGTTTAGCAGGATACATATACCCACTTTGACTTTAAATAACGTCGCAAGGCATCGCCTCACCTTCCTTAACTTAGCTAACTAACAGCTAGCTTAAACTACCCACACCGTGTGTTTCAATAACGTGAGAGAAACAAACGCAGGACATTCTTCTTCCGGTGGCTATGGTTTTAAGTAGTTTCTTCATAAGTTTGACTTTTTGAAAACATGAAACAGTACAAACACAGTCCAGATCCTACACGCCTAACGTTACCTAGTTCAGTCTCAGGCCTTGTTGTTTCGTTCGACGTCCGTTTCTCCGAATTTCGACATTTCCGATAGTTATCAACAGCATTTGAACGCAGCAGAGCCGTCTGCGCGCCAAACGACAGCGCAGCACTTCTTATACTTCATATATTATACTTCTTATACTTCATATATTATATTTCTTATCTTCAGTCTACGAGCCCTCCATAGAAAAACATAAAGAGAGCAAGCTAGCTGGAGAGTGACCAGCTAACCGCTGTTTAAAACAGAGGACTGTTGCTATGTTCAGGAATAAGTCTGCCTGGTTTTCCAGCAGTGTGCCACAGGCACGTCATAACTTTTGGAGTAAGTAACGCTGACCTATCCTTACTATTATCACTGCTAAATAATGCTACTGTAACTGTATTCATACATTCAGCTAGTGAGTGACATTAGGTCATGAAATAAGCTATTATGACACCATTTCTTACGGAGATGCTGCCACAACATGTTAACATTGTAACAGAACAATATTCGGTAGTTTGATCTTGTTTTTTGGTCACAACACGACGTGATGTCTCGTAGTATTGGAGGGTGGGACTGTTGCTGGTTGGAGAACAGCAGATTACCTTTTCAGTGAGGATGCTGCATGTGCTGATACACTGAGGTGAGTGTGATGATGCTGGAAAGCTGCACATTTATCAACATGTATCCTCTCGCAGATCACTTGTGAGTCATTTTATCTATAATCCCCTACAAGCTTTCAGTTGTACATTTTCACATTTTCATTTTTAACGATGTCTTTATACTATTGTACCGTGTTCGTGCACCAATCACCAAGTCAAATTCATTGTATGTGCCGACACACTTGACAATAAACTGCTTCTGATTCCTCTGACTCCTTCTATACTTTTCCGTCTGTTTTTCAGGATATTTGAGAGCAAAGATTGTCTTTGGAACAAGGTTGTGGTTTTTCACAGCTTGTTTCTGTCCGCCTGTGAGAAGCGGCAGAGTGTGAGGTCTGTGTGCATTGGTCACTATGTGCTGCCTCCGGCCTCAGTACAGGAGGGTGAGCACTACACGTTTATTGATTTGTTGTAAACCATAATAAATCAGTGGGTCCCAACCTCGGGGCCAAGACCAGCAATGAGGTCCCAAGATAAGTCTGATTAACAAAATAGGATATGTTTATATTTTTGCAGATTTTTCATCAATCTTTCTTTGCTAATGTTGAATACTGGATCGTTTTTAACTCTTCAGGTGTCTTAAAAACTATTCAAAGAGACTAGTCACCCTTGGTTTGAACCTCTCGCAACTCACAGACACAGTCAACTTGTTATAAAGGGTCATTGGCTCATTCAGAACATACAGTATGGGATCCACTCTTAACGATTTATTCATTTCAAAGCGAACCAGTTTTACCAATTATAACCCATACAACGTTCTGTGTTATGACTTCAGAGGTGAGACACGTGGTTGGGAGGTTGATTTGGGAGTGTGAGGATGAGCAGTCGGTGGCAAAGGTAAATACAACGGGCGAATATAATACACACATCACGTAGCCTAAATCACTTCATCACTTTTAGTTGGACTTCCTTTGTTTTTACAGGGTTTCCATAAGAGTTTTACTATCCAGACAGAAGATGAATCCTGTGAAGTC
Source organism: Anarhichas minor (assembly GCF_050575085.1). Taxonomy (NCBI): domain Eukaryota; kingdom Metazoa; phylum Chordata; class Actinopteri; order Perciformes; family Anarhichadidae; genus Anarhichas; species Anarhichas minor. The sequence goes on from NW_027466488.1 coordinate 855,549, forward strand.
AGCAGAAGCGAGTATGTGGAGTTTCTACTGTAAATATTTAATATTGGTTCTAAATCAATTGCAAACTGTCCACTAAATGAATTAAGTCCCTATTACTCCTTTGGCAGCTCTGAAGCACCTGACACAGATGCATCAGAAAGTGAAGCCCCTCTGCATGCGCATCATCCAGTTAGTAACACGCTCTCAGGTCAGACATGTAACATAATTCACTCTATGTTTGACAAAATGATTGTCCTGTTTCTAATCAGAAAATATTAGACAATTCACCTGTAATGAAGGTCTTAGATTATTGTTGAGTGTGTTAACATAACACCCTTTTCTTCTGTACAGGGTATGTCAGCATTGACAAGCTGCAGAAATATTCAGGTGATCTGTGTGATTTCCACCCCGGATGTTTCAGATGCTCCAACTGTAAAGCCCACTGCTGCCTGCCGCACGCATAAGCAAAGCAGAGGAAGAACACGTTAAAGAGCAAGTAGTTGTGCCATTCACACAGTCAGTTGAGTTATTATGTTTGTTTAGTTGTTTGCATTGCCTTCTTGCACTGCAGTGTAGCTGTATACACTGACATAAAATAAATCAGTGTCACATCAGCGTGAGATCTGCTAATTGATTTATTCCTCCAACATTGTCTCTATTTTTTCATGTTGCCCAATGAAAAGAGCCGTATCTGAAGAAGGCAAATGTTACACATGGGTCCACATTTGCAATTACATAATTTCTTACATCTGCAAAATCCGTCTTGCTGTTCAGTTTGTGGTATGACAGCAGGGTGCCTCCGGTAGAGTTAAATCTGTGTTGTCAACTAACATTCTTTAACTTTTCTGTAGTCACAGTTTAGTAATAGTACTTCTCTAAGTAAGAAAGTCTGACTGACCAGCAATGACTGCATTGCTGTCTATTAACAGACTTCATAGGCCTATGTAGTTTTATATCACCAGTTGGCAGCCTCAGAATGCTAGAAAACATCAAACTACTCATTTAGTGCACTACTAATGAGGTGTATTCGGGTCAAAGCTATTATTTATTTGTTTGTCGTCCATTAAATGGATAGTGTACAAACGAATACCATAATGGGAATGCTTTACAGTTATTTACTATTTGTTTATAGGAACACTTTCTCAATTGTTTTGTCTCAAAGATGTTTGAATTTTGTTTGGAAACTTCAATAATAATTAAAAAAACCGAGTACATAGTTTTCAGGGAAAACCTTGAGGATTAAATAAATAAACTGTTGCCATATTTTGAGAAATATCTTATTTTAATCTCATTACTAATCAATGCATTTATTTCATACAAAAACATGGCAGTGGAGTCAGCCAATCGTGTCGGACTGAGACGATGCAGAGGGGTTCTATGCTAATTACATCACGGCATATCGATGATGAGGGCTCAATGGCAACCTATAGTCAATATCAACGTCATGTACAACTACGTCAAAGTAGTATCGAGCCGGAGAAGGAGTTATAATAATGTAATGAGTGCAGTTAAATTCATTTTGCGTGGGAGCGGTCACCCCTACAAAGTGGACTCTTCCACGGGGGCATTGGCCAATCACATGCTTTGTTTTGGTACCAGCCCCTCTGTCAGGAAAGTGAAGCCTGCATGCAGTGTTTCTGTACTTTGACACTTACCAGACAAGAAGAGAGATCCCTCCCTGGACTCGGTTCACCCGTCTGCTTCTTCTTCTTCTTCTTCTTCACCCCGTTGTGTCCGCTCAGTGTTGCATCTGTCATGGCGGAGGACAATCTGTCCGTGGTGCTGCACGCACAGGGAGACCTCCGGCTGGTAGGAGACTGATCTCAAACATTCACCATTTGCACTAACGCTAGTTACAGTCTGTGTGAATTTAACTGACTGCAAACTTCTTTTTTTGTATTTTGTTTATTTTACTCAGGAAAAGCGCCCCATCCCGGAGCCAGGACCTAATGGTATGGTTGAGCTGCAATTTACAATTGTATAGTCCACCAACAAGCATTTCAAAATATGTGAATATGATGTACATGCTTTGCAAGGTTATAATAAGTTGAATTAATTACATTTAATGCAATCCAATTAACCTGGGTACTTTGTTTTAGCTTGCTATATTTTCTTATAAGAATATATTCTAAACTGAAGGTGTAAAAACACATTTCCTTTTCACTTTGGTCAGTAGTTAACCTCAAGATAATACTGAATTGCCATTGTGTTTCACTTCATTCATTCACATTTGAAATGCTGAACAAATCAAGCGGATGTAAAACATGATTCAGAGGTCTGGGATCATGCTGGTCTGTATCTTTCTGTGACAAGGTGACACTGTGCATACCCTTAGTCAGTACTGAACTCTGTCTTGTGTGTCATGTTTTGCACGCAGAGGTTTTGCTCCAGATGCACTCTGTAGGAATCTGTGGATCCGATGTTCACTACTGGCAGCACGGACGAATTGGGGACTTTGTGGTCACAAAACCGATGGTGTTGGGGCACGAGGGGTCGGGGCGGGTGGTGAAGGCCGGATCAGCGGTCAAGCACCTTGTAGTAGGTAAGTGGGTGAGCACTACAGAAATCTGCCATTTCAAAAGATATTTATAATTCACAAAAATGTTTGCTTCTGTCAACTCTGGTTCTTTGTCAAACTGTAGCTGCAGCGCCACAAATGCATTAAAACATGCATTCATGGCACTGTGACGTCATACACTGTTCATCATTTTGATGCAATGTCTCACCTTACATTTATTTACATTTACATTTTATATTACATTTTTATGATATTGAAATCAAGTTCCAGTGTTCCCCGTAGGCTTACAGCTTTTTTTGGGGGGGGGGGACACCGACACCGACACAAACACTTCAAGGAATCATGTTGTTGACTTGCAGGGAGACTATAAATGGCCTGTTTATGCTGTCTACATATTCGACTTGTACAGCCAGACAACCGGGGGGGGGGGGGGGGGGGCGGTCGTGCAGCACTTGTCTGTACTTGGACCCGCAGCAGGAGAGCTACTCCGGTTGCATCTTCACCACATGGGAGCGTTTATAAAACGCAGATATTGTTGTCTGCTTTTCAGGTGATTGACGCGACATGTTTTCCGACACGCGCTCTCTGTCCGCTGGTGGGAGTGTGCTCACCTGTGTGCGCGCACGTGTATGTGTGTGTGTGTGTGTGTCTGTGTGTGCGCACCGGGGCGGAACTCCGCCGTGCGCGATACAGAGAGCAGAGGAGAATTGTACACGCGCGACCATGTAGAGCCATATGTCATGCCGTCGTGTAAATAAGATAAATAACATAGGCCTAAGGCTATTTAGTTTGTTTAATAAAAGAACAAGGTATATACCTGTTCTATAGGAAAGGGAACCTTAAAATGACTTCTGTTGTGATCTGGCGCTATAGAGAAAACAAAATTAACTCCACCTTCAAGTGGGGTCGGAGGGTGCCGTTGGGGGGCGGGGCCCCCCCGGGGCCCCCCTAATACAATGGTAGAGGAAACACTGAGTTCACTCTCAGCCACATAGAGTTATCTGGACAAAGTCAACTTCAGTCTATCTTTTAGGTGACAGAGTGGCCATTGAGCCTGGCTCACCCCGCGAGATGGACGAGTTCTTCAAAAATGGACGATATAACTTGTCTCCTACAATCTTCTTCTGTGCCACTCCCCCCGACGATGGGAATCTCTGCCGATACTACAAACACAGTGCCAACTTCTGTTACAAGTAACAGTTTTTCTCACGATTGTAATGGCTTTGCGCCAGAGATTACCTAACAATTTACTGATCTCCTGTCTGCCAACTGACTCTCTTGCCTAACTTTGCATATATCCCCTTTCTTCTTCTTCTTTTCTCTCTCTGTGTCTTTTTATTCAACCGTCCAGGTTGCCTGATAACGTGACATTTGAGGAGGGAGCCCTAATCGAACCTCTCTCTGTGGGGATCCACGCCTGTCGCAGAGCCGGTGTAACCCTCGGCAGCACCGTGCTCATCTGTGGCGCAGGTAAAAATGAGCCCAAACTATTAAACTAACACAATTAAACAAGTAAGACAATTCCATCAAAAAGATACTGCAGGCTGTCTCTCAGGACAATAATCTAGTTCTACATACATCAGTGGGTGTAGTCGCAGAGGTGAGAATCATTATGGCACAGCAGAACTTGAGTGAGTGGAAAACTACTGAACCGTAACACTCCTTGGAAGACATTTAATAATTAACTAATCCCTTATGCGTCAAAAACAAGCTCATGCACATACGAGACACCTGCGTTGAGCATAACCAGGTGAACTTGTTTCTTATTGCTAAAAACACATCACGACATTGACTCCCTTTTAATTGTATCTGAACAGAACAAATTCTAACTTTTCTTCTCTTCCCACAGGACCTATTGGGTTGGTCTGTTTGCTTGTGGCCAAGGCGATGGGGGCCTCGCAGCTCGTCATCACCGGTAATACACACACACACACACACACACACACACACACACACACACACACACACACCTTATAAACATCTATCTCAACCGAAGCGACACACCATGCATATTCTGGTGGCATCTTATCTCCAGGCTTTTCTTTTTGTCTCAAATCCACCTCTGCTGTGTTCAGATACGTTACCCGAGCGTCTGACGATGGCCAAAGAGTTGGGTGCAGACTTCCAGCTGCAGGTGAAGAGAGGAGACGAACCTCAGCAGCTGGCCAAGAGCGTAGAGGACCAGCTGGGCGCTCAGCCTCACGTTACTATCGAGTGCTCTGGTGTGGAGAGCAGCATTCAAACTGCCATCTATGTATGTGACTACTCAGTGGAGACCATTTAGTGTTCTATTCAGAGTTATGAAGTAGCTCTGCACAAAGTATAGACAATATTACATTTACTCAGGTACTGTACTACTTTTTTAAATACTTGTACTTTAGTTGACTGCTTCCATTTCATGCAACATTATACTTCAACTCCACTACAGCTCACCTATTTGACAGCTTTAGCTACTTGTTACTTTACATATCTTTCAACGATTTTAAAATATTTTGCGCTGTTACAGATTAATTAATGAATGAAATACTCACTGTGGCATTTTTTGGTTTTCAGTTTTGATACTTTGAAGTATTTTGCCAGTAATACTTTCATACATTTTGAATGCAGGTCTTAAACTTCTAATGGGAGTATTTTTACATTCTGGTTTTGCTGTTTTTACTTAAGTAAAGAGTCTGAATACTTTCTAATTATAGTACCACATACCTGGTCCACTATGAAGCATAAAGAGTTTCACTATCTGAATACCTATAATATAATCCAAGTTATATATGTGTATATATATATATTTGTTTTCCTGCCAGGCAACACGTTCAGGAGGCACGGTGGCATTGGTGGGTGTCGGCCCTCAGATGGTCACTGTTCCTCTGATCCATGCTGCCTTAAGAGAAGTGGACATCAGAGGAGTTTTCCGCTACTGCAACACGTAAGAAACAATCCATCAGTTGCCCTTTTTTGTTCTGTAATCAGATGTTTAAAGCAAAGCTGGAAGCTGTTTCACTTGAGAGTAATATTTCATTTATTCAATAATAAATTAGATATCAAAATGAATTGATCTAATCATTTATGTCTCTCGCTGAAGCTCAATTCAATCCGTAACTATTATTAGGCATCACAGAGATTGAACTGGAGTAAACGGATTGTCAATCTGTGTTGCAGCTGGCCGATGGCCATAGCCATGTTGGCGTCAGGTAAAGTGAACGTGAAGCCCATCGTGACCCACCGTTTTCCTCTGGAGCAGGCAGCCCAGGCCTTTGAGACCACACGGCAGGGTCTGGGGATAAAGGTCATGTTGAAGTGTGACCAGAATGACCAGAAGCCCTGATCCGACCCGCCGCAGTGAAACAAACCTGACCTGCCTGAGAGCGACTTAGCATAACAAGTAGGCATAAACATAAAGCGGACATTGACCCTAAGGAAGATAAGATAACCGAGCCGGTTCAAAGACACAGACTGATAACAGCCGTGTATACTGACTGCAGGTCAGAGATGTAACGAGCATCAAATGGTACCAGTGATAATGTCATGATGCTCAACGTTGTATGTTAAACAACTTTTTAGGGTTGTACAATTTGTTCCATTTTAAATGTATGCAAATTGTACATATGGCTACTGTAGTAAAAGAAAATCCTTAAATAATAAAATTTAGATATATGTGGCTTTTTATTTCATTTTCACAGAACCAGCACTCCCTAACAGCAGACATTAGGGGGAACTAGAGGCTGAAAGTGGAAACGTATAGCAATGTCTTTGACCCAATTCTCTACTCTATACTATCAGTACACAATATGTACTGTATAGTAGTCGTTGAAGTACACCTTTTGTGAGTATACAAGAAACAACATAATTTACCATTATAAACTAACTAAAGTATCAATCAAATTGATCTTTAGAAAATGAGCACGGTGGGCTTTAAAATGCCTCTGAGGTCTTCTAAGACCTGCACACTCAAAAATCAAAGTGTTGTTAACTGACATATCTGAGTTCTGAGATAAGTAAGTTATTTACTCTCCAATGTGAACACAACATATTCAAAACCTGTTTAGGATTACGCATTATCAGCACTTACACCGTGTGTCCCAATTCCACACTATGACTGGAAACAAAACAAGAGAAAAAATGCTTTTTTAGTGTTTAAAGATCTTTCTGAAGTCATCTTACCTTCTGCAATGCATGTGTTTGCATCTGTGAATAGCTCCTCTGATTCCAAATATATAAAAAAAGCTAATTATAGTTAGTATGTAGTGTGATTGTGACATCTAGTAAATCCTACAATGAAAATCAGACTGAATTCAGAATTTTACTGAAAGTCTAAAATTGTGAGACAATAAGTTTGGGACTCATCAGTACTTTTATTTTTTCTCACGTCAAACTTTTTTTGTTACCTATTTTTTTTTTCTTCTTCTTTTCTGACAGCAATGGGCTTCCATACAAAAACAGGCTGATCATGAAAATACATTGTTCCAGTCTGTGGCCAGGCAACACTTTCATACAGCAAATTCAACCTTATTGAGACGCAGTTTGTTAGAATCAGTTTGATCCAGTCCAACAAAACCAGCCGGGTTTAGCGCAGATTTTATTTTCTTGCCACAATGACATGAAACTACTTCACGAGGCATGCACACAGATAATGCTCATGTGGTCAAAATGTACTACAATGCATTGTAAAACCTTTACCCAGCGGTTAGGCTTGTTTCTGTCACAGTGTGTGATTCACAGTTCTCTCTTTCCCTCTCAAGGATAAAAGCCAACATACAGGTGGGGGACATGTTTGCAGTGACTAAACCTGTGTTTTTAGTTTTGTTTTTAACATGAGCACAATACTAGACGAGTTCTCTTTATGTACAGACATTCTAATACTGCTTATGGCAATGGGACAGCTCACACAACACAGTTACATTCACAATCCACTCATAGTATGCATGAGTTTCAGTCAGGAACACTAAAGATGAACATACAGTAGAGTAGCACACAAAATAAACTTCATTTTCATACGTGTGACGTTGATATCAAAAGCATAGTTGATGCATGTTAATAGTTTTACTCGGTTGCTTGTTATTTAAATGTGTGTGAGTGTTTGTACATGAGATTTATAAAAGACTCCAGAGATTGAACTCTTGTATTGCCGTAAAATGAAGAAAATGAAAAGGATATGGCGTTTTTCCCATAAACCCCTGCTGCGAGCATTGGTTTGATTCACATGTACATTATATCAACGTAGCATATTTAAACCCAACATTTCAGACACTTAACTCATTCACTGGCGACTATGATTTCAGGCATTTAATTGTGTCTTTGCCATCGTCACAGACCATTTCAATTCAACAGCGAGATTCAATAAATATTTACAATGCAGCTGTGGCTCCTCCCCATCCCCCACCGCCTTCACCTGCAATATTAGCAAAATATGTATTTACATGAGAAATAAATAAACAGAGAAGAAAATGAAACTATACAAGAAGTATAGTAGAAGTATCATATTGCATTACATGAGTATAAAAAATAAATTGTGACGCATTCGCTTGATAAGTCCGTCCACACGATCTCACGGAAGTGACACAGAAAAGCACTGACAGGACAAATAAATAACACACACACACACACACACATTCTCTTCAGCTGGTCAGATGGAAAAATCTCATGTCAATAAAATGGCTGTTGCATGTTAAGCACAGACAAGGAAGAGATGATGAAGAATTGAAGTGATCATCTCAAACAAAAAGAAACAAAAGAGAAATGAATTGACAGGGAGAAGCAATCCTCCCCCAAGTCACTGGTCCGCTTGGTTTGCCCCGTAAGATAACCAGCCAATCACAGCGGGCAGCCTGTCCTGTGGAGCGGCCCCTGGCCATCGTTCATATGTACATCGGTGTCTCCTGTCCTGTTAGAAGTCTGAACATGGCTGCCGGCATGGTCTTCATGTGAATCTGTCAAAAAAAAACAATCTCAATTAAAAGGCCAAACATACAGAGTATATTTTCACATTTCAAGCTGTAGATGATTGTGTGTGTATTATTTGTATGTAAGGTCCATTTAAATTAGAGGTTGACCGACGGTTGATTTTTAAAGGCCAATATAATAATAACGTTTGGAGCAGGGAAAAAAAAGTACATCGACTCAAGTACCACACTTAGGTATAATTTCGAGGTACTTTACTCTAGTATTTCCATTTAATGTAACTTTAGACTTCCACCACATTTCAGAGGGAAATATTGTACTTTTTAACTGCAATACATTTATTTGACAGTTAGATATTAGTTACTCTTAACATAAAGACAAACATACAATATAATGCAGTATTCATTAGCCGCCCTAGATGATGGTTTTAAAGTAAAACCAAAGCTGGAAACAGTGCTACTGTACTTTTGTCTGACTCTTCTTGTGTACGTTTTAAATCTTGATTCATCGCCTGGTTTCTATAAAGCAGACTTAAATTATTCCACTGTGCAACATAAAAAGTTGTGTAAAATCAATGGCCACTGAACAAGATATACTGACCAGCATGCAGTAGGCCGACCGTTAAAAAAAGGTAAATGCATGTGACAGCTGGGTGAGAGGAACGACCTCAGCGGAGATTTTGATTCTGCCGTCTTATAAACTATACAGACCCACACACAGAGTTACCTGTGTAGCGATTAGTGAAAGCAGTACAACATTTCAAACACAGCCTCAGACTTGTGCTCCACGCAGAGAATAACTTGACAAATCCTTCACATTTAAAAGCTTCAATAGGTTGAAGCCATCCTTCCGCAACAGAAACTTGTATTTTCACACATTTTTGCAAGTGTGTACATTCGTATGTTATTGTGTGTACGTGTTTGTGTGCATCAGTTTAACCTCGCCAACAGAGTTTGAGAGGGCCTGGACAATCTTCTCATGTGCTGTGGCCACCACACTCTGCCCATTGATCTCTATGATCCTGTGGCCCACACGGACCCCACCTCGCTCAGCAATGCCTCCTCGCATCAGACTGCATATCTGACAAAACACGCGAAAGGAAACGGACTATAAGCATAATAATATGCTGATGAATGCTACTAGAAGGGTAAAATGTCTGCAACGATACAGTGATGACATCGGGAAAATGAGGCTGTGAGGCTGGGAATTTACATCTAAAAGAAAATGATCAAATGGAAAACTGCACATTACATCCTCCCTAAAATAATGGAATTATTTATTTATTCATTTTTCAGCGGGGAACATATTTGGTGTACAAATATTGTGCAAGGCAAAACATGAATTTATCATAACGCTGCAAATGACACAGTGTTTCTTCAGAGTGTTCAATAAAGAGAAATAAAATAATGAGCAGATTATTCTAAACTGAGACAGGAATGTGAAACAAGGACATGATGTAAGGCAAGCAATACAAAATATACCATGCTTAACATCAAAGATAACAATATATCTAAGAGAGAAACACAATCACGCAGTGCATTTTGATATTGTTTTGAAAAATTACATTTTGTTAATATTCCAAATATAAAACCTACAAGCCAGAATCATACTTACAATGCCGTTCTGGACACTGAAGCCCAGCTGATACTTTAGATCTGGTCTCTTAATGAGGACGGTGGTAACAGGAGGGCAACTGACAATGTTCATTTTCACCTGAACCTGGTTCTTCAAGCCCTGAAACACAGAGAGACACTCAAACTTAAAAAATGCTTGTTCATTTTCATGGAAATGATGTGGTTTAGACCGGTGTTTGATTACTATTTAATTCACAGCTTCAGTGTCTCTGTACCTTAATGATTCCCTGACAGGTGGCGAGTGGCAGCCCCACTAGGCTGGTGTTGTTGATGGACATGATCTGGTCTCCGATGCTGAGCTTGCCAGAGCGAGCCGCTGGCCCGCCGTTCATCATGTTGGCTAAGATCACTGTGGGTAGAATGGAGCCCCAGCCGGACTCCACAATCACCACACCCAGGATCTCCCCTTTACTCTTCTCCAGCTGCAGCTGTGGAGACGAGACAGATTGTTGGTCGCTTTCATGTTTCATCATGCACAGAAACTGACCATAATTTAAACAATACTGACCGATTTCAGCCTATAACAGTGCTATGACACTAACATTTCATCAGTTTTGTCTTTTTTTTTTTTATCTGAAAAAGACGCAGGTGTCAGCATGCTTGGGACTTTTTTTTCCCCTCCACCAGACAAGCACCGGATTCAGCTACATTCAACTCACTTCCACCTAAAACAATATGATTTCTTTGCGATACCTGTTAGAAAATTCACTTTGTCTAGCTCCCTTCCAGTGATCAGAGCAGAGATCTGTGGTATAACAGCAGCCCTGGAGCTCAGAGGGTACAGCTGGGGGATATCACGATACATACAGTAACATGAGACCATAGGAAGTTGTGTTCGTCATTTCCCCTTTTCCCAAATCGTTTAAGCCGAATGTCACAATTCCCGAGTTGATTGGAGAGTCGGAGCCACAACTATATCAGACATTGATTTCCACACCATCTCAATGAACAGTTTTAAACATAGAAATAGAACAGGAGTAGAACAGACATTGAAGTGTTTGCCGTGGTCATTTGACGAGGTCAAAAGAAAACTGTGATTGTTGTTTTTATGGTGACAACACAGGTCAGTGTGTCTTTAACGTGCGTTGCTAAGCCAAGCAAGCCCAGTTTTCCCATCACTACAAATGACTCACGTGCCTCTAATATAGCAGCTGCGTGGTGGTGCCCATGCTGCCTCTCTGCTCATCCAGCAGAAACTGTTTCACGGTTTCTAATTCTCCAAAAGCCTCCAGTAATGCTTTCAGGGCATAGTGTAAAAAAATACGCTAGCGTTGACATGTTCCGAGTAGATGTTACTGTACCACCTGCCTCTGAATCGGTCTAATTAGTGAACAGCTACTGTATACTTGTGTGTTTCTCTCATGGCCCTGCAGCATACATGTTAAGTCTCACAGTTCTTATATTCTTGTTTTATTTCCTGCACCGACACAAACCAACAAACTTCAGCAGAAATAAAATCGTTCAGTTGTAAGAAGCACACGTGTTTAATGCACGCTTAACATAGACCAACCTCTTTGCAGTTTTCAGAGTTAGAGAAGTGAATGAGGTCGTCATTGTACATCTCCTGGGTGTTGATGATATCGCTGTACTCCTTCTGACTCAGGTCCTCGGGGTTAATGCCATTGGCTCTCAGGAACTCCTGGTAAGCTACGCTGAACGCCTGACCGATGGACTGAGCGATAAGCTGGGCCTGCAAAACAGAAAAGGCAGGAATCATGACAGAAACATGTGTTTGTGATCCTGTTTTGTTAGATCCACAGACGCTTCACTGAGATGTATATAAACAACAACACAGTGGGGAAAAAAAGAGAGCATCCTGTGGCATCAAACGAAGTGGCATTGAGGTTGCCAAGAATATGTGAAGCCATAATATAAATAGATTTTTGCTTAACCTATTTCCCATTAAAAGAGGAGAGCAGACAACCAACCTGTGATTGAGAATGTAAAAAAACGAGTCAATAAGAGCAGAAATCGATCGCTAGAGGTAATGGATAACTGGTTGAAAACCTGACCAAATCAAAGAGAGAAATATCTTAATATTAACACTTCCAGGATCGATGTGTCTTATATGAAAAAAAATGATTGTAACAACGTCCATTTCTATGTAATTAATAGTGTTCGAATCTAATTTAAACATGACAGGTGGTATTGATAAAGGTGATTTAGGGCTGTGGGGGCTGAGTGGAAAAATAATTGGAAACCGCTGCTTTATAGTACCCTCCATTCAAAAACACGAATGTTTTCTACCAAGACAGGTATAAGTTGTAAAAAAGTGAAATTAGTCAAACGTGTAAAAGTGAAAAATGAAAACCTGAAGCCTTATCTTGGCTGTGAGAGATAAGATAGATCATGAGAATAAAGAGGATAAGCATTTTGCAAGCTCTCCTTATTTTCTTGTTTAATTGAATCCTACAATTGAATATAAATCTCTTGCAGAATTTGCAGACGTTCAAGGCCCAAACTCTCAAAATCAATATACTGTGAATTAGTTTTGCAGAACAACAAAAAGTAAAAAAAACAACAACAAAAACACAGGCAAACACTGATTAAAGCCAGCAGAGCTACAATAACAGAAACAGTTTATAAGTTGATGGATGAGCGGCTGAATGCTTCTATTATAACTCTGGCCGCCCTTTAAAACCTGGCAGCAGAAATTAGACGAAGAGAGGACAGATTGGAGTCCAGCCTTTATACTGACTGGCACAGACACTCAGTCGTTGGCTCCTCAGTGCAACATTGTTCACGTTGCCAAGTCTTGCTGAATCTGCTTCAACAAGACAAGCAGCAGCTCTGTGAGTTTAAAAAAATGCCCAGCCAATTTACATAATTTCATGTCAGAGGGTTACTCTATTTAGCTATTAAAAGTTGCAAAACAACATTTCTTTTTGAATTTCTATATATTTGTGACAATGTGGCACAACCTTGAAAATAACAACATTCAGAATAACAAATCAGAAATAATATCCGACAATCAAATAACACGTACGAAGCAATAAGTGTCATCTCTTTCTTATCTTTAGATGTTGGAGGACTCATCTACTGTACGATTACATAACGAGAGAAAAAGAACCTTCAGTAACTGACATCTCGCTGACCTCTGACGCCAGAGGGGTTTAAAGGTGTCGATTTCTCTCATAAACCCATTAACACACAGCAGGTTCGTGATCTTGAAAACACACAAAGGACTTACATCTTCCGACTCAAAGACATGGCATATCATCTTGTACTGCTTCTTTGCCTCGGGGGCCCCGGGTGTAGTTTCGATACAGTCCTGGGAGGCCGTGCGTGGCATCCGGCGCCTCGCCATCAGCACCACAATGTTCCCAATGTCAGCAATGTAGGAAATAGTACGGAGCGCGTTGTCCATCATTGTTTCCTGTTGACATATCAACCAAAAGCACCTACGTCAAATGCATCCTTTAAATGTCAACCCTGCTGTGTTTACAATACTCTACAGCCAACTGTATGACAGCACATACTGTGTGTTAGTTTATACGTGATGTCATTTAATCATTTTAGATAAAGACATTTTGGATTCACAGCTGTGATCCCTGAACTCAAATGAAAAACCCAATTGGACTTAATATATGATAGCAAAAAATACATGTATAATATATATCACAAAGACGATTTAGTGTCTCCAAACCAATTCCCAAAAAGCAGATGATATCATCAGTGCAGATCTTTAATCAGCGATTTCCAGTTAATGGAGATGACTCTGGTTCATTATTTTCATGCTACAGCGACTCAATAAAGTAAACCGCTAAACTACAAAAAGTTAACTATAACTGCAGCATAATATACACAGTAAACAGTATTTGCTATAAATAAATTATGTCCCGGAGGGTCAAAAGCTGCAGACAATAAATAGACAAATACTACATCACAATTAAACATTTTAACTGAGATGGAATATTTCCCCACAGTAAGGTTTCTTTTAGCGTTTCTTTAATACCACCATACTGTAGCTTTGAAAAATATGTTGTACGTGTAACTGGTAATCATCCTTTTTCTGGCAACAGTCGGTTTCCTTTGATCAGTAATATTAGCAAATTAAAGCACCAGCGTGCAGCGGACTTGTTTCCTTTCTTTGTCAAAGCTGCGTGATCCTTTTAGGGCAGAGTGGGATGAAAGTACTGCTGATAGAAAACATGCAGGCCTACTTTTGATTGAATTCAAAATGACTGTATGATCTGATTATAGCCCAATGACGCCGCGATGAATTAGATCTCCAGTACAGGTGCACACAAAACCCAGACGGGGTTTGGATATCAGAGTGTTTGTCTCGATGGAACAAAGTGATTTGAAATCATGTTTGTTCACTCAGTCAAATAATTGTCGCGTGTCATGATGTCGATTTTAACTATGGAACAGCAGTTTAGAGACGATATGGACTTAAGGTGAATCTGCATGTTTGCTGAGAGGAACTTGTATTTGATCATGTTTTATGATAATATGCTAAATTAAATGTCACATTCATGTCACATTCACTCCATTAATTCTGTCGAGTGGTTTTATTACAGTAGCCTAATTGTTGGCGATGCTCTAGCCCCCCTTTGGAGTTGTTCTTATTATGAAGCGATGTCAGAAACCCCATGCAAGCTGCATGGAGCCTTCTAATTGTAGAATAATGTATTTTTTACTCAGAATCTCTCTCTCAAGAGTGTCAGTGATCAGTGGCAACCAGATGGAAAAAGGAGGAAGATATAAACTGCATTGCAGCACGCTGTTTGCCAGGCGGCTGACGAAACACACACACACACACACACACACACACAAACACACACACACACACACACACACACACACACAGCAGCTCAGACTGGAATACTGCAAATGATTCATCTATCACATATACATTTAACTCCTACTGCGAGCACAGAGCTCTATTGGGGTTCCCAAAAACTGCAAAGCTTTGGGAAGCGTTTCTACTTCTATCAAAGACTCTACCTCCTGTGAAGACTTGTATTGCTGCTTCACACAGCTGCTTTTTGTAAAGCTAAAAGGTAAGAGCGGAGAGAAGCTTCTACAAAAAAGAAAAAAAATAATTAAATGAAAGATAATCTGGCAGATAAATGTGATTTTTCATTCACAACAACATTCAGAAAGTCAAACAGAGTTTATTCTTATCATGAGATTAAACAAAAAATAAATAGCAATCAGTTGTGGGGTTTCATAAGAAGCAGTTTGTGTCACCGGTTAAGCTGCAGTTATGACAGCTATGACACATCAACTCTCCCCTGATGTTGTGTAGCCCTGTGTAGCTCAGTGTGAGGCCGAGGTGATGTCAGGGTAAACAGCTTTTACTCCGACAGGTGAGAAAAGACTCTTTAGACACGTGTGCTTGCTGGTGCTCACCTGCGAGTCTGCGTTGAGGACTTTGATCCTCTGGGTGGAGATGAACAGATCGACCTCAGTGAGGGTTTGAGCATCTCCCTCTGCACCCTGTGGCAAGATAAAAGAAAAAGAAAAACAACAACAGAAGAGTGGGTCACATCATCTTCCTTGACTTTTATTGTGTAAGATCTTTGTGCCAAACTTGACTGTTCATGGTGATGTAGAACCACCTGAATGGTGTTCGTGTTAAATGTTGGAAAGCAGCCTTTAAGTTTCGACATCCAAAACGCATGCATGTATAGTTTAGGGGCCAGCAAGGCGAATGCTTGTTAGATGGACAGGTTTGTTGAGTCTAAAGGTGAGGTGCAAAAGGCAGAAAAATAACGTTTTTGGCAGTGGTGTTAGTTTATATCAACTGTCCAGGCACAAGGACAGCAAGATGGCACAGAAACAAGAACTGGCTTAACACTAAACCCTTACCAGCTGGCTGTTTTGCCCATTTCCCTCTAATCACTGTGTACTGCAGACTAATCAAATTCTATTTGGTTTTGCTCAATGAAACTAGCCTGGCGGATTTGAAATAAGGCGACAAAAAAAAGAAAGATAAAACAGATATAGCTGTGCCTCAATATTTCATGAAAGGAGACCATGGCTTGTAACATCCGTTAGTACATCCATCTTTATCCCAACAAAGTGCCTGAAGGCGCACAGAAACCAACCAAAGATAAAGATGAAAAGACACTCTTGGCGTTAAACCCATTTATGATTGCAGCCATACTCCCAATTCAAAATCCAATCTGCCTCGTGGATTTAATGCTTAACAGCCTACAGAGGCTATTGATACCGCACTAATGACAATCACCCTCTTATATGACGGACTTCTGCCTGTCGCATTGATGCAGTGCATTCTGAAAGCTGATAGTAAAACCTGATGATTACCACTAAAACTGTGATGCCCAGTTGTACAAAAGTAAAAGAACAAGAATGGACCAATATTTAATTTAGGCTCTCCTTAGTTTTTCATAACAGTGAGCCTAAAATGCATGCAGTCACAGCTGAGGTTGTTTACTACCTCTCTCCGCAGTACCTCAGGATGACCCAAGTTCAAAGTGTAAATTATAGCAAGAATTATCTTCTGCCTTGGCTGGTGAATACTGTGTTAATCACACAACAATTAGGCATGCACTGAATTTCTATCTCCCAAATACATAATTTAACTTACTTGAGGGTAACTGCAATGTAAATACAAAATATGAAAAAGTATTTCCACACACTAATTAGAGTAAGTGAGGTTCTTTGCTGTTCTCTTGGCTAAAATACAGTTGCGTGTCCTTGACTCTGAGGTCAAAGGTTATTGTATTTTGTATGTTGTGCTGTTTGTTGTCAGCAAAACCTAAACTGGACAAAGTATTTCACTTTTCTGTTATCATTTATCTTGGTATATTTGAGGAAAGGTTGTTAGACATCTTTGCTGTGTCAAAATCCACCCTCATTAAATCACCAAATCCTCCAAAGCTTCGGATTTCTAAGTTTAAGATAACATTAATTTGACTGTTATTAATAGCACATGTATTACATAAATCACTGGAGAATTCTTCCTGCACTCAGTTAGAGAGTAAAAAAAGAAGAAGCATGAATCAGTCATACACCAGACACAACTATGTGGTTCATTTATACCTCAATATGTTTTGTGCCTATAATATGTCATTACAGTCTTAAACATGCATTTATGATTTCATGAAAGAATGTCAGTGTTTTTCTGTACTTACAGCTCTTTCCCACCGGTCATTGCACAGCATAATACTCAGTTAAATGACACTGTATTAAGAGAAACCCAAGATGTAATACAGCCTGGAGCTTCTCCCACAGTATTCACTCCTGCTCACATGTCTTCTGTTGTGTCAATGTGCTGCTGTTAAATTTGGATCCAGCAGTTCTCAGTCTTGTGCCTTACAACACACCTTCAGGCTTATGAAAGACTCTCACTGCCAAAATGTATAGTCCTTCATATAAAACTAAACACGTTTGTCCGGTTTCCCAGAACTGAGACAAAGATTTGTTCGACCAAATTAATGAACACGACAAATGTGACAAAGACACAGATGGGGGACGATACACAGAAACAGACAGGCACGAATGAAATGAGAAAGAAAAAAGGTGAGAGTAGAGGGAAGTGGCCAAAGGGTCTTTATTTTGCTCTGTTTATTACACACCGCCTTTTTCTTGATTTTGGCAGCCTTCTGTACCCTCTGGCAGCCAGGCAGGCAGGCGATGGGACAGGACAAGGTCAGCGGATACAGGAGCACAAAAAACAGGAGGAAGAGAAGGAGGAAATAAAGAAGGTGAATAAAAGACGGTAAGACAGTAAAGCCCCAAACCAAACAGCAGGTGTGCTATCGCTGCTCTCAGAAACCGAGAGAGAGAGAGAGAGAGAGAGAGAGAGAGAGAGAGAGAGAGAGGGATGATGTGCGTGTGGGTGGATATCTGATACAAATTAAAACAGCAATTACAGAGGGTAATAATTGCCCTTTCTCTTTTAAAACACAGAAAACCCAAAGCGTGCAAATATGAATTGACACTGCAGTCTTGGCATCTGTATGAAGCTCTATTCGGAGGTCTAAAGTGTCCGTTTTGTGGTCAGAACATTTACCAAAAGAAAGACGATGATTAGGCCCCCCCTATATCTAAAAGCACTACAGCTAAGAAAGACAACAAAGTCTGTAATTCAGGTTGTGTTCATGTCACAGTCTAAACACTATTACCAGGAAAGACATGCTGGAAAACAATCAACACTCACAGAGGCAGGGGAGGGGATAAAGCCCAGAGCAAGGATTTACACTAAGCACTTGGGGTTTGTTCTCGGGGCTGCAGTAAAAAAATAAAAATAAAATGACGAGGTTGAGCCACTATGTTTGGAATCAAACAGCTTATCAACGTGGAGGCAGTTTTACATAGCTAATGTGTTTGATTAGTTCATCAGTAATTCTGGTCTTGGCGTGGGCCCGAACTTACACTGATAATCTTTTGGAGTACTCTTAGCACTCTGTAATCTTTCAAAATCAACCCCTCTGTATAAGGTTCACGCTGAGCGAAGGCCCCTCTCTCCATCTGCCATCGACCAGAGGAAATTATCTTGACCCCCATTACATTTCAGAGAGTGAGAATTGTGAGGGATTTAAGTTTTAAAGCTCCTAATTATGGATATAATGTGATACAGTATATTTACTTGTAGGAGTCTGGTCATTTCATGCATTAAGTGTCTGTGAGAGGGGGTTTGAGGAATGTGCTGGAGTGGGGGTTGTGTGAAAGTGGCTGGGAGAGGTGTGAAGTTTAGGACAATGGGGCATAGGCCCAGGTGGGGCTTGTTGGACTTCAGCCAATCAATGAGCTGATCGATGAGCTGAGGAATGCAACTTTGAGGGGACAAAGGGTTTGAAACTCTGGGGGTTTTCAGATCTTCTGCTGGCCACCGAGGAGGCAGACCAGCCTTCTGGGTGGCTCGGATTGGATCTCACATTTGATTTTATATATAGGTTTGTTTTGTTATTAGTAGTGTGATTCGGTTTGTAACTGTCTGTATCTGTTTTTATGCTTCTTGGATAATAAATCCATTTGATTTTTACTTTAACCTGCTGTTGTGTTTTGGAGCCGATTGAGAGCGATTTCGCCCTGTGTCCAGAAGTTATGGCCATAACAGACTGGATGTTTCTAATAGTATCTAAGACTCTATTCGTTTTTTTTTCGTTCAGAGAAAACGTCCCAAAGGGAAGAATCTTTTTTGGGTTTTCGTTTTGTAAAGTTTCCTCCTCCGTGATCAGCTCTAATGCAAGACAGAGATCTGAGGCTTTCAGCAGCATCTACTGCTCTGCTGAGGAGGAGCTGAGCAGGGAGGGAGAGACATCAGCAACGGGTGAGTGAGGGGGGGGGGGGGGGGGGGGGGGGGGAGAGGGTGAAGCTGCATAAATAATACATCAAACAGAGTCAACATCGTGGCAAAAAGAAAAAGCAGAAAAAAAACAGTACAGCCTTCTTTGCTACAATTCACCCGGTAAACTTATTTTTGCTCAGTTCAGCACTAAGTGCATCTCTGTGCTTGTGTACGTGTGGGCTTGTTTGGGTTTATATGGAGAGAATATACAAACATGGCTGCACCCCCACTGCCTCGTTGGTGTGCAGTCGGCTGTGGCCTTTCAAATGTCAAAGATTAAATGTCGTTTGCTGTACAGCTTTTTATTTGTTAACGAGGGACAAATCAAGGAGATAATGGACGACCCCTTGTTCAATGGACGTGTTCCAAGCAGGGGAACGCAGTAACAATGTGATAGCTTACTGCTGCCATGGTTTCATCCTGACAAGACTTTTTGCAGAGAACGCAATTGTGCATGGCAGTGAGTGAGTGAATCTAATCTGAAACACAGATTAGATAAATGTGGACTGATGCCTGAAGACATTGTCATGTAGGGCTGTTAGATTGAAACCAGCCAAAAGACTTTCCCTGTCACCCTTTTCTTTGTTGCAGAACAGCCTTTGATTGGGTTGTGACCCTTCAGAGTGAAGTTATTAGAGATTTGGGATTGAAACTTTGACTACAAAATGTGAATCCACTAGTTTAGCAGATCATAACAGACTTTGAGCTCTAGTCTTTCATGCCTCATGCATGGTTATGATGTTGACACTGTGCCTCATGATTATGGCTAAATATCAAAACTGAAGACATTTTTAGAGAACAAAACCAATATCTTCACTGGCATTAGGGAAGGTTCTTTAGAAGTTACAGAGTGACGTCTCAGCACAGCGTGAGACATCATGGCGGAGAGAACAAAAAGATGATAACTCCTGTTGTCACAAAAGCAATAAAACCCTTTCACGTAAGGGAGGTAATCTCAGCAATTTATCAAAGCATTTGGCGAAGAAGCAGAACACAAATGTGAAGAAATGCACAGTTTTCGACAGCTTGGAGAGCAGCCGTACATCCTCGTCCACTGAAGGCAACGTTAGCGATGCCATACGGAGTTTGCTAAAAAAAAAAAAAAAAAGCTAATAACTTAGCTCATTGTTTATCTGCGAATGTATTTGAAAGATTTTGGAACTTCTTGTATTGCTGCTCAAGAAAGACTATTTGTATACATACAAGTATAACAAAGCAATGTAGATTATTTTCTTAATTAATTGTCTTTTTTTTGCTCACAACATAATAAAAAAGAACCGATAAGAGTATCGATAAGGAACCGAACCGATAAGCAGTATCGATAAGAGTACTAGTATTGATAAAATCCTAACGACCCATCCTTAACTGGCACAGACTGGAGTTCATTGTGATGGGCTGCTATTTACTTTTTCATGCCATTCTGATGTTTTCTGATATCATGCACCTGGAATCTGATCAGAAAAACCTGACCTAATATTTCAGATGTAAGACACATAAGTACAGTAAGTTTTCTTACCGTATTCCCACTGGGCAAACACTCTCATTATAGCATGTAACTTTCTAAAAGTACACTACTACACGGGAGGTCATTTAATATTTAGATACACAGTCAAGCTTGTGTTCACATGAGAGGGAGGTAAAAGAGACTGGTAGCGACCAAAACATCAATGCTGCATTATGTCATCACGAAACGATGTCCTTTGATCACACAAGTTACGACATGTGAGAAATGTGAGAAATGCTGAACGTCGAAACATTTTGAGGAGCTGTTTCCGTAAAGTCAGACACAAGCACTTTGGGGCAGAGTAACTAATCAAAAATAATATGAGTCAAGCTCCTATGCTGCACTGGTACCATCCACAGTATTTCCCTCAAACTGCACTGGAATATCATCATCACAACATTAGTGAACAGCAGGGAGCAAATGTCAACGAGGGAAATATTAGGTTCACATGCCAGCAGTCCCATTATCGAGCCAGCTGCGTCAAACAACCAGCCCTGCGGCCAAATGTGGCCAAGTTCTTCAGCTACCCTAAAAGACCACTCATTCCTTATTTATGACTGTAATGTTTTGCTCAAATCCCAAACAGCACTGATGTCCATGGCAATTGTATTAGGAGCAATCTGGACCAGACGTAAAACAAAAATTACCTCACAATAACTATTAAGTATGATGAACCATTTATTAAACAATATGCTGAAATAGCTTGTTTGAGTTTGTGGATCTATTTTCCCTTGCAGATATGTACAGTAATGTAAGAAATGAATTCAGAAAGTGTATTACAAATACGATCAAACATGCAGTTTGCCATGTAAAGCCACTGGATATATTTCCTGCAGGGCTTTTGTATATTTTGAGTGTTACCAATTCAGCCTGAACTACAACAAGATGACTGTAACATTATGCTAGCACCTCTGGGGAGAAGGAGAGCTGCTGTCATATAAAATGCTCTTTCAGATTGGGGCAGCACACCAACAGCACTGATCGGATGCTGCCTTCTGGGGTGCAAAAAAGCACATCTTAACAAAACTAGATGTTGGGCAATAGGCTCTCAAATAGGTGTTTTCCACTCCAGGACATTTTTTAGGACACAGGGAACCTTTCTAAAGGAACAATCTCAACTTATGTTCCGGTACCCAAAAAGTCCCAACTCTTTAACATCAATGTTGAAACAATTTACAATATGTAGTCAACTTTTCCAACTTCTGTTTCCAATCTGTTCAAATGTTAAAGTTGTGATACTGAAAATTACAAATCTGCTCTTCAGACTCAGTCAGGACTGCACAAAGTAACTAGCAGTACCAAATAGTTGCAGGAATTATGGGACCAGCGGAAAAGCAATCCGCAGCTAAAAGTCCCCTTTGCACGTTCCTGTTTGCATTTCCACCTCATCTGAAGAACCGTAAAGATTAGGCAAATTAGACCAATGACAAATTGAAAAACTATGGCGCTCGTAAAAAGGCAATTTTCCCACACAAGGATAAAACAACACAGTCACCCGGTTGATATTTGAGTTTTGGAGTTAAAATGAATAAAAAAAGGATGCTGAAAACTGAGAGTTTTATGGTAATTTCTTTCTGCTGAAGAACAGAACAAACAATATGCAAACGTTTTTTTTTGTGCTCACTCTCTTTGTTCGCTCATCACCTCTATCATTCACCCCCTCTCTCTGGGTTGCTTGCTGCTCTCTTGGCTCAACTAGTGGGAACATATATTTGTCTTTCATATTAACAAACAACAAGCAATGTCCACCCCTCATCCAACCAGTAATACTGGTGGTGCCCAATACTTGTTTATTTTATGAAGAAAGCTGTACACAAGTTGAAGCCGCTGCAGTGCCTGTGTTTGACCAATCAGAGAGATTTAGCCCTGCAAACCCCCCCCCCCCCAACAGTTCCAGAGCCGTCTAAAAGTACTACCTGTAGCTATCGTACAGGAACTAAATTAAGTCCTGAAACCGCCTATTATTTCCTGAGGTTAGTTCCTGGGAATGTTTTATCGAAAAGGGGCGAATGATCCTTATATAAATCTGGGCAACTCGTCCAGAGGAAATGTCAAAACTGAAAAAATGTTGCCTGCTGATTGAGGAGAAGTACAGGTATGGATAACTTCGGGTCAAAAACGAAACACAATGGATGTGTGTGTTTGCGTGTTTGAGTCAGTGTGTTTTGGAGTACCTTGACCCTGCTGACAGCTTCCTGGGCCTGCATCATGCGTATGTTCTTGGAGGGGTTCCTCTCAGACAGCAGCTGTGTGGAGCCCAGGTAGTTAGCAGCAAAGATAATTCCATCAATCAGGTCTTCTGGTTCGCAGGGTCCTGGGACTGGGCCAGGGAGAAGCAGAGAGGATGGTGGTTAACAGGGAGACACGGGGAAGGACACAGTGCGGTTAGACTGAAGGGGTCGGGTGTGTGGTGGGGAGAGTATTGTAATCACTGCAGACAACGTGCTGTGCAGAGAAATAGAGCCAAACGCTGTTGCTCTGCAGATGGAGATATGGCGATAACAGGCTGGATGGAAATCAGCCGTGAGACGGCCACTGGCTGTGAGCTGATGGAGGTGCAGGGCTGGTGGGAGGCTGGGCTGAGATTAATCTGTGTCTCTGATATGTAGATGTGGACTCTCAGACACCCACTCAGGGACACAATGTGCTGTCATGATCTGAAGGAGCAGGCAGGCAGCTAAGCCCCTCATACATTATTAGGCCTAGATTATGCCCAGAGGCAGAGAAAGGACTGGAGGAGTTATATCAGGCCTGTGAAATGACAGACTGAAGACAAAGCCATGCAGGGAATGGTTCCATGCAATTAAAATATCTTGATTTCATCATTCAACAGGTGTGCAGACAGATTAACTTACCATCGACAAAGCTGGGGTACGATGTAACCTTCTTCGTTGGCTGGAAGAAATAAAAACAGGGTATGACCGATAAACGCTTGTGAACATGTTCACAGAAAGAAGTAAACCAGTCAAGTTTCATTCCGTTTCTGAACATCGTTACACTTGGCTAACATCTGCTGCTTTTACTAATGTATGATACTTTATTCAAACAGCATGTGTCAGTTCATGAAATCAAGCAGCAAAGCCTATATATTTCATTTTAAAGAGCACCAGCCAAAATATTTGGCAGGATGAGCAGGGAAGCCTGCTGATACACTTAATTATTAGAAAACAGATGAAGAGAGAATCTAAAAGAGCATCCCATGCTGTAAAGCCATTTGTCTGCTTATGAGAGGTTTATGAGAGGTCATTGCTTTTTACTTCCGGGATTGCGATTGGACCCTCCCATCATGCAAGACATGACGCCCTCCTACTCTTTGGCAATTGCCATTACAACAAAAAACGGGTTAAAAAGTCGCCCTGCCAACACATGCACACAGTTACAGATGGACTTACACCTTTGTACTTCTACTGATCCAGAAACTGGGTATATGTGCCTTGCTCAAGGGCACTGAAAAAGTGCATGTGGGGAGAGTGCAAAGCGTTACTCATCCACTTCACACATCGACATTGCTGTGGGAGGTGGAAGAGAGAGGATGTAAAGGAGAGAGAGAGAGAGAGAGAGAGAGAGAGAGAGCTGTGAAATGTGAAGTGATTCATGGGATTCAAACACTCATTTCAATGGATCCATTTGATCCTCTAACCTGCTCACTTCACATTCAGAAAGCTTACTGTATTTAGGACAGGGAGGTGTGTGTGGAGCCTGTACAGGAAGCAGCGACTGCAGACATCTTAGTGAAAAATGGCGGTCATAAAAACGCGAACAGACACGCTGCTTAATTACCAGGATGCTATCACGCCGTAAGCGAGGACATGAGCTGAGGTTGTAATTACTCAATTACTCAGACAGTCACACACACACACACACACACACACACACACACACACACACACACACACAAACAACAATATCTTAAGTGTAAACGATCTCGCATCAGCTAAAGTTTGATGAAGGAAACACTGCAACGGAACATCTTACCTCTAGTACATTGTTGTTCTCCAGGGGAATGTTGAGGTCGGAGCGCTGCTGTTTTCTGGGTTGCTCTGCACCGTTGCTCACCTGGCAGGTCAACACAGAAGAACAGGTGCGAGCGGATAAGAATTAGAGGAGGAATTCTGTATGTATAAGTCAAACACATGGAAAACACAGAGTGGGAGGCAGAGGTTCAGGTTGGAGGAAACGTCATGTGACTCGTGTAGGTGGGCCTGCTGAGAGTAACTCTCTGGACTTATAATAACAAATAGAAAGGGTTAACTTATGAATACAATTAAACAAAATCATGGGCGAGGCAGTCTCTTGTCTTGGTTCAAACTGGCACATGTTTACGTTCTGTCTTTCACTTGTCCTCTAGCAGGCTCTTTCTTTCGTCTCGTCTCTCCTCACTATGTGGACATATTCTGAACGTCCACGGAATCACACAGAGGGAGGATTACATTTATTCCCCTGGATATCCATCTTGCAGTCCACAATTGCTCATTAGGATTCAATCGTATTACTTGTTGAAATGAAATCCTCCTGCCAGTAAAACCTCCTCCTCCTTGGTGGGGCAGTGAAGAAGTGAAATTCAGCCCTTGTCGCTGTGCGCCTGGAATAGAAATTAATTACACAAACATGACACTAGTAACCTCCTTTGCGTAGAGAGAGCGAAACATAAAGTCCTGATCAGTATTCATCATGCTGCCCAACACAGTTGTGCAAACAACCATTAAATTAATTAGACCCGTGTTGTTGTTCGGTGGGATGGATTGCTAAACTGTGTCGCTCTACAAAACTACATTCATGTACCGACTCCAGTCCAACCTTGTACATGCCTTCATCTGTAACAGAAAATCTTTTTTCTATATGTAGAACTTTAGCATCAATTAATCGGCACCGCTCAATTTTAAACAATTAGCATAATTAGCATTCACAAGCCCGGCACCAAGAGCACTGGCAGCTATGTGTACTGTACATGTGAGCACAGATTTACTAATGGAAATGCAAAACAAAATACCGATAAAATGAAACCTATTGCAAATAAGAAGCATTAGATAAAGATAAAGGCGCTTTTTAGGCACAACATATTACACAATCATAATTACCGGTACGCTTTGGCTTTTGCGGGACAGTCAGTGGTCTTTAACAGTCTTGGGGATTCATGGAAGCACTTTTTAATTTAAAAGCACTTGACTCTTTCCACATCGGTGATTATACCAACATCATTTGGGGCTGTCAATCATGATCAGCTGTCTAGATCAGCTGGTCTCTCCAGCTAATAGCACAACGACACAAGGACATCGTTAGCCGATCATCTTGCTGCTGTATATCTTAAATATGATTGTCTCTCTACCTTCAGTACGTTCAGGCTGCTGTTATGCAACCCTCCACCTTCCCATCTCCGCCCCAATCTTCGCAGATTCATCAGCTTCATCAACTCATCATTCCATCAGCCTCATCAGCCACCATCACCACCAGTGTCTGGACTCCACGGGGGGATTCATATTGTTGCCGCTCAGGGCAATCGCAACTCGATCACAAAATCTACTCGTCAAGTTCAAGCGCCAAAGAATTTCTGTGTAACTCATTAACGCAGCATCTGTCATAATAAATGTTAACTACAAATTATTGCCTCTCCTGATTGAAATAATTCAACACTGACATACTGTTGTTTACAACATGTAGCACAATTTGAAATAAGTATAGAGTACTGCGTAATTTACTTTGCTTTTCTAAAACGCATCACACCAACAGAATGTGTGTGTAGATGACCTCTACGTCCGTCTGTTTTGTAATTCTTCTTATTCGTAATCTCTTGACCCACACTGTGCAGCAAAGCTTTTATTGTAGTCATTGCTGCCCTGGTTCATTCAAAGGTCATGCTGGAGTGCTGTAAACAGAACATTGTATTTGATAACAGAGGACGAAGTGACCTAATCATCTCAGTGAGTCTGGAAGTCATCTGATTCTGCAGTGTGCTGTACGCCCTGCAGACTTAATCTAATTACACTGTCTGACCCAGTTCTGTGTTCAAAATGAACTACATAGTGAATGCAACATGTGCACTCTGTTACATGCTGATACACACAGGTGTGTATACACACACACACACACACACACACACACAGACAGGTGTGTATCAGCATGCTGCCCACAGGAGACTATCCCTGTTCTCCTTTTACCATCTGACTTTTAGAAGATGGGGGAGCTCTGCATGTGTTCGAGTCCATTGATGTGACTGTACGTGTGTGTGTGTGCACGCATCCAGAGCCGTGAGAGGGAGAGAGATGAGGAGGCGGACAGCTCAAGGTAACAGGGGGGAGGGGAAAGGCTCCAGCTATTCTAGGTGGCGATGAGCAACATGTTGTGTAACTCATCTCTAGCGTCTCACCACAAAGCTGCCACAGAGCAATGAAATAGCTGAACTGTACAGTACATTTTCTACAAAGGTACTGGCCCGATATAGCATTATTACGTCAATGCTGTTTTTGGTATGTTCCGTATTTCATCTGTGTGCCTTTGTCTGTAAATGGAGTCCTGATTCAACACATTAGTAATGGAGTCTGGGATTCAGTGGCTTTCCTGGAAATTCAACTAGTTTTGAATTTTAAATATCACCAAACATTTTCCAGTAGTATTTAGACATTTGGACATGTCACCGTATATAAATAAAAATCATGGCTGAATTCCATGTTGCTGTTTGAGATTAGTCCTGATATTGTGCATGGCATTAGTGTTACCTTTTAAAAGGCTTTAATGAGGCTATATCACACATTTTTAACAATGTCTTGACAAGGGGAAAAATGTTTATTCGTCGACTTTCAATGCTGTCATCAGACTACAAAATTAAACTTTTGGCCGTTGCTCAAAAAGAGTGAGAGTGATGCGGAGTCCCTCTCTAAAACAATCTAGCACACGTCATTTTCAGTAAATGACAGGCAGCAGGCGGAAAGTAAGAATCAGTATGTCGTTGTTTTAGGATTATCAACCCAAAACTTTATGAATAAAGAGTGATTCTTAATTGGGTTGGTTGTTTGTTCACTGTAAGTGGGTTAAATGAGAAAAAAAACAATGTTCAAAGCTTTAACCTTTAAAAAAGAAGCTCACCTGCTCTGGTGTCCATCTCTGCCTGTCTTCAGGCGAGCGTGCATGTGCCTTGATGCCCCTCTGGAGGTCAGGGTTGTTGTGGTGCGTGGAGGGCAGGTTCAGGGACTTGGGCCTGCTGTCATGGCGGTTGTGAGCTTGTGGGTAGGGGGCTGCGTCCGGCTTCGGCTGAGGGTAGTCACTCGGTGCAGGGTCCTGCAACAACTCCTCTGGGCTTTGGTCAGTGCCACTGCTTAGACTCCCCATACTCATACTCATCTTGATCTCCGCAACTATTTGATCAATGTCCTCCTCCGCCTCCTCCCCCGTCTCCCCCTCTACCACCAGCACCTTACGGCTACGGTACGGAGAGACTCGCACCGAGTTCCCATTGTCCTCTGGGGCATAGTAGTCTCCAGTGTAGGCCCTTCCATGTCTCTCCTCCTCGTCACCGTCCTCATCTTCTTCCTCATTAGGGCAGTACTCCTCGCTCTCTGCCTCCCCCTCTTCTTCCTGGGTGTGCAGGGTGTCTTGCATGGAGGGTTGGTGGTGGGGATGGTGGTGATGGTCGAGGATGGGTTCTGGTCTTCCATTGTATATCTGTTCATCCGGATCTTGCTCCACCACCTCGCAGCGAACCTCGCCCTCTCCCTCACCCCACTCCTCCGCCCTGTGGCTCTCTTGTCCCACCCACTGCTCCTGCTTGACCTGGCCCTCCTCCCTCCACTCCTCCCTCGCCTCCTCATCTCCCTCTCTCCACTCCTCCCTCGCCTCCTCATCTCCCTCTCTCCACTCCTCCCTCGCCTCCTCATCTCCCTCTCTCCACTCCTCCCTCGCCTCCTCATCTCCCTCTCTCCACCCCTCCCCCGCCTCATCATCTCCCTCTCTCCACTCTTCCTTAACCTCTCCCTCCTCCTCTGTCCACTCTGTCCTCACTGCCCCCTCTCCCTCCTCATCCTCCACCCATTCTTCCTCTTTCACCTCCCCCTCGCCTTCTCCTTTTCCCTCCCCCTCCTCGGCCCACCCTTCCACGGCCTCCTGACATTCATCAGTGTTGGCTCCGCCGGGCTGAATGCTGGTGACACAGTCCCCCTTGCTGTGGCCTTGGCTGTGTTTACATTCTCCCTGGCTGCTGCAATCCATACCTTCCAGGTAGCTGTCATCCTCTGGGCAGTAGCGGATGTAGTAAGTCACACCTTCATCCTCCTCTGCCAGCCCTGCAGGGATTTATGATCACAAACACATCTTTCTTAATATCTGGGTCTTCTTTATTTATATCCCAATAAGCACTGAGCTACTAAAAATTCACTTGTACCTATTACGGATGGGAACCGGTTCCAAATATGCAAAGAATCCTGTGATTCATTTACATAATAATTGCCACCATTTGTTACTACGAATCTTAATATTAAGCGCCGGCTGCCTGCCAAACAGCTGACAACTCATTTAAGTCCAGCCGGGAAGTTTACGATATATATTTTGGATTCTAACAAAAAAGGTTTTGATTAACAATGTGCGATTCATTATGCATGTCGATTTTAAGACCACCAGCCTTCAAAACAATGTGAGCAGTATGATATACCGTCTGTATCAGTACCGCCCCCACATGCTCTATATGAATGTGTGTGTGTTCACTGTTGAAAGATAATTTGAATATATTTACAGTTTTTTTTTACTGCCATTATACGGCTTGGCCCTGCCATATAGGGGGGGGGGGGGGGTGTTCTGTAATTTATTGATACTATACTCACGTCCTGCAAAAGTGGTGCAAAATATCGGCAATGAAAGCAAATCATCTGCTAGTTCTTGTGTCTGAACTTCTTGCTTTCAAGTGCGTGATAAAAAGCACTGATAAAACAATGTTTATTACACTGACTGAGAGCCAAGTACCAGACAAACAGTTACTAAAGTACTATGCCTGTGTTATACATTTTCTATACACTGTGAGTCCAAAACATGCAAGTGTAGTCTGCACACTGTAGTTGTCATCATCATTATTTTATTGGCCCCCCAAACAGTGGCAAATAAATCAATAACACAATAACAATAGTAGTTAGTAGCATACTCATCATGTTATGTTTTGAACATACCTGATGCAACTCAGCCGCCCTTAATGTTGGATCACTAGCAAGTTCCTTTTTATAAAATAATTAGTGAGCTGTTTGTCATAACGTTTTACTTGTGAATAAACATAATGAATGAAATAGTATTTGCCTCAAGTTTGATGCCTGCCTGACTGATCCTTGTGGAAGTCCCTGTCTCTGTTGCACACAGCTACAAGCTTATTTTCATGTGGAAATGTTCATGCTGGAAAAGAAAAGATGTTTGAACTTGGGGGAATATTTTGACAAATTACACCCTTGCTTGAATTTACAAAAACAGTGGCAATCCTGTCAAGTTTTTCCAAAACAGTGCTTGCTCAACAGGGATTAAGATGCTTTTGTTCCCCACAACAATTTATCAAACAGAAATAGAGTGTTTAAAAATCAATAATGGAAGAATGGCTATTGGAGGGGTAATAATGATCAAACATTAATTATCCACATGATCAACATCGTACTCACCGTCATCATAGTCTTCTTCTTCATCTGAGGTGTTGTTATTGTAGTCAGAGCTGGAGTCGTCATCCAGGCTGTCGGCTCCACCGTGGAAGTCTGCCCGGCCATGGTAATCTTGGTCATGTTTATGTTCTGGCGTGGAGGGTGTTGCTGGCCGCTGGTCCTGTTGTTCTGCATCTGCTTGGGTGCTGTACCGCTTCACTTCAACATCTGCAGGTACGTCTACTTCAGGATGCTTGTGACTCAGGTCTTGAGACTTGGGAGAAGAATATTGTGCCTTACAGGAACGGGGGAGGGGTTTCGGTTCATGTGACTCTTTTGGGTAGCGAACTGGGCGTTGCCGAGGAGAGAGGGCTTTCCGATCACATGACTCTGTAGGATGTGGGGTGGGACAGGAGGCGGGGCCTGGAGCAGCCATAATGTTTCCTCCGCTAGTCCCCGGCCTCTTCCTATGAGCCATGACTGGCTGCTTACAGGCCATGCATTGTTATTGGTTTGGTCCTAGGAGACAGATACAGACACAGTGTGAGAGCAACTTCAAATAGGACTCTTAATCCACCCATGAAAGTGCATACACAAGAGTGGAATATACTACAATAAAATAGATAAAACATAATGTTTAAGGCTAAAGATGGTAAGCGTTGGAGCTTTTAGGACGAGTGCCACTGTTTCAGCAGAACAAGATAATGTATACACACATCAAAATGGATAATCTGCTCACAGCAGAAACCCCTTAAAAAAACCACAACATAGTCCTCCATTTATCTTGTTCTGCACTTTGCATACAGCTGAAACACATTTTCAGCGCCTGAGAAACCAATCTACTGTAATTGAACACGGCAGTGTCTGTTTCACATTCAGAGGACCTCTTTTGTGTGTATTTAGCACAACTTTGGCTTCAAAGACAGTGGGCTCAATATATCACTCGGACTCAGCTTTAGAACAATAGACACAAAGACCAGCGCCGTTCTAAGCATACCGCCTTCACATAAACCTAACGGGACACTTCCAGAGAAACAATCAATAGTTTAATCAAGGTCACTTCCACATCGGTGCTGCACATGTGCCCTGATTATATTAGGCTTGATGGCAGAAGTCAAGACTTCCTGATCCTTTAGTAGCTTGCTGGCTGAGAATGGTCAACCATGGAGACAAAAACCTGGTTAAGAAGTGCAGGTGAGAAGACAAGCAAGTAGCCTGATATGTTGCACAAGACTAAAAAACCCAAATGTACACGTATGTCTAAAAACATTATGAAGTTGAATCTCTACCCACGTGATTGGGATGTGATTATTGTGATAAAACAAATGCATAATTTTACCATCAATAACTAAACTAACAAAATCATGGCCAGTCTTTTAAAAGTTACATAATCCAGTTAGATAACCCACAAGGCTTTGTAGCATTGTTATATTAATATTTGGAGCAACAAAGCAAAGGCGCAACAGCGAACAGGTAGATGTAAAGAATTTTAGGCTTAAACATGCAAGCCAGCATAAACACGCACAAACCTACAGATCCCAGGATGAGTGCCATAAGTGCACTTTACTATTAGTCATACTGTATTTTAACAACCAACTACACAAAGTACTTTTCTTTCTGTCAAGCATGCCCTGTCATCCTTTTTGTTGCCATCCCCACTCTGTTGTGCCATCCAGTTGCCATGAACAACTGCCCTCGAGGGGGGTGTTGTTGCTGCTTCCCCCCCCCCTTTTTTTCCTTCCACTTTACCATAAATACATTTCCCATCACCAGAGATTACACTGGTTAATTAGCTCTGCACAACCTGGCACAAACACATCCCCTCTAAAACACAACCGTGGAAATACAGAAAGGAGAATAAACAGAGACACATATGCACAGTTAGTTATTCTACAGGTAGCCAAGTCAGAGGACAAACATTACATGTGCACAGAGGGCACATGCGGCTGTCTAAACATACATGTTATAAATAAATCTGAGCACGTCCATGGTGGTTACTGATCACACAGTGTTTGTAAATGCACACACATACAC
Source organism: Anarhichas minor (assembly GCF_050575085.1). Taxonomy (NCBI): domain Eukaryota; kingdom Metazoa; phylum Chordata; class Actinopteri; order Perciformes; family Anarhichadidae; genus Anarhichas; species Anarhichas minor. Next base: position 887,974 of record NW_027466488.1, read on the forward strand.
ATGGATACACATATTATGTACGCCTGATCAAATAAAGCAACATGTACATATAATGAAGCGAATTTGTTCATTATTTAAAACAGCACATGGTGTTGCATTACAAGGTGTTGACTTAATGACTAAAAATCGACCTCAGTTTGTTAACATTTAGGAAACCGTTCACTAACTGCATCTCTTACCTGAGGTCCTGAGCTTGGATGTGGGATACAATAAGACTGGGATCTGCTGGAACAACGGCCCCATCCTCCCTCCCTCCCTCCCATCTCTCCTCCCTTCCCCCACCAGCTGCTACACAGCATGCACCTCCCTGACTCCACCCTCCTTCTTCCTCCACATTACATCCCAGCATCCTCCTGCAAAGACCCAGCCCCTCCAGAGCTGGGAGTCAGGATTGGTAACTATTGGTAACTGCATCCCTTAGGGACCGATACCCCCTGACCTTCTCTTTGTTGGCATCCTACATTCAAAAGCCTTGTTTTTGGGCTGTTATTGTCCGACTGTTGCCGTATTTGTGTTTAATTATCATGTTTTTGATTAAAGTAATATTTTTCCAGAGTGCCATTACAACTGCTGTGTGAATTTAGACATCCTATAAGTCCCACGCCAGGTGGCTTTTCCCAAGTCTGCGTTGTCTGGCATGTATTTCAGATGTGACTGTGTTTATTGAATTTGCATTCATTTGTACATCAACAGGGGATTTATCCCACCTGTTTAGTAACATTAGGACGGATTTAGAATGAACATTCAACAGTACAAGTATGCTCATACACACAGTATGTGTCTACTTGTCACGCGGTTAGTGTATAATGGCACTTTTATGACCCTTTAGTTCTGTTTGACCATTTACTAAAGATTCATATCCCCCACTTTAACTTCATGAATACAATCACCAACTCCAAATAAATTATACATTTCTTTTGACATTTTGGGGATTTCTTTTTGCATTTAAAGTCACAAAGATCCCTATACAAACACTGCATTCTTTACACATTTATTATCATGTTTTGTTTGCCATTACGTGCAGAATCCTAAATTATTATTAAATGGAGCCTGCTGCTCAACAAAATACATGCTCATGTGCACGTCCTCAGTTTCCTTTTTTTGTTTTATTGCCAAAAAAACATATTAATATCAGTTAAGGGACATGGTGATTAAAAGGAACACGACATGTCTCCTGGACCTGATGCTCTAAGTCAACAGTTGGCAGTCAGGCTGCATAGGTGGCCACACAGGTGGCTCTAGTCATCTATGGACAGGAACTGTTGATGCTGAGTAGCGCGGTGGGGGGGGGGGGGGGGCAGTTGTGAGGGAGATATGCTTCATTGAATCACTGAAGTCCCTTATTGCGGTGCAGTTTCTCTGCATTTTCTATTCTTCTTTGATGAGCAAAATATCACAAGGTGATTAAGGGAGAAAAAGTGAAAACCTTACAGTGCCATTTGCAATTATTATACATATTCTCAATCTCAAACTGAGGACATTGCTATGACATGGTAAGAATTTTAAACTCGTCCACTAGGACGCCCCTTCTTTCACAACTCTAATACAACAAAATAAGACCTTGGGAAGAGGATATGTTCGTATATTGTTCTGGCTTCTCCCTACAAAAAATCTAAATTGTCCAGGTGCGTTTAAAAGACTGCAAACCAGTTAGTCTCTTCAGGACAGGTTGTTTCTCTGCCTAACGTATGCATGAACATATTCCAGCCCCATGAGAACCTCAATAGAAGCAGTGGTTAAAGAACACACACACACACACACACACCAGCAGTAACAGCAGCCTGCAGTATATCAATTGTCTGTTTTAAGCAGCAGCTGGGCACCACTTGTGCAGAGCTGTCTCCACGTTCAGACCTCTTCATGTCTGCCACAAAACAGATAAAGCTTTAAATTACCCTCAGACCCTGTTTTGGCAGACGCATGTCTTAATCATGTGTGTTTGCGTGAACGCGTGTATGAAGAGGTAAAAGAAGGGCCGACGAGAGCACAGAGGGTGAGAGAAGCAGTCCGAAGGCAGCAGATGGCTTAGTCAGAGTGAGGGTCTCGGGAATACTAATGTCTCTCTTTCTTGACTTCTAAGATACGACCTCTGCTCACACCAGAGAATTAGACAGTCAGGCTTCAACAGGGAAGAGACGAGACAGGACGGAGTGTGAAAGAACCATGAAGAGAGAAGATCATCAGGCAAACTGTAACATGATTATTGTAGTCTGTAAATGGAGCAGGACAGAAATAAGGATCTCTAGTGATTCCATTAGCCTATGAATGAACAAATCCTCTTAGGGTGTGGGAAAGTAAGGATCAAAATCACTGAGGTATTAAAAGTTGAGATGAAATTAAAATGCCTTTCACTCTTTTGGATCACATCCCCGGTGCAATTATGTAAATTGTGTTTTGTTTTGTTTTAAAATTGGATTTATGTAAAGATTAGTCTGATGCATTGCACAGTTCATTGCATAAACATCAATTAGATAATTGGAGTGTATACATTTGCATAGTGACAGATAAATATCATAACATCTACTTTATTGTGAAATTAATTTCAATCATATAGCCCCACCTAAGCTTTTTAGTCACTGGTAGAACTTTGCATCTTTTTTTCCATGAGATAAAGCATGATAATACGTACATGTCACAAGTTTGACATCCTGTTCTTGACATAGACGGACAAAAAGTAAGTGTAGTTTGGTTGAACAGTTCCTTCTGAAATAAAAAATATTGTTCAAAATGTAACCAGAGAAGGAGTTGAATGAATTATTTAGCTAAGTAGATTTCACAAGAAGTGGGGTCCATTTTGCAGGATGGTAGACTTAAGAAACATTGCTATCAGTTGAACCATTGAAGCCTTAGTCTCCATAGCTAACTGCAGTATTATGATACCTTTGGTATTACTGAAGGTAAACTGATTCTGCTGCTTTGACAGAATCAGACAACACTGATGGCCAAACCATATTTTGCATGCTTGATCACAATATAAAATGGTTATCTGGTTATCACAAACAAGTATTTTCTCTGCTTAACCAGACATTTAAAACCAGCTACTTCTGAGAAATGCCCAAGGGGAATAGAAAGAAAAGAACATTTGTAGGCTCTGCTCTAAAGGTCGTGAGGATTCAAGTCAATCTATTTCGTTATTTTAAAATGGTTCCTTATAAAATTGGTCTGATAAGCATAAAAACAAGCACAAAGTATGTTCATAATTCTGGCTTGACAATACAATGCTACTGTGACTGCAAAACTAGCTGGTAACTGTTGACATTAAATACATTCACCTTAGTGTGTGTGGGTGCCTGTTTGTGCCCAGACTGTGGTCTAAATGCAGCTTGCAGCTCATTTTTCACAATGAAAGGAAAAATGAGAACCATCTGGTGAATATAAAGTTAAAAGCAGACAAACGGGGATGGAATACGGAGGAGTTCACTGAGTTCCCAGAGAGGAAGTGAGAATGGAGAGAAATAATCTTCTCTATTTTCTATTTTTTATAAGATGGAGACCTGGCAACCTGCTGCTATTCAGCACAAAGGAAATTGCTGTTTAAATTGAAGAGTGATTTCTGCTTCTGCTCTCTCCCTCTTTTGCACAAATGGACACAAAGATTTGCAGAGAAATATATAGACATATCGTGCAGTTTATTGTCCTCAAGAGACCGATATCCCACACAAATGCCTATATAGATACATGTCGGCCTAATGTGATGTAATGGAGGAGATTTCCATCTAAACCACATTTAATTAGGGGCAAAATAAATTTACCCATTCTTTGTGGTCGATAGAAATTCATGGGATACGTCATATTAGCATTGAATGGTGTAAGTCACTAAACAAGGTCTTCAAAAGTGTCACCAATGCAGAAGTGTCTTAAACTTGCATTATCTATACTGACCAGCAGGGGGCGACTCCTCCAGTTGCAAAAAGAAGTCTGATTCTATAGAAGTCTATGAGAAAATGACTCTACTTCTCACTTGAATTATTCCCTCAATTAACATTGTAAACAATTTATGGAGTTTATGGTCTCACTCGCTAGCTTCAAGTCTTCTTCAATACAGCACGATGTTCATTTAGTAAATTATGGTCCAGTTTAGAGTGAAATAGACTAAAAAGCGGAGTATGCTTTAGGGCGGGCTTACTGTGATTGACAGGTGGCTGCCACTACCAGAGCCGTATAAGGTATCTCTACGTCCCTCCTGCGCATTCCAAATATGGTAACTTCCGCTGATTGGTTGCGGAAAAACCAACATGGCGACAGCAGTAATCCAAGATGGCCTCGGCGAAATCGAGGAACTCGAGGCTCAAAAAAACGGCAGTCCACAAACCAATGGGTGACGTCAAGATGCCTGCGTCCACTTCTTATATACAGTCTATGCTGCAACCCGAGGCATGCTGGGATAGCCTCCAGACCCTTGGCTCTATAACAAAATGATGTTGTCAGCATCTACTTTAAGTATCTCTTATATTATTTAAAATGTATTTTTGAAGCCAAAAAGATCAAAGCATCTGAGATATCTGCATTTAGACTTAAAAATACATATTTTCCTTCTATGAAGCTGTTTTTGCTAATTGATTTGACTGTTCCCTGGAATACAGTGGTTGATGGTTTGATGCCTGAATTTATCTCCTAGAGGCCATATCGTGTACAGTGGGAAAAAAAGGATTATTTCCTGTGAATCAGACTGATTTCTGTTTATATCAAGACATGACACCAAATCGAAATCAGCCTTTGAGCCCAATGATTAGGACCACAAAAAAGTAACTGACACGGTATGGAGCCTCAACACAAAGCAATACATGTTTGATTCACTGTATTCATCCTGGAAGGAGAAAATATTCTTTCAATCTATGGTAGAAGTAACGGAAAAGAAGCAAGCTTCTTCCCTTTTAACTGGGAGTCAACGATTAACCACTGCAGCCATCCTACCTTCTCTTATACAAGTGGCAGCAGAACTGCAATACACCCACTTCCTAATGTATCATCTTGATACTATTTTTCCAAAGACCATCTGCTTTAAGTTTTCACAGACAGCATTATGGGGAGAACTTTCTGAGACACTCAGTAATCCACGGAATAATCTCCACTGCCCTTCATGAAGCAGCCACCCGTCATCTTTATTGGGGTCAGCTACGATTAAACGATCTTGTAAACATTTAACTGTATAACATTTAACTACCCTTACAGCATTTCCACATTGTTAAACATGTGTTGATGAATCGCGTAATAACCCGATCGTGCTTGAGTTGTGCTGCTTGTAAATAAAGAATAAAAGGCTCTATCAGAAAGAGACGGAGCGAGAAAATGAGTTTCCTCTCAGCTGTCTCATTGAGATTCAGCGTTTGTTCTCCTTACAGCCTCCCACTCGCTTCAGGACCACGACGACAAGAGCCAAGCGGGAAACAGGAAGAGAAGGAAAGCAGAGACTTGGTGAGCATCGGGAATGGCAAAAGGACCACAGAACGCGGCACTTGCTCCCCCGCCATTCTGTCTGCCAATGTCCATCTCACCACTTCAAGCACAACACGCCACAGACACGCCCTCCTCCTTCACCCGTGACTGTTACCATAGCTACTCTTTGTTTTACCAGCGCAGTCTGTCAGAGGAGGACTGTCTCAACCAATCGTCAAAGTAATCCCTTTTACAGAAGACATGCACATTGTTCAAACCGATACAGCCTTTTGTACAGGAACACAAGAAGAGGCACAAGAAATAGCAACACCTTTGGTGCGTGCAGTGTGCAGTAAATTCGCCCCCAATCAACAAATGAAAGCAGAGTGAATACACCAGATGGATATTTTTCCTTTTACGTGGCCCTGCATCAGAGGACCACATTGTCTAGGTTCAAGAAGACGAGCAACAAGCCTCAACGCAGATTCACGGTGGTGTAAAACAGTAACAAAGGCTACAGGAGAGACCTTCACCAGAACAAGGGAGAAATTGATTATCGTCACTGCAAACAAAAGGGGCACACAAGTCTGGATCTTAAAGACAATATCAACATTAAGGTCGTGAAGAAAGAAAAGCATAGCTTTCCTGATGTTTGCTGTTAGCCAAGCTAGCGGCATGGTTCTAGGGATGGCCATGATAGTCAATCCACTACTTTGGGTCAGACTGAAATATCTTCACATTTATGGTACCCAGAAGACGAAGCCGAGTGAATCTGATGATCCACCATGAGGTGAAAGATATTGCCAAATTGTATCACATTTGATGATCCCATAACTTTTCCTCTAGCACCATCACCAGGGCAGATTTGTATTTGTATTTGTATTTGTATGACCAAAAACCAAAAAGTGAAGAATGTTTGTGCACTTCCGCTGGCTGTAGACTGATGTGGTGTTTCGAGTCAAGATGCAAGGCAAATGTTTTTGACAAGTTGGCCTTGGAGTAAACAAAGTAATCAAACTTATCAGCTAAATACATTTTAGTAATTCTCACAAAATGTACAGCAGCAGGAGAAGAATATACATTTTGCCTTTTTAAGACTTGTTGCATGCAACCACTAAATGCACCTGAGCAAACTACCAACCAGGTTAACTCTGAGGCTGGCCAGGTGGCACTCGGGGGCTAGGTTGGCCTACATTTTAAGCAGGAACATGAAACACTCTCTAAAGTTTGCCTGGCAACAAGCCCAGCTTGCAGGGAGCTAAACACAGCTAAATGGCCCCAGTGGGAGACAGATACTGGGGCAATTTCACAGGCTTTAATTGAAGCTGTCAACAGGGTTTGGTTACTGATGAGAGGGAAAGAGAGAGACAGACAGACAGATAAAAAGCATTAAGTCATTCTAATGTGTGAAAATTGTGAACTTGGGTAAAAAACAGTAAGAGCAGCCTTGACGTCCCCCATTCATTGTTGTGAACTGCCACCACTGCACACACGCTAGCAGCAGGGAAAATATTTTTGTTTTGGATTTAATGAGAAATCCTCCCACACCACTCTCCCCCAACCGGGCGGAAATCTGACAGCAAAATAAATGTGTATTAATCTAAAAGCCAAATATAAAATGAGGGAGATAATAAAGATGACGGAGATGCTGCTAATTAAGAATTATGCTTGTTTGTTCTTTCTGCTGATACAACATGAAAGGAAAGCATGTACGATAGAAAAAATATATACGCTATTTATTTTAGTTTGAAAGGGGATTAGTCATGTTTTGTGTGGATCCTGACAGAAACCGGACAAAGAGAATACATCTCAGGAAATGAGAAGCGAGATTGAAAATTGATCTGAAAAGCAAAACAGTACATTTTCTTAAACCTTTTTTTTCTCATTGGTAATTTAAATAATCAGAATAAATTAAGTTATGATCCAAGTTTTAATTAGGAAAAGAGATATTTGTGTAAAGTCTTTTGTTTTTACACTTCGGTTGACTTTAGGTTAGGGTCTTTAGAACAGCGGACAGAACGAGCTACAGATCTGATTAGTTTATGTTTTCTGCAATAAAATATGCTGCAAACAGTCAATCTTACTTTTGACCAACAGGCTGTTTTTACTACTTCAGCCAATAATGATAACACAGATTTTGACAAATGAAACACCTTTTTACCATTTTACATTTAAAATCGTGGGCTTCTTTTGATAGATGAAAAAAGAAAATACACATTAGTAATACATCAATATCAGTGTTGGTGCAAAAACTCTGGTATCATGTCCTGTATCCAGGTTTTTGTATTCACTGAAAATATGAAGAGGACTTTTGGCTCTCACTTAGCATGAGTTCCAACCCTTGAATGAGTGAAACCATATAAAGAAAGATATACACTACACGGACTTCTGCAAACAGCCGTGGAGCAGAAAGGGCAATATACACTGAACAGTCATTCCTCCTGAATGGTCACTCAAAGTCTGGAAAGATGGAGGTGAGAATTGCTCCCTGAATGACACAATGGTCCACCTGGTGCTCAGTTAGAGGTCTTTCACGGCTCTGCTTTTATCGATCCCTATCCAGAAACAGCTCCCTCCTCGGGCCTCTAATCCTCATTCTTTGTCAACTTTCAATCAGCAGCAGCTATTTCACATTTTAACCTCCACGAGGTCCTTTCAAACCAGAACAACGGCAACGGCTTGGAACTGCTGCGTCAGGTGACTTCTTGTTAATGACTGGCATTATGGACGTTCATAATTCATAGTTCATAGTTCATAGTTCATAAGACCGGACAATACGCCGCAGTATCAACTCTATTCTCCAAGAGGCAGCTCAGATATCCCACCACGGCAAAAAACAGCGTGTACTTCTACTCCCACAAGGCTGTCTTCCGCATTGACAGAATCCTGAGAAAAATGCTAATAATATTCATGGGATGTGGTGATGGTCATTGTATTCAGTGACAGCACAGAACAGAGCAAGCAATATTGGGCCAGGGAAATATCCCCTTATCTTATTTGAGAGACAGACAGGCAGTTTGGTGGCATGCACATGAAATAACTTCTGGGTCCGGTCAATCAAACAGCCCCTTAGGGAAAACGGGAGAAAAATATTCATCGGCTTTCACATCACAAGAAGGAATACAAACACACATACTATAGTGCACACTCAATCAGCCTTAGACTCCCTTTTTCCTCATCGATACATGCTTAGGGTACATGAGATTGAAATGCCTTGGAAACACCACAACAAAGTCTTGATTCTAATTAACTGTTAACTGAAAACAAAGCTAGGGCGCTCAATTCTCCCATGTGTCAACGGTTGCTTCTGAGGAACACAACGGGGTTGAATCGTTTTACCGTTCTTTGCTCTGCAGTGGTGCGACGTGATAGCCCAACCTGCACACGTCTGCACGTGCTGAAACGGACCATGAGAGCATGCAGGCGCCACAGCTTTGTGTGTGCTTTTGTTTGGTTTCAGTATCGCTGCTGGCCAGCTGACAGAGCCGAGGGCTAATCACGCACACAGGCGCCTGCACGGCCACACAAGAGGAGCAGCACCGCTCCTGACAAGAACAAAAAGATAGGCAGACACAAAGAGGCTTGCTTTTGATCGTTAGTCCAGTCCCCATGTTGCAAGGACATCCGTGTGCGCATATTTAGGCCTGTATGACAACAGTTGGCACCGTTAGCTCTTGTATGTTGCATCTGCCTTCTTGTGGTGTGTGCATACATGTGTGTGTGTGTGTATACGTGTGTGAAATTGTCACATCAATCCTCCTGAAGCAGTGGCAGGTTCAGGTGGGGGTGTCACACCTCCTAGCATCCTTGATGCTTTACTGAACCCAGGGGAAACACACCGAGTCGGACTGGAAGATTGAAATCTGCCCACTACACTCACACACAAACACATAACACATGCCCCCATGTCCCAAAAGCAGCTCTGTAGGTTTCCGTATTCCCCAGCAACTGTTCTGTTATACATTCAAATGTCAAAACAATATCTATTCATGTGTGTTGCATAATCTACAAAAGGCTGCTTTCCTTTTTAAGTGCATTTACATTTGAGAGACAGAAAAGTCATCTGGGAGTTTCTTCATATCAACTAAAAAGCTATGCTAATGATGTTGGGGAATCATTTCAGATGTGGAAGCGTGGAGAAAACAAGGAGACAATCACAGCAGCAAGAGCAGTTTGACAGAGGAGGCAGGCCTGCTTTGTAATAATGTATGATTCAAAGCTATTTTAGGATTGCATATTTCTAAACCTAGATTTCTGTGGGGAAATCTCGCTCACATTGCTCAGTGGAAACTGTGCCAAGCACGACCACAGTAGTCGGTGCCTGGGTTCGGTAAAGAGGCTGGCTCTGGCTCAGTGTTATACCTCGACAAGGCGGGAGGACATGCATCTGCTCGGATTTTGCATCATCACACTGCGTCTGTGCCGGTTGGCCTGGTTTAAATAGGGAATGTCAAGGCAACACATGCAAGAAACAAAGAGTAGCCCTGATCACAGCCGTCTCTACCGAGATACCTCTCTGCTTTCTCTCTTCAGTGTAAATCCCCAACAAGTTAAAAGATAAACCGGATAACACATTCACATCAAATAGGCTGTTATGAAGACGTTGTGATGAAAACTCACTAATATCCCTTGAAAGGGCAAAGTCATAAAACATTCAGATGAATATATAATGATTTGGGGTTTAGGACTGTATTGTGAAAGAAGACTAAAATAGAGCTATGATGAGGTTCTGAGGTGCAGCAGAGATATTTTATTATCAGTGACTGGGAGACCTGACTGAGGGTCAAATTATTACTTGATTACATTTTGTATTTTGTATACTGATCTGATTGTTTAATGTTGTGTTGTTTGATTGATGTCAAGAGACTGCTAATAGGGCTAAAAAGCTTCTCATTGGCCTATATACGTGCTGTGCAAATATGCTGACGTCTTGGTTTGATACTAGGATCAATTAGATCAAATAGTCTATAAAATGTCACAAAATTGTGAAAAATGTCCAAGTCCAAGCTGATGTCTTCAAATGTCTTTTTTGTGTGTCCCAAAGCCCAAAGCTATTCAGTTTATGTTCACATAAAACAAAAAAGTAGCAAATCCTCACAAATGGGAAGATGTTTGGCTTTTTTTCCCGCTTCAAATTCAAAATGACATAAATGACATAAATGAATTGTTGTTTTCTGTAAACAGGGTTAGGCAGGAATGCACAGTATTACAGAAGAGAAGATGAGACCAATGCTACAGAGATCTGCAGCAGAAACGCAAGGCAGTTGTGTTGTGTGTGCAAATGAGCGTGGAGAAATATCACCAAATTAAAAGAAACAAATTAATCACACATGTCACTGAAGTCACTGGTCTACAGTACTAATAGTATTCACAAGAATGGTATTCATGGTTCCTGCAGTCATAAAAACATAAAATCAGTAAAGGCATAGAAGGGTAGTGGAATATAATATACAAGCAAAACAATATCTAAGCAGGATGGTCAATAAACAGGGCACAACATATTAAATAATGTAAAAGTAGACTGCAGGCTGTACAGATTACAAAGGCATAGAACCAGAGATACTATGAAAACACACACAGAAACCGTAGATGTGTCTTCAGGAGTTGAACGCTTGGTCTAACAGTTATGAAGCCAAAGCACACAAGCTTTCATGCTCCCAAGTTTATGAAATGACAACAATATGCAGCAAAAAGGTCATTAAATAATTAAAGTGAAAACCAACACCGTTGACACTTGACATTCCTTTATCTACTTCACATCCGTCATTAGAACAAAAATAATTTGCTTTGCAGCTCAAACAACAGAGAAACTGTTGAAAACACATCTATATTTTATTTACCTAACGTTATACCTCACCTGATAGAGGGTGTCATATGTTGTACAGACTCTCACACACACTTTTGGGCTGTGCAAACAAAATTGACTTGAGTTGAAAAGATATTATTATCCCAAAGGTATCCAACAAATATAAAATGTCAATGTAAATGTGGGATTATGCTTTCACTGACGATGTTTATGTTCCATCAGTGTGTACAAAATGGCTCGTTGAGAGAACTGTCATGCTTGTATTTATTTTAAGAAAGGTCAGATCTGAGGAGACATAAATCAATGTCAAAGATGACAGCTTGTAGATACATTGCCTCAGTCATTTCACAGTGATGTGCTGAGTACTAATTTCACTCTCCCTTGGCATGCAGCCAAGGATCATAAGAGACAGCAAGGACAGAGAAGGTTTGACGGGGCTCAACAGGACTGGCTGACCAAACACAGCCAACAGCAGCACTCATCCCATGACGACAGAAATCTGGATTAATGCAGCTCTCATTTGAATCCCCTTACATCACATCACTCTGTATCTGGTCTCTCCACTCTGCTTTAAAACTAAAACCATGGACCTTTCCCTCATTTAGTCCCTATAGTATTAAGGGGCAGCATATAGGCCTTGTGGATAAAAAGGGCTGCCCTGACAACTCTGCACACGACACTGAATCATGACAGGTCCTAGAGGTGGAACGGACCGTAGTTGATCCATGATCCGAACGCTGGTTTTTGTCGAGAAACTTGAATAAATCGAGTTGTTTCGAAGATGTTTTCACAGCGATATATAAAATAGAAACTTGGGAGGGAAAATCTTTTATTTCCTAATAATTTGAATTGTGCGTGTGTATGCAAATAACCACTGTAGATGACTATAACTAAATAAAAGCATAAGATAAGAGCTGCTGAAATGATTTTTAGGGACGTTGGTGAAACTAAAGTCTGAAGCCTTGTACACGATGACAACAAAGCAACAAAAACGATCTGTACTGGCCGACATGGCTCGCCAAATGATTAGCAATCTGTAACCGGGCCATCTCTTAAAGTTACACTTGCTCCTTTTTTTTTCTGCTGATCCGATCTGACACTCAAAACGCTGATGCGATGACGCTGATGCTGAACCCTGAGTTTTGTGATCCGTTGCACCCTGAACAGGTGCTGATTCAATGTTTGGTATTTGACCCTGCACTCTGACCTTCTCTACCGACATACAGGCGTTACACAACAACTTCGAGCCGGTTGCCCGTAGTCATCGCCGCCTGTTTGTGAGCCTGAATGAAGTCTGTTTTACGACGCCTTACTGCCCATTAGTGTCTAAACGGGGGTTAGCCAACTGTGAGTTGTATTCATTCTATCACACAATACAGCAGTGGAAATGCTGTAGTAAAAATGACGGTAGGAAACCACATGCAGTTTATTGTGTTTTTTCTAGTGTGTGTTTTACATATTCAGGAAGGATTTGGGCAGCCGATTGTTTTCTGGTCATGTGTGATGGTTCTAGGGTATTGGTATTACAGAGAAGAGCAATTTCAAATTCATTCATTCAGATTATATCAGTATAAATCGCTGCACTTTAGCTGAGCTACACACTGCGGCGGGTGACTGCTATCTGAGCAGGGGATGACAGACGACCTGCTTGGGGGAAAATGTATCTTTTTTTTTTACAGCTTTCTCAGAAGACCTCATACATTTATGGCCACCTCGTATATTTTGTGCCAGAGGGCTGGCAAATTTGACTAAACGGCAATAAGCAGAAGAATGTTCATGCTATATTATGAAGCAGACACAGGCACACGTTCATATTGTGCATACACACAAACTACTGTGGATTCTTTTATGTTTTCAGATAATTGCAATCCCTAGGAAGAGCAGAAGAAAGGAGAAGAGAGGGAAAACACAGACGATTCCTCACAAAGTTAACAGCATATGTGATGACAGATGTGACCGACTTCATAGCGTGGTATCAAATTCCACCGTGATTTAGGGGTTAGTTATCAGTACATTCACAGTGTGGTATCACAGAACTAGTGAACACATAGATGGAGCCTCTCTGGCTTTTGATGATTTATAACAAATTACGGGTCTGCCAGATTTTTTTTTGTCCTTCTCTTCATCTTCAAAGGATTTAATCAGAATAAGTGAAGCATAGCAGCTGGCAGACTGAGCACACACCACTGCACTGGCTGACTCAAATTCCAAATGCAGCCATCCAAAAAACTAGACTGCCGCTAAAGTTCCCCGTCTGACACCAAACAGCCATGGATTTACCGTATCAGTGGCATGCAGATGGATGGAGACCTATTCTGAAGCTGTTTACGGACCTACTCAAGAGTGAGTGTGGCTGTGAGGCTTATGTCAGTGATCTGGTCTTGGTGTCCCAGCTCCTTAAAGACCACATTGTGGGTCAAACTCTGAAACCCAAAGCAAACAGCCCAGCTGTGTCTACCTTTAATCCCTTTATAGAAAAAGGATGTGCTCAAAATCAACAGTAAACATGAAATAGGCAGACAACTGGAATGGATGGAAGGCGTCGGTGGACGAAGGGCGATGTTCAGGTGACTACACTAACAGAGGCTGTGATACACTGTTGAGTGTCAGGATGATGCGCGGTTCTATTAATTTCTCTCTCTAGGAGGATGGCGCTGTACCAGGGCGGATGAATATTCTAGCAGAATATTAATAAATGATGATAAAGACAGCGTTGAGAGGCTCACAACATGGTGGCTTGCTCAACTGTTGTTTTGTGTGTCCTCTTCCTCCACCCTTGTACAGTACAGTATGTCCTCAGACTGGTTCTCACATGATGCTCTCCCTCCTCCTCCTCCTCCCCCTCCTCCTCCTCCTCCTCCTCCTCCTCCTCCTCCATCGGCACACAAGCTGCCCACTTCCTCATGCTGTCCTCCCTCTCCATTTCACTCCTGACCTCTCACCTTGTGCTTGAGCGGAGTGACGTGGACATGTATCCATCCCGATATTCCAATAATGTGACTGTTGCTTTTTTTCTGAACATATTCACAAATGAGATAACTTTAACTTGGCATTAGTAATGCGGTATGAAGACGGAGCAGGTTCATTCTACTTGGCTAGTTCAGCCACTGAATTCAATAACTCAGTGGGTGGTAAATGAAGCGCTGCAAAAATGAACAAATAGTTCTTATGAAGGTTCGTGTGGTGTGTTTTTCTCAAGCAGCCTTTGCGAAACACTCCAATGTGCCAGTTAGGAAAGTGTGATATCAATTAATGGGCTTTTAAAAATACTGACATAAATAGTGGAAAGTGTGTGATTTACTTCGTCTAACACCGAGGCTGTCGGCACCGTCAACATGGACTGGTTATTAGCAGAGGATCTCTGTTTTTGCAATGCTCCACCTTAGAGATGGATAAGTCAAAACATTACAGACACAAGCTATATACAGCCTTAAACACCAAGAAAAGTAACCTGGTCACCTACCTAAATAAAGCTCCACACAACAAAATATCTTGACCCTTACCTTCCCTATTTCTTACACTCTTTTACTCCTTAGTCTGTTCCCTCATCTCCTCCCTTCTCTGTTTGTTTCTACGCTCCAATGGCATGACTCAGTGGACATCCGGGCGAGTTAAGGAGCTCCCTATAGGGCCCAGAGGCTGCTGTGTCTGTCTGTTCAGCACCCAGCGACACGTCAGATTGTGCCAATACAAAGAAACAACATTGGACAGTGGTCATCCCACCATTACTGCTGTGTAGATTCGCCAAGTCTAAACTGTCTCTACAATTTGTGAGGCCTTGACGACACTTCATGTGGCACTGTAAGAATTCCTCCAACACTCTTTCGGTGTACTGCAATAACCTGCCAAGGCACAGCAAAGCCAACTCACTGATATCCGTAGGTAAGCAGAGGCGCTCCACCGTTTGCTCCAGGCGATGACCTAAAACACAAAAAGAAAAAAAGAGTATCAAACTGAGCATCAAACTGACAACCCACATGAAAGACACACAGTTCAGCTAGAAAACTGAGCTTTGATGTCGTACTCCTGCCTGGGTGTGAGGGGCGTCGATGAGGAACGGGATTGTGGGCTCCCGAAGCAGAGTGACGCTGTGCGCAGTTGCTATTCGATTCTGAAATAAGCACCCAAATTCATAACAGGTTTTTCTTTGCACTTGCATCATGCATAACATAGGCTGTCCAAAGCCTGTGCAAACTGTCCTGACGTAGATACACACTCACACTATTCAACTACACAAAAATTAGACAGAAATAGTATGGGATGTCATTTGTTATGAGTAAATAATATAGGCTCAGAAAGAAAGTATTAAACCAATACTTGTACAGTACATATATATACTTTATAATTAAACTTAAGCATGCAACAGTGAGTTTGACATTCGATCTCCTCTAATCAGCACCCAGATCTAGCATATTGAGCTTGAGCTCTGGCAGAGCTGAAGTGAGATGTGCTTCAGATCTGACTTCAAACCAAACTCCAACACCAGACTTCTATTGTTTGAAACAGAGGTGTGGCTACATGAGAGTGACTGGCCATTAAAAATATCAACTTCCAACATCAGCTGTATTCTCACAAACTTTGACAGCAGGGCTTCACCATCTGCCACTAAGCCAAGGCCAAATGTCGCATCTCATTCTCACGGCCCCTTGTGTCCCCTTGTGACAGCCACAAGTTGCTGTCCCCACTCAGCAGTTGGATCAGATTAACCAGAAAACACACCAGCAGCATGCACACTGTCGGTGTCAGCTTGATTGCCCTTTTACAAGAATCAGCGGGGGGTTATGTTGAGTGAAGTGCTAGGGTCAGAAGGGGGTAAAGAACTAGGCAGGTGCAGGGTTTTCCCTGCCTTTATACTGCTTAGGTGCAATGCCTAAGCGTTTTTGTGCCACGAATAAGCCTAAATCTAAGAATATGAACAAAAAAACAATGTGGAGAACATCTGGACGATCAGCACACTAATTAAGTGCCAATTAGCTAGGTAGTTAGCAAATAGGTACAAGAAGACTGTCATAACCATGCCTGTTTTATAAATGTTAAATTTCTATACTCTGTGAATCCATAACATGTGTTTTCGTGGTAGCCCTTCCATTGTGCATCGGTTCATTGGCCACGAGCAGTGCAAAATAAAATCAATGACACATAAGGATGTTAATAATTAGCCGTTATGAGAATGAGAATTGTAACGCTTAATGCTATCAGTTACGCAGCTACGCCCAGGCCCTCTCAAAGCCGATGTTATACTTTCTGGCATCTGCGCGACGCAAATTCAGTCATCATAGTCATCTATTTGTTGTGATTGTACGGACTTGTTAGCATGGCCAATATGCTACAAGTGGTGGCGTAGTGATCTACTGCGCATGTGTGGAGCACGTCCTCCAAGCAGACAGCATAAACATAACTACTACGCCGTGGGGTCCGCAGCTGTCCGTGTACACATCTGTTTGAGTGTAAGTCTCAGGGAAAACCCTGTAGATGCAAGATGTGATGAAGACAGTAGCAGCTATGTGCCAAATTACACAAAATCTTATCAAGAGATTTCCACTTGGCTTTGCAATAACTACAGATCACAAAATTGACTTTAAAAACCGCTGGGTTCAAAGAATAACTCAACACAATTTACATGCTTCTTCTCAGCAGAGATTTATTGGTTTATCTGGCACAATGTTGGAGAGGGGGAATGACGCAAATTAGTTTTTGAACTGCAAGTGATCAAGAAGAGATGAGAATTGCCTTGAGTGTAACACAAAGAATAAAGCAGCTACAGAAAACAGCAAGTTAGGTGCTTATTAAGACCACACCATCTACGAACTCAGCCTTCATTTTACACACACCTGTAAAGTTTCGTGACAGCATCTTGCCTGGTTGCGACGCTATCACAGCAACAAAATCTCCACAGACAGACATATAAACACCTGCCAGAGTACTCAACACTGCTTCTGTGGAAGTTCTCGCTACAGGAGGTGTTTCTCTTCAGGACCACATTTTACCATGTTGACACACACACACACACACACACAAGGTGAAAACAATACCAGTTTGCTTCTGCAGCTGGTAACAATATTCAATTTTCAATGGCAACTCACACAATAATGTGTACTTGTGAGGACATAGCTTTAACTTCCCATGACAGGTTAACTCTAAAGGATTACCCAAACTTAAACATGACATGTGCATGCTTGACTCCAACAGTTTTCCTAACCTTATTCTGAGCATAACTCTCACTTTAAACTCTAAATCCTTAGATTAACACACTCTTATTCTTGTGGCGACAATATTTTAGGTGCACCCCCACAAAGTGATGGTGTGAACAACATTTTTGTCACACACACATATTGTGTTCAAAATGGTTACAGTGACAGTGTCTCTCCCATCTAACCACTGCTCCAGTTCACTATGGCTCCCCTCCTCCTACTTGCATACAGCCCTGAGGCTGGTCCTGGTCCCACAGGTCCAACTCACTCTGCAGCACACTGCAGCTATACAGTGATGGAGACAAAACACTCAGCAGATCACTTTTACCATCATCCTAAAAGAAAAAAAACAACTGGAAAGAATCATGCAATCTTGGAACCTTGAGCTATTGTACAGCGTCATTCCCAGCACCATAACATCTTAGATACTGTGAAGCAAACATAGGAAACCACTTTTGTTTCACAGGTTCTGTATTTGCTTAAATACAGATACATAAATCCCTTTATTGTTACCAATAACTGCTCCTGCTGCCTTGGTGTCTGCTTTCCTTAACTCCCTTTCCAATGTCATAGGTCATTCCTCATAGATCATTCCTGACTAGTCACAGTATTCAAGAGTCGTTATATTGTGCTGTAAAGAATTAGCTGTGCGCTTTCAACACGGAAAGCCCTGGCTAGCTCTAGATGCTATCTGACAAGAACTGGAAAAAATGAGACTGGAATAAATAAAACAAAAAAAAACTAAATAAAAACACAGACCCTGTGTCGCTAATATTGATCATTCACACTGTTGTGGATAAACTGTGAATATGTCCATAAGGGGGGAACTTTTTCTGTGCTAACCTTAAAGCTTCACAAATTAGGTTTTACAATTTACAAGTATGATGTGGAAACTGGAAGCCTCCAGGTCACAAACACTAATAATGGTCTTTTCAGTGAAGTTGGAGAATAAATGAAGGAGTAAATGAGGGAAAGCAGATCATTTTTAATATGTTGTGATGTTTTAAAACACGCAGCCTCAGGGGTAAAATATGAAGCGATATGATAACTCTCCTTCTTCGAAAATGCTTTTTGTTATGAACCCAAAACAGAGAAGGCATGTTGATGGGAATAGTCTGCAGACCTCACAACTAGTGAATAAATCCAGTTGTTGTTGAAAGAGATGTTTTCCCAGAAACATGAATATTATAATACATCATTAAAACTACTAATGACAAGATTTGTTTTAATCCATAAAAATACCAACTTTAATTTCCTTATCATTCGAATTGTGTGTTTTTAGTGATGAAAAAAACAACAATTGTGATACTAACAATTAAAAATGTTATGGTTTACACTGACTTCAGAGTGGTTGAAAGGATTTTTTTGGACGATGGCAAAAACAATAGTCTGGAGCCTTGTAGACCAGCTGCTATAATCAAACAACAAAGGGATCTGCATCTGCCAATATGGATCATCAATGATCATCAATTAGTATCGGTGACAAAAAAACGTGATCAGGGATCTCTAAAAGTAGTATTTGCTCCCTTTTTCTTCTTTTGTGCTGAACCGATCCCAATCGTGGGTTTTATGATCCGTTGCACCACTACTCAATACTCAACATGCATTGAGCAAATAGACATAAAAACAAGCTCACAGATAAACACACTTGTATGCACACCTCCGTCTCAGCTCATCAGAGCCCATCTCCAGCAGGAAATCTATCCACATTGATCTCCATCCTCCCTCCCGAAGCTTACAGTACCCTGTTCACTCTCAAACCTTGCATAAGCTGCTCCCTGGCATTTTACACCGCGTCAACATTTTTTACAAGGTTGCTCACTGCCATGATGTCTTGACCTCCTGTCCCACAGCAATAACTAAGCTCTCTTTCCTGAATTACAGACCTGAGGCACGTAAAGATGGAAGCGAGGATGAAATGAGTGGGCTCTCAGGCAGAGCGGAGATCAACGAGCCACTGGCTGCTAACAGTCCAGTTAGGAATGTCCTGACCTTCAGCTTTACTCTCAGTGCTGTTCAGCAGTCAGCCTTAAGAAACACATTCAACGCAACATTATTACTGTGATCGTCTTCAGAATATGGTGCACAATATTGTGTATATCCCGACAGGTGAGTGATTAAGTAGAACCATGAACACTGACACAAGAAGTCAAAATCAGACCGTAGTTTAAAGCAGTGTACTATATGTACAGTGTTGTCTGTTTATAGTGTCTTGAGATGTACAGTTCTTTACGGAAACGTGCTCTGAATACATGGCAAATCGGAAACTACTGCGTTTCCTGTTGTGTTGTTAACTGTAAATAAAAGATATTAGAATTTGTACAGTAGAGTAGTCACAAAATGCTCCCTAAAAATACAAAGATTATGTAACATGACTAACGCTTTTAGGCACTCATTTAGTATAATTAGGTGTTTGTGTTGTAAAAGAAGACTCAGCATTAACGGTGTGCAATCTACTGATTGAGCTACAGGACCTCCTATTCAGCACTGTTCTGACCCTGTGTGGGTGTGAACCCTCCAGAAGGATGTGCACTTTATAAGCCTGCAGAGACCGTATTTATTGTCTGGCTTTATGGTTTGCCACTCATCGCTAAGAAAAAAATGAAAGTTCTCTCATACACAACTCTCACTCTCGATGACGTCTCTCTTGATAGATTGATTTCCTGTAATTGAGCACATTAGCATGTGTACAGGACAACAGATAAAAGCCAGGATTCTATCAGCGACTGAGGTCTTATTCTAAAGTAGCCTCCATGTTTGTATTTTGCTTTGTACTCTGATATTTGTGTTTAAAGAAATAAACGCAACATTTGAAGTAAACAATAATTGTTTCCCGCCAAAAGCTCATCAGCGTTTCAAATCACAGAGCCACTGTGTCCTGCTACTTTTTAAAATATGTTTTTCTTTCTTAAGATATATTTCCATATAGGCTGGAAAGTAGACTATTACATTGTCAATAGAGTGAAAATTGGTAGAATAACGTTTTGAGTGGAGTATCCTTTTTAATTTAGTAATACCATGATATAATACAGTCACTGCAAATACGCCCCAAAAATAGTCTGATATCAATTTGAGGTTATATCACCCACCCCGATTTTATTGTCGATATTTCATTGAAATATCACTCCTGAAGCTTCCCTAAGATCCTGATGTATCGTTACATCATCCATGTTTGACCTCATATCCAAACAGTCGACCAGAAAACAACAGACACAAACAGAATGCATGTCCCGAGTATCTGCTATTTAAAAGTGTTACAGGATCTTTACTGCTGCAATACTGTAACCCAAAAGGTGCGTGAGTAAAAGCAAAAGAAACATGGCCTATATAACACTGCAGAACAAAGAGGAAGGCTTCGGCCAGCAATAACAAAGGCTCCTGCTGAGTCTGGTCTTTGATGTGTTGCTGAGGTTCTGGGATGTCACTGGGTTTTTTTTCTCAACCTTCACCACACAACAGCATGGCAGCAGATGGATGTTGCACATCAGCTTCTGCTTAACTGTCTAATCAGACAACCTCGCCTACCTTCCTCCAGTCAGAGGGTTGATGCTAATGTACTAAAACCAAGTCTAAAATGATCTAAAAGAAACTAAAGCTTGACTGGAAATCAATCAAAATCAACATACGAATGAAGTAATATCTAATCTTGTGGGTAGCGTGATGTGCTACACAAGTGATTTTTCATATTGCAACACAGAATGAAATAAGTTCTTATTCAATTGCTTAATCTTAAACAAATGTTCAATGATCCTTGTAGGGAAACAGGCCCATGTCTATGTTTATTGTTCAAAAACGAGGTTTAAGGCCCCATTGAACAGCACCAAACATTAACCACATTTTTATATTCACATTTAATTAAGCACTCAAAAATCATCATAATATATTTGCCCCTATTGTCTAAGAATCATTTTCAGGCTTACATGTTTCTGCTTTCTCTTTTTCTATCTGCAGCCTCTTTCCTTGCTTCCCTCCGAGCGCTTCTCACACTGAAGATAAAACAACCACCTGGTTGCTCTCCATCAGCTTTATGACACAAATGATGAACAATCATCTGTGCCGTCAATCAACAAACCTGTTTGGCTGTAGAAATAATGGCCCTGAGGCTGGTACTCCAAAGCAATTCAAGATTCAACCTGATTGACCATGCTTGATTAACAACAGCGTGCTGCCTTGTATGTGGAAATGCATTTACCTTTCCAGAGGCAACATTGTTTCTTCGAATAGCAGCAATCTCTCTGTTGAGAGAAGAAGTTCACCGGATGTGAATGTGTCTGTGCATCCCAACAATACCAGCAGGAGATGAGGCTCTCTGCACATCTGAATGCTGATGTCCTGCTGCCCCTCACACAAGTGTGGCAGCTAATGAGCTGGCTTGGACAATGCATCCTAGGCATAAGTAATGTCATCATAAGTGACATAAGTGACAGCTTACCGAGGTAGAGGAGCCCTGTTATAACTCGTAGTGCAGCAGGAGGGTTGGTAAGATGGGTATATTGCGGAGGATGTGAACATTGTGTTAAGAAGCCGGTCAGTCAACGTAGTCCCAGTTTTCTCAGCAAACAAAATGTCATTACAGATCTCAACTAGAACTTTGAACTAGTTATTTATAACTGTTGTTTCATACAAAGTGCGTTCACAGAGCTGAACCCTAACTAGAGTCATATGATTAACTTACACTGAGCTAGAGGACACTACTGTGACGGGAAAGCAGCAGGATTCAGACAGATTCAGTTAACCAATAAGACTATCTCAATGCCTCTCTCTCTCTCTCTCTCTGGGTGTCGTTTCAGAGCGATTCTTTAGTGCCACCCATGATTAATGCAGCTATGAATGGGTTTCTCTTTCACCAAGCACTGTGGGAGAAAGCTTTCTTTCGTTCTCCCACTTTCTTAGCCATTTTGCTTTCCTCCCAACGTGACCTGATTTAGTCACAGAGTGTGAAACTGATTTGGACTCATTTACATGCTAATGACATAAAGAGAGGTGAAAATGATGTGCATGCATCACCTCATTGATTCTAGGGGACACCACCGCACTCACTCTTAAATTTAAGTAGGGAACGGCTCGAAGGAACACGTACTTCGTGTGGTACCATCTAGTCGCCGATACCTGATACTGCTGGGAAGAACAAATCGGTAGTGAAATAATACAGCACAGCAGCTTTCCAAATTTGTGAGATGCATTATATTGTCTTTAAAAAGTGAAAAAAAAGAAGATTTCTTCGAAGACAAGGGTGTCACGTTTGAGATATTTATGCCTGCCGTTCCTGTCCGCAGCAGTCACAAAACAGAACGCCTATGAAGAGCAGTGTTTAGATTGTGTGGCTGCGTGTTTGGAAGCAATGGGGTTTTTAAGGATCTCCGTCTAGAGACAGTGTAGCCTTGGCCTTCCCTGCCGGCCTGCAACATCTCTCACACATCTCTTCATGCCCCAACTGCTTCGATATCAGTTACTTGAAGGTGCAGGTCAATATTGTGTTGGAGGAGGTCAAGGGAGCAAAGACAAGTACGAGACCGACTTCTCAAACCTTGAGGACAGAGACCCGTTATTGACAATGAGAAGGGAATATCGAAAAACACTGATGAATGCTGTGGAGGTTGCATCATCACTGACGTTGAGGCGATCATCTTTCTCTCTGCCTTCGTCTTTGAATAGAAACTATGTTAAAAGTAACTTCGCACACTATACACCAGCTGAACCGAGACTGGCTCACATTTTGAGAACTGTCACAAACAATCAAACAACAAATGTCCAAGCAGTTCCCCCTTCACCACGCCTGGCACAGACGTTTCCCTTTTATTAAAGAGCAATAGTAGCAGATTAAACCCCTGAGCCAAAAGTCAACACTTCAACATCAATAATGCTTGGCCTCTCAAAGACCGATCCAGCCCCTTCAGACTGATAGTACCCAGTGGATGAAAGCTTTAGGCAATAGCTTTGTCTCCAAATCAAAGCAGTCTACTGAGGCTTTAGGGGAAAAAAGCATGACAGAGGCAGAAACTCAGATCACACTTTCAAGGAAAAAAGTGAAATGGGATAAGACAGCGCTGTCAAAACAACTTGAGTAACACCGATGTGGCTGTCATATTCATGTGCGTGATACTAGAACAATGTCAAGAGCCGGACAACAAGGGCTGCTGACCCAACTGCTTCAGGATATTCCTGCTTTATGTAGAGACAAGTGACCGTGAATGTTTGGCCTTTTGTAGAGTTATAGTATGGCAAATTATATCCTTGATCCGACATCGCATAGAGACACAGCTTTAAAAAGAAATATGTGTGACTGCTTAAGCTAAAACAATATGACTCAATCCAGTATCTTGTTCATGTATCATGTGATGATAATTGGATACAAATTTGAATAAGAAAGGTCAAATAGAGATGCACCAATTGCAATTTTTATGGTCGATTCGGTGAATGTCGATTTCCAGTTGTTCTTAAATCTGACCTGCCAATTACGATTTTCTTTCTCAGAATTAGAATTGACAGCAAAGCTTCAGACTAACTTTTTTTACCAATATCCTGAAAAATCATTTTAACCGCCCCGAAGTCAGTGCCAACTGTCAAATTCTACATTTCATCGTTATGTTATTGTCATCTATAGTGGTTATTGTCACTAAAACACACAAATTAAATTATTAGGAAATGAATGATTGCATTTTTATTTAACTTGCTTTGATTAAAAAGAATCTTAGCACTAGTGGTTTATTTGTATTATGTATTAGAAGCTGCTGCTTAGAGCAAACGCTAGTGTTAGGATGTTAAACATAAGAAAACATATATCTTCTTCTATATCTATACTTCCAGTCTCATGACCGGTCGTGGCTGATCGATTGGTGCCGAACAATGATCAACTTGGAAGACGGATTTCAAATTGAACTAGTGTGATGTCAATATTTCTTAGGAGCGACATCATCATCTGATATGGGACGGTGAGTCACTTTCAACTGTGACTAAGCTTTGATGCTGTAATCCAGCCCACAAGTAAACCTAAAAACCATATCCTCTTTTGATGAACAGGGACCTATGATTCGTCTCCAAACTCTGAGGAAAAAGCAAAATCAATATTTGATGGCAAGCCGACACCCAGAAGACTGAAGTCCTTACAGTGCAAACTGAACAACCAGCAAAGCTGTGCAGTTTAAGGATGATGAGACGAAGAACATACTCTGTGATATATTACGTTACAGTGCTTTTTAATATAACCTTATGAAACACAATCAGTATGGACTGAAAGGTTCAGCATATTTTCAATTGGTCCATGTAGAGGTGAAATGCTTCTGTCAGCTCTAAATTCTTTCTTGCTATTGACCACTCCAGCTGGCCCTAACAAAGTTTTTGCTGAGGTTTTATTCTGAATTCAGCTTGATATTGCTGACGGCAACAAAAAGCCACGTTGTACTTAAAGAGCAAATATCTCTGGCAAGGCTGCACAACCTTCTAAAGACGTTCAGATTTTTATTTTATCTGCATCTGAACCCAGATCTGACTCAACAGAGACAGTGTGATCAACAAGCAGGTTGATTTCTGAAAGAATATTAGAGATATTACAGCTACAGTAAATATACATTCATAAATGTGATTCATATGCATCTGATTTCTATAATATTGTACAGCTCAGTGTTGGTTTGTGAAGCTGCAGAGATACTGACTGTAGTGATGATGTCATCTGGAGATAAATCCTCCAGAGACGGTGAATAATGGAGCAACTCAGGACACTATGACAGCAGCCATGGAAAGCTTGCTGGAATAGAGGAGTATTTTCTGATTCATAGCAATGGACACGTCTAAAATCATTGCAATTAAAGAAAGTATTTTGGGTGTTTGTGCTATCAAACAAGCACTTTAACAATAGCTCATTGGGCTCTGGGATATGGTGATATGCTTTTTTGACAATTTACAGATATTTGATAAGGATTAAACTAAACAATCAACATTTTAATCTGTAAGAACAATATGAGTCAGATGCATCCATACAGTCGACCATCATCAAAATAGCATCAGTTCCTTTGTTCTGATTGGAAATTACCTCATGAAAAAAAAAAAAAAAAGTGTTCATTTTCAGCGGATTAGCCTCCGAGCGCTGAGATGTAATGTATAGCTAGCCCCCGTCATCTGTAATTCGTCTGGTTGCTATAACACACATCAACCGTGTGGCGCACAGACCACCTTCATGCTAAATCCTGTGTTGAACAGCAGTTTGCTTGCTCTAATTGCTCACACAAAGCTTTTCTACATGCAGCAATACAGTTGTCAGTAACAACACAGCACCACTTCTCTCACAAAAGAC
Source organism: Anarhichas minor (assembly GCF_050575085.1). NCBI lineage: Eukaryota > Metazoa > Chordata > Actinopteri > Perciformes > Anarhichadidae > Anarhichas > Anarhichas minor. The sequence continues at coordinate 913,637 of NW_027466488.1, forward strand.
TCATAAATCAGTTTATGCAACATGAAAGTCAACACCCACCTTGTAGCCCTATCTACGGGGTTTTATTATCTTTTGTTATTGCCGAAGGGCAAAATAGTGTGTTATTGTACCTCCGCCCACACCGATGTTGTGAACAGAGTAGAGAACGTAAACGTTGAGTCGATGAAATCCATAGCTTACAGAGCAAAGCTTTTAAGAAGATATTACATATGGAGTAATTTCCCGGTGGCACTGCCATCCACAGTGCAAAGGCAGCTAAAGGAATATTGTTGTTTAGCCAAACCTCATAACAAGTGTGTTTAGATCAATTGTCTTGATAGGCTAATGCTTTAATCACACATTTCCAAACAGTTATTATCTTTAATAATTAGTGCAGCAGGGCTGGAGGTTGTTGTCCTATTCTTTTCCTCCCCCGGGGTCCAATTTAGTATCCTCCAGCTGCAGCAGGAATAAGATCCCAGCAGGCTGCAGGGAGGGTGTTTGTCCTTCAGTGCTATACAGAAAAATACAGTAGCCTAGGCTACGGAGATGGTGAGACAAAGCAGTGGAGTGAAAGAGAGGCCAGTGCAGAGGAAGAGAGCACAGACCTAAAGGAAAGGTATGAAATGAAAACTTTGTATCCCCACTTTCAACATCACAAACATGGGGGCATTCTCCAAGGCCTTATAAGGTTGATATCATGGCTCTCCAGGGACCTCTCACTTTCTCTAATGGCCATGCATTAGTCTCCTCCATAGCGCTGGTCATCACCCTCTTCCTCAGCCATTGTTCTCTCTGTACAAGCCCTTTCTTCCATCTTTGTTCTGTCCCACTGTCAACCACTTTGTTTGCCTCAGAGTTTTACAGAAATGTCCCCACACTGAATGTCTCGGTCTACTCACTAGTTACAATACACAAATTCAGATTAGTAGATCAATTATAACAGCTAAGATGGGAGTGTTGTTTTATGTTATCTGTACAGAGGTTCAATAAATATCGAATTTGTATTTTGTTTTCTCAGCAACCGACAATCCAAATGTTTACTTGTGACTTAATTTTAGCAGAATAGAAGTGAAAAATGAAATCCAAATATTAAATGGAAGTGTTCAAAGATTTAAATATTACTGTATCAAAGCAAAACTTGAACCACTGTTATTATTAACCTAATGCAACTTAACATGTACTATATATATATATATATATATATATATATATATATATATATATATATATTCCACAGTGGTTAACTCCAAGGACAATATTGCTTTTGTGAGAGAAACCAACAAAACACCACTCGTACTTTAAACATCGGATAGCCCAAAGATATCATACAAGTGGACGATGGCTACTGAAATGCATGCTGCATGACCGGATGAGGATAGAAGCTTAGGATATATAATTGCAACGCAGACCTTGTGAGCCTGTCCCCTGCTCGCCCTGAACAATGAACAGCCACACACAACGCCTGCCGGTGGCTGCCCTCCCCCTTTGGCCGGGACGGGCACAGATTGGTACACAGCAGGCACCAAAGTCCACCACCAAATATAGACTTCAGATACCTACATTACATAATGGTTATCCCTCAAACAACTAACTTGTATTTTCTGCAGAGGCTAAGTGGTGGACTGGTGAAATGCACCTCACACAGTTCATAACTTTAATCTATAGCAGCACCATGGATGGCAGGGACTTAATGTATGGAGCAATAGTGTGTAAATTAAAGAAAATAAGTAGATATCGGGGTTGAATTTGCCATTTCCACAAAGAGAACTCAGAGGAGCATCCACATGCCTAAGGTGCCGTTTAATGAAACGATGCAGGAAAGGAATTGGACCATTAAGTACACCTACAAATGAATGACCTTCCACATGTCATGACACACTAAAAGCACTAAAGCAATATAACTACAATCGATCATTTTAGGCGTAGACTAAGCTGCGCGTGGATGAATCACCGATAATTGTAGCAATAGGTGTGCACAGTCGTCCAAAATACCACAATCTTATCATTTGAGTTACATATATCCTTAATAACATACCAGACTTCTAAAAAACAAGAAACGTTGTCGGTCAAAGCTCACCGCCCTGTTGTTAACACTGGTGCTGAGGACAAATCCACAGGCTGAGCAAATCAGCATCCACCCACCGCTCCTCCGGATGCCTTGGAGGACGAGCACTACAGCCTCGCTGGCAGAGCGGGGCTTATCGATGTTTACCGATGATTAATAAAGAATAAGGTCTTACCTGCAGAGTGTCATATGCTGATCAAGTCACCTCCTTCGGGGTTTTGTGAGGGATGGTGCTGGCAGGTCTCGCATCACCCAGTGCGTGTTTCACCGACAGAAAGCGTAAGGAGCACGGTTGCCTGATAGCGCCGCCCCGGAACGAGTATAAAACAAAACGAACCCACTGCGGTTGTCTGGTCTGTGAATACAGCCCTGCGCGAGAGCCAGCTACCCCACCCGAGCAGCGCGAGCTCGTGCGTTAACGTTACATGGACACAGAGTAATCCGTTACCACAGAGCCCATGCATTTTAAGACGTGTGCTAACCACGTGCCAAACTTTCATAAGTTCTGCAAATTACTCACCACATTGTTAAATATATTTATACTAAATATTCTTGAAAGACTCGGTCATGTGAATAAAGAAAACTGTATGGTACACAAAAACGTTTTTACTAAGCAATATCGCCCCTTAACCTACACCAAACACAGATGGCAGCAGGAAATTACTCATTTCTAAACTACTTGGCAAAGAAAACATATTAATGCTGTATTCCCATGTATATATAAGTAATACAATATTATGAAAATATATGATATACTCTTATCTTCATATGCCACCTCGCTACCATCTTGGCCTAACTCCTAAAATTGGCTTAAAAGGTGGGATGTTTTTTAATAGGCCTTTTGAGCACCAACTCAGCCATTGTCCCTCCTACACAGGTGTTTTTTCTCTTATGTAGTTTATTACAACAAATCTCAAGACTCATGATTATATATGTATGTCATAGTTGCTGTTACTGTAGCCTACAACTGTTGTGGGAAGGACATCTTTCACCTTCATCGTTTCTATTGATAAGTTGAGTTTGGTGACTTTATGTTATACCTGCATAGCTCCACACTGAGCTAAAGGCTAATCAATCAGAACAGTTGATATCACCTGTGTGTGCATGCAAGGGCCTTTGGAAGTATTTGAGGAATCTAAATATGTCTTTAAATCAGTGGCAAGTCTTGTAAAATGATCTGTAGGATTTTTCAAAAAATCAGTTCACAAAAAGTTACAGAAAAACAAGTATTCTCACCTCTAGTGTCTGCAGCAGGCTCTGAGATATGCAGCTCACACTTCTCTGTTCACAATAGAGTTGAATGGAATTCAATTTGTGATGTTGAGATATTACATTTTAAAATGCAGAAAAAAGTTATCAAAGGGTTTATTCCTTCTTCTGAGGAAAAAGAAAAATGTCTTCTGAGTATTGTGTATTATTCAGAATAACCTGTTTAATTTTGGCGTAACTGTATCAACTACAATAGAGCATTGGCCTGGATTGTGTTATTCCTTCTGAGATTAAATACTGTATAAATTTAAATAAATTTATAAATTACATCAAAAGGAAGATTCCCTCTGAAGCGCCTCAGCCTCTCAAGTCATGGACAGCAGGCCAGCGCTGCCACCGAGTGGTCATGTCTTAACATTACAGCTGAATGAAGCTCTAATAGCTTGATCACTGATGGACACGGATGAAATCTGGCACATTAAATCCACAATGCATCAGAGAGCCAGACTTAATACCCTTTGAAAGGCAAGATTATTTCACCAACAAATAATCGCTTATCATGCTATATTTTCAAAAAAAATAAAACAAAATAACTTTTGATCTGGCAATCAAGTCAAAAATGCTCAAATGTGTACAGGAGGAATATTCATAAAAAAACGTTATGTTTTTTTAAATGCAGAAAGGTTAAGATTACCGAAAAAAGAATAGTATCCAACTCTATTAGTGATACACAGCCCATCCATCTGACAACATAGTGAGGCAATTATATATATATATATATATATATATATATATACAGGTATATATATATATATACACACAGTATGTCTATAAGCAGAGGTTTGCGATGAAAATTTATTATAATTTCCGTGTTTATTGTTGAATTATGTTGTTTATCACTGCCCAGTGTCAATTCATGATGTTACTGCTGCAATATGTTTGTTCAATCATCTTGTTAGTTACTTTTATTTCTCTGGGAGATAGAACAATGAAGAAGTGATATTGGAGTCATTATATTGGACTTAATATATTAATATGCTAATAATGGACTTACAATTAATAAATTAACATATACAGCTGTTATAGCAGCCCAGGGGGATCTCTCTGTGAAATGCCTCTGCAAAGATTGAACCTATACTCAGAGAATTTATTCTCTAATCTTCTTGCAAGTTTGGGCTGGGTCAGAAACCGTTTCTGATGTGGGCAAATTTAAAAAAGAGTATTTAAACAGTTATCTGAGAACACATTATTTTTTGCAGTAATGATGACTAGTGGTTAAGAGACATGAGATCAGAGGTGTGTGGTAACAACAAACACAGCAGGACAGTAAACAGGGTTAAATCCCATGACGAAAGAAAATCTCAATTGTAAATTGTGTGTTGTGTAAAACACTGTACACTGTGTCTGCATGTCAATAACTCCAACACTAGACCTTTCAATCATTTGTTTTATTATTAATTGAAGTCAATGTCTTTCATACTAATATTTTGCAGGAAGTCCTGGTGGCCTGTAATCGTTGGGATCTCCTCCACTGCGCCCATGCTCATTTGCCTTCTGATCAGCAGCAGAGTCCTCAGAACCGTGACCTGTTCTTTCTTGCACCCACTCTCTGGCATTACTGAGATCAGAAAATAAACTAAAAATATCAGCACGAGCAGATGACAGAACAAGTACTTTTCAAAACCTACTTACAAAGTGCTGTAAAAGGGTCCATGAGTTGAAGCCTCATTAAGGTAGGCCTGCAGATTGCTTAATCAGGTGATATTCATAATTTATACAATGTTTGATACAAAGATCTGTTTTCCATCTGCATAGAAATAACAACATATAATGCCTTTTGAATTGTGTGAGCTGATAGCATTTAATAAAGGGCCGAAAAATGATCCCTGAGATAATTTACAATTTACCAAACATCAATAAGAATGTAGAACAATTCTCTTAGATCCATCTGCAGCTTTTCTTTTAACAAGAATGATTTATTTTTGAGAAAAAAACTAATACGCAACAGCCAACAATGTAAAAGCAGATAATGCTTTCCTACTCTTGCTGCTCTCACTCCTCACCTGATAACCTCAGCTGCCCTCCTGCCCCCCTCTCCTCTCTGGGCAGCGTCAGCGTTTCCTCTGGCATCAGTGTGTGCTCGCACCATATCACGAGCTCCTGATCAGGACAGAAGACAGTTTAGTAAAATGAATGAGAGAATTCACAAATGTTCATGTCATTGTCATTGCTAAAACACGTAATCCGGACATATGGAATACAACCAAACACATTGTTCTTGTGGCTATGTTAAAAGGGTCATATTTCTATCCTTGAACGGCTTCATAAGGAAAGGTGAACCAGTTGGCATTGGCTTCCACAATTAGGATCAGAACAATCCCTGCCAGAATCAACTTCATGGTTATAGATGTCTAAAAGGAAAACAAACAAACAAAAATGACATATAGTTCACCTTTAAACACAACATAATATACATACATTTATATTTTTCAGGTCTTTCAAACTTACTTTGCCGTTCCTGCAGAGTTTAGAGTAACTCTTGATAGATTCTAGAGTATCTTATCAGTGAGGACTCCACTGATCAACTCAGCTTGTTTCAGAGTAGAATATAAGTCAGTCGACTTATATTCTACTCTGAAACAAGCTGAGTTGTAGGACTTCTCAATCGTGAAACTTCTTATCCATTTAAAGGCCGGTTACACACTGTGGACATTCCAGAGTTGTGCAAAGGCAGGGACAACAGCAAGCTTTATGTAAACAAAAAGGTGGAAGAGATTTTTTTGCTGCATGTCATGACAAATCAGAAAATGAATATGTTAAAATATCTCTTTTTTATATTTGTCTAATATTTTGATCGTTTTTGATCCCTTTTGTTTATGTTGTCATCTTAATTTAAAACATTTGGGACTTTTACAAGAAAATTGCTACAAAAAAATGAATTAGTGTTGTTGCCACTACTGCAGTTTTTGCTTTTGTTGCTGTTGTGTGTATATATATATACTTTGATATACTTTGATATACTCTCCAGCAATAACTCCAGAGATGGACACAAACACAGGAGACTACAGGCAACAAAACTTGGAAACTAATATTAATTCAAGGTTCTGTGAAGGCAAGGCAGACCTTGTCACAAAATCAAGATCCAACAAAAAATTTAACTGAAAATGGACTTCGATACAAAGTAATGTGAGGAGAGGATGACGTGCAAGTGGAGAGATGGGTGGAGAAGCTCTGGTGAGAACGAGCAGGGAGCTGATTGGCAGGGGAAACTAACGAGGCTGAATTAGAGGAGGTGTGTAGATGGGCAAAGGAGGGAAATGCAGAACAGAAAACACAGAAAACAAATAATTTCAGTCTAAAAATAAGTCATCAGTGCTAGACTGGGACAATAAAGTCCAGTTTATGTTTTGTTATTTCTTAGATTTCAGATTTTTACACATCACGTTGTCCAGTCAAAATTGTGTTTCTCTTTGAACTCACCTCACTCTCAATACAAGACATTGGATCATTTGTCATGTTTCATTGGCCTTGTAAGTTCTTCATTATTCACAATGTCTGTATTGTTTTAAAACATTTGATAACAAATTATAGTTTGGGGGAGCAATGAATACTTTCATCCAGAAAACTAAAACATAAGTATGATCCTAAAAACCAATCTAGTTGAACCCAAGGACTTTTTGTAAGAAGGAACAAATATTTAGAGAAAGACATACTACAAGATATCATCATGTTGAACGATATCAATGTTGATAACATTATATGAACCGTTGCACTTGTTCTTGTATAAAAGAGTCAGTGGTATGTTTTGTTTAGCACCTCTGAATATACAAGTGTCATGGCAGAGATGTCCAACCATCATGATCCTTCACCAGCCCACTGAAACTGTAGCTTGATTGACAGCACTGACCTGTCTGCACTCTGTAAGCCTCTTATCACACCCTCACTGAAACTGCTCTTTGTGCAGCTGTGATGTTGAACCAGCTCCCTGAGCTTTTAAACAGTGATTTTCTTTTCATCAGAGAACAAGCTCTTGTCTGACAGCTTTGGCTTGATGGTTGAAATACCTCTGCATTTGTATGATTTTTCTTTCCCACAGTTTCCCCAACCAAAAACCATTTTGGTGACCTGAATTTAATGAAGATTTAATGTTACAGGGTATTTGGAACGTTGGTTTACTTATATTTAGAATTATATTAGCAGATCCTACCATATGGAAATTAGTATTTTAAAGCGCAGCTCTGCAGTGGAACAATGGTTAACAGTGTAAATTTCCTCCGCAGTCAGACATATCTCAGATCCTATATCGTACATATCACCTATACGTATTTTGTTTGTGACACATGACAGACTTGTTAAATACTTTTATTGTCAATGGCTCACGGCACAACAAAACACATTCTTCAATGATCTTTCTTGTTGTGCTGATTGTGTGTAATGGAAAACCGTGCTCATATATTCTTTATCACAGCAAGTTCATTGTGCTGTATTTGCACCAATGTGTCAACTGTCAAATCCTTTCTTTTTGATTCATCAGGAGAAGAGAAATAGAACATTTCTATTTTTGGAATACATCGCATTACCTTTTATCGTCAATTTTTTTTGAAAAAATAGAGTATGCTATTTTTGCAGAGAGGAGGAGACTACTGGCCTTTAGAGCATCTCATGACATCACTGAGACCTCCATAGAATACAACAGAAGTGTCTTTTTTGGGTGAGACGGGTCAAAGGTTGTTTTCCATATGTGGGTATGAATTGCTGATAATCTGTCAGAGTTTGAATGAAGATGTGATGTCACTCTCCAAATAAAACTGGTATGGGCACTTTGAATGTCTTGCTCTGGTGTGAAGATGGAAAGACATGTTACACTATATTGACCATCTAAGCTTAACAATAATATATAAAATCATATATGCTCTCATATTTGTTGGGCCACCTGTTTGATGTGCATGTATGAGGCATATGTGCTGTAAAAAAAACACAGCTCATTAGTCCCAAGGCTGCTATGCACTTGCTCAGCTGCTTTAATGCTTATAACAATAATGAAGTTGATTGTGATATAATGGCTTTAAAAGTACCTGGAATATGTGAGTGCTCATGAACCTCTCTATTATAGTTTGAAATAAAACAACATCCCACACACTGAGCAAATCTTTGTGAAGAAATTACGCAATCACGTCACTGAAAACCCCTGGAAGATTAAAGCATGCTCAAGTTGTGTTGATGAATGCGTTGTTTTGAGCTCAGAGAAGACACTGTGACAGGCTAATAAATATGAATCACAAAGATTGTGTGAGGAAAAAGTGAGGGTGAGGAAGAGAGCTGATGCAATGAGAAGCCCGGAACAGGAAAAGCCGAGTGTGTCATATGTCTGAGACAAGAAGAGAGCATCAGTTTTCAGGAATGACTGCTTTGTGGATGCAATAGATTAAACAGATTCCTCACTTGCCATGAAATAGAACGATACTATATTGCTATACTGGAAGACAATGTGCTTTACACAGATACATAAAAAACACACAAGTTGTCAGAGGTGGCAGACAGAAATCTGAGAGGTGGAACAATGGAACAAAGACTCAACCCAGCAGAGCACTGAACTGGTACTAAGCCATCAGGTACAATAATCCCAAATAGGGGTGTTTTCCCTCCCTGAAATCAATTGTTCGACAGTCCGGTAAAGTCACTCTGATAGAAACAGCATGTTGCTATGGGCTTTTCTTATGATAAAAGTGCATAGATGATTAACCAAGATCCTGTGTAATACCTCATATAGTTGTTTTTAAATATACTTGTATCAAGAAGAAGGTTGTTCCAATAAGAATTAAGCTTGGTGTCATATTCCAGAGCTTATTTAGCAAGTTATTTACAATGTAAAAATAAATCAAGTCAAGGTACAACAATTTTATTTAGGTACAAATTTGCCTCACAGCAGTTTACAATGTGTACCACGTGACACTCTCTATTCTTAGACCCTAAATTTGGACAACAAAAAGCTCCCTACTCCTTTAATGGGAAATGCAGAAACCACAGGCAACAGCGATCGACGTTGTAGGCTATACAGTTGAAAAAAAGTGATGGTTTTGTTTCAGTATATAGGCTACAATTGCATCAGTTACCAGCAGACCACAACAAGCTTATAAGCAAGTGCCATTTTCCTTTCACTGCTAGTGAAACATGCACACATTGTAAATTGTATTAGTCAAACGTTATAAACACGCAAGTTTTAAAAACTAGCACTAACTTTGAACTGGACTGTCCTACATCTTTAACAGACTATGGAGGGGGGCATCATCCCCCATCAGCACCCAGCAGACTGCCACTGGTTGATGTGTAACACTAGAGACCGCCAGTGAGCCATGATATACGGGCATGGCTCTGGGCGAACGTGAATGGTGAGTCAATGTGCCTTATCGACTGTATGGGCCCATCGGCTGCAATGGCACGATGGTCATAATGACAGCAGACTGCTCGTGACACAAGAAAAGCTTGATAGAGGCTCAGCACGTGAGCAAGAGAGAGGAAACGTGGAGGCGAACTTCGGCAGGTTGTGCGTAAAAAAAAAAGAAGGTATATGCAGAGATGCACATGTGAATCGCCGAGATTGTTGATTCCACAGTGTAAGAACCGGTGTAAGGATGATTGAAGATCAGGACTGATGGTGAAAAATATGACATTCATGCCATTTCTGCTCACATTACGAGCGATTTCTCAATATTTGCTTTCACCTGCGCTCCTTTCGGAGCAGCGGCAGGCTTAATACTTAAGTAGAATCGGCTGTCTGTCATAATCACCATTATCAAAAAGGGCTAGAAAAGCCTTTTTTTTAAATAAATAAATGGCCTCAATAGAAAAAACAAATGATGCATATGAAAGTCCCCATTAATTTACGTTAATTTGTCATCATGAGCTGCTCATCAATGTTTAGTTTCGGAGTGAAAGTGTGCGCGAAATGTCTCTCTAGAATCTCAGATGAAACGGTCTGCACAACACTGTGCGCACGGATTCGTAGACGACCTCCTACCGACTTACTTCACGTCACCCCGCCCGTCTGCCCGCCGTCTCCTCCCTAGAACATTTGCTGTGGCCATCCCTTTGAGCGACTCTGGGCTGAGAGAAAAAAAAGAGACGGACACAGACAGAGGGAGAAAGTGAGTGTGTGAGAGAGAGAGAGAGAGAGAGAGAGAGAGAGAGAGAGAGAGAGAGAGACCCCCAAAATCACCTAGACTACCTGCTCCATCCAGCACAACAAGGGGTGGAGGACGCACAAGTGCAAGCGCGTCCGTGCGTGCCAGCCGAACAAGACAATAAACGAGCATGCAAAGACCGCAAATCCAGAAATTGAAATAAGAGTTTATCTTGAGAACTCTTTGGAAAAGAGCACAGCTTTGCGACAAGAAACCAAGACAGCCTATGCGAGTACACGGTACGAAGAGCCATGCATCTCAACAGAGAAGAAGATAACAGCAAAGGTGAGCAAAGGATTTCCGCGGCCATCGGTGGATGGTTTTAATCCAGACTCTCTGTATAGTTCAAAGCTCTCGCGTTGGTTGCCAGATGCCCTTGAGTGTGCCATATCAAGTAATGATGCTGGGGGTCATTCCAACAAGCCGATGGTCACTGCTCTCATGGTTCTGTTATTGCCTGTCTGCTTTTCACCAAAAAGCCTTGCATGCGAGAAGCGAGAAGGGCTGTTGCATACACCCAAGGTGGCAATGTGTTGGCTGTCTGTGAGAGAGACTTGAGCACTTGTTGTGCCCGATTCGGTCGTTTTTAAGCACGAGGTGACCTGAGCGTAAAATGCACAAGGTCATCCATTCCCGGTCATATTGACGAGCAGCGCGCCGTGTTGGTGGTAGCGACGAGGTGCGTGTGTTTCGGAGGATACCGTTGTCTATAATTGAGACGCCACGGATGTGTGTCCTCCGATGTGGTCGGAGGGGAGAATTAGAGAGCAGACGGTGTGTAATGACACGAGCCCCCTCCATCAGTATAGTAATGATGGAGTAAATAGCCTCTGATGTGTCTGCCGGAGCCGTGCCGAATATTTTTACTCCCAATCTTTGAACTGAAGTCGAGGTCACTGACTAACACCTGATGCTGAAGGAGATTTGCCTCTGAATGTCTGTGGACTTGACGCAGCCTGTGTCTTATTGTGCATTGCTCAATAAACACCAATATAACTTATCTTGTGTTCACCACACCCACATGGAGCGAGTTAAGCATAATTCTACGTACAGCATAAACATCACCTGCACTGCTCAACCTGCACACTTGTATGCGATTCAACAATTTGTTGCATGTAATGTTCCGAAACTCTCCAAATGTAAGTGCAAATGTAAAATAAGCGGCATATCAGTAGTGCAGTTCTGGACAGAATCCCAGTTTCTTTTCATCAAAATAGTAAGAAGACTATTCCACACTAAGTGTTAGAAATCTCTCTATAAACTCTCTTTTCCTCACAACTGAGAAGCATGCTGATAATGATATAATAATGCTGGCAAGGGAATATAACATTTCAGTTTTTATGTGCAGCTGTCAGGCTTCATGGTCGGCTAATATCTTTGTTTTTTTACCAGCTGCAAAGCATGCTGTTCAGAGAGGAGTTCCCCATGTAGTGAGTGGTGCCCTGCACAGTGGCACTCTGCATCATCCCTCATACAAAATGTCTTACGACCTCGTTGCCAGATATGGTTTCAACAGGGACAAAAGATGAGTCACCACCTGCAACTAGAAGTGATTTCATGATTACATGACAGGTGTGTGTGCGTGTGCGTGTGTGTTCCAGGACACATCTCAATAAATTGATTGGATTAAATAATTGTATTCATCCCCGGCGGGTTAAAAAGTAGAGCAACAACATACAGCATATTAATGAAATATTAAGGATTATACAGTAAATCATTAAAATGCATATGATAAACAAATATGAACTGCTGATATTAATATTTTTAGGATTTACAAATGCTCACATCACCATACTCTGGTAAACCTTCATTCCAAATTAGATACATTTAATTCATCAAGTAAATATCTGCCATCAAACTGACAAACAGTCATCGTGAAAAGCTCTGAGCCAATGAGGCTAGCCGACTGTTTTATCTTTAACCTGTAAATCTGTGACTCTGACAAACAGCTGTTCTAACAGTATAACTTACTGTGTGTGACATATTAAAGATGCCTGATGATCTTTAATGTTCTGCAAGGCTATACAGCCTGTTTTACCACTTACAGAAAACCCTTAACTGAAACAGAGTTTTATGCTTTAAGACCGTCTACTGTGTCAAAATGAATCATATCAATAGCTTGGATTCATCACGAATAAATGATTTGACCCAGCTTCTAGCTTGAATTGTCATGTTACATTGGATTGAGATAGTCTAACGCAGAAATATGTTTACGAAATTTACCTCCAGAGACAATTTCACCAATAATTTCAGGAAAGCATAAAGGGTTTGTTTCCTAAAATATTCATCATTTATCTTAAAAACCTATTTGCCTAACTATGAATCTGCAGGTTCATTAAGACACCACCAGCTCTCTTGTGAGATTGATTTGTGACGTGAGCTAAACAGGAAGCCATCATTCAAACTTATACCTGTGAATATGTTTTGATCAGCCAGATAAGTGTGTTTGTGTAGGTTTAAGTTTCTGAGTAAAATCCTGATTCGTTAAGCACCTGTCAAAAAATACAAATGAGCTGTAATTTCAACTCAACACTGAGACAAATCCGTATTGAGCGGCACACGGTGCAGTGACACGGAAGAAAAAGGAGGCACAGATTAAACTTTTTCTCTCCGGATATCGATTCTGATACCTCAACTCAGAGTTGCCGATACAGAGTACCAATAAGGGACCAGTACTTTATTTTAAATGTTAGAGTCCGCACACTGCACTGTGTGGAACTCATTGGGGTGATGTCTGTGTAATGTAACATGAAGCTAGGGATTTCTGTTCCTCCCCAAAGTGAGTATCGATGACTGAATCAATGTAACTGATAGAGAAAACACAGAACTACACAATTACTTTGACAGAGAAACTGTCAATGTAATTGTGCAGCAGATGCAATTAGATTCAAATTTTCTGCAGGTGTGAATGTGAGTAAATGGTTGGTCTCTGTACATGTGTTAACTCCTTGATAAGACAGATAGACTGTTCAAATTTGATCCTGCTTCTTGCCCACTGTGAGGTTCAAACCCCCTCGCTACACTGCACGGGATAAATTGGTTTAGTCTGTTAGAAATGAGTTTTTCTGTTCGTGTGGCTTTGACATGAATACTCGCCTTTATGTCACCTGGATATAATATCTGAAGCTGCCACATAATTAATCATAAAAAGACGGGAAATCTAACTGTTGGCAGCTTTTCATAATATAATTATTTATTCTAGTGTTATGGGCTTAATTTGTGTTGATGTCAGTAATTGGGTTTAAACTTTGATGTCACAATTTAGCAATATAAGTTCTGTGGCTTTTGATAAGCTAATTGATCCGCCTGTCCAAGTCCATGCTGCAAGAACAGAATACATCACCTGCAATCAACAGGGTGTTAATATGCATTTCTTTTGAGGAGCACAGTCATTTGCATCTCCATGAAAAATGTGTGATGAATGAGAGGAATGACTGCATTGTGGAGCATAGGCAGAGATGTGTTTCGTAGAGTTGTAGTATTCTGAGGTTGGTTTGTCCAGGTCCTCCCGCGGTGTTGTTGTAATCTCTCCAGAGCAGCCCAGGTGTAAATGTCAGACGTCAATGCAAGGTGCAATAGAGAATCATTATTAATCCGGCACGTGAACAGTCAGAGATAATTACTTAATATTAGTAGCATTTAGATTCAGAGGGAAATATTTAATTATGTTATGGCTCAAAACTAATGGGCTGGAATATTATTAGTGGTTTGAGACAGGCTGCAAGAAAGAAGAGAGAGACAGAGCAGTAATTAATAAATCTGAAACAAAGGTATTTATATTCCCTGTTTAACTCTGAGGCACAATGTTGGGGAGGAAGCCACTTAGATTGACAGACTCAAGGGATGGGACGGGACGCTGAAGCTGTGAAAAGGGAGATATTGCTCTGTTCTCGCTTTGCTGAACACATATTTACAACCAAAGACGAATATGATAGACGATCACATCAAAATGATGGCTGAATAGAAAAGTCAGACGGGTGGGGGGTCAGACACAATGTGCCACGGAGAGGGAGTTGGGTTTGTTTGTTGTGAGAAGGCTGAATTATACCTTCTTCAGTTTCAATAGTCTGCCAAAACGATTTTCCCTCATGGTGTACAATTCAAAATAAAAGACTCAACAAAAATATTTTTCTTTTTCTGACGAAGGTGTCATGTTGAAACACGTCAGCAGATTTTTCCGTCTGTTAGCTGTGAATAAAAAAGATGTCGGGTGATGCTTGTTTTTGTTTGTCACTATTAAAGTGACAGTTATTTCCCCCCCAAAACCTTATTGCATGATTTTAAAAAGGAGGTTGTAAATACAATGTGAGGAAGTCCACAAAGAAATAAAGATGTTTTGAAGTTATTGGGAAAAAAGAGAAAGCTGTTTCAAAAGTCTAAAACAGATGGTCCTTAACTTCAGCTTGTCAGTTTCTGCTCACTGTTTTGTGGAGGTAATAAATATAAAAACACATCATCTGTTCCTATACAAATAACATATTTGTATTACTTTACATGCCAATCATAAACTTGTGTTGGCCCAGACAAACACATTGCAAGATATAGTGTATATTTGTGTATTGTGTGTGTGTGGTGTGTGGTTAGACATCCCTGTGCTCTTACATAACTCTGTTGCAGCAGCATGCTAAAGACAGCATCCTAATTGTTCTCTACATCCGCCTAGCTTCTGTCTCTCCTCCCGCTTGACCCCGTTTGCCATCTTGTCTGGGTTTTATTTTGCGCCTCGCAATTATTGATGAGAAGTAACGGGTAAGGAAAACAGACGGCCAGAGATGGCGGAGAAGAGATTTTGGAATCTGGATGCATCAAGAAAGTAGCCTTCCACTGTAAAAACAGTGTGGGTTGAAAAAGTTACTGGCAGATATAGGGGGCTGGTGGAGAAAGACAGAAATAGATAATTGGAAACAGAGGCAGAGAGAGAGAGGCAGTCTAGATCTTGAGAGAATATCTATGTTATGCCTTCCAGTAGTGAGTACTTTTGAAGAGGAAGCAAAAGAGAAAAAGAGACATACACTATTCCTTTAAATCAGTAAACTTAGTGAAGCAACACTGGTGTCCAGACTCTGTACACAGAGACAGTAAAGAGGACAAAGGCACAGAAAGAAGATCGCTGGATCCTTTTTACATTTTTTATAATACTGACGGATTGGGAGGAAGAGTCTCTTCAAGCTCTTCTCTTTGGGAAAATGCTGACAGCGATAACACTACATTTAAGTATCCTTTAAAAAGAGTTTGTTCAACTAAGTATAATCAATCTGATGTCTCAGTAATACATGTAAGGTGAGTCAGAAGAATGCCTCTGAATAGAATTAACATACATGACAGATTTATTTGAGCATTGACTCAAACGTGTGATGCAGACACGTGTTGGATATTATCATGCACAGAGCTTTTTTCTATCTTCACTAAAATAGAACAAACTGTCAAAACGCACTAAGATACTGTGCATGTGATTGTTACCTTTATTGTATATCGAATGCCTGGGGATTTCTAAATGCAAAGTTGCTTCAACGGTGGAGAGAGAATGGCCACTAACAAACCTACAGCCCTTACATGTCCTGGATTGGGACAGGCCCATAATAAGCCTTTATCTACATGCGTGGGAACGAACGAGGGGACAACAGGCTGTTATTGGTAGACATCGTCGAGGACGCGGGTCCGGGGGAGATAGCCAGGAGGGAGACTAGATTATAACCCACGACCACGAGTCATGGTCAAATTCCAACCCACATCAGCACAGGTACACCAACCAAACAGTATTAACTGTAACCAAGATCTGTTCTAACCTTCGATGTTTTAGTTGTCCAACCCGAACCAAATCTCAACCATACTGTAGTTGCTGTACACAGACATCGTAGAAAGTGACACCTTCTTTAAAAATGTTGACATTGGGTGTAAAAAAACACAAAAAACATAACTAAATGTGATCTGTGTTTTGTTTCATGTCAGGTGTAGGGTTCCAAAAACGTGACCGGCAAACACCGCCAGTTGATCTTTGAAGTACTATTGGCACCATAGCTTTTCTTTTTTGGCCTCTTGTGCTTTTCTAACAGCTGAATGAACAGTGAGGCTTCTTGGATAAGGTCATGATTCTCACAGGCCCTCTGATTGGCAATGACTGTTGATGTCTAAGGCACTGATGGAACAACACCTGCCTGGATACCCACTGTCTGCAACAACAGACTTAAAGTGGCGATTACCTTATTTTGGTAGATACGTAGGATAAGAGAGGCAGATCTGTTTTGGGACTCCCGTCTCAACCCACGGTGGCCTTGTGTGACTCTGAGAGGCTCTAGGATGAGTAAGGCAGAGGGCTATTTGTGGTTTGTACTCCTGCCCAGAATGGATGCTTGAGAGAGGGGAGCACTGTTGCATCAAGAGTAAGAGTGCAACTTGGCTCTCTCTGTTGAAAAGGTGTGCAGCATCGCTCCCCTCCCAATGTGGGTTAGGCATTGGAAGACGGCTTGTTCAGTAACCTGGGTTACAAACGCACCCCCCAAAATCTACACGCAAGACTGTCACAGCCTGCTTAGGGGGGCGAAGCCAGCATAACTTATAACACTAGCAACCATCGTATCACTTATTTCAGGCTGAGAAGACAGCCGGATATCAACGAATTTGTGTGTGTGTAATAGGCGGAGGAGGACTGGAAGTCCTCCAGGATGGACCCGTCTTAAGGGCCACCACTGGAGGAGGAACACCGTGTGGTTGGGAACCTCGCTTTGTTATGAAGGGCAGCTTCAGGACCCTGGCCCTAACAATTTAGATGCCAATCTGACCCCTATTGCTTCACTAAAAACACAAACAGCTAATGTCTAAGCACTATAATCACATGCAACATCATGCATGATCAACAAGCAGAGCATCAGCACAATCTGAGCCAACCAAGTTAGTAAATCACATAAGCTTGAACAACATAATTTTAACCTAACCATTTGTAGCATATCATTACTACTGTCAGTCTATCCCAGGGGAAGAGCTCTCTTACCTTTAGGAGACTATGCAGGCACCCTCAGAGATGAGCAAGACTGGACTTTGGTTGGAATGTACAAAGTATTATAAAATAGATACTGTAAAAAGTAAGTAAAAGAAAAGACAAAATGTCAAATAAATCTCCAATAATTCTCGTAAAAAAAGAACCTATCCTCTAAGACCCTCCAAAAGCCTGCACAAAGCCTGTGTGTCTCTGTTGTATCCACCTATTTTTACTTTATTGCTTCGAGCATCTTTAACTTCCAGGTCCATATATGGTCGACAACTTAACATTAGTTAAATCATGATACATTTTAATTGCACTTAGCTTAGTGATGGGTAATAAATCAATAATGGCTCATTGAGCGGAATAAAACTTAGTCTCAAAACAACACTTTAAGATATTGCTCACAGAGATATATGGTCATAAAAGTCTGTTAGATGTGAAAACACAGAGATGTTTCCATTGTGTAGGTGTCAGCCAGGTGTGCAAACCACAGAAAAATTCTTACAGTTACGCTTTAGGGTCTCGCTTCTCGCTCTGCAGAAAGTAGAGGTGTTAGATATCGAAGTTCACCTGCAGTACACTGCAGTACCACAGTTTCAATATGTTCCAAGTTTAATCTTTAATTTGTCAATTAATTAATTGCTGAATTAATTATTTTAATAGAGGAATAGAGAGATAGGTTTGGGTGAGGTGTGTCTTCGATATTTTTGGTGAACACCTCAACACTATATTATCAAACAGGACACAAACCTAATTGTTTTAGAGGAGGATTAATGGCTGGATATACAGTATCAATGGATGGATGGACGACAAAGAATAGGAAACAATCCAGATACAAGACGTGTGTGCACCCTACCTAGACTAAGAGAAGCCAACAGGATATTATAAGAACAGATATCAGCAGTCTAGCCAGGAACAGATGAGAGGTGAGACAGAGCTACACACAGACAGGCTCTTCCTGCCAATACAGAGAATAGTGTCAGGATGTAAATACACAGACACATACAAACACAGTCTTGGACTTGCAAAAGTCTTGATGGGAGAGCGTCTATGATCTCAAAGGCTGCATGGCTGTTTCTGTCACACCCCCAAAGCTTCATTTCCTCTCTCCTTCTTTGTTTCGTTTCCTCTCCTTTTCCATTCTGCTACCGTACCAACCCTCATCTTCTTCCACAAACTCTCTCCATCCACCCTCCAGCTTTTCTCCATTGTGTCACTTTGAAATGTTATGATTATACATTGGAATAATAACAAACGCTGATGCCTGAGTGACACATTGCACTTCCATTTGATCCACTATTGGATTCCTGTTCCTGGCAACAACATTTATGTCCGACTGGTAAATTATTCATTACAGGTAGTAGAGAGGCAATATAATTAAATAAGCTAATGCAAAGAAGCTCTCAGGGACTATTAAATGCAGCACAAATGTTTAGTACGCAGTTAATTAGGTTTATACTTGGTCTGATGCACATCAAACCTCCTAACCACAGCATCAACCGGGGGTGGAGCAGGCGCCAGTTTGGGTCCAGGTAACATGTGGAGTGCTGGAGGTCTGTCATACTGTGTGGACCCTTTAGGGAGAGCTGTTTGTATACCTGCTGCAGTCCACCTCCACACATCACCATTATGCTGCTGGCTCTGGCACAAATCCCCCACGTTTTACTTTTCTTGCAAACTTTCACTAAAGTTCTGAAGAGACTCAGTAATATTTTCTTTAAAAAGTTTTAGAATAAATGATTAACAGGTATACTCCTCGAATGAAACATCAACGTTGACCTTTCCAGCACCTGGCTGAGTAAATGTCCCACTTGCTGGGATGTCGATGGTCTTTGCTTCTTCAGGGCAGCTGTCCCGGGGAATGATGTCTTACATTATTTACTACAGTCGGTTTCTGTTGAAGCCAGGGTGAGATACAGGTCATGCAGTTGCAGAAACATGCATGATTAGCTGCAGAATGAAGTTAGTGGGAGTCAGACGGAGTCACTTCCCATAATTTGCGGTTTGTCCTCCAGCTACAAGGATAAATTACAGCAGTCAATGTTTGTCCAGAAAAAAAGTGACAAATGCCCATCACCAGTTCAATGATATTCAGCTTTCAATATTATAAAAATAACAAATAAATATAGCCACGAATCTTTAAATTTGAAGAGATGGAGAATTTGGAATCAGAGAGTATTTGGCGTTTTTAGTTATGTTTGCGGCATGGCTCTGGGGATGCCAATGTTGCTCTATTGGCAGTGTTGCCAAATTAATTAGTTTGCCTAATTATACTGATAAAACAGAAGAAGACCAGAGGTGATTTAATTTTTTCTATTGGTTGGTCAACTATTTTGTTCCAGAATAAAATATCTCTCAGCGGCACCTTGCTAACATGCTAAACTAAGATGGTGAACATGGTAAAAATGATACCTGTTTAACATTAGCATGTTAGCATTGTCAATGTGAGCATGTTAGCATGCTAAACTTAGCATTTATCCCAAAGCACTCCTGTGCGTACAAACTGCCACACAGAGCCTCGAGCATATAGCTGCACTCTTAGTCTTGTCGCTTGATAAACGACTGATTGTGTTCAGGTCAAATTTGACTTGTTTTCAAGTTTAGATGTGTGAAACATACCTTTCATTTTTTGTGATCAGAACAAGGCTTCAACAATGACCTACTAAATACAAAAAAAGCACATTTTGATAATTTTCCCTTTTTTTAATGGTTATAAAAGAAAAAGTCCCCTGAATAATGTGGTGTTATGGGTTAAATCAGCTGATGCAGCTAAAGATGCATCAAATTCCTTCCTTGCTGTTTCAGACAGAAGCACAATGTCTGACCTTAGTTCACACTTTGTAGTACCTGAGAATTTGAGTTACTTCCACCCCCGTCAACCTTCAGCTGCCAGTTTAACTCTGCTCTGAGGCCTTGCGATACCGATTTTTTTTTATTTCTCCCCCACTGATGAAAGCAGTGGTCTGCGTGGCTGGATGAGGTGACTTGCCTTGGACGTAGCCCCTAAGGATGATGTTTGCTACAGCCTTCAGCACCTGGTCGCCGTGCGGCCGCTGTGTCCATCTCAGGGCCACTTAGCAGCAGCTGAATATTTGCAGCAGTGTTCTTCTCCTGAGGCACCGAGGGGCATGGAGGTGACTCAGCCTCACTCCTGAAGAACAGACTGAACAGGCTGTTGCACAGACAGTGAATTAATTTCAGAAAATTCGGAGCAAGCTGCATTGAAATGTACTTCTCACACTGAATTCCAATCTGTCCATTTCAGTTATCAGTTTCCTTCCTGATTGTGCAACAAATTACCATTTGCTTTAAATATACTGTACGCAGAAAATGGAACCCGTTCCGAATAATGACAGATGAAAGTTTCAGAGTCGGTGTGTAAACGTGATTGACACAAGGTGGGATCATATATTTTTTCAGATGTGCAACAATTTCGGACGAATATACGGGCTTGGTGTGCAAAGGCCTAAATTACTATATTGACTTCAAATATGTATTCTCCCCTCCCTTTACTCATCAGTAGTCTGCTCACACATAGCTCTTAATGTCTGTTGTTTGTATGGCCAGCACTGTGAGAGTGTTGTGTATCCACTGTATCTATATTGAGGATCTACAGAAAAGACAAAGGTTATATATATATATAAATTGAAAGTATAAATGCACATATATAATATAAACTGCTTTAAAAACTTGTTATGAGCAGCACAACCTTTTGATACAAGCCACCCATATTTTCCATTACAACTAAATGCCCACCATCTGCACACTGCGACTGATGAATGTAATTGCCATATTCTTGTTATCAGCTATCTATACAGTGTCCCCTGTGCAGGGAAATGAGATGGAGAAATATGAGTGTGTTTGTTTACAGGTTGGCAAAATGGAGGGTCCCATCCCTTTGTTAATGACGATGTTTGCTCATGTGTGTCTGTGTTTGCAATGATGTGTGACAACGTCCACAACAATTTTTGCATCAGTGTCAAGCTGATGTTCTCCTGCTACAGCGTCACTTCTGCTGCTTTCTCTTTCAATTTCCTTCCCTTTGCTTTTAAGGGATTTTGTTTCTTGTTTTCCCTGTACATCTAAAACCATCATGCATTCAAAATGCTTAAATTATACTGATGGAAAGTGGGCCACGAATGGAGAGAGAGGGAAAGAGGGAGGATGGAGCACAACGATGGCACTCCATTGAGGATTTGGGAGAGAGGAGAGGAGAGTAGGAAAAGCAGAGGTGATTTGAAGAGTAAGAAAAGATAGAATGAAGAAAGAGGGGAGTTAATATATCGGCATTCATCCGAGTATGATAAATACATTTTAAAAAGCCCAAGGCTGGGCAGGCTGAGACGCCAAATATGCAATAGTTCTCCCATCTTGTACTACTTCGCTCAGACATTTTTGCCCCTCTCAGACAGACACAGTGAGACATGATAAAACACGTTATCAACGTGTGAATCACCATGTGTTTGTGACTATTCTCCTGACCAGGGTTTAACAGAGATTGGACACACTGCTCGCCTTCAGCCTGAAAGAGGGATTATGGGAACTGTAGCTATACTTTATAATAGGGTTCAGGGTATTCACAATAATACACTCTGAGGTAAACTTTCTGGTACTCGTCTCCAAGGCGGAGTTCTTTGCCTCCACCTTGTCTGTTCATTTCACAATCAGGGCATTATGTTGCGTATCATTTATATTGGAGCAATTTGATTTGATTTACAACGGAAGAGCCAATTCTTGGATGAACAGCAACCAGTTATTGACCTATGGCAGCACTCTCTGGTATTAGTGGCTGTAGAAACTTTAATGGCAATCCTTCTAATGTTTGTTGAGATATTTCAGTCTGGACCAAAGTTGTGGATCAACAAACACAAACAGACTGACATTGCCAAGCCGCAAGCGTGCCTAAAAAATGTAGGAGAGAATTATTGGAAAAGGAAGGAGAGAGAGGCAGAGGTATAGTCGGATTTATGGAGAAGTACAATGAGCAGGACATACAAAAACAAGGAGTTTTGGGGCTGGTCGGTGGGCTTTCTGGTTGTTTACTTGGTTGGATTGATTGGTTGCTGGAGGTATGTTACAGGAGTTACAGGAGAGAGAACCAGACGGATGGTTACAGGCCCAGTCTGAGTTTATTTATAAATAAACGCTTTGAATAATTTAGAGGAACCATCAAGAGACCACGTGGGACACTCCCAAGTTGGATAAGAAGAGGATACAAAACCAAATCCTAAATTTTTAAGGGTACTCTCAGGTTTGTCATGCTCTCCACAAAGCATACCTGAGGAAGAGAAGCTATGATTCTCATTGGAAAAAATGCTCCATCAATTTCCCAGACAGATAGCAGAAAGATATTACGAAGATTAACTCAGATAACATCATCAGACTGACATCATCAGTCTGTCCCATATCTTCTTAAAACTGTACAAGCAAAAAAACTAAAAAACATCATGTTGTAATCTCTCTATTCATCAACATTCTCCCTCTCTCTCTCTCTCTCTGTGTCTGTCTCTTTGTGTCTCTCTATTATATTTATATGCCACAATATTTGCAGTGACTGCTCCTTGTGATGTTGTCATAGATTGCTCTGGCCCAGAATCCTAAAACAATAGTGTGCTGCATGGATCACAGGAACACACAAATCAGACATACAAAGGCTGAGATGAATAGCAAAAAAAAATGCTACAGAGAAGGAAGTGAGCAACTGTACAACAGGGAAACTGTGTGTGTGCATGGGCTTGTGTGAGAGGAACACAGGTGTGTGTGTGTGTGTGTGCTGTATAATGTAGAAAGAGAGTAGAGGGGTTATAGAGACACTAGAGGATACACTGAGATGTAGACGGAAGGTATTTCATTCACAGCTGACAGATACAGTCTGAATACAGAGTTCAGTCCTCTGATGTTTCAGTTGATACTCTGACAGGCTTCAGTCGTTTTCTTCCGTCCTATATGCCCCAAAACAAGTTACAACATGTTACGTCATCCTTTCAGATCTGCTTGATAAAAGCTTTTATTCACTCATGTTTAATGTTCATGTGCATTAATCATATAGTTTGGTTTCAACACCCACAGACACTTGAGGTGTTGCCTAAGTTGGCTCACAGGAAAGTGTCCATTAGCTAATAGGGAGAAAAGTAGATCGTAGAGGCTCAAAAATAACTGCCCTCTCTGCTGTGGATCGGAAGGTGATGCAAGTACAGTCTATCCATATTTAGAGGTTTGTTGATTAGCAGTAAGACTGGATGGACAGCACTTGGTGGACAAATAATGTTCACACAGTCAAAAACCATAAAAAATGTTTTTGTTGTTTTATTGTTATTGACATTAGAGGTTATGTGTCCATACAATATTCGTAAAAAAAAGTTAAATTAAGACTTTAAGGTGCATAATTGTCGTGTATTTTTGTGTGAGTAAATTGTGTATTGTTGTGCATGGTGTATGTTGTCTTATACACCAGTGCCAACGAGTATGCAAATCGAATGGACAATGAAGTAATCTGAATATGTAGTAATGTAAAGTATTTGTGATTTATAATGAATGGCTTAAAGCTGCCCCTCAGAGTTTCTTGTAAACAAAAACATTCTGTTACTCACCTAAATGCATCCTGTGAATCTTTGAGGCTTTACCTGTTCAAGGCATTTCCTTCCTCATACAACATGTGCATTGTTTACATACATGTTTACTTGCCAGAGATCTTCTTCCTTCTGGCCTTTGATGGTGCATTGCAGCATTTCTTAGTGTGTTACTGCCACCTGTAGATCAGTGGAACAGTGTGAAACCATTGGCAGGAATAGTGGCGGGTACGGTAAATAAAAACCTATAAAACATTACGACAAACAGGCCCTCAACAGGAAATAACAAATGGGAAGTGCCACATTGCCATTATAGTGCCATATACAGAACCAGACGAATGACAAAATATATGCGGTTCCACTCCACACAAGTCTGTTCTACTGCTGTACACAATATAAAATATTTGAAAAACAAAATACATGGTGTAAGCATTATTTAATCTCTTAAAACAAAACAACAAGACAAAGCCTACTGGGTCGGACAATTACTTTCATGTGTGTGAGCTCAGCTGAATATAAAAATGATTTAAAGCGAAATGTATCAGTAAAAGCAGCAAGTAGGAGTACATATTGCAATTGTACTCGTCTAAGAGTTAAAAAGTATTGCAAAACAACTATTCTTAAGAGTACAATTCATTTAAAAAAATATGTTGCGTCAACTGGATGCTTGCGTGCCTGCATGAGAATAAACTAAAAAGGGACTCAATCATAAAAACATTGCTCTATAAAGCTAAAAATGGTCAAAGACTACACAGGGAACAAAGCAGGCAGACATATGGACATAGCCCTCTTCACTTAGTTTGCATTATTCACAGTACAAACAGTACAAACAGTTATGCAGTAAGTTTTTAACCCTTCAGTTACTTTTTAACGGTTCATGAAGAAGCTTTACTATAACTAACTACATTAATAATTACAGTTTTGCCGTTTATGGCTTCAATCTCCTCAGAAAAAAGTCAGATTTGTGAGACATTTCAAATGAAAGATTGTACGGCCAAGCTCTCATTTTGCAACTATGTCATCATTTATATTCCCTTCCCTCAAATCTCTCACCCGCCTGTCTCCCTGTCCCGCTGTCTCATATCTTTTCTCAGTTTCTCTTTATACACATCTCTCCAGGCTCTTTGGTGAGTCAACTCGCATGTCTGAGTAATTATACATACCCACAGGGGCACAAATGCACAACAATGCAGACATAAAGAAACTTAGTATCCAAGATATATTTATTAATAGTTATAACATATTTTCAATGAATGTTGGATGATTAGAATGGAGAAACCACCATTAAAAGCAAAGGTTTCACTCAGGTATGTGTTAAAAGTGATTAGCGGTCAACTTTACTTAGGAATCAAAAGTAACAGCATTTATTCTGAAGAAGCATCAGATCAACACGTCAAAGTATTGATGCATTAGCCTGCAATGCGGCGAGAGAAGCATCCAGACTAAAAATAGACCTGTGTTTAAAATGCATGGGGCTATGTTGGTGGGTATGTTATGTTTTATTCCAGGTACTAGCATGACAATAAATTACGATCCAGGGAGGTTGGAGTACTACATGATTTACTTTAAAGGCTTACAAGATGCCAAAACACGGCACAGCAATTTATAGTACTGTGAGACAGGATTTTATTAATTTCGAAAGCTATCACGGTCATAGTACTTTCTGTCGCGATGACCCCAAAGTAAAAAGTAGAAATGCACTGGTTACAAAATAATCTACCAGAATGGAACCATTTCAAAAAAATATCTTATTGTGATTTTTCTGACCAATATTGCTAATTAGATTTAAATTGTGATTTATTTTCTGTGATGTGCGCAAAAGGTTACTTTAACTGAGATATTTGAGCAATAGTCTCCGCCAGCCGTCTGTCATTTCCACTCGACAACTATTGGACTACCTCCTAGCTGCTCGTCTGAAATTGGTCAGCTATGTAATTTGTGTGGACGAATTCTTCTTTTTAACAGGAAAAAGACGCAGCCCACTCCTGCTTTTTTCAATCATCAAACTGATGACGTATCTTCTTCGACATAACTATCTTTGTTCAAGCATAGATAATACAGACACGGGCATGCGGAGAACATTAAAAACACTGAATCATTCAGCCATGTCTTTGATGGGCCAATGCAGATTGAAATTATTATGGGGGTTACATTTTTCCTCTTTCATCTCTTTAGGTGCTAAAGTTATAGTTTCATTATTGGAATGGCAAATTAATGTATGATTATGCTCCAATATGTCAACGCCAAAGCCATTGTGTATCTGGATGGAGATGATCTTGTGCTTGGATCCTCACAGACACACCCACAGCTTTAAAGAACACAGATAATAATAGCTAATATCCAGCAGCTTCATGCACTTAATAGCCAGGTGCATTAGGTTACCATTGTTATCCCCCCTGGGCGTTGCAAAGTACAGCTCAGTGAGAAGAGCTTGACTTCTCTTATGAATTAGATATGACATATTAGAGCGTGCATTCAATTAATGATGACAAGGGAATCAAGCTGCATTTCAATATCAAAACGGTCTACCTTTAATAATGACTAATTATTCACAGGGTGCTACAGGGCCAGAATTGTACAGAACCGAACACTTCTCTGCCTTTGGACGTCTCATTACCAGGCTTCATATTACTGACTTTTATACAAGGCCTGATATTATACAGCATATATATATATATATATATATATATATATATATATGATATATTCTGTATCTGCTTGGTATGGGCAAAATAATAAAAAGGGATTATATGCAGCAAATTAATTACCTAACATCAAAGAAAACCATTTACAATCACTTACCTGCCCAACTAAGGAAATAGGACAAGGAATATTTAATTGTCAGCCCCTACTATTCCCCAACAAAGACCTGCCATCAGCATTACACATTCAACATTTTATAATTACACTTCTGCAACAAATGAGGTCAGCGTAGCTGGGCTGGAAGATGGGGAATAAGAGTCTTTCCCCAGCTTCCACTGTCTGGATCCCTATATAACAAGGGTATTCAATTAAAGTTCAACGAGGTCCAGTTAGAGAATTTCCTCATGCAAAGGTCCCAAACATCACAATAATGACTAACTTGCGCTATGACTTAGTCCCATATATATTGAATTAGCCAACAATTGTATTAACGTCTGTATGTAGTCAACAACTGACCGTCAAATCAAATAAAGAATGTTCAATTAAATAATATCTCAACAATATTTGTTGTTCTCTCACTTTAAGTAAAATAAATAAAATAAAATAAATACTTAAATCCCTTATTAATCCCACAGTGGGGAAATTTATTCTCTGCATTTAACCCATCCCTAGTATATTGGGAGCAGTGGGCTGCTGAGAAGCGCCCGGGGAGCAGTTAGGGGTTCAGCGTCTTGCTCAGGGACACTTTGCCACAGGACGCGTGGTAGCCAATGATCGAACCGCCACGGTCGCCCCGTCATTAAAGTGGAATATGGGCTGGATTAAAGAATAAATTACATAACAGAAAGCCTTTGAAAAATGTACATCTTAAGATAAAGTACCTTATTCTGAACATATCAGAGATACTGGCTTCAAACTGCCCGTGGGAAGAATTACCTATAAGAGTCTGTCTATTCTTGGTTAAAGACTCTGGTCTCTCTGGTCTCGCTGACCACTTTTCTCTTTTTGGAGAACGCCATCTGAACGTTTCTGATTCATGTAATTCTCCTACTCTCCATTCTCTTTCCTCGTCTTTCTCCCGTGTGTGTAAATCGCACTCGAGTCACAAATCACTAAAGGCCTTATCCATAAATCGTGAGAAGAGCAAATGTGTGTATAAATTAAAGTTCCTGACCATTTCTGCATTACCTTAATTTATCTTGAGCAGGTAAACCAGCCATTTCGAAGAGATATACGTTTGATAAATCACAACTTTGTATTATGCACGATTTGTTGAAAACATACACTGATGTTAAATACCAAATGAATACATTCAAGCAATGTTTTTTCCTCTCATCAGTAAAATCAGAATGTAAGAATAAAATCAGTCTTTGGAAATGACTGCTCTAGTCAAACAATTGCTTGCAGATACCTCCAGACAATGAATCAATCAAGCCGCTGTCTGCTCACACTTGATGCACACCAGTAATTCTGATTATTATCCAGAATACCTACAAAGATATTTTTATTTTGTGCCATAATGAGTGTCTGGCATCTAAGTGTAAAATGTATGCACCACCAAGTTCCCACAATTGACTGAAAATTGTACTCTCCTAAAGTGTAATG
Organism: Anarhichas minor; assembly: GCF_050575085.1. Classification (NCBI taxonomy): domain Eukaryota; kingdom Metazoa; phylum Chordata; class Actinopteri; order Perciformes; family Anarhichadidae; genus Anarhichas; species Anarhichas minor. Next base: position 941,870 of record NW_027466488.1, read on the forward strand.
ACTGAGGGAGTGATTTCAGACACTGCCACACTCAGGGGAAAATAAAAAAATAAATCTAAACTAAAACACAGACTTGCAACCACAGCTTTAGGTAAATACATTTTCCAATGCACCAATGCTTATCCGACATACGTAGATCCAGAGTGAAGGTACTCTTAAAATCCTTCCATCAAATCCTTTCATCCCTTTTCAATACTTGGTAATTGCAATCCACGCTGGAGTCTATCCCACCATGCATTGGGCAAAAGGCATAAAAGCAACTTGGACAGGCTGCCAGGATAATCACAGGACTCACACTAACATTCACACTCACACTCACAGCTACTGTATTTGCGACCTGTGTCGTTTCCAAGTCTCCAAGTGACATTTTGACAGATCAGCAGACAGGTCAAAGATAAGTGAGTTAAACCAAATTGGTTACTTTAAAAAAGATAAAATTGTGACAACGCATGACTGAAGTTTAACTTTCGTTTGCTTCTTTTATGCTTCAGTAGAACTTATTATGATTGTGCCAAGTGTGGAGTTCTTTCATATATACGCATGGAAGATAATGGTAAGGCAATAGGTGGTAACTGTCTGATTAAGAAGCAGCAAGTTCATGCAGACACAGGTGAGTGAGATTTCTAAATGAAATAGTATCAGTGCCATTGACGGTTGGCAGATGGTTAAATGATAAGGACCTGTTGAGGTTGAAGATGCAGATGTATGTAGATGTAGAGGATACCAGAGCACCCAGAATAAACACACACAAACATGAGAGGAGCATGAAAACTAGGGCTGTCCTTGACCAAAGAAATTCTTAGTTGACTAACACAATTTTGTCAACTAATTGATTAGTTGATCTAATCGACAGTGAGTTTCTCTACAAAGAATTTAAAAAAAGCACCACTTTAAATCGAGTGTTTGACAAGAGATGTGTACATAGGTTTCTTGAAAATAAGTAATTCAGCTTGAAAAAGTCAATGGATAAATTGACTAATCAACTAAGAGGGGGCAGTCCTCATGAAAACAAGGACCCTCATGCTTTGAGGTGACAGTATCAACTACTGAGCCACTGTTCAGCTCATAATAGGCCTACTGAGTAATCACGAAATGTACGGCAATCACACTGTATTGTTTGGATAAGAATATCTGATCAGCTGTATTACGCATACATGATCTTAGTGGGCAGCTCATTGAGCTCTATCAATGAAAATTTGAATGAGGTGTGTGTGCGGGCAGTGTGGAGTGTATTCATCACAGAATATAATATTAACAACAGGGCAGGAAGTTAATTATTCAAATGCAATTGCTGGCTGGAAAGACATCGGTTAATTCCACAGGAAAAGCAGGAGCAGATATGTTACTGATGGTCGGTCGGACAAATTACAGGTTGTCGACCTGATTAGTGGTAACCACCCAGGTGACTGATTTTAGTGCAGTATTCAATTAAATTGGATCCCTGTTACAGCATCGGGAGATTAACTAAATGTGCTTCAGTGCACACACTTAAAAAATAAAATGCAGGTCTACCAATGGCAAAAGCTTAAACAGTAATGTTTATCTGCTCCAAAGTAAGCTGCATCGTTAGCATTTCTGTCTGCTTAGCTCACTATTTAAAGTAGTAACTGTGCATCCATGCACTTAATAAACTAGGGTACATTAGTGCGTTGGATTACAGGTTACATTGAACGACTACCACGTTCATTGTGCAGTGTTTCCCCATTGTGTGGAAGAGGGACCCGGATGCTATCAGAGTTTAGGGTAAAGTTAGCGGCTCTGTCTGCTCTGTATGGGATTCGTGGAAGTCAAAGCTCCAGCAACCCCAGCTAACATTAGATAGCATTAGCCAACTACAGTTCGTCCTCATCCAACTTTTTAAATCTGCCATCATTATCACTGTAAACTACATATTTTCCATGCAAAAAAATAAATCTTGACAGGCTTTGCAACAACAGGACTGCCTGTAATTAGCCAACAATCAATTGATAAGCTGTAGGCTAATGTGGAAAGTTTTGATAAACAAATTCAAAGGAATAAGAGGTATAGTGTAAGATCTCAGAACAGACTGGCGTAGACACATGCAGTATTACAGTGTTGGTGGTGTTGACATAATGCATCACTTCTAGATTATACATTACAGTATCACCCTCCAATTCAGGATCAATCAAAGACGTTGTGGTAAATTTCATCCTTATTTTAGAGCAAAAAACGTAAACAGCATTAAATCACGCTTTTGTTGCTTAAACTGTTCAAGCCTTTTTAGGGATTAGACAAGATTAAATAACTCAATGAGGCTCACACATTGAGAGGGCATGTCTGAGGCAACAATGATCCAACATACGAAAGTGAGCAAGAAAAGGCCAGATGGGTGGACTGAGGGCATGAAAAAGGCATGTTCACAGATATTACATTTACAAACATGAAGTCAATGCACTCCATATGATGTCTTTAAGTCTGTGAAGACTCCAAGACTGTTAACAGTTGCAGCGCACCGTCCGGGACTGGAAACACCTACTGAGTTCTAAAAATAAATTAGGTTGGCTGTATTGCTGAGGCACATCTCACCCTGAACCCTTTAGATCTTGACAGGGAAGTTTTTTAAACATGGCAAAGCATTCATGAGTTTCAATAGATGTAATGAAACTCTTTCTGTACACGCTGATGACCCAATATACCTGGCTCCGGTTTAAGACAAAAAATGAGCTGAAGGTGAGTGTTGATATACTATCATTGGTTATATATTGCAGTTGTGAGCAGTACACCTTCCATCGCATAAGTGATTCAGGCCTTCCAACAACAACCACTACACCTTTCCTCAGCACTGATAAGAGGAAATTGCTTTCACTGGATTGCACCTATACACCTAAACTTGTAGTTCTGTCGCAATCACCAAAACCAACCATCTCCAAAGTCAACAACATCGTCCTCTTTATGAAAACAGGGAAATGTTCTGGCTGACCAGGCTGAGTTGAAACATCCCATCGAACCATCACAACAACAACATACTTTGTTAGCTGAATGTTGTCTGCAAAATATAGAATTATTAAAGAAAATACACCTGGAAAAATAAACACCATCAGGTCAAATGTGGCAATGTTCTCCAGATCTAGCACCCTTTTGTTATTAATTATTGAAGAGGGTTCTGTCTGTTTGGTTGTTTTTTTTAAATCAGATTTTTGCTCTTTAAACACTACGTTTTGAGAGGATATGTCAAAGTGTTGCTGTGTCTAAAACAGATGACATTTGGGGTCTTTATTGATCGTTGTTGAAGCTTGCCGATGAGGCAACATTAGTTATCCCATCCTTTATATTTCACAGTTCTCTCAGGCTGTCTGATGTCTACAGTGTCATACTACTCCATTTATTTCCCTGCAAAGTTTGATGAACTATTTCTGAATACCAATCTCTGCGGCTCACCATGATGCTCACCATGTCATGTCACAACATGACACATGGCCTTTGCTTTATCGAGACATTTACCGCTGAAACAATGAACAAGCCATTCTTTGCCCTTCTTTGCTCCAAAGTATGAAAGAGCCCAAGATCCTGAAATGAATTGTCATAGATAAAATTAGAATTATTGTTCTAGTGTAGAAATTTAAATTTCAGTGTCTAGCTGTGCTTGTTTTCACTGTGGAATAAAGAGCTACCAGTTACAATTCCAATGTTTATTTTTTTTAAATTAGCTTTTAATTGCATTAAAGTTTCACAAGCCTAAATGTTTTTGTCCTCATCTGGGTTCATCTCAAGCAACACCACTGTCTCTTAAATGCCCACTGGCATGCCTCCAAGTGGCAGACTGCTAAATATATGCAAAACCAATACGAAATGGCAATTTGAGAGTCAACCATAAAAATAGTTTGTCTGGTATTTAACTCATAGTCTTTTGCCACAGAAGTGATCTTTTCTAATTTGGAGATAAAATATTGAAATGATCTTAATTTGTGTGAGATCCAGACTGAGCAGTGTTATATTGGTCTTAAATGGAGAATTAGCTTGTATTGAAATGTACAATTGAATACATTAAAGACTGGCATAACCCAAATTGTTGTCGTTTAAACGTGGATTGGTATTTGGTTCTTGCCGGGAGGAAATAAATGAGCCGTTATTAGCTCCCTTATAGGACAAAACACCGATTGACAGCAGCTTTATTGATTTGTCACTTCTACTGGCAGACATGCAGTAAAAATATGTGCTTCACAATATCACCACATTTCCTGAAAGTGACAAACTACCAGGCTGGCATAAGGATTCATCCACTGCATCACTGCGTTAATTATACATCAAGTTGATTCACCTGCATTAATCTGCTAAAAGAAATATAATGAATGACTTTCACTTCAACAACAATTTGCACGAAAGGCTTGAAGGCAACTATTCTTGATTCTCAAGGGAGCACTCCTACACTAAAGTCAAGAAATCTTATAACAATATGTGTCTCGCAAGCCCTCAATCTTCATATTTTTAAAAGCTATTTTTGGCATTTTGTACCATTTTTAGACCGTCAACTCTAGAGATGATGAGGTGGGGAATGACATGCACAGTTATGCATGGTCGACTCCCACTAGGCACATTGCAGTTTATGATCAGCACCTTAAGAAATGTTAATATCCCTTTAAAAAGATATAATAACTTTTGACGAAAGGCTGACACAGTGAGCAACCAGGATTTGTTTCTGTCAACTCATCTCAAGTAGTGAGGTGATAGTGAAGACATTTTACTGTTGATCCAAATGTCTTCTTCGAGTTCTGAAGGCGAGCAGCATTGTTTTATATTTGTATTCATCACCAAATATATTCAGCTGTTACATCTGAAGTGGTATTTCAGTAAGGCGGCACTGTTTTGTTGAAAAAGAATCTCTGTTAATCTAATGGTTGACTCCTCTTGACGCCATAACGTGTTAGATTAATTCAGTTTTGGAGCTGCAGAGGGGATTGTCCTTTGTTCGGCTGCAGTATTGTTGTTCAGACAAAAGGTCTGAATATATTGAGAGTTAATTGGTGAGCTGCTGCAGGTAAAAGCATCAATACAAAATATGGCAGCAGAGTGTGAACATTCAGGGATAACACAACATTTTTAATGGAGCCTTAAGGAGTTTTGGTCCTCATTCAACAAAACATCTGTAATGGAAGTTGCCCACTTGATATCCGTCTTCATAGGGTTCCCCGGCTTCTTTCCCGTGTTTCCTTTTTTACCACTTCCAAAGCTGGGTTTTCTCTTACTCCCTTCTCAACATAACACAAAAGACACATCCTACCATGAACCAGGCTAACATGTTCCATTCATGTCATTCAGAAGTGTTCATGATGTTGTCGTTGTCTAATAAGCATATCCTATGACAGCAGCAATGACACACGTTCAGCAGAAAACACTGACGTGGTCCAGTTCCCGTCTCTGATTCTGACCTTGAAGCTGTGCCGTCTCTTAACATTTGCATCCTTCAAAGTGCCCCGGAAGTGATGGGTGATGAGGGCTTCCTGGGTGCTTGTTAACGGGTGCAAACTAGAGCGTAGGATGACAGTACAGCTCCTCCATGATCACGATCTTCTCTTGTCAAACAGATGGGACACGGTCTGACTGATGACCTTACTGGTCCTGAGGCTGTTTGGATTCCAGCATACTCACCAGTGTATCCACAAACACACACATCCATATATATCCCCAAACACACACACACACACACACATTCGTGATGACTCTGTCTTCTGCACAGCTGTCTCTAGCTCCACTGGACCATTTACATCACAACCTGTCTTTTGTCTTGCATCTGTCTGTCTTCATGCACCAGTGACTTTGTAAATACTTCTGTATATCTATGCAGGCTGCAGTCGTCACTTAAAAATATTAGTAGCAGCCACACAGGTGGAGACAAGAAGAGCTGACTGTCCACCCAGAGATGGTCAGAGGGCCTAAAGCAGAGGTAGCCAACACGGTGCCCGCGGGCACCCTGTCGCCCGCAGGGACCACGTGAGTCGCCCGCGAGACATGTTCTAAAAATAGCACTAGTCACCATTGGAGCTCCGTCTAAAATTGTAGTTGCTGTTCTTTTTTAATCAAAAACGTTTGCATTAGTGTAGATTTTAAAATGACAATATTTATTGTCATAAGAGAGTCGGGTACCCGGAGGCGCACGGCGGACACCCAGGACGAGGCCGCCGCACCGCACTAGGTTTTCAGGTTCCGAATGGCGGGCGCTTCCCGTTGGCGCCAGACGCGCGCCGCGAGCGCACCCCGTCGTCAGGTCCGTAAATCCTCGGAACAGGCCGCGGGGCAATCCGACCGAAAAGGCCCAGACTAGAGGTTTGAACGCGGGCGCCCGAAGACGCTCGCGCGCCTCGGAGGGTTGGATCCCCCGCTCGGCTATAGACGAGACTTTTTACTAGTTTCTTCGTGGAGAAAAAGGTAGCATTGGAAAAGCTGGTGTCGGTGACAACAGACGGGGCTCCCGCGATGACGGGCCGGCATGCAGGCTTCATTGCGCAATGCAAAGGTGACCCAGACTTCCCAACATGTCTACATTACCACTGCATCATTCACCAGCAGGCGCTATGTGCAAAAGTAACCGGCTTTAATCATGTGATGATACAAAAATATCAGAGATGTGATACCTCTGACTTTCAAATGTTGAAACAGATTAACAGAAATAAAAGTTGCATGTTTAAATATGTATGTGTAGCTATACCATCATTGTTGTGGAAATCATTCTTAATAATTATTGTGAGGAATAATTAACTGACATGTGATCAAACAGTCTCTTCACATATATTATTATTATTAAGGTGATCTGTGCAACTTTGTTATTCAGGAAGTTTGTATCAAATAAGTAGCCCTTCGTACTACTCGGTACCCTTGAAGTAGCTGTCAGTTTCAAAAAGGTTGGTGACCCCTGGCCTAAAGGATGTGTGTCCATATGGACTTCCCTGTCAAAGCCACTCAGCTGGGCAGTCCATCATAGCACTGTGGGGCAGAGTTAACGCTGTTCTCAGATCTAAGTGCCAGCAATGAAGTCATAAAACACTCCACAAAAAGGGCCCTAAAGTGACGACACATGCCAGAAACATCGACTGGCACCCCCAGTTACTGCTTATTGTACGACTGAGCTGATAAGGCCTCTGCTCCATGTTGATGAATTGTTGCATGAATCCTTTATTCATGACTTAAGTTTTGCTGCTGGCATATCATTGGGAAACCTGTGACCTTCTATTAACGACTTAACGATTACTGACTCACCAGCTAAATCATTGCTTTTTACAACCTAGCAGCCCAAAAGTCATTTTTATTAATGTCTTAACCTATAACCTAAAGCATTTGTAAAATATTTATCAACTGTTAAGTAAGCAATAGGTTATGACTTATAAACCCTAGTGTGTCTTAATAAAAATGATTGTCAGGTACAGTATATTTTTTAAACTCTCAAATATCAATATTGTTATCAATGTCATTAGTCAAGCTCTACTGAATACATGTTTCCATCACTGTGGAGATCCTGAGCTCCTTCACACCAGCTTGCCTGCATGTTCTGTCTGACATTAATCCTCACACAGCTTTACATTCTTCAAATCAGTGTGACAAAGCAAAGAAAACATGGTATATATACCATGCATACACCAATAAGCTTGGGCTGGTTGAGGCTCTGTGTTGTGTACAGTATGTAACTACACTTGCTTCTTGCGTGCTCCGCTCGAGTCTGTTCCTACCTTCCTCTCTTGTTTGTGTGATTTAGGTGACAGTCAGAGAGCGCAGTTTTAAAAATGTCAGTCAACACTGCTCAGGGGGCACATGCTTGTAAGTATGCTACTGAGCAGGTGTTGCTACGTTACCGCTGAAGAAAACAATAGGTGGGTGACAAGAAGTTGGCAGAGTTAAACTTCAGGAGGTGCATGTTTTCTTTGAGCCTTTTTCAGCTTGAATGCATTCAGCCTGACAGACTCTGTTGGACCAGATTTTTAATCTGAGGGTGTTGTTGATATAATTTTGGAAGATCAGGTTGATTTATAGGATAATACCATTTCTATTATACAGTTAAGCAATGGCTCTAGCAATGTTGGTCGGTCTTTGGTCCACATTGAAATAACTCCAGCTTTTGGAACCATCACCATTAAGATTTGTATCAGCATTCATGGTTCCCAGAGGATTCATTTTACTGACTTACCTACTTTGGTGATCCCAAGACATTTCCTACAACCAGAAGCTTTACATTTTTCATATATCCTGTGAAAAATCTCAACACCTATTAGTTGGATTGGCACAGTTTTTTGTGCAGACGATATATTAAAACAACTTTGCCGATCATGAGTTTTAATCTAGTGTCATCATCAGGTAAAGATTAGAATTTGTTCAATACTTTGGTTTACACAAAACTAATGCCGTTCATACTTAGCTGTTGTTTGTATTTGGGGTTATTAGCAAATGTCAGGTCATGGTGATGTTAGCATTCAGCTCGAAACACCTCTGTTCTAAAGTCTCACGGGGCTGCTAGCATGGCTGTACTCTTGACAGAATCACATTTTTTTTTCTTGTGAAAAATACTGAATATATTTTGGTCTCAAAGCCTTGTCTCATAGTTGACTAATCAAAAAACTTGGCAGAGGTTGTTCTTTGGTTGAACTTTTGGCTGCATGCTTGTCTCATTTTACGGGCTCATAATGATCTAGAACGCCTGGCTGTCTGTAGCTGTTTAGTAATAAGAGAGGGTGTAGGGGGAGGAGTCTCTTGGTAACCTACTAACAAGTCCACACCCAACTCTATAACATCTACAGTAAATGATTCAGTTAGCTGATGATACGGATGTCTGAGGATGTAGCCTGATTTCTAAAGCCATCAACTGTTCATATTCTTTTTACATCTGACATGATCTTCTTAATGGATGCTCTCTGGAGTCATGTCTTAAACATACAGTACATTGTGAAATAGGGAAAATGTGTGCGCAGGCTTATGTGTGTGTCTGTCTTTGTGTGAGAAAAAAAGAAAAGGAGGCAAGATACAGAGAAAGACAGATCAGATAGGAAGTGGACAGACAGCGGAAGAGCTGAGATGGAAGACTGATCTTATCGCTGCAGTGATGTTATACTGAGAAGATTAGAATTTGAATCCTGGCAGAAATCCACAGCTCTGAAATTAAGGGCACAGCCACTATAATGGTGAAGGTAAATTATGCAATATTTTGATGGGAAAGAAGCAAGGGAAGAAATCTTTATCTCAGACATTTCAAATGGGTCTTTCATTGGGGTTAATGATGCTACACATTGTTCACAGTAATGTATGGGGAGGTTGTTGATCATAAGTGGCTTTGTTAAAATATATAGACTCATATGCAGCCTCCAGCTGGATTACAGCAGACGGGATGCTTTAATGTGAAGATCACAGGTGGTCTGGCTGCTCCATCTGTGCCTGGAGATGATTGACAGCACATAACAAAAAAAACTCATTTTTACTCAGAATGTGTGAGCACTGCAGAAAGACTAGCCGGCTGAACCAAATGCAAACTCTCCATCTTTTTCCTTTCTTTGCCTCGTCTTTTCCCACATTAAACTTCTGTCACCTCAGTCAATTTTCAGTCTCTGAAGTGTGATATTGGTATAATTTGGGACATTTGAACCCATGGACATAAAAGTTTGCCACACTAGATAATCAGCAGGTCTTGAACTCAATTTCAAAGTATATTTCAAAGAATCAAGTCCAAGCCAGGGCATTTATTTACAATTTAATACCAGCTAATTAAAGTAATAATGTTTCACCATTTCAAAGCCCCTTATAGCCTTTTGAGATTCACTCCACTTAATGTAAACCCTTAAAGTTATAAACGATCATTTAATTGTGTGGCTTACGCATCATTTTACAAAACAAAATAATGAAACAAAATCTTAATTAACATTTGACATGCACTAGTAGAGATTGTACACAGGTAGCAAGAATAATTTAGGAGTATCTGTGGGTATGAGAGGTATTTCATCAAAGGTTCAGCTTCATTACCGTGACACAATACAGGATCATACAATGAAATGGAACTGTGGCCCCCTTCATGTTACAGAAATAGAACAAGCTAGAATAAGAAAAAGGCTGCAGCACAGAAATTATACTATATTTAAAAAAAATTGAAAATATACAGTTATGTATATAAAGGCAAGGCAAGTTTAAGTTTGTAAAGCACCTTTCAACACAATGGCAATTCAATGTACTTTACATAAAGTCTTGACTAACAATGATGTATACAACTGTAGAGTTGTTCAGTAGCGCAAAGAGACGAGGGAGTAATACGAATGCCTCACATACTTGCAGTAAATAATTCTTGACTTTCTCTGAGTCCTGCAGTGAAAGTGTGGTCCTTAACTGTGACCACTTTCTGAATAGAGAGAAGCTTGTTGGGTGACCATGTGAAATGAAATGTGGATCCTCATCACACAGGATATTTGTTCACACAATAATGACTACAACAGTAGGCGCTCCCAGATAAAGTGTGCGGGTGGCCTGAAGGCAGAGCAGAGCCTTCCTGTTAGGCAAATTCTCTCTCCTCACGAGAGATTCAAACTTGGCTCTCTGCTGCTGCCGCTGCAGTGAAATGCATTCATCTGCCAGTCTCCTGGCTCTCTCTCCACACCGGCTGCAAATGGATTTGTATAGTAAAAAAGTCCAAATTGAATTTCTGAGTTTCAGGGTCACCTTGTATATTTGCTTTTCATGTAATTTAGCATAGATTTGCTTTTAGGAAAGTACAGGTGGTGCACATATTTGCCACTGCTTGGCATGCTAGTCAATACCAGTTTTTGTTTATTGCATGTTCGTCCATAATTTCTGTTTTGTTTGTATGGTTTTCTCTATTTGCATAACTGCAGTTTCACTGTCAAGCGCTGGTGTACTTTGCATTATGGGGCTTTCATTCAAAAGCTTGCTAATGGCTTTCTACTTCACGAATCTGGAAATTTCCTCACCCATCTCATCAACCCCTTTCACATGGAGAAACCGCTGCATTATCATGTCAATGTTTACAACAGCCTAAGCGGTTCATCCAAACATGACATCACGATCCTAGAAGGCTGTGTGTTTAATGAAACAACAATGGACTGTGGGAAACTACGGGCTGTAAAGGACATTGTGGTTGTACCAATTAGCTGCATTTATTGGCTGCATTTGGAGGAGTGTTTTAAATGGGCCAGGCCACGTCGGCTCTACATATTTTGTCTAGAAATGTGAACTACAGAGGATCGAGCTCCTGAACTGGGACACAGCAAGAGACTAATACGTGTGTGAATTGGAGGCAGGAGAAGGAGAGGGAACAGGAGATGCTTTGTCATTAATGTGCGTTATTCATCTTATTCTGGCTCCTTTGTTTCGCAATCTCTCCAGTTTAAAAGGAATTCATGAGAAAAGACTCAGTCGACCGGCTTTCATCCGTCCTCTTCTGGCCCAAACAAATGTTGTGAGTCACGCAATGAAATGTGCCTCAAAATAGCTTTGACACTTAATGGCTACAGTATGTAACATAATAATATACATGGCGGCTGTCACCTTTTGTGTATGAATCCAACAGTTGTTCACACTGGCAATTAAAAAGGAAGTGTCTTGTATTTTGTGCTACCTCTACAAGTAGTAAATGTCATGTAGCAAAGATAAAAACTGTGATTTCTTCACAAAGCATCTTATATTATCTGGTGTAACTTCCATAACAACTTTGACAGAAACAGTTTAGTACTTGCTCACATAAGAATAAATATATTGAACAATTTTAACAACTGGGAAATCGAGAGGTAAAAGGCACCAGATTTCAATTAAAAGAGCCAATGTCAAGTGCTAAATTGCTTTATGAATTACTCCCATTCCCAAGAGTGCATGTCTAAATTATTATTAAAATAGCTTTAAATTATATTTTTATAATAACCGTGTATCAAATGACAGAGTAAACAGTGTGTCGATGTGAAATAGGTAGCTTGTGGTGATAAACGTAGAGAGAATTATCACCTGAATCTGCAACTCCCCTCGTCTTTACAGAGCTTTATTGTGAGCTCCAGCTCATTGCTTAGCTGTAAAAAGAAAAAAAAGAAAAACAGTTTGCTAACAAGTTCACAACTTAAAAGATAAATGTTGCAAAAAAAGAAAGAAAAAGAAAAATCAATTGTTGCAGGTTAAAATCAGCCAGTTAGTAAGCAGCCCCAGGCCTTCAGCGAGGAGACTGCTGGATCATTTGTCTTCAACTCTCGAAAAAATTTGTTTAAGATATCAGAGTGATTTCAGAAGCTCAGGCTTGCCAGGAAGGTTGCAGCCTGCCAGCTTACAAGTTTGCATTTTCAGCGCTGGAGGAGCTGAAGACGGTGTCTCTCTCAGGCAACAGAGAATTATACTCACACGAACCGCAGCTGCAGCAGAGATGGCCAGAATGAACAACACAGATTCATGAACCACAGCAGAAACATTTATTTTGGGCTGGATGCACCAGTGTTCAACAAGTTCAGACCTGCCAAACAAGAGCATGATTTTATGGAAATTATGTGTGAAAACAGAGAATTTACAATTACACTCATGAATTACCAAATAGGGGTTTAAATAGGTTACGTTGCTTTTAAGGTGATAGAAATTATGTGACAAAAATGCAAAACCAGGCTTTTAGCATATGCTGTTTGTTTGTGTCACACTGCATAAAGGAATCATTTTGCAACGAAAGAAGATGCCATCCAGGATTATTCTCATGGGATCAGGTTACATTTTATAACAACTGTGGAGATATTGTGGTTATTCACATCTTATGAATCCACACATTCAGTCAATCTTACTTATTGTAAATGCAGCTGATTACAGCTCCACATTTGCATTTAACAGATTAGACTGTGCTATACCGAAAATAAAACATTATTACCTTGAGAATATGTATTTATATTTCATCACGGTTATATTTATGCTAAGGGGAATGTTCGATAAATGTAAATGTTTACACACATTGTTTATATTCTCTGATGTTTAACTTTTTAGCTGTAAAGCTTCATTTTTTTGAGATTCAAACAATGCTGCGTAACTTTAACAGCAGTTTTATTGTTACACAGTGTAGCCGCTTCTGAAGTGTGGGTGTGCGGGTGCTTACACTCTAATACTGAAGTTTGTTTGGAAAGCTCACATGTTGTCCATGTGTTTACACTCTGAAAGACAAATGAAAACGCCTGCCCAAAACACAGTCCTTCACCACCTTATAAGACTTACTAACCTCTGCCTAAGAACCCATCTTTCTCTCCTCCTCTTCAGCATCTCTGTGAGAGTCGTAATGACTCTTCAACGGTGTCCATTCACCCATAGTCTGCCTTGGCGCACAGAGCGAACCTCTGGATCCTCCTCATTACGGACAACAGATCACAGTTCTTACAGAAACACACTTTGATGGCTCTGCCTGCAGACTGTTAAGATGTTTTGCCCGGATAAACACACCTGCCAGTCAAGAGTATTGGGTCATGAGTCTGTCATGGGTCTGTGGTCTTACGGCCCTCTGAGACAGCAAACAACAGCCTGTTTTGCTGCACTTCACATGTGCCGGGACAAAACACATGGCGTTTAGTCACTGTAGCGATCGACAGGAAAACGCATTAGTGTTTGTTGTGCCCAAGATTTCCCTCTTTTCTTGATCCCAGCAGTAGTCACACATTTCTCTTGATAGACTCGCGTGTTTTTTGTTGAAAAGAAAAAATACTGCGGAAAGTAGCCAGTGTTGTGAATGCCCATCCCCTGTGGGGCTTGGCTTGGTTAAACAGCAGGCAACAGAGCGAATGCTTTTGACGTTTCAGTTGAATGAGTTACAGGGTTACAGTGATGGTTTAGCGGGAGTGTAATGAAGTCAGCCGGCATGTGTTTGGAAATGGTGTGAAAGGGGGACGTACAGTTTCCTGAGAGAGAAGGGAAACAAATAGCTGGTGGGATTGGAAATTAGACTTTGAGTAAACAATATACAGTATATATGCAAGTGAGATTCATCTCATTCATGTCTCATTCACAAACATGTGAAAAATAGCTCTACTACACTGTAGGGCACCCACTAACCACGTCGCACTGTATTATGGATAACTGTGCTTCCAATACACATTCACAGTTAGAGATTTTACTGCAATGCCTTTTAGTGCTGGTCCATTTTGTGTTCTGACTTTCATGTAAAAGGAGTAATAATGAAGTCAGATTGACTTTGTCCGTGCCCAATAACAGCACATAGAAGCATTTTCTGATCTAATGCCACTATCAGCAGGACGACTTCATGTGTGTGTTTCAAATCACTGTTGAAAGATAAATCTGTTTGATGATGTGACAACTCTATGGTTATGGTTTTGTTAGGTTTAGGCACAAAAATGTACTTGGTAATTGAAAGTTTGGGGTTCGGGTTGAATTTATTACTATACAAATAAGTGCTATACAAATAGTTTATTTTCATTAGTAGTTCTTCAGGTTCGGGACCTTAATTGTCATGGGGACAATAATTAACAGTTGTTTAAGGTTATGGAACAGTTGTTGCAGACACCAATATGCGATATGCACATTAAAACTAATTGTGCTTGCTGTAATCTTTCCTCCTGCTCATAGTGGACATTAAGAGATCCCGTTCTAAAGCACTTGAACTTTAAGTAATGGGAGACTAAATTCACACCGCTTATTTTGTGAAAAAATACATTCCGAAGTGAATCTAAAGTTAATGGCTCCAGCAGTCTGAGATACACACAAATAAGTGGACAGACTTTTTAGTCTTTTATTACCATCCTTCTACTGCAGCTCAAAAGGAAATACAAAGAAGGAACTAAAAGCTTCACATAAACTTTTAAAGACATTTTTGCACAAAATGAAGGCTGTGGATTTTGTCCCCTCATCACTTACATTGAAAGTGCATTTTAATTGCCAGGATGAGCAGGAGGAACGATTAGAGCCAGGGCTAGAGCTGAAGAATGCCCCGTCGTCCCTGGGCTGAAAAAACATCGGATCAGGGTGTATGAAAGAAGAGTTGAAAGAAAGCTTTTTAGAGGTCCAATGCAAGATCTAGTTTTTTTGTCTAAAACACTACTTTTTACATTTGAAAATTGTTTCAATTAAAATATGTTAGATAAGCTTTGTTAGGGTCAAAATCAAACATCAATTATAAATAACTTAGCAAGAAAAAATAATTTTATCACCTTCGTTTTCTTCATTTTAATAAATTATACATTCATGAAAAAATAAACAAAACACTTGATGTTTTATTTATGTTGATGGTCACCTTGAATGATTTTAACGAATGACAATGTAGAAAAAACAATATTTTAAATGTGGGATGGTCCACATTCATTTCGGATTAGCTTATGTTGTATTTTGAGACAGTTCTGGGAGGAAGGTGGAGAAAAGTTGGTTGAGAGCCCTGATGACAAAACCTGTTTCAATGTCCACAAAAACTGTGAGCCTAGGAAGAAGGAAGAAATGATCAAGAGTATTATTATTAATCGACTGTAACAGGTCTTTGCACTAATGTGTTGACATGCATGTGTTTTAACATGGTTACCAGATTATATAATGTAATATTCAGGCTACACTGCTGAGACAAGTCCTTTCTTGACAGTTCACAATCCCCAGATAAAATGAATAAAGTTCTTTAAATTATGCTAAAAATCATAGTCTGCCTAGAACTGGACCCAGACCGACCTTTTTAGCTATAGGGCTGGGAATCGCAGAGTAACTCACAATATCACTATCACGTTAACGATGGTACCACGATACAGCAATTCTGCGAAAACTTGATACATTGCAAGACAATTCTCTACGGTAAAAAAAAATGTGTTTCTGGGGAAGAAAAAATACTGCAGAAAGCAGAAATTATGCATTTATTCACTGCACTGTGGTGTCAGTCTCACAGAATTTGACAACTGAGATTAAACAATGTATGCACAGTGCATAGAGTTTTAGCTTCGTGCCTCTTTTATACACACACACTGACTGCAACTTGGACTTAAATACAAATATTGATATTTGGCGTCAGTGTATTGATAACGTATGACAAGGCGAATTAATACAATATATTCCCTATAATGTCTCTACCCGATCGAATGAATGTTTTTCCACCAGCTTCAATAAACCAAACAGTTTGTTTGAACTACACCTATCTGGCTGGGTGTAGAAGCACCCTTAGTCATTGTGTTGTACCTGTATAACCTTGGAGTCTTTGTTGTTTCAAAAAAATCAGTTTAATTTATTCAGTATATTCCGTTTGGGGGTTTTGGAACAGATCAGAAAACACCCTCTGACATTAAAAACAGCAGGAAAAAAAACATTTTGTTGTGCAGGAATAACTGGGCCAAGTTTTGCAGTTCAGTTTTGGTTTATGAGGCCAAATCATGAAAAATGATGAAGCTACATGTGATCTGGTTGGGCAAAGAGGTGATGGCTACTTTTTGCAATTTTGGACGATCCAAAGTAATAAATGTCAGTGAGTGGGTGTTATTGTTGTGTAAAAACACCACCATAAATGTGGTCTAAAACCTACACTGAAAATTTCCAAAACTTCTCAATAGCTAGATTAATCACCATGTGAAACCCTGAGGCCTCAACATCCGTCTCAGATGAGTCAGTTATCCTGACTTAAGCATTTATTTTGATATCCAAGGACTAATAGATTTTTTTCTCTCTCGCTTGTTAAAATGTCATGCTTCAGGCTGTACTTTGGGGGAAAGCAGTGGAAAGAATGAGAGCGCCCCCAGGCAACCAACGTTTTTGGACAAAGATTTAAAGCGAAAGATGCTGGAAACAAGAAGTCCTGAGAGAGTTCAGGGATGCATGAGTGGAACCAAAGAATAGATCTGTGTGGTCAAAAACACCTAGTTGGACAAAGAAAATGGAGCCAAATTAAGGGAAATATGTCTTTCGCTTTAGAGCACAAATAAATGCTTACTGGCTATTCGACCCTGTACTTGAAACTGCAAGATTCAGCAAAACTGAACTCCAGCCAACGAGGCAGTCGGGTGGTTACATGTGAGACAAACACACACCTGCTGGGATTTCAAGATTGAGCCGTCTGTCTATTCTACCTGCCAAACTTCTTTGGCAGCAGCTTGTTCCTTTTTCTTCACCCCTTTAAGAGGAATACATTATGTAATGTAATGTCACGATATTAGATCATGAACAATTAAAATGTTTCCCCAATCAGCCTTTACAGAGAGTATCGCGCAACAGTGCACATTCTATCAGTCTCAGTTCTATGGCTCCAGTGTTTGCCCTGCATTCAGCGGGGGGGCAGCGCTGCTGCCATTTAAAAATAACCCCAATACAATGAAACCAATAAACTATTGCTATTTCAACGTTGAGCCGCCAGAGTCAGGGAGGAGCCATGATTATAGATCAAACACCCCCAGCCACCATTTAGCAGTCTGTTATTGGTGGTTTGAAAGCTCGAGTTTCCCCTAGAGTTTCCCTTAGTGCGCTATCCACACACACAGAAAGCGGAGCAGAAGAGAGACAGGTGAAGTGAAGATAATGTTGTCAGTACCAGCTACAAAAAGGCTCGGTTGTGAATGACACGGTGATGTGCTGAGGAATTTGAATGTTTTTGTGTTATCACAGCTAAGCGAGACCGGAGACTATTCAGTTAAGACAGATTGTGATGCTGCTTTGCCTTCATTGTTTGGTGGAAGTGGTAAAGCCCTGGGGTCTCATTTATAAAACAGTGCGTAGGATCCACACTAGATGTTTGCGTACGCCAAAGAATATTCAGATTTATAAAACCTTGTGTGCGCCTGCCAGTGCACAATTCCCTTTTATAAATCCCAAATCAACCTGTAGATGAGCGCAGCTGGTTCTGCCTCACATCCCGCCCTCTACATGCCCACATTCAACCATAAATGGTCAATGCAAAGCACTTACTGAATGTTGGTTTGTAGAAACGAGCTGCTGATTACTGGGTCTTTACGGTGCAGGTTTTGAAGATTTGCCTGGCGAGGTGCCTGGAGAAGGTGGGTGACTCCTCTGCTCCAGTGAGCTTTGATACTCGCATCAGATAGCTGTTTACAGTTTGTCTGTGTACAGTATGCTGTAGCTGTCACTATGGAATAAACCCTAAATGAATCAATAACGTTGTGTACTCACAAACTGCTCTGGTCTGCAGTTCTTTAATATAAGGTTATCTTCACAGCTGACCACGAGTGTTGGTAGTTCGGTGTCTCCTCTGTGCCCCGGGGTGCAAACAGCGCTCATAAAATATTAAGCAAATTTAGATTTGAGGTTTGAGTTGGTTTATATCTTTAACAATTGAAATGTGCTTACAGTTATGTACACTAGTACAAGCACAAAAAACACTGCTGGTTTGACTGTTTATGATAAAGAGAATATGTAAGTGCAAAGTAACGTGTGATATGAAGTTAAATTAAATGTGAGAGGCATCATTCTACATGTAATTACAGTCTGGCTTCGATTCACCACCTCACCATCTGCGTCGCCAATAGTGTGACAGGCAAACCAGCTTTAAAAGTGACGTATTATATTTTCAAATAAGTGCTTTTAGGTGGATCTAATTTATGCCAATGTGAAAAGTTGTTCATGTGGAGTTTGTCTAATTTTGACTGGTAAATAAGTAATAATAAAAGAAACATTGAAGTGCTAAATTTGATAACAGAATTTGCTGAGGTGTTTTGTTACCTTGTAGCTCAGTTTGGTTTTAGTTTTTGGTTGGTTGTACTATTCAATAACTCTCCAAAAAACAGAGACACTTGAAGCAATGCAGAGCTTTGATACAGCCGTAGTCCTCTCAACAGAGACACGCTCTTCTCTGTCATTCCCATTTAGTTTCCTGTATAATTGGAAGCCCATGTTCCTCCCACTGGCGGCCTCCCTGCTGGCAGTGCGTCTGTTGTGCCAGTCAAGGGTCACCTCCCGTGGTGGCGGCCCTCTCCATGTTGTTCTGACCTACGGCAAGAGATGCTCCTCCGGAGGTCTCCGGTGACTAATAATGCTTATTCTCTGTGTCGTGCCAGTCGCTAACACCAGGGGCTGAGTGAACAGAGCACAAACAGATAAGCACAGCAGGTGGAAGAGGGGAGACACAGAGAGAGGACGGGGCATTTTTAACTGAGAGAGACACTGGTGCCCACAAGAGAAGAGAGCATGGACTGAATTAGGAAGGCCAGAGGTGGAATTGTTTGAGAGAGAAGGTGAGCCATAAAGGATAATTACAGTTTATTACACCGTGGTCTTATTTTCATAATCTCTTTCTATCTGTAATACTAACATTGTACACTTTTTCCTCGGAGTGAGAAGTCCCTTCCCTGTTTTCTTTTTCTACAAAGCTTGAGATTTTTACTCAAGTACAATCGATCTGATCCACTAGGATCAGGGAGTAACGTTACATCAAAATGTTGTCTCCACCATTCTGCATAACTTCCGCCTCCCATCAATGCTAGAATCCTTTTGGACATTTGTTGTGGAGGTCATTTAGCGTCAAATTGTCATTTAGAAAAGGCAACCACTCTCTCCACACATCTGCTCTTCACAATGTTTAACTCGTGCTGTTGGGATTAGATCACATAAGTTACATTATGGTGCATTCAAGCTCCAAACAGTAAAAATGTGTATTATGCGAAGGCGAAGGGGATGTTTTCACTGCAATATAAAATAGATTCAAGTGAGGGAATTATGACCTGTTTAACTTTCTTACACTAGCTTTAAGCAGTTTATAATATAGAAAATGTTTAATCAAAGAAAATATTGAAATAAAAATCATGAATTTCATGCGATTAATCATTTAAATTGTGTTATTTTTTTAATAAAATGAACCCATGATGACAATATCAAAGTAAAAGGATAACATGTCGAGTTTTTTGTGACCAATTGTTTAATCCCTTTTGATTTTATTCATCTTCCAATAGGCCTAAATTTCCATTACAGACAAGTAAGTCTGGCTATTTGGGCAAGAAAAACATCTCACATCTCATCTTTCTTCTTGCTAAAAAAGTTTTATGTAAAGCTGTGCGTGTTGATAGAACCTTATTACTGAAAGGCTGTGTCTGCCTCAAAATGAGTTGATTTTACTCCTGATATTTGAATGATTAGCCTACAGCCCACCCAGTCACCTGTGAAATTACCTTTAAATGGGCAATACAACCAATCAAATGTACTTTGCAATTACAAAAAAGTGATTGTCGTCTGGTCACTTTTGTTGCAGTACTTTTACCTGTTGAAATACCTTTAAAAGGGCCAATATAAAAATGTAAACAAAGGCTGTCTGCGTGCTGTGAACCGTTTCATCTGATATTGCGGGGAACCAGACCCGGGGACAGGCATTAAGAATAACTATATAGAAATAGCCAATCTTCTCGCTTATGGTCTCGAGGTCACATAGAGGCATCAGTATTAAATTGAGACCATTTCATAAGCAGTTAAAATCTCCTAGTAACTTGAGACCTGACTATATTCCTAATAGTACTTGAGTGTTATCAATCCTGTGTGTAAATTGATGCAACATTTTGAATAAAAGGCGTTGGACTGGGGGTGAGAGAGGGGGATGCATGTGGGGAGAGAGACAAAAGTAGTTTTATGAATGCTGTTTACAGATGAGCAGTTCAATTGTGTTATAGATTAAATAATTACCACAAGTGAAAATAAAGGCGTCTTGGCAGAGAGACTGCAAGTAAGAAGATGGTAGACAAGAATAACAATTAACAAGAGAAAATGGAGAACGGCACTATGATCCTGACTGTAATTAAATATGAAATAGTCTGTACATTATTTTGAGTGATTATTACATAAATGATCTTAGACTATATATATATAGATACTCCAAAATATATAAGATAAGATAGAACTTTCTTTATCTCGAAGGAAATTCTTGTGCCAGAGAAATATAAACACTTTGAGTATAAAAGGAATATTACTGCAATTATTATTGCAAAAAAGAACATTATAAAACATAGAGAGAACAAGAGAGAGAGAGTGCTTTACACTTGGAGCTATGGCCGGTCCAGAGTATGACACAGCACAGCAGGTGTTGAATCTGGAGGTAGTGAATCGCGATAAAAGAACACTCACAATAAGTTGTTCATTTTGAATTTCCATTATCGGGATAAACTTAAATATTGTCTTGAGTGAATTGACAAAGTCGTCTAGCTCGCCATCATGGCAGAAAAGTGAAAAATAGAGCTTGATGTAAAAGGTATTGATGATCTAAAGCACAAATAAAGCACAAATAAACACAACCCGCACCTCTGCATAACCCTGCGAGAATGTGCGCCTTTTGCCGGATTTTGAATGAATGCAGCTGAAGCGAACACAAATCCTGTCAGCTCGAGCTTGTGGCGTGTCTGCTCTGCCTGTATGCGCGTGTGTCTTCACATCCACGGCCCAGAAGCTGACGCCCACGAGCAAACACGGTAAAATAAGAGAGAAAGAGAGAATCCAGGCAGGGGGGCAGGGTCTATATCACAAAGGAAAAAGTTATGAAAACACGTGTGGCACTCCAACTCTCTATATTATGCCTAAATTGATATAACTAACTTTAGCCAGGAACTATGGGATGTTTGGGTTTGGTTTCCTTAATAACAAAAACACAAATTAGACTCTTATCATTAAAACAAATAACAACCAATCCTCTCAACCCTCTTGCCACTATTTCCCCAGAGCAAACACAGCTCAACTACTTCTCTAAACCTCACAGTGGGCGCCCCCACACACTCACACACGCACAAATATAAGAGAAGTTGCAGGCCTGGGCGTTGCACTGGTGCGGCCGACAGAATCCTCAACAGAGCAAAAACACATAAAGTCCAACTCACAGTTTGAAGTCAGTCCTGGAGACAGGATGTTTAAAAAAGATGAAAATGAAGAGACTAATGCGCACCAAATTTAGTTAAGAAAATAAAAATAAAACACAACATAGAATAAATTGATTTTAGTAAAAAAGTAAAATGCTAATAAATTAGATTTAGAGTGAAATAAAATAAGAAATAAAATATGTATAAATACTGAAACCATATCATAAAAACACATAAGACAATGTATATAATCAGACTGAATAATACGCAACAGTATTTAAATAAACATAAAATTATACAATACATTAAAGCCAGACTTAATGGTATTTTAGTTTCTGTTTAAAAATATCTATATTTTCAGTGACATCGATCGTCTGGAAGGCTGTTCCAAAGGCTTAGAGCAAAACGAATAAAAGCAGCATCACCAAATGTTTTTGTTCTGCTTTGTGAAGCAGCTAAAAGACAAGAACCAGAGGATCTGAGGGGTCTTACTGGTTCATAAACTAAAAGCATTTCTGAAAGGTTGTGTGGTGCGAGCCCATGTAGTGCCTTATAAACTAATTAAATAACTTTAAAATCAATATGAAAACTAACAGGTAACCTGTGTAAAGGTTTTAAAATAGATGTAATAAGTGCTCTCCTTTTGATCCCAGTTAATACTCGGGTGGCAGAATTTTGAATTATTTATTGCTGACTTATTGTATTCTTTGACCCAAAGGAGAGAATTGCAATCGGTTAGCCTTTTATAGAAGCATGCATCAGTCTCTCTGTGTTGCTCAGAGAGAGAACTGGCCTCACTTCAGAGATGTTCTTCAAATGATAAAATTTTTGTGCTATGTGACTAGTGTGCCTTGAAGTTAACATCCGCCAAACATCACCCCCAGATTTCTTGCTTCTCGGCTTGGGTTGACTCCAGTTTCTGTCTCTGAGCCTTTGAACCGATTATTAGTGCTTCTGTTTCGTCGTATCTAAAATACGGCTAAAAACTTAAAAACTATATAACCAGTTCCTTGGACACTTTTTATGCTCTAACATTGCCTATGTTTGATATTGTCCTACCAGCCATATTTTCCGTAATTGTGTCATCGTTTATGTCTTTCCTGTGTAAGTGACCTGCATGATATACTCAACTGTCTAAGCCTCATGACAAAGATCAAAGACTTTTGGTTTTCCTTTGATGAAAGGTGTACCGTTATGGTGGCTGGGTCCAATTCTGTTTTGTTCCCATTCTTTTTAACTCTATTTTGGATTGAGTGTAAATGTCTCTCTTTTATTGCATTATCCCAATGCTTCTGCCACTGTTGATTTACCTTTTCCCACATACTGTGCCTTTTCCCTCTGACTTTTATAATTACAACAATTCCTTTTTTGACTGCTTCTTTAGCCAACGTGTCTGCTCTTTCATTTTCAAGGATACCTGAATGTGCTGGGACCCACATGAACGGGATCTTTTTCCTTTGCCTAACCATTCTTGAGTTAATAATCAAGATTTAAAAAAAACACATCCTGAATAAATTATTGCAACTAAGTATGGAAAAAAATTCAACAGTATAACATTCAAACAATCAGATGTTGGTAACTAGACATATAGCGACTGTAGACGCTGTTGTTTGCAGCAGTTCTGGAAAAAGCTAGTAAGTGGACCGTGAGTTGGGGTTGACGTGTAAAACAATGCCTTGTGTGTATCTACTGTAAGAGATTATACTAAACACAATAAATAATGTGTGAAATCAGAGGCAATCTCTGGTCAAAAAAAGTAAATATACACAAACATTGTCATCAGAGCTGGAAACCAAAGGCTCAAATCAAAAGCCACAGCAGCTGGAGTGAAGCAACATTGATGAGGCTACTCAGCTGCTTAATCTACATTACATCATATTTAGCTCCAAATGAACTCAGTTGGCCGAGGAGCAGCGTCATGCATTCAGATGGGAGATGTTAAAATCATGTCCTGTCCTCTGGCCTCCCTGCAGTCAGTTGAGGCCACTACTACTCCAAGAAAGGTATTCTTCCCAGGTGGCTGAACAACCACAGCTGGCTCTCCTCAAAGTGGAGGTGCAGTTGCTCAACAAAGAGGTCCTTTTGGTTCACTGAGCTCCTCACCCTGTCATGAATTGTTAACGTTAACGCGTCCATTTGCTGTTTCCTTTTGAAGTGGACCATCCATCTCTGTGAATTTGTTCATACATTTGTAGCATATTTTATTCACTGTTCACTGGAAATACAGTAATGGCTTTTCGATGATACACTTTATCAGTTAGACACATGGGAAACAACAGCCCAACAAAAAACAAACAGTAACAGCAAATATAAGTTTTTCTAATGAACCTAAAAGTACTTTAGAAGCTCAGATTGTTGGTCAGCGATGATTAGTACATTTTAATGGGGCCAGTTACTGCAACAGATGCTCAGCAGGTCATTTTGTGAGAGAGGTCACAGTGGGTAGTGGATTTTAGAGTGTACTCACTCACTCCTTGGCAAAGATGGTGTTCTCAAGTGAGGGTAAAAGAGATCATACAGATTGCCACTGGGGCGCAGCAGCTGAGATAATACGAGTGTTGTATCCGACCATCATAGTAAAGTGAGAGCTGAACCACAAGGTAAGACAACGGATGAGATTCTAAAGAAGGTTTCTCTCTCTGTTAGGTATGGGGGTGTTGCAGTTGCAATATTTTTTTGCAAATGTGTGTGGAGAGCTGTGAAAATGTACCTCAATCTGTTTGTGCGATTTGTGAATGTGCACAGGAATCTGCAAACATGTACTGAGATTCACAAGTGTAGTGAGAATAGCCCCATATGGAGGGTTGTTGGCCTCTCTTTGTGGCAGAAACATGCCCCTGAAAACATACACGCAATCATCTTCGTGTCAAGATTCAAAGAGGGCTTTCCCGGGTGATACGAATTCAGGAACCAGATATTGCAGTTGACTTGATATTTGTTTTAAATATGTACAATAAAACCTGAATGATGAAACTGGGCAACAAACTTTCTCCTGAGCTCCACTTGTACCAGCTCTGCCCAGTTTGCCCACCAGGTAGGAGTACAGATCTTACTTTAGCCTGCGGGTCTGAAGGACAGTGGGGATGGACGCTGTCCATGGTGCTGAACTTTGGTCCTATCGAATACTTTTGCAAAGAAGAAACTGCCTCAACTCGCAAACACGTTTGTGCATGCTGATCGTCACTAGAAAAATTGCTACTTGCGGTTTTTATTTTAAAGTTGTAATCTTTAGGATTTAATAATGCAGGCCCCAGAGTTCCTTTTGAAATGGCCTGTGTATCCAGCATTCAGGGCACCAAGCAAACCTTTCCTGTCAGGTATGCAACAAAAGTGTGTTGTTTAAAGTGCACCAACACAAAGTTAAACTGCATGCATGCACTGGCTTTTATCTCGCAGATCTCATTAGTGCCTCCATCTTTTGAGTCCCTTAAACTTGGGCACGTTATTTGAATCCTGTGCAGGAAAGGTGCGTTCCACCAGCAGCAACAATGCAAACTATTGCATAGAGAAGCAGCTACAGAATGCAAATATACAAAAGTAACAAAACCCTTTGATTTTATCATTGTCAATCATAATTTGCCTGGTAAACTTTGGTATTTCATGTATGTTATTATGTATTACCTTGGGAAGAGAAATCCCTTTTCTAGTGGGTTAGCACCTGAAATCATGAACTGCACTTGCTGATAAAACCCCACCAAGTGAAAAACACGGAGGTCTCACTTTTCTTTCCTATGCTTGTGTTCCCTCCAGCTGGAGAGTATTTCAGCTTCTTTTGCTGTTTCGACAGATGTAGCTTTGGGTTTTCGCTCTATGTGTTCCTCTACATTTGCAAGGAAACGCTGGTTTGTCAAGATTGAGGCCACTTATCTGTTAAGAACTGAAACGCTTTTGAAAGCGATGTTACCACAACACATTCTCTGCTGCCTGACTGGAAGGCTCAGAGCAAGAACAAATTCAACCCTGTGATCTTAATTGTCAGCATATTCTGCCATGTTTAATATTTCAGAAAAAAAAAATCAGATACCTTATCAAACAGGCGAATATAATTTAATTTAGGTAAGGCTGGTGCACTGTAAAAAAGAATTTGAGGTTTTAGTGTATTCAGCTCATTTCCCTAAGTCAGTTTAACTAAAGTGTTGGGTGTACTTGAAATATAAAGTTCAACTGTGCCCAACTCATCACTACAGTGTAGGCAACACAGATTTCCCAGCTGACTCAACTGTATGTGTGGCCCCTGCAAAAGCATGTTGGTAACCCCACACAGTAAACAACGGCTGCCCATCTACAGTGACATCCGCCTCAAGAAAACTCCATTTTGGATGAGGAGTTGCCAAGGTAAGAACACCTGCTTGTATTCATCAAAATGCTTGTTAAATTAAGTGTTGAATAGGAAAACTTGATAAATCTTACACACGGTTTGCAAAGTATACCTTGTAGCAGTAGTTTTTAGTGACTTAAAAAGCCATTGTTTATGGCCAAGTTTAGCTAGCAGTAGTAATGCTAGTTAGCTATTGTAGTTAACAAAGCTACACAAAGCTATCACATATTCACGGACTATTGTATTGCCTTTAAACGAGCACTGGCATGAAATAAGTCAAGTACTACATGCATTATAGTGAAACAAAGGTAGGATATGCTGTACTATTTGATTTGGCTTTAAAATATACAGTCAAATGTAGATTTATAAGACTTCCTGTTTCTAAATCTTCTAAAAAATAAGTTGCCTTCTTTGTATAATCCCAAGACATGTTAATAGTAACGTTACTTTTATTCTATAAAAGCATTTTTCTATGGTACATGGTTAGCTACTAAATATTTCACTGTGATTTTCAGACTACCAGTTCAGAAGTGGAAGTAACCAAAGGAATGAACACTGGCCTTCTCATTGATACAGGGGACGGTGGAAGTAAGAAACAGTTGCTGGCAAAGGACATTGTTGATGTCGCTGTTGTGCTGGAGGAGCACATAATTCTGCACAAGCAAAAGGATGTTGCCAGAGCCTTTGCAACACTGATGGGACTCACAGGCACAGACAGGTTTTTTTCACCAACTATGCCTTGCATTATAGTCGTTATCTTTCAGTTAGTAACTCAGGACTCTTTGCTATAACTTCTGTATGTTCAATGCTGATATATCTTGAGTCTATTTGTATGGTGTAATATTCAGACAGTTGGACAACACTGCTAAATGCTCAGTAGTAATTTGGAATATGAAATTGAATTTAAAAAAACATTGCAAATTTTTAAGTATTTCTAGGATAATTTTTGGCTTTGCTAATGCATATACCATATATTTTGGCCAGGGTGTAGGTTGCTTTTTTCTAATTGTGGAAGTATATATATATATGTATATATATGTATGTGTGTGTGTATATATATATATGTATATATATGTATGTGTGTGTGTATATATATATATGTATATATATGTATGTGTGTGTATATATATATATATATATATATATATATGTATGTATGTATGTATGTATATATATATATATACTGTATATGTATATGTATATATATATATATGTATATATGTATGTATGTATGTATATATATGTATATATATGTGTATATGTATATGTATGTATGTATATATATGTATATATATTTGTATATATATGTATATGTGTATATATACATATGTATATGTGTATATATATGTATATATGTATATAAAACTTGTTTAATATGGTGTTTTTCATAATATTCAGACATGCCTCATGTTATTGTTTTTATATTCATTGCAAAAAGCCACTGTCAGTTTGGGAATGAAATAAAATAGCAATCTGAATGCTCTTTAGTGTCTGTGAATTATTTGTATGTGTACTGTTCGAAAAAAGAGGGTTAAGTTGTCTGGGCAAATTAAGCAGTTTAATTTTGTTGAATGAACTTAACATTGAAACTAAGATGAACTATACCTTTAAAAAGTAACCTGGCTGCCTTAAAATGATAAGTTCATTCAACAAGATCCTGAGTGAGTTCAGCTTTTATTACTATATTTGCCCAACTAAAATGTATAAATTGATCCAACAAGAAGATTAGTTCAAACAACTATTATTTTCATGTTTGTACAGCTCAGGATAACGGTAATAGTTTGTTGGTTATACTGGTCATTCTTTGTTGCCTAAAATGTCTTGTTGGTAGTACTAAAAAACATGTTGGTTAAACTTGAAGTTTAAAGTTGATGGGACTATTTTTTAAGTATTATTTAGCTTCCCCCTTGTCAGCCCAACTATTTATTCTTAGTTTAATGAACTTGGATTGAAGTGCAAACAACTGAAGTTTCTTAGCTTGCCTAACTCAACATTTTAAGGCAGCCAGGTTACTCATTATTTTAAGTTGAACAAGCTTGTTTTTTTTTACCCATGGGTAAAAAGGAGCTGACACTTTAAAAATTGGAGGCATTCAAATCGCTAAATGCTCGGATACAAACCTCTGCATAAATGTAAGCTGGATGAGCCTGTTGGAGACATACAAGGATAGATTCAGTGTAATGTTGTACCAACCAGCCTTGCAGTTAGTTATTTTGTGAACAACATGAATTTCCTTTCTAAACCTCTCTGATAAATTATATTTATTCAATGCCATGTGCCTCAAGCAGTGAATTAGAATATTTTCTTCAAGTAACCTTGGTTTTAGGTTTTCCTTTCTATTCTACAAAAAAAAGCAGTTAGCACAGAGTTTTCTGTTTTAGTATTGATGGGCATTATGTGCCTTTAGTAGGTACACTGTTTTAACCCAAAACAATCGTGCCATTTAATAAAAGGTCTGTTAGAAATGTTTGTGAGCTTTTTGATATATGTATCGATCTTTTGTGCCACTGAAAACATGGAGGAAAAGCAATGTGACCAGAGAATAACAGTGTACAGAACTTTCTTTAGAAGATGCATAATACACCCGAAGGAGACGAAAAGAGGAAGTTAATAAAATGTGAAGGCAGAGGATGGATAGGGATGATTAAATCGGCTTAGCTAATCCACTTCCTCTGTTTGTTGGCCCGAAAAAAAAAGTTAAAATGTAGAACATGCTCGGATGCAGGGATGAAAAGTGAAATGGAGGGATAAAGGGAAGAAAGAACCGTCAGATGAATTTTTCAGATAGAGATGAACTGAAATCTCCTGTGTTGCCGAGAAAGAGGATGTAGCGCAGTTATGAGCTCATTGTTTGCAGACATTGTTTTGCCAACGTGCCATTGCATTTTGAATCGCTTGGCAGATAAGTTGTCAGACGTCTGAATGAGCGGCATCTTTAAGAAGCAGTAATTCAAAGAGGGAGAGATGAGGAATAGACGGCGGTGGAAGAAGTTTTCATCTGTCGGGAGCAAGACGGGAACAAAGTTGTTGAAGGGTTTACGAGATAGAAGAGAGAAAACGGAAGCTGGTAATTGCGTGGCTTCTGGCACCATGATATTATCTCTCCCTGACATGTGCGGATCTCCTATTGATACATGAAGCAACATGAGCATGAAGCCGTTTCAGTGGCTCTATGTCATTTCCCTCGCACTCATGTTGCATTTCTCTTTGTGTCTTACTGATGACAGATGCTAGATGACAAGGACGAATGGGGGAAGGAAGGAAGGCACATTACAAGGCATTGCTCCTTATTATACCTACATGTTCCCTAGAAGGGGCGTTTTGTCACGATACGTACTCTAACTCCAACATAGACTTTTGTGAGGTATTGACAGTGGACTAAAACTTAAAAGCTCAGGTGTAATTGTGATATTAAATGCACTAATAGCCTCCTCTCTATGTGTCTTTGTCTCTCTCCCTCAGGCTCAGTGTCTCTCAGTGTATTGCTGGTGTCTGTTGCGTCCGTAGTATGTGCCGTTTGGCTGGTAGCTCTGTGTGGCGTCTGCACCTGGTGTCAACGTAAACTGGTAAGTTACAGTGCTTATTAGTCACATTTCAATGTTAGCATTTATTTCAAATGATTTGGAGAAAGTTATTTCAACTGAGCTGAGGCCCTCTGTGAATCACAACACTTTGGACAGGGACAGAAACACTTCATACAACACAGCTGCATTGAATGAAGTGGAGGGAAATCTTTTACATCTGACCTTGGTACAGTTGATCATGTAATGTTCATTGTTTTCTGTATTGGCTGAATTCTTCTTGTGAAAGGCAAAAAGTAGCATTAAGTTAAATCAATCACTGCCGAGTTATTATTAACGAACTCTTTCAAAATAAAATACTTCAACCTAGTTTCCACTGATGAATTGAAAATGATGAATTAAATAATCGTTGATTAAATGATAGTGAAAATAATTCCATCCTATTCCATAACACTACTTTTTGAGATGCCTTACTTTAAAAATGTAAACATGTTTTTCTCCAAAACGTAATTTTCATTCAACAAAAGAATCCAAACTCATAATGATGTCTTAAAACTAAACATAAAAAAGAAGAATTTTTCTTTTAAATCGAGACTTGTTTGATCAAAAATATAGTTAAACGTTCACTGTCAGCTTTCAGTATTGTAAAGGTGTTGAAGCTCAGTGCTCCAGACACGTTACAGTTGGTACTAAGACAATATTGAGGTTCAATACCCAGCCTCTTGACTGAGGCCAAATGGCTCTCATGAAAACACATGGTCCTTTACAGTTTACAGCTCACCATGTTTCTGAACAACTCTAAGCGATTGAAGAAGAACTGCTGTTGTGTGGGCAGTCGGGTTTTCTTTTCATGACCTTGAACTGAATGTATACACCGATTGCCTGATGTGTTGTTGTTGTTGAATAGTGTTTTGCTTTCTGTGCTCTATGGCATGGGAACCAGATAGAGGCTGTATGTTTGGCCATGACAGCAAACAAGATCAGAAACCTTGTGCTCTCTGTAAACATGGCTTTGTGCATCATGGCTGCTTGCCTCCAGCCTCCAGCACCATGCTAATGATTCATATGCTAATGAGCATCACTCAGAGCTATTGGCTGCTGAAGCAAGTGTAATTCCCCCTATACATTTTGATCCCCTGGCATTTGCTACACTCTGTCCTGCTCCCCCCCCCCCCCCCCCCCCCCCCTGCCTTCCTTTTGTCCCGCTCTCTCATCTCTGTCTGTCTCTTGTTCTGAGGAGTGACTGCAGCACAGCAGTTGATCAAACATACACAAGCCGAGACATAACTGGGCTATTCAGAAGAAAAACAGCTGAGCTAAATGACATAATTCTCCAGGGTAAAATGTATGATCACTTACTGGAGTTATAAAGTATGTTAAGTGCTCCTTAAAGTCTAAATTGCTATCATTGCTTTGGTGAAACAAAACAGAATTGAACCTGACAAACAAACCCATTTCTTATCTTTGTTTACCCTCATGGTATCTCTGTCTCTGTCTTTGTTTTTGTGTCACCCTCCTTCTCCTTTTATACCGAATAGTCTGGTTTGTATTTGTCCTTTTGTCACTTTATCTACATGTCCTTGTCAGAATGTCACTGATTTAGTTTTCCAGGATTGTTCTGCTGTCCTCTCGTCTCTGTTGCCTCTGTGGTTCCCCATAGTCCTTGTCTCCTTCTGTCATATTCTCTTGTGTTTGTTTTGTGGGTTGCACTCCTAAAGGTTAAATAAATAAACACCTACAGGTGAAATAGAGCCAATGTGCGAGAGGTGAGAATTTAAAAAGGTCAAACATAAAATGCTGTAACACATTTTGGCATGTATTAATCTGCTGATCATTTTCTTGATGAATCATTTGGGCTGTAAAATGGCAGAAAAAAAAGCTAAACATGTCACAATTTCCCAGAGCCTTTTTGTTTTGCTTGTTTCGTCCAATCAACAGTCCAAATTGCAAGGATCTCAAATGTATCCTCAATTAGAAAAATAAAATCCTCTTTGAGAGGCCTGAACCAGAAAATGTTTGGCATTGTTGCTACAAAATACAACATAAACAGTGAATCAATTATCAAAATAGTCGTAGTAGTAATAGTTGATGAATTTTCTGTCCCAGTTTTCTTTCCCTAACCTTAACCAAAGTGCTTTTGTTGCCTAAATGTTTCCACTGAACACAATCCAGCTGGTAGCGACTGTATTTCATGCAAAACGTAATTTGGAAAACAAATTAGAAGCATATAAACATCCAACATCCATATGAAAACATTTGCTCCAGGAGAGATGAAACTGTTGGAACTGGTCTCATGCCATTGGTTGTTTTATGGGAGTGGAAGTGGGAGGAGAGTGGGGGGAGGAGGGAAGGGAGAGGCAGAGGCAGAAACAGCCACAGAGGCATACAAACAGGCGGGAAGAGGAGGTGAGGCTGGTCGGTGTTGAACATCCAGGTGTGTGTCCTCTGCACAGCCTTCGTCATTCTGGAGTCTGTTTCCAACCTCCTCTGTGCTGTCCCTCCGTGTTTCTCACTCGCTCCTCTACTCTGTTTGTCGTACTCCTGTTTCTCTTCTCCATCTTCCCTTCTGCTTCTCACATCCACCCACGCTCTCTCAACATTGTACCTTCTCCACCCTCTGCTCTCCAGCCTCCTTTGGATTTTATGATTCTGTTAAATGATTGATGAGCTGCACTTGATAGCATATTCTTGACTTCTGGAAATCTATCCGTGTCTGAGTCCCCAAATCTAATATTATTCTGTGCTGTGTGTATGCACTGTGCAGTATGTGTGTGTGTGTGTTTACAGTGTAGTGGCTGAATGTAGGTACAGATTAGGTCAGGCCCCAAAGCTTTGCTCTCTATTGAAAATGTTTTTGCCGAGCTGGACACATGAGATGTGACATAATAAATAATAGAGTGTATTGTGGATGCATTAGAGGGAGATACAGTAGAATACTTAAAGAGGCAACCTGTTTGCGGGACACTGAAAGCTGAATTCAGATAAACATTCAGCACTCGGCTGTGTCTGAAAGCCTGC
This sequence comes from Anarhichas minor, assembly GCF_050575085.1. Classification (NCBI taxonomy): domain Eukaryota; kingdom Metazoa; phylum Chordata; class Actinopteri; order Perciformes; family Anarhichadidae; genus Anarhichas; species Anarhichas minor. The sequence goes on from NW_027466488.1 coordinate 974,425, forward strand.
AGGCTGCTCAAAATCCTTCATTGAGATCAAGTACTGCATTCATCATTGAGTTTAAAATGGTGCAACAAATCTCTCAACCAAAAAGAGCAAAGAAATCTTCCATCAAAGTCCGATAAGAAAGTCGACTAACTAAAAAATAAACAGCAGCATACATTTGTTTTTCCCTTTCAAGGCACATATTACAATATTATAGAAGCAGAATTGAATGAACTGATGAGGAACTGTGGAAAACACAGCATTGGTAGTTTGTCAAAACACTTAAAAAAACTACTGTATTTTTATGTTTTCCTGACAAGCAACAGTAAATCTAGCAAAAGCAGACATTTATATGTGTTAAAACATGAATGGTGACATCATTGACACATGTGACACTTTTAGTTTAAACTGGACCAAAACGTAACGACAGAGGTGCTGGATCAGAAAACATGAACATTGTTGACAACAGTTTTTGTCTGTCTTGATATGAAGAAATGAGGGACTCGAAGTGTTCTTTGTCTGCATCTGGAGGAACCATCTGTTCTGAGATTTTTCAGACAGCTCTTAAATATGTATATGGCTGCTTTAAAATCTATCCATACATAACTGATTCCACCCAGAGCCTTCTAACGACGTTCCCCTCTTCCCCTCCACCTTTCTGTGGAGTCTTGTTAATCTTATCTCATTCATATAATGTGGTTTTCACTCATATTCCTATAAAGTGTCATAATATCAAGATTGGGCTTAGACTTGCTTATTAGCTAATCTAAAGACAGCAACTGACGCTATTCTGTGGCTCTTCTAACTATCATAAATAATTGAAGGAACATGGAAAATCCAGTCGGCTCAGCCAATCCTGATGTCAGACTGTTGTTATTTTGAGACTCTATGTTGTCTCCCACATGGCTGCATAGGTTAGCACCATCACTTACATCACTAGGGTCCTTGGTTTGAACAGCTCAGCTGGAGCTTTTAGATTAGTTTACTCTCCCTGTATGTGTATTGGTCTCTCCAGTTTCTTCCAACAGTCCTAAGACATGCAGGTCAGAGTGAACGGAAAAACTAAAAATAGCCTCGAGGTGTGAATATTAAAGAGTTATAGCATGTGACATGAAGCTGATATACTGTAGGAGATGTGACTGCACACCAATGTCTACAGTACATGGTGTTACCGAAGCAGGGGCTAAACCTTCCACACTGCCGGAAAAACAACAAGACCTGCACTTGACACTGTTTTGTGAAAAAAAAGGGGATTGTTAAAGTAACTCGACTCTATAAAATGTCCACCTGGGACTTGTACACACCAGCAGATGCTGATAGCAGACAGCAGAACAGAAACCACTAACAATAAAAGACGGATCATCTTCTTCTTGTGTCATTTCATTTTCACAATTAACATTTCATGGCAGATTGCATCTGTTATTTAGCATCGACTCCTCCGACATGCCTTCGTTTGAGCTGTTTGCATGGGGTTATTCATTGCTGCAGAGTGTGTTGCCGGAAAATCTCAGTTTTGAGGAAGAAGGAAGGAGTCGGATTGACACTTCAAAGAGCGAAGTGAACGAATCAAAAGGAGCAGAGAGTGTAGGAGGGAAACAGGACACACCTTCATCACCAAGCAAGGATGAGTGCACAAACAATAATGGTTTCTCTTGAGAGACTTGAAATTGATGTTATATAAAACTCATCCCAATGCAAGCAAATAATATTCTCCTCATATTGTATTTTGTCATCCAGGCACGTTGTGTACTGGTAAAAGTCCTTGAGTTTGAATCTTTTTTTGAATCTTTCGTTATATTGTCTTTCAAAAACTAGAGGAGTCATTTGCCAAGTTCTGTATATTTTGTCAAAATATGGCATATCTGATTAAAACTCAGTGAAGTTGATAATGATAATTATCCACAGCAACAGATGGTAATGCAGCTGAGATCTCCAAACAGGATCGAATCCAAAGTGTTGTTTCCTAGACCGAGGACAAAACTTCACGATGAGAAATAAAGAGATGTCTTTCCTTTTTAGTGGAGGTTTTATGGCATATAGGCTCTTTATGTCCTTGTTGTGAGGTTACTATGGTAAAGCATTATGTAAGAGCAGAGGGTCTGTGTGACTCAGCTGGAGAGAGCTCAGTGTTATCACCCTCAAGAGTTCAATAAATACAGAGTTCAATATAACGTAAAGCTCAATAACGGTAACCAGTGTGTATTGCTCTGCTCAGCGCGATCCATTAAGTGCTAACAATGTGCAGAGTAAGTAAAGTGAGCTGTATAATACATTACACTCTAAATGCATGCATTTTTGCTGCCTATATCTAGAATTTTCCTGCCCTCCAAATGGTCTTGTTTCTCCCTAAAACAGCTCTGGATAGAAATGTGTCAGCTTTGAGAAGAAAACCTTTGAGTTTGTGATTTGTAAACTATCCGTTACTGACGCCGTGGTTTAATGTTAGTCCGGCTGCAGATATCCACAGCGTTGTGATATATAGCTCAGCGTCAGATTTCACCCGTTCACAACAACACAGCTGAATGCAGCATACATGATCAGGCTGTGTCCTGCATCAATACAATACCCCACAAACTGTTCACTGTGATAGAGAGCAACGATTGTGGTGAGCAGAAGATTTGCAGTGGGGATTGCCTTTTTGAATGTGTTTTACTGAAAAGGAGAAGACGCTATCTTCAATTTAAAGCTACAACAAGGTCATTTCATTTTGTGTCAATTTTAGCGGTCCCTGTGGACGACAGTGCTATTGTTTTCGAGCACCAGAGTCCCTTTACAAAACCTCTCATTTTACCGCAGCAGGGTCTGACAGTCTGCCCCGCCCCTGGTTCTGTTTTTTCCCTTGCCTTCCCTCCCTCCAGCAAGCCCAGCTATTTGGTGTCGGTGTCAGGCTCTGTAGCTATGCTCTAACCCCTTTAAGCATAACTATGAGTTTAACTTTGTCTTTACACGTGTAACACGCCATGACTACGTCAGCTGCTATTTAACCATTGTGACAGAAAGGGTTCTAAATGTTCAGTTTTAATAAATGTTTACACGTCTTCCTGTTTTAAAATGATCATAACATGTGTTTTGTGTCTGGTTTCATTGTACAGTAAGCATGTAGATTTCATTTGTTTGTTTGTGTGTGAAGACATGTCCGTGCATGTGAGCGTTTGTTTTGGCGTCTCAAGTGGTCCCTGGTCATGTTGTGAACCTTAGAAGCAGGCTGTAGTCCTGGCATCAAACCAATGTATGTTCTTCCCTCATTCATCATATTCCAACACGATGCTGTTCCAAAGTCTCTGTAATGTGCACTTCACTTGCAAAAAATGCTTTTGCAAAGAATGATCAAAACACGGCTCTAAGATCCGTCTCTGTCTCCCTCTTGTCTCTTTGCAGGGGAAGAGGAATAAGCCCGGGGTGGAGGCTGCCAGCTCTCCAGATTCTGTGAGAGGTCGAGGGGAAAATAAAGCCATCAAGTAGGTGTCAGGGAGGGTTTAGATGGAAGCATATGGAAATGATCTATGATGAGGTGATAGTATCGCATTTTAACAGCCGCCATTTGTGATTGGAAAGCTAATCTTGTAGCCTGAAATGGTCCACCATGAAATGATGCCCTGAAGACAGTGTTATATGGGTATATTTCTCATTTATCAAAGAGGTTGAATTATACGGTCTCTTCAGAACACAGTGGAGGAAAGTCACTTGTATATTCTGTTTGTATAAATCAAAGATCAAAAAGGCTTTACCTCCAAACGACATTTCTTTTAATTAGTTTTGAATATAAACTAACGCAAAAATGTAAACGCAGTAGTCACACATTATTACAGAACACTGAAACAATGTTATCTGCCGTTCAGTTGAAAACAGTATTTTCAAGAAATTGCTAAATTCCGAACATTCACAACTCTGTCTTTTTGAAATGACTATAAATGTGAACGGTGCTGCCATCTTGCATGGCTGTAGTTTTATTATTTTGGACTGTAATATTACCATTGGAAACAACCTTGAGAATTCATGTTGTTATTATAATTATCAATTGAATGACACTTTAAACCACTCATTTGTTGTTATTCTCTTTTCTTTTTCATATCCAATGTGTGTTTTTTCAATCGGCTGTTGTTTTTGTTGTATTCTGACTTTTCTGCCTCCTCTGTTTTATTTGTTTCCTCATCTCTGACAGAGTGATAAAGCGTGCAGGTCACTTCTTGTTTCTCCACTCAGGGTGTTTTTATCATGGTCCAACATTTCACGCTATCGGGTTTTTTGACATGCAAACTACAACAGACTTGTCTCCCTTTTATCCTGTGGAACCATATGAACCTTGTATTTCATGAACAATGTATCTCTGTTTAAAGTATAAAAAGGAACCTGTGGCCTGTTTTAGAATGTAAAACTTCTCTCCTCTGTCATGTCTTTCTTCTTTATAAGTGTCTTTGATTGCTTGGGACTCTCACCTGTCTTACCTCTCTCTCCCTCTCTCTCTCTCTAGCCACAATGATCTGGACAGAGACTTTTGGAACAACAACGACAGCAGCAACGTGCAACAGAGGTGGAGCTCCTACCCGCCCAAGGAGTTCCTCTTAAACATGTCTCCCTATGCTCCCTACGGAGACCCTCGCCTCACGCCCAAGTGAGTCTCAGTCATGGCTGGTAAGGGACCCTCAATCTGGGCAGGGCTGTAATGAACAGGGGCTTGTGTGCACCTTGGAAAAATCCCTCAAAGCTGTTTGATATAATACAAATTTGGCAATACTAGCACAGTAGGGATGTGTTTCGAACACTATTATCAACAATTTTAAAAAGTCTTGTGTTCGGCTATTTGTGTGCTTAAGTATCTGACAAATAGCACAAAATATACTCAGAATCAAAGGCCAGGGTTGATCAATATATCACTCTGAGCAGTGAAAAGGTCACATTTAATAGCCTGAAGGGGGTCAGAAAGCCTCATATTGTAATGCTGCCTGGCCACATGTCTTTTTAACAGAAGTCTCCTCTCATCCCTGGTAATCCTCATGTTTTTGCTCTCAGGCATGTCGACAGCGAGGTGGTGTTTAGTATGCACCGCTGGCCATGCAGCACCTGATAGAGATGTGCAGCACCATCCCTTAATATTGCTGTGATTCCTAGGACTGCCCTAACATTGACAGAAATTATGACCATTTTCCAAATGATCGCTTTTTGGTAGAATGACAGTTTTTCTGTCTGCCAACAGCCATACTAAATTATTGAAGTATATCTTATTTGAAAACCGGTTTTAAATCATAAATGTTTATAAGAAAGAGGATTACAGAGAATATGTTGGAGACCCTCCTTTTTTTGAGTCCCATTTGGTCGTTAAAGTCAAAAGTCAAAACATAAAATCTGGGAAATAACATTTTAGTTTGCTCTCGCACAGTGTACAGGGTGTACAAGTGAAAGGTTTGATAGCCCCATTCCCTACAGCCCTGCTGGCCTCATCAGACCCTATAGTTACCTCTCACCTACAGCCCATTGAGTGTTACCATGGAGACGGACAACCCTCAGGGAGCAGATCTCACTGTTTCAATTGAACCTTTTTATACAAGCCAGCCTCCGCTCCACCTATTGAAATCTGCTCGTTAGTTTGCTGTAGCAGACTTGACTTAAACGTAGACTTACCTAAACCATCAGGGGCGACTGTTGTTGATGTATCTTTTGCGTGGGTTAGTTTTAAAGGAATAGTTTGACGTTTTTGGGAGTTAGATGAGAAGATGGACACCAATCTCACACCTGTCTGTTAAATGTGAAGAGCTACAGCCAGCTTGCCGGTTAGCTTAGCTTAGCACAAAGACTTGAATCATAAGGAAACAGAGTAGGACGAGAAGCTCAACACCACTTCCTGTTTCTTATTCTGCATTGTTAAATATAAGGTATATAATATATGGCATGCTAGCTTTGCACAAAGCCGACCCTGTAAGTTACTGAATATTAGCACTTTAGTTTTTAGTGCTTACAATTAGTGAGGTTAAGAGGTGCTGGTAGACCTTGTGATTCCTGTCTTTGTGCTCCGCTAAGCTAACCGGCAGCTAGCTTCACATTTGGTATGCGAGTGGTGTGTGATCTTCTTATCTAACTTTCCACCAAAAAAACTTTCCCAAAATGTTTAACTGTTACTTTAATAGGGTGGTTTCTGTTTTACTTTATTTTACTGTTGTTTTCTGTGTGTGTGTGTGTGTGATGCGTGTGTTTGTGTGTGTGTGTGTGTGTGTGTGTGTGTGTGTGTGTGCAAAGTTGTACGTGTGTTTTGACTCCTCTCACCTCTTCCTCCACTCGCTCCGTGTTTTCTGCTCATTTGTTGTCACTACTCCCACTATCACTCATAGTACTGTAAGTGCTTTACGGCTACCTAATAGCCCTCCTGAGTCTGGTCTCCTGAGCCCTGTTCCAGAAATAGAGACACAGCCTCTGCTGTGTACATTACAGCAATTAAGAGTTTTGGTGCTATAGCGTCTGTTTCATATCAACCTCCATTCCATCATTTAGATGCATCTCACACGTCCCCGTGGCATTAAGTGAACCTGTTCATTCCCATCCTCTCTAATTACAACTCACTTGACTCTTTTAAAACCACGGGGTGATCAATTATCTGTGCAGTGATGTTGAAACTATTGTAAGAATCAGTGAGCGGCAGCGACTGTTGTGATTGCATTGCGTTATGTTATTGAGATAATTATTAATATTTGCGCTGCATTTAATCGGCTGATGATAGTGCCATTTCTGAGTCAACCCTTTCTCACTCCTTACTGTCGAGATGATGAAGCTTTAGGCAGGTTTGTTTGTTATCATCTTTCAAGCTCAGAGGCAATTCAAAGTGCTTTAGATAAGGTGAATAAATGCATTAGATCAACATTTAAAAACACAATGAAAGGGAAAAAATAAAATAAAATACAATACATTTACAAAAAAAAAGAGACCAAACAACAGTTATGGTGTAGTTTCAGTGCAGTAATATTTCTCCCAAAGGAAAATAAAAGTGCTGTAGAGAAATTATTCGTATTCATAGGAGAGTTTTTATGGTGCTGATGAATTGTATGTGAGAATATGGACAGGTTAATCACAACAGTAGCCAAGATAGCCACGAAAATATCTCATTGTTGAGTGAGAAGTCATTCATTTTACCGTCAGGCTACACTCAGTGTCTAAATGTTGTGCAGCTGTGTGTTGTGTGGTTTGTCCTCACTCAGTAGAAGGTCCCTGTACTGAAGTCGACGTTCTGTCTCGTCACTGTGACGTCTCAAGTCGAGGTCAGGGGTGGGTTAGGCGGCGCCATTTTAATATGAAAATGTTTTGCACAAGCTCATTAGATAAACGGGCTTTTTGTTTTTATTGTGAGCTGCAGGTGAGCTGCTGTGAGATTAGAGACATTAGTGCTCTGTTATCATCACGTGCATCTTAAACAATCTGAAGATCTGAAGACCTGCTGCATCCCCGCACTCCTAAAGCTCTTTGGCCTATTTCTCACCAGAATTACTTTCACTGATTTTAGTGAAAGTGAAAAGCTTCAATAAGAAAAAGTTCCCTTAAGGCAAAGGCTCTTTACTTTGCTTGTATTTTGCATTATACAACTGAATTTGGCATTACAAGTTGTCTTAATAAAAACGAATCAAGTAATACGTACGCCATCAATACTGTACAACTTTGAATAGAACTATTGCACTTTTGGAGATATAGTATGTGTCTCAGTCAAGTGTCCACAGAAAAGACTCTTCAAAACTCTTCACTGCTTTTTACTGACTGAGGAGTAGTGGCTCCTCACAGTTGTCGTTGCATACTGGACACTTGTGGCTGGACGGACGGCTCACAAAGTGTCTCACTCACCAGTTTGTCTAACTGTACTGATGAATCTTTTGCTTTCCGGCTCTGTACGTCTGTGCGTCTGTCTCTCGTCTGTCCGTCTCTCTCTCTCTCCCTCCTCTTTGTATCCTGGTCCGTTCTTTCTGTCTGTCCGTGTTTCTTTGTCTCTGATCAACCCGACTGCTCCTCCCAGTGGGGCCGTGGATAAGGGTGGGCAGGGAGGTGCTGGACCCTCGCCGGGGGCCAGTGACAGCGGGGGTGGCGCTTGCTCTGGGTCTGGGGCTGGGCCCAGTCGCAGTGACAGCATTCGAAGCATGGTGATGGGGGGCAGCAAGGCCGGGCGCTGGCAGACGGTCCAGAGCCACATGTATGCCGGAGGTCTACGGTTTGGCAAGTGAGTGGCGCATGGTGACAGGGGGCACGCATGAGGGGCCACAGGGGGCACAACAACAGCATGGTGTGAATAGGAAGGAAGAGTGTGAGTTTGTAAACACAGTGAATGGCCTTGTTGCATGTACACTTCAAGAAGGACATCAGCAGAAGCTATTTCTGACACCATGATGAAGATAATGGAAGGACAGGCTGGAAGAGAAGCCAGCTGCTTTGCAGGGTGTACCTGCGATGCTTGAGTAACTGTCGCTTGAAGTCTCTCGACTACAGAGAGCTTCGTCACTCATAAACAAATACCATTTTCATGTCAGCTGCCAAACCTCCACCAGCTGGTGTCAGGGCAGCCTCAGACAATGCTGTTCCTCTGCAGCCTCCAATTTATTGAAGGCTCCGACAGTTTCAAGAATCTCAAACAAAACAGATGCTCACCGAGAATCTTCAAAGATGGCGTGCTTGTTCATTCGAAGTAACAGCTTTTTAAATTTAGAGTGGGTTGCATAAACAGCGGGAGAGCAGTTTTATTAGGCCATGAGAGAAAAAGAACCCCTTTCACTGTGCATCAACCTCTGCAAACGGCTCAGAAGGTGTTTGTTTTTTGCCAATTGGCTAATATTCAACATGATCAGCTGATAGTGTACACAAAAACAACTAAAAATGTAGTGATTGTTTGAACTTCCACTGTGATTCTAAGATCCCTGAAAATGTAAAAGTATAAAATATTTCACAAAAAAATTAACAATCCTTGTAGAAAAGCCTGACAAAATAGTTTTTTGTGTCTATGCTCCCAGTGTCCTTTGTTCCCCAGTTCCATATTCAGTTAACACACATTAAGTAAACTTTTCAAAAGGTTTTATGTTGTCAGAGACTCAATGTCCCTGTGTTCAACTCCACGCAGTGTTTCCTTAGATGAGTTCCCATAATTCCCCTTGTCACATTAAGCAAATAGAGCGAGGGAACATCTTTTTCAGGTTCCCGTTGTGTGCTAGAGTTGGGGAACCAGCCCGTTCTAATTTCCAGGCTGTAAAAAACGTACTTATTTAACCCAAACCAACATCGTTTCCCAAACCTAACATAGTAGTTTTGTTGCCTAAACCTAAGTGACACCAAGGGGTCCCGGCCAAGTGTCCATATGTGACAATTTGGGAATGAGAACAGGTTGGGGGAACATAGGACCCTGGGATCATAGGAATTACCCCATATTGGAAGGCAGAATATGCTTTTCATCCATTTGTTTCCCAAAAATCATCTTGTGACCACTCAAATTCATTTTGCAGCACCTCTGGAGGTCACAATCCCAAGCTTGGGAACCACTGCGTCCCTTTCGTTTAGCTCAGCTCTTACCTTTGGGCAGCTGATCACAGCACATAAATCACACAATCAGTATCGCCACCTTCCCAGAGCAAAGTGGCTGTAGACAAACATTTAGCCTCCTGATCTCCAGCTGCGCAGAATTTGCTCTATATTAAAATATGAATCTGTATATATGACGTATGTGAGTTGTATGAGGAAAAACAAATGGTGATTGATAAAAGCTGCATATTTTTGCACATTGAAGAGATAATGAATAATAAATATAAGATCTCTCTGTATGTAAATCGTAACCCAGATAATAAGTCTCTTGTACTGTATCGCCTAAAGTTCATTCGGTGAATCTAGAGCAAAATATATTTGAATAGATTAATAAACAATTGTAGTGTGCAGATTTACAGTGGGTTTACAATAAAAGACATCCAATTCTTTCATTCCTTCATCTTTAGTCAGCTTTGTATCTATAATACTATGTGTCTTTGTTATGATGCGGTAGCTCGATAAGAAATAAGAGAGCAAAACTCTGCCGTCAGAATTGGTATTTATAGACATTATAAATCGCTTCTATTCATAATGAATGAATCATTCTTCATTTTTGACAGATTTTCGCAAAGTTAAAAAAAATCTTATGCTGGTACAGTATGTGGCTTTTTAACAACATGACAATTAGACTTGCAAAATAATTTTTGAATTAGAATTTGAAATGCATTATTCTCCTCTCCTGTCACTCCTTCTTTCAGATCTACCTGTATTTCCATTTCTTCTCTGGAATTGGTTTCTATTTTGGGGCATTTACCTCTCCACTCTCTCTCTCTCTCTCTCTCTCTCTCTCGTTCACTCCGTTAGTATTTCTTCTCTCGCTCTCTTCTTCACCCTCCTCAATTTTCTCTAATTACAAAATCATTCAAGGTTTACAGTCATCTTAATTGACTTTCAAGCAAGAAGAAATGTGAAAATAACCCTCTAAGTCAGTAATAGAATACAGCAGATGAAGAGGGCTCGTGCTCAGAGAATATGAATGACTGGTGCTGGCGCTTTACAGACATATACAGAGGACAATAAAGATGCGCAGCTCCTGAAAGCACGAGTAGATACAACAATCGATGAAACCTTTTTAAAGTGAGTAAATTCTTTGCCAGTTTTGTAACACTGAGCAGACTGGCGAGATGAATTAGCACATGGACCGGCTTCCAGCTCTCTGGCCTAATGCCACCATGAATCCCGCCAGATGTATTGATTCATCATGATGTCAGTTATGATAACATGTTTGTCGGATGCAGAAATATTCTCTCTGTGTGTGCCACTGGATGCTTTCTATTTATCCTGCAAGCACGCTTGCACTTAAACACTTGACTCTGCTATACAGTAGCTGCATTGTTTGGTTTATGTGCTCGGATAACAATAGTTCCTGTGTCATGTGTTGCAAAGCGGTTAATGCCTTTCCTTTTATTTTTCATTACATTACATCCTGTCGTAGATCTGGAGATAAGATTAATGACATGAAACTATGTATAGCGTTTGAACTTATTTGAGGATGAATGAGCATGAATATGATTGAGTCAGCTCCAAATGTACGTGCACAGAGCCTTCAGTGATAGAAAACAAATATTAGAAAAACATTATGACATCTTTCATACAGAGTGACAAAGTGTGAGGAGCCACTGTAAAAATGTTTCAGTTTTCCTTATCGCTTGTCAACGGAGTCTAATGGATAATTCTACGATCATAGCTTTATCTTATGGCCATTGTGTCTTTACCGTGTCAGTTTAGTATGACGGCAGGCTCTAGAAACAACGATACCCATGAGCCTCAGCTGCAGTAGCTACAGAGAAGAAGCCAGTCAGAGGTGCAAATCAGAGCTGTAGCAAAATCAAAACACTTTCTCTGTTGCGTTTGAGAACAAAACAACGTGCCAACATTTGCAAAGAATCCCAAAATGATAGAATCTAAAAAATAAAAAAGATTTTTTTTTGTATATTTCTTATAGTCATAGTTGACTTCTCTAGTTAGCGTTTTAGCGATCATCTTTGCTCATCTTTTGTTCTGATGATTCAACTTGGAGTTGTATCTTAACCTTGGAAGTGCTCCAACTAACAGTTGCCCAATGTTGTCTCTGCAGAAAATAAGCCAGACTTTTACCTCTGGAGCCCTAAAATCTCTCCTCTCACCTCAAAACTCTATAATACGTCTACCCAACAGAAATGCAGCAAATGACATTAATTCACATTTATTCAGATACAATATTATGCACAAGTAAATAAACATTCCCTTCAAAGCCTGTCCTCAGGAAAGACTTAATGGCGTGCAATATTTGAGAGAGTGTGTGTGTGTATGTGAGAAAGCCTGCATGCATGGGTGCATGTATATGAGCTCTGCCTTGTATTTACTTGATCCAGCATTGCTCCGCTTCTCAGGGGTCTTGTCTCCTGGCTCTCCAGCAGAGTTAGAGCTGAGTTAATACTAAAGAACCAGCGCTAACACAACTCAAGTCCAGGCAGTAAATCCTCCCTCACAGCATTAGCTCCAGACAGAGCTGTTTAGCACAAGCTTACAGCTATCAGGCAGCGCAGTGATTGAAGGGTGGATAAGCGGAGAAGCATTATTGCATGATTGTAAGAGTAGCAGACCGGTAATTAGAGAGCAGGCTTAAAGAAGGGTGATTGGAGGTGGTGTGTCGATGGACTGATGTGAGGGCTGAGGGTGGAGAAAAGATGAATGGACAGAGGAGATGGAGAGCAGCTGAGCTCAGAAGTAGGAAGGTAATGGGAAGAGTGGGAAGGGAAAACAGAGCAGGAGCAGACAGGACCTTAGAGAGAGACTGGTGGAAGCAAAAGGCAAGAAGCTAGAAGTAGGTCAAGGCTAATTAAGGGAAGAGGTAACGTACAGAAAGAATTAAGAGCTGCAGATGGAGAACAGAGACTCAAGTTAAGTAATAATGATACTTTAACTTCAGCTTGAGTTTGATTCCACTTACACTGCAGAGGTTTGTTTTGACACCAGTTTGAAGAACAATGATTGAATGTTTACATATTGCATGCCAACTCATCTAGGCATTCATACACTGTCATGCAGCATAAGCTTGAAATTCTACGCAGTTGTTTTCATACAGATGTTAAACAGTTATCTTAAGCTTTTTGACAACTCTGTTCTTCTTTCTCTCCCTCCTCTCTCCCTCTTTCACTGATCTTCTTTGTTGTTTGTTCTCTCTTGATCCCTTCTGACTTGGATATTCACTGCGAACACTGTGTTCCCACATTTCAATCTGTGCTGTATGTTTTTGCCATTTTTATCTTCTGCATCATCTTTTTTATATCATATCATATATTTAGATTTTTGCTTTCATCTCTTCTAAATCCTTTTTAAATCTACCTGCCCTGTCCTGTATGTCTCCTGTTATCTCTAACTCCGATGTCTTCCTTGTTGTATCTGTCTCTGTCCTCGGCGCTCCCATGTGTCGGCTTAGTTTCGGGGACGCTTCCCTCTCGTCTGCTTCCACCCTGGAGCACATCCCGTCCTCCGCCGTGGGGCGCCCTCGGCCCTTGGTCCGGCAGCAGAGCCTCCAACAGCCCCTCACTCACCAGCCCCCTCCGGGCCCTAACGACCCCCCAGTCACCTCACAGAGCCTGGGCCAGCTGCACACAGGCCCAGGCGGCGGGGGCCACCGCGGTGGCCCGCGCGGGGTCCGGGGGAGTCCGGCTGGAGCCTCCAGGTACAGAGGTGCAGGGGCAGGTCGATCGAGGTCAAATCCTGGCAGCTGGGATCACATGATGGAGCAGATACGCCACAGAGGCCTGGATGTCAAGTCGTTCTTGTGAGTGTCATGAGGTTTTCTACTCTGGCAAATGCTGCTTTCTTTGCAAAACGTAAAACGTTAAAATGTTGTTGAGGCTTTGCAGGAGATACCGATTCAAGTCAACTGTGGTCATTTTTTCAGGTTGTAGTTTGTTCATGTTGATGTCTGTGTCAGATGTGACAGATTTTACTACATTATGCACATTAATAGATAATCATGTCCATGTGTCCGCCATCAGTAGGTCATATTGTCTTCTCTCAGACACACGCTCTGTGAGTATGCTGCATAGTGATCTTTGGAAGGCCATCCAGTCCTTTGTTTCTTTGTCTTGTATGGTTGAGGGGATTGATACGCTTGTTTCTGTTTGTGAGCACTGTTAATTGAAGACAGACCGCTGAATGCAGAGGTTTACAGGATATAACATATAAATACTATCATATATGTAACAAGTGTATTGTATTGCAAATACCTAGTAACTCTAGAAGATCTTAAGAAAATCAAACTTATTTGTAACTTATTTTCAAAAAGGTTTCATGAAACCAAGCTTCACAGAATGGTCTTCTCTATTATTCTCATGTGTGTATCATCACAACATGAACTGCACAGTTGTAAGGTTATTCTCCTCTACCGTGGACGATGTATGAAGCAGTGTAAACAGCTCGGCAGCAGTGGAAAGTTGTTAAAAATACTAATACCTAAACATCTTTAGGAACACACCGTCACTGTCTACATACTGTGGACTTGATCCATAGCCTCACAAGAACTAGAAACAAAAACGATAGAAGTATCCTCTCACCCTACAGTTAGCAAAGATCGTTACGGTTTTCTGATCCATTCACTCCTGAGTTGGATGGCTGCTGGTGTGGGCGAAAGCTACTCATAGCTTGAGATACGGAGCACGAAGAGCTCTCCTCCTTCGCTTGCTTTTAATGAATTACAGATGATGTGCTCCACAAAGCAGCATCACGTAAACACACACAGCTCTACACTCCTGTACTTTTTGTTGTCTTCCCTGCCTATGTGAATCATCATTCAAATAAGGCTGGGCACATATATAGGGAGCCGTTGACCCTGAGGGGGGGGAACACTTGTGATCGGTGGGGTATGAACAACCAAATGCATCAGTTTCACCTTCCACGTGTGTCCGTGTCTGTCACACCGTGTGGCACCTGAACCACCCCGCTTACATTTCAGATCAATAGAGCTGGTGTAGGTGGTAATGATTTCAGAAAACCCTCTGTGTTGGAGTGCGCGTGTCTTTTTTGGACATCTATACAAACCCATTCAACTTATCGACAGGCGCCATGTTGGTACTGTTTACACATCCCCAGTGGTCTCTCAAGTGCTAATGCGCTCCTCTTGTTGTCGATATTGCTTCAACAAACAGCCTCTTGTTAAGAAGGGAATGCACTTAAAGCACATACAGGCTGGAAAATCAGATCATAAGTGTGACATATGGAGAGATGAGAGGAAGAAGATCGGAAGAAAAATGAGGAGAAACTGATGAAACTTGACAAACAATCTGTCACAGGCTAATAAGGATGACATAATCTGTTGATCATATTGCCATTTGAGGAGACTTCTTAGCTATGTGTAAAATTACACATGTATTAGGCTTAGCTTTGCAGAATTTAAACATAATGAAAGAAGTTTTGATCACTGAGAGCCATTTCTCAATTTGTTTTCTCCTGAAATAAAACATCGAGTAATTATCAACCTTCTGAGACCGCTGCTAATCCGCAAAATAAAAGTAGAGAATTGCGCTAAATGTTTTATAATTCTGTCTTAAAATTGTCCATCAGGCGAAGGTTGAAGATTAACAAAATCATCAGAATTGCCCTTTAAGAAATGACTGTGGTAAAGTAAATTCATAAAGGTTGTCCTTGGATCAGCACGCTATGTTAGGGGCTGTATAAAGAGGAAAAGAGGAAAAGAGCACGGTAGAGACAGAGAGGAAAGTATGAGAAGCCACCAGAATAGTGTAAATATGTGCTTACATATGGGTTGTTATTTAGGACTGTGAATTACAAGGTTGGTTGTGGGCAATTGTTTATTTGTTAAGGTCATTGTTTGCATTGCCTCTTGAATTCACGGTGCAGCACACTTCATTAAGATATAATTTAAATGACCTCAGGTATGTTAAGAGGGGAATGAGAGCTGAAAATCAACTTGATATGTTTCTTTGTTGCAGGTTTTTGTTAAGGCAACCTCAATTGTCACGGATTTCTTTCGCTTTTTCTTCATTTTTTTTTCAGCATTTCATTTCATTGCCTCTATTTTTTTTGTTCTGTGACTCAATCCAAACCCCTTCTTTTGGGTTTTTGCTTTTCTATTTTTACACATGTATTATTCTAGGAAACAGATAACAGAGGATGATAAAGCCGTGGAGGCATCAGTGGTTCTAAGCCTTTCTGCTAATGATGCTCATTTCAGCCAAACACATTCAATGAATACCTGCAGTGGATTTAAAAGAAATACTCCTGAGAAATTGTTTCTTGTAGGAAAGTGCACTGTTCACTGATGCATTTTACAACCTCATATATTGTAAAGATGAATTATAGGAAAATGCACTTAAAGCACATGTTGACCCATGATGAATATCCCTGGTATCATCCAATGTATTTTAATTAGATACGGTATGCTCTAAAATACATACAACATCATGCCAGTGTTAAAAAAACTAAAGAAAGAATCAATTCAGCGAAATCACCTGATTCTGATACTAATGTCACAGCGGTCGGTACATTAAGTAATCAGGCACCCCACATTATCCATAACGTGAGAGTGACACTTCAAAGGTTGGGTGGCTTTTAATAGCACACTCTCAAGAGTGTGCTATTAGAGTGTGCAACTCACAGAGTTGGTTAAGGGAGTGGTGAAGAAAAAAACAGTCTTTACATCTCATTTCAGCGATAGCAGATCAGTTTTCAGACCTGTAATGCAGTCTAACTCACTAATACAAGAAAAGAGAGAAAAGAAAGCTGCATTAATGATTTGCGTAAAGGGCCATTACTGATAATGACAGTGGCAGATTGTGTTTGAATGAATACCCGTCGCAGATAAAACCGTATTAACTTTGGACGAATTGAAAGTTTAATGTTAGTATTAGTCTAGTATAGAATAGCATACACAATGGCAAACCATGCATGCAGTAAAGTGTTACTCAAGCGTCGATAAAGTCTGTATTGTGATCTTAATTTACTCCATAGAACACAGCTGTAGTTGAGATGCGCTGCAGTGTTAGGTGTGCATTAAGTATTTGTATAAATTAAATAGTGTCCTCACAACAGTCTACCACCTTCCTCCCACTCTCTCTTTGTACGTGAAATGAATGTGTGCTGTGCGGTGTGTTTCTGTCACTACCCGTTTGTTTCTTTGTGTATGTTGGAGTGTGTGTGTGTGTGTGTGTGTATGTGTGTATGTGTCCCTGTGCCGATTTGTCTACACACCTGTGTGGTCTTGTGATGTCTTGTTTGTCTGTGTGTCCAGTGAGGGGAAGATGGTTGTTCTGTCTCTAGCAATCGGGCTGGCTGAACAGGATGACTTTGCCAACCTCCCAGATCTGCAGGAAGCGCCAGCAAGCAAAGAAAACGAAACCACACCAGAAAAGAGGTAATGAGAGAACTAGAGAGAAGTTGAGAATTCGTTATGCAAGTAGATGAGGTAGCTGTTTGTCGTATAGTGGAGAGGTATGCAATGATGTAATGTCGTGCAATTTGAAAGTGTTTGCAGCACTTTTTATCCCTGTTTTGTTGATGTTCTGGTCCAGAGTGACATGAAAGATCAAAAGTTATGTCTGAAATGGTGAAGTCATTATGAAAAACAATATAGACGACACATTTCAAAATTAAAAAATATTCCATCTAAAAATATATGATTTGAAAAATCTTTACCTCTTGTTTGCTTGTGCTCAATATTTTTTTGGCAATTTATAAAAATACTGATGTCATTAGTGTCGCCCAATCTAAGCCTCCATTTCCCCCTCAAATGTTATTTATGTTTCAAAGTCTTCTCTACACTGCCAGAAATATACGTCTGATGGACAAATCTCCATGTGAGATCTTCTGTTGATGCAATTATTTGCAAATCAGTCCTTCAGGCCATTAAAGCATGACATGGCCTTGGTATTATGGCACTGCTTGATACTGCTAGATTAGTTGCTTTTCTCTACCTCTAATCACAATGTTTTTCTGAAACTTCCAACACTGAACTAAAGACTCAGCTGTTTGTTTTCCTTTTTGATATTATGTTCAGCTTCATGTTCACCACATCTTAGGTCCACTTGGTCCTTTTTTCATGTCCTCTATCTGTGTTCTTCATCCAGACCTTTTGAAAGGCTTATCTGCAGCTCTGTACTGTTCGATACTGTGAGTCGCAGGCACAGGAGAAGGGCACCCTCATTATTTAGTAGTGAGGTTCCTCAGATGGAACACATGTCTAAAAATATGCTAACCTCTCATCTCCCAGTCATCTCAGAGCAGCTGTCAGACACTAACACAATCTCTCAGCTGGTGAACAAAGGACTAAACCGGCTGCCCTCTTATCATATCAGAGTGTTTGAGGGATAAAGTGCCTAACCCGCTGTTTTCACACTAGTAGGCTGCGGATGAACCTGGGTGTAGTCCCACATAACAAGTTTTCTCAAAACGTCTCTGCAGTGCATCCAGGTTCTAACTAGGTCATCTCAGATTTTATTTTTTTGTTGAGAAAAAATAGCAGTCTGTCTCGGAAGAAAACAACATTTGTCTTGTTTTTGATGTTATTGCAACAATTAGGACCTTTTTTATGCTTTTGAAATTGAATTTAAAATGGGGGTCAGTCAGGGGATGAGGACCAGCTACCTCTTGTCCCTCCCATCCTTCTCTCCCCCTCTCACTGTCTGGAGGTCTGTCAAGCACCTAACTGTAGTCACAGCCAGCCAGTGAGCCTCTACCCCGAGGGGTCGCGTGGGCCAATTCTCCAAGTGTCCGTCCTTCCACAACTAATAAGAGCTCTCCATCATCATCTCTGTCCGTCTCTCTCATCTCTGTGCCTCTGTAAGCTCCCTGGGCCCGTCTGCCGGCTTGCTCCCGGCCGTTTTCATGGAGCCCAGCAGACTGAGAACGATGTAACAGGATGATCCGGCCAAGAATATATGTGATGAGACGAGACGTTGTCAGACAGTGAAAGAGAGACACAAAGAGTGGGAAACCTTTGCTCTCAGCTTTCTAGAGAAATATGCTATAAGCTAAAAATAGACAGTCCTCTAGAGGTTTGGGATTCGGTTGTTTTATTAATGAAATCAAATACAGCTCGCGGCACAAATATCTACAAACACCAAATCTGATCATAGAGATATGATTGGATAAAAGCCGTGTGCGCTTTGTATTACGTTAAGTCTAAATATGGACGGTAAACAATCAGACCAAGTGGAACTCCTGCTTTTAGAGATTTAGCCATTTATAGGGCTGCATAGGCTCATTTTTAGGTTCATACTTATATTTTGGGTTTCTGCTAGAACATGTTTACATGCTTCAAGTTGAAAAACACTTTATTTTTCTCATAACATCTGTCTGAAACGCTCCGTTATAGCACCTGTCTCTTTAAATTCCCCTACCGAAAAAGCCCGGCCTGCTCAGATTGGTTTGCATTTTCCTGTCTTTCGCATATCTGCGCTGTCGCCATCTTTACAGTGTCGCCGCAGCCGTGGACTTACTGTGTGTGTCAACTAACTGGAGTTTAGTGGCACTTCTACCGTTGACTGTGTAGTTGTGACATCAAAACCTTACGGATGTCGTGACGGCTCATTCAGAAGGCCCTGCTTCTGAATACGGGCTGTGAGCATTTCTCTGTGGATTGAGCATTTAAATACTTTCTTAGTATTTATACAGTACCTAAACCTGCTTTATAATATATGGGACCTTTAACAGATATTTTTTGGCCACTTGGGGGCAGCTGAACAAGCTGTAAACACAACATTGACATTGTTATGGTGAACATGTTAGCAAACAGTGGCTCTGTTTTCCACTCCACCAACAGCTGAGAGAAATATTTGGGTATTTAGGTGCTAAATGCTTAATTATGTTCACCAGCTAGTTGCTAATTTTGCCTGGCTGTGGTTTGGTGCTGAGCAGATAATGTGCAGTGGGTTATTGGAGCCTTTTCACTGAAAACAGCTGAATGCTGCTGCTGGAAACAAGGTTGATGAAAGCAGTGAGACAGAACCAAAACATAACATTTTTGGGGCTGTACAATTAAAACGATGAGCTAAAGAGGCTAAAAAGGAAACTAGTTGGTGATACTTCTGTGTCAGTTCATCACTACCAGCAATCTCTTTCACATTTCGCACATTACTCCATTGTTGTTGTAAAAAACAAATGTTGATTAATGCAGCTTGAATGTTTTTTTGGAAATCAATCACTATTCACAGGTGCCAGGAGACTATGTGTCAGGAATCATACTTACCTCATAAAACAGTGGTTTTGTATCCCTTGTTCAAAGTAAAATATGCTTAAATAGGTGTAGAGATATATGACTTGTCAAATATATTGTGAGTTTGTAGATCAGTGGTTATATGCGGGCAGACACTGCAGTGGTGTACAATTAGACTCTGAGAAATGCTCCTCAAAGCTTGCAACATAACATTGAGATATGATCTATTTTCACCGCCTGTAACTCATTTACAACCTAAAACCAAATACACTGAACAAAACGCTTTTGTTTTTTGCTCTCATTTTTCTTTCCTTTTTTTTTTCTATGCACACCAAAGACTCGCAAATTTTGTTCACAAATTGGATCGGTGTGTATGTCAGCCTGTTCCAATTTCTGCCATTATCCAACAACTTTGCACAGTCATTCAAGAGGAGTGGGCATCATTCCACAATCAACAACCTGATCAACTCCATGCCAGAGAAATGTGTCGCACTGCGTGAAGCAAATGGTGGTCACACAAGATACTTTTTGGGGGTGTATGCGACAAAAAAATGCATTTCTAGTCATGTGAAATCCAAATAAATGTCCACCCCCCAAGATAAACCTTCAAATCTTAGACTGGCCTTGTATTGTAACCGAGCCAAAGACGCACCTGTATACTAACGATGCTGTTTAATCAGCATCTTGATTAGCCACACCTGTCAGGTGGATGGGTAATCCTGTTGCTCACTAACAAAGTTTTAGAGAAACAAGCCTTTTGTGTGCATAGAAAAAGTCTGAGATATTTCATTTCATCACGTGAAAAATGGGAACAAAAACAAAAGTGTTGCGTTTTCTGTTCACTGCACTTGCAGAAGAGCCTGTTTTCATCAATGACAGCTGAACTCACATGCAGATTGCTGAGTAAAATCATCCCTGCTTGCTGAACAAATTTACTGAGTTCATTATATCTTCAGTGTGTTGTGTTTGTGTGTAAAGTTTAATGTTAATCTGTGATTTGGGATGCAGAAATAGTCCAAGCTGTTGTCGACAGCAGCTGTCTTGTACTTATTACATGTTAGAGATGAAATCCCAGAAGACACCAATTCAGCTGTGATTACAGTTAATTATATTATTGTCAAAGGACACATTTGGTTTCTCGCTGATCTGTTATCTACAGACAAAGCCAGTATTTTCTGGCTATGCGCTAAGTGAAAGGTCCTCCAATCTCCTATGTGCGTCTTGTTATGTAAGTCAGTTTGGGTCCCTGTGGTAGGCCGGTCAAAGCCCTGCGGTGGACCGGACATAATCACCCACCTGCAGATAACTATGATGGAAGCTCTGAAGCTGCTGTTGCACGGCGGAGCTGAATCTTAATGAGCTCAGAGATTCGCCAACCACAGAGACGCAATAAAGAAATGAATATGAATAAACCCAAAAGAGCCCACTGGCCCCGGAAAACCTCCACTCTGAGCACCGAGTTTGTAAAAGTTGTAAAATGTGCAACGCTTTCTGAAATGGCGCATTTCAAAGTCTGCTTCCATTCAATGTAAACCAAGCATACATTGTGTTCACACAGACTGTTAATGGGACGTTCAAATATCGGTTGCGGACCACTCTGAATGAGGTCTAGAATATGGTAATATACTTATACATGCGTTGCTTTAACCATGTCCTACAATATATCACTGAAACTGAGATATTTGTTATATTTTCAAAGTCCTGGTGTGGTATAATACACTAGGTGCTTTCAGTGTGAATGACCATTCATAACTTTTAAATGAGAAACACGCACCATGTTAACACAAAAAAATGTACGCTTGAGAGAAGCTGGAAACTCTTGTGGGGAAGAAAGAGACAAAACTCGCAGGCATCATTGTTTGGATGAATGTCAAACAGCATTTATATAGATTCGATTATGAGTAAAAAGAATAAGCTCCCACACACTGTCAACACTTACAGTAAATTTCAAGGACTACGTTATGCTAAACTGAATCATGTTTGATGATGCTGTTGATTACTTATACTCACAGAAATAATATAGAAAATAACATTTCTATGCTCATACTCTGTGGGAATGTATCCCTTCTGCAGGGATGCAAAGTTTCTTCTTCTTGTTTCTTGGCTGAATTGATTGCATTTTTTTTAGGTC
The DNA here is from genome assembly GCF_050575085.1 of Anarhichas minor. Taxonomy (NCBI): domain Eukaryota; kingdom Metazoa; phylum Chordata; class Actinopteri; order Perciformes; family Anarhichadidae; genus Anarhichas; species Anarhichas minor. Next base: position 996,228 of record NW_027466488.1, read on the forward strand.
TGCAGTTTCCCTCGGCTCTATTAAGCAGCTGTCTTTCAGCTCATTGTTTTGGTTTTACGGCTCACAACATTGTTTTGCTTCACTCTCATCACCCTCATTTCAGCTGTTTGAAAAAAAGAAAATTGTTTTAATTTTTAATCAGGCAGTCTGACTGAGATTTAGATCTCATTTTCAAAAGACAACGGAGAACAAGAAACCTTCATATGAATATAATCAGCAGAACAGAAACCATACAAATACACAATAAACAAGAATTACAAAAATTACAATAATCATAAGAAAGACATCAGATATTAAAGTCTCCAAGGGGAATGGAGGACTCCAGTTTGAAACTCCAGTTATGCCAACATCACTGCGTACATGAGGGATATCTAAGGTAAAGTAGTTACTGGATCGTGTGGTTCCTATAGATTTCAATGACAGAAGAGATGCGATGTAGTTTGGAAGCTTCAACAGTAGAGCTTTACAAATGAATAACATGAGATGGCTATTTCTTCTTGACTGTAAGGACGTCCATTCAACCGTGTGATCCAGAGAACAATGATGAGTCTGATATTTGTCATTTGTGATAAAGCGTAATGTAATACGATACACAGCGTTTCACAGCTGAAGTGTTGATGGGGCAGCATGATGATACAGAATATCTCCATAGTCAAGGACAGACGTGAAGGTTGACTGCACAATACTTTTACGGTTGGAAGAAGACAGACGTCCTTCAATTATGTACAAGAAGCCAAGTTTGATTTTTAATTTTTGAATCAAATGCTAAATATGAATTTTGAATGAAGGTCTGCTGTCGTGTCAGAATTCATGACTCAGCAAGAGTAATGTGAGTGCCATTTAAAGTTTAAATGGCAGGAAAGTCAGTGTCACTGGTGGAGGTAGGGATTACCATGTACTCTGTCTTTAAAACTATTCTGGTGAACATAGTGCAGCATTTAGCATATAGTGCACCTATATATTATAAATAACATAACTTATATTCGCTAAGCTATTAAGTAGCACCCAAAGTCAAAACAGAAACATTTTTAGTAGATTTTCATTTGGTTAGAGAATAAAGAAGATGAGAATAAACACGGTTCTCTGTACGACATTCAGAGCATAATAAGATAGAGCGGAGTAATGTCTACCTGAGATGACGATTAAGTCACTCTCCATCTGTGTTTTGGTGTTTTGTAGTCGGAGCTTCTCTGTGGTTTGTTTTCATAACCGGGCCGGTTTGTGCGTGCATTTTGGTGCATTTGAGTGTCTCTGTTGCGTCTCACTGACTAGCTAATGGCCGCCACTCTGCACTGCACCTGTTACCACTGACAACACCGCCTGGACCCACAGCGCTGTCATGGAATTGTAGCGTCCCTCCTCATCTCCCATGTGTGATCAATTTCTATAACCAGTGTGAAAGTGGAATTAGCAGGCTAGCTAATTAGTTAGCAGCTAAATGAGTCAAATTTACCAACTTCATTGACACTGAAAATTCTTGTCCGTGCTCTTGTCACAGCGTAGGTAAGCACATTTCTATCGACAGGCAATCCGCCAATCACTCAACAGTTGTAGCCGACTAAGCAGAACACTCTTGGGGGGAAAATAACGCAGCTCTCGCCATGTTGAGAGCCGCGTGGAGGCAGTAACCATGCTCTGAATTCCATGTTGAGCACCTTTAAAGTTACAATGGGGAACTTTTAACTGGTTATGAAACGGTCTCAATTTAATACTGATCAACAGTACGTAACATTTGTCGGGCGCTTATTCAAACTGTGGGTGTGTCCATTGTTGGTCGAGTCTCAGTGGGAATCAGATCTCTAATCTTGGCAGAGGTATGACGTCATCCTGCACTCGCTGAGTTGCAGAACGCCAGACTGTACAGTATTAATCAAGCAAGAAGTTGTTGCCACCCTTTATCAGCTGACATATCCGACCATTGTGTGTCTGAGCCAGCAATCACAGTGAGTCAAGCCTTCCAATGACTCCCCAGGCCGGCCACTGGTCCCCATGGCAGCCTCTGGAGCCGGCAGTGGCCCGGGAGGAAAGATGATTGGAAAGAAAAAGCGATGTAGGTCAGCACAAACGAGGCATCTTTTTTAAAAACCTGTCAGATCTAAGTCTGGAACTCATTCACCACTTCCCTGGTTCCTGCTTGTGGCTACAAGCAGGGAGCTGATTTAAGAGAGCCCATGAAAGGAAAGTGAGGGGGACGTCACAGCAAAGGCGGCAGTGAGTAGTGGAATAAAAAGAAAAAAAAACAGTGTTCTTGAAGTCATTTAACACATTTTATTGACTTTTATCTCTAATTCTGAAACAGATATGTCATCACTGCCGGTTATTTATGCACGGAACGCGTTATTTACAAAAACAGCAACTCCCCAGTGACTAAATCTCAAGAATAAGGCAGCAGAAGTCTATTCGAAGAGCATGAAGCCTGTCGAACACTGTAGATGGCTCCATTAGTTGTATTAGCCTGCGTGTTGAGGAGGGCGGTGGCCGGGTGATTTGTCCCTGTTGGTGGGGAGCGCTGAGTGGGCTGACATTGTTGCCTGGGCCTCATCCATCATGGGACATGGGACCTATATTGTGTTTCATGGTCTCCTAGGGCAAGTGTATGATCAGCAGGACCCAGATACAGAAATGTTTATGGAGACACACTTCCTATCCAGGCCCTGCTGGTAACCCTCATCCCTCATGTTCTCACCCGTCCATCCACTCTCCCGCCCTCCCCCTCTGCTTCCCATTCCTCTCCCCGTCCATTCATCAATTTCCTCTCCCTCCTCCCCAGTGCTCATTTTTGTTTTCAATAAGGCGTTGTCTCCTCATCTCTCCTTCATTCCATCTCTCCTTCATTCCATCTCTCCACCTTTGCCTTCTCTCTCAATCTCACCTCCACGCTCTATTTAATTGCATCTATTAAACATAAATTTCTTTCTTATGCCAGTTTATCTCTCTCTTTCTTTCTCCTTTTCCATTCCACTATCTCCTTTTTTCACCTGATCCACCCATTCCCGAGGGTGTTGACTGGATTTGTGACGGGATGATGTCACAGTACGCTCCTCTGTCAGCGTAGATGACTGTCAGCTCGGCCAGGCTCTGATAAATCTTCTCCTTGTGGGCAGTTTCCATGCATTGGTATACAGTATGTTTGCCCACACGCCCATGAGCTTTCTGTAACATCCCTGTATCACCTTTAGATGTCTGTGCTAGTTGCATGTGATAAGATTTGGCCCCAAATGTAGAAACACAACACAGCTATATACCCAATCCCAGCTCTATTTCTTGCTGGTTTAATTCGCCTAAATGATAAAAAAATATATATATATTATTTCATATTGTTTTCCCACATGAAGCCAGCCATGAAAATAAACGCAATCAATCTTTGTCACTTTATAGCTTATCTCATATCCTGAGGCACGTTATCTTAATTATTTTGCATGACTTCTAGAGAATGATAACTGAAACTGATAGAGGGTAAAATACCAACAAAAATTAGCTCTGCGATCCGCTTTCTATTAGGCGTAGTGCATCTCTGTGATCAGTATTTAGTCACTTAGTACACAGGGGACTAAACACATTTTATTCAATTCATCGAGAGGTATAAAATTGTGAAGAATCTTCTCAGTAAACCCTATTTTCTTGAGATTACATTTATATACTAATTTATTTTCGTAATTACATTTTGATGAGAAAAATGAGATTATGTTCACTGGCAACGTTTTTCTTTTTAAGGAGAGGAAAGTGTTACATTTTTACACGGCACATAAGTCATGGGAAGTAAGTCAGGGTGGATGATGGGTATTCAGAGCACAGCACTTTGATACCTTTTGACTGTGGCTTGGATCAAATGAATAGTCTGAATTCATCTGTTGCACAAAGCTGTCTAATTATTGACTATCTTAAGCAGTAGTTGCTATGAATTCTGGATAAATTAACACTTTTTTCCAAACATAATAAATATGGCTTACCGAGCTACCCACATCAAACCGCTCGGCTCTCTGTTCACTCGAGCAGAAAATGTTTGCCTTCTGCAAGAATTCAGCAAGGAGAGGACGTTTTATTGTTAAAAAGCAGTGAAGTGTGTAACAATACCAAAAAAAACTTCCATTATCATAAAATTTGCAGAGCTGAGATGCTGTGGCTTCCCAATGTGATAGAGCTCATTACTTCTGCTAACCCATCAGTCAGGCTCATAGTTAGTTTCTTTAGGCAAACCAAACCGCCTGACGATGTCCTCACTGCTATACTTCCAGCGAGTTACTGCAGCCTCTAAAAACGTTTCCCCCTCTCATTACTCGCTCCACAATAGTGTTAACAAGCCACAAATTATGAGCCACGTATTCCTCTTTTTTTTAATGTGGTGCCACTGGTCAGCAGGTGTAACTGTTCCACGGAACCACGGAAACATGGCCATTAGGCTTGAAATACGTCAGTGTTTGTTTTTGTGAAACTGCTTAACTTGCATCAGACTTAAATAAGAGCAAAATGAAGACTGGCCTAACATTACAGACCCGGCTAGAATTTAGTTGTGAAACCTTCCCCTGCGAGTCTTGTGTGGTTTGGTTCAACAAAATCATTCTAGGGTTGGGGAAACCCTGTGGTTTCAGCTAAATGTTAATGAAGTAAACACGTTCTGTCTCATGCTTCAAGTCACTGTTTATTTTCTGAATTAAAGACTACAATCTTTCCCTAAACTTAAACAAATGCTGCAGGGCCTCAATGTAACCAGCAAAAGATGCATCCTGCTTCAGCTGCTACGACATTCTGAGATAGATGTTTGACATCTGCAAATTATTAAATATTCTAAATTATTTGTCCTCGTAAATAAGTGTATAGTAACAGGTCAAGATGTTATTCGTCAAATAACAAAAAAAAATCCTTTCACCTTCCTTTAACATGTTATTGAAACGCAACTTATATAGAAACAAATATCTATTTAGATCGGTTGAAGTGAAACATACACATTAGCACATTTATGTAGTGAAGTGCTTCAAATGGATCATTGAAGGCGGACTCTGCTGAATGTTTTTTTCTGCTCAGCATGTGATAAAGTTTTTATTCCTATCAGTTTTTCTCACCCCTCAGTCTGGTTATATTTAGAAAATAAAAACTCAGCGCGTGCTTCATTAAATGTGCAGAGATACTTAACTGCCATTTCTAAGCTAGAGTGTCTTGTGTCCCTGCTATGAGGAGGCATGCAGCAGGACAATATGGTCGCAAAGATTTGGTTATGACACGTGATGATTCAAATTCTAGCACTTTGCTTTGCCTGCTCTGAATCTTCTGTAAGGACGTTGTCTCTTGCTCATGTTCCTTGCTGCCAGACCACTGTTTGAAATTTTTCATTTTTTTTTTTTCATCCAGTCGCTTCCCCTGAAATTACTTACATGATATACCTTTATCAACGCTGGGTGAATGAAGCATGTTCTTCTCATATATTCAGTCTTTCTTAATCAAAGATGAACAGACTTTCCAACATGGGAGATAAGGTGTCTCTGCATTGTCCCCTGGGATGTAATGACCTGCTTTGTCGAATTACACCAAAGATGGCTTACAACTCAGTCCCAGATGAAGGCCGTGAGGTCAAAAGTCAGGGTTTTAAGTTTCGATGTGTCAGAACAAAGTGGTCATTCTCCAGGGATATTGCCCTCAACCTCCAGGACCTACAGGATTGTGTGTGTGTGTGTGTGCTCATTTGTTTTGTTATAGACTTGCCGTAGATAATTTGCATTTCCCATCAAAAAAGTGAGGTGCAGAGTTATATTAGAGCTGGTTTCAGTCTGATGATCCAGACCCTTCTATTAGCAGGGGAAGAAGGTTCCATAATTGCAAATTTTTGTTGCTGCCTGTTGTTATGAGTATCATGGCTGGAGGTTGTTCTGCACTTTTTTTTGGCATAATAAATCGGCCATTTTCGACGTGACCTCACGTATACCCAGTGGTGTTAGGGTTCGGGGGTTTGGAGGAGTGTAGCTATGAGGGAAGAGTGTGTTCCAGGAGTGTGTTTCAAAGTCTTTCTAAATGTGTGCTCCCTTTGCCCCGTGGCCTTTTAGCTATTTTTAATGTATGCCCCTCTGTGGAAATTCCTTGGTTTTTTACTGCCCTCTTTTGAAGGCTCCTGTTACCATGGTTACTGCAACCCTCTGCAAAATCCGTGATGGTAGTGAGTACAACTTAAAGTGGGAGCACACATTACAGTAGTCATGGCTACAACAACCTCTAAAAAATGAATTATGTAACTGACGAGAGAGTCGCCAGCAGCTACGGATATCTTCACAAGTTCACCACCGCGGCATTATAAATAAATGTCATTTTTTTTGCTTTCTAATAATTACAAAAATGTTGACTTTATGTCTGGTTTTGATAGTGAATCAAACAATAACTGCAATGAGAATAATTCACTTGTTTTTAGTGACAATTGATAATTCCTCATTGTCACACACGACTGTTTCTGCAAAATGTCTCATCATTTCATTTTAATCAGACTAAATTTGAAATGTTATCATATCTGGTTGAGACATTATGCAACACCAGTGCCCTGCATCCTGTGTGTGTGTGTGCGTGTGCGTGTGTGTGTGTGTGTGTGTGTGTGTGTGTGTGTTTGATGGTGAGTAAATATGTATACACGCATGAATGGACTCACCTCAGTACCACACCCAATTGCTCAATGTCCCACAGGCCATTGCTGAGTCAACAGTCTTGAATCGAGGACACTGTGCAGTTTATTTCCCTTTCATGTTAATCTTTGGTGACTATGACACCACAACTGTACTTGCCCAATACAAAATCCTCTAGGAATGCAGGGTTTTGATGCAACAAGTGTGTTATTATCATGCTGATTTATCTCCATTAAATGTGTCTGTGTCCCCAAAACAAAATCAGACAATAAAGGCAGGCGGTGTGGGAAGAAAAGGAGAACAAATAACATAATAACACATTGTGGCATGAAACTGTTGTCTTTGTAAAATACACATCATGCAAACGACAAATGGACTTGTACACCTGCAAGAAGATGCAGTATGAAAGAAAGACAAAATATTACATTAAATCAAGAGACACATTGCTGTCATTTCTTAATGCAGAGAACCCAACAAAAAAATCAGTGCACCTGCTTCCTCTTATGAACTCAATCCCCCTTTCAAGATACACACACATGAATGTCATCACTGTTACGCAAGATAAATAAGACGCATTCTCACAATACATAATGTGGTTTCATGTGGCTGCTTCATATTGTTGTTGTCTTGCACTGTGTTAAAGCAAAGCATGTGCTCTGTATGGCTGAGATGACTTATTGCCAAATATTCACAGTAGAATGAACTGAAGACGGTTCCCGGCTGTGTTTATGTTAGTTCGATTGTTCAAGATTCATGTGACCTCTGTCTTGTGTGTTGGCTGTTGAATAAGGAGGGCTCAATGAGTCAACCCCTCCTATAAGTAAGCTCTTATAGACTCTTTGAGTACATGACTTATACTGTATATTGTGTGCTCTATAGTCAAAGGGGGGTTTGCCTTTAAAGGCTCGTCTTTGTACCTGAGCTGCAGTTGAACTGTATGGCTGGGAGAAGGTGATGGAGGGGTACATACAAAAAAGAATGATCCTCATTTTAAGAACTTGATACAAAGACTGTGGCTGCTGTTGTGCCAAAACAACTACCTAGAAGATAAACAACCATTTTGAAAAGGATATTGTAAATGTATAATTTTCATGCACTAAAAGCTCTGCTGAGATTTTAGTGTTGGCAGCGGACACTCAAACACTCAAACACTTTTCAAACCAGTCCCAACTACTTCCCGCACATGGAAAACAAATGTTCGGTGACTAAACACTCATGGATTGGAAGCAGGGTTTTAAACATCTGCACATTGATTTTTATTTCAATATATTGAGAATGTAAGCTGGGTCGGGGGAAGGATGGCAATCAGATTGTATGATTAGATATTCTCAAGATCCATTCAAATCTTAAATTTCCTTCCAGAAAAGTGAGATTCTCTCAGCTAAGCACATTTGGAAAAGAAAACCAACCTTTTCTTTTCCTCTGTTCCTGTATGTAGTACATCATGGTCAAGAAACATCTTTGTTCCACTCTTTTAACCAGTTGATCACAGCCCAAATTCCCGAAAGCATTGTAAGATGATTTTTGTCCCATTGTAAATCTATGGGCTTAAGATCATCTTTGCATTAATGTGGGCACATTGAACAAAGTTGTAGGTATTCGTGCAATAAAACATAATCATGGCACAATCAGATGCACACATTAATAAATATTTAACAGATGATGAAAACAACAAACTTATTTCATTTCTCAATTGTGGTTCTTGCAGGCTTGCCTGGAACAAAGACAAATTATCTAAAAAGTTTGGGCATGAAGTTTAAACAATTTTTATATGAAAGGGCTAAAATAGGTAAAACAGTACGGCCCTTGAACACAGCAGAGGAGGGAGTCGACTCAGTGGCACAGCGAGCCCAGGTGTTAAGTAATAATTTTAAGGTAACACATTGTTCTCTCGTGTGTTAGGCGTTGATGTTAGAAGCCATTGAACATTTCCAGCTCTCTCTGCGTACATCAGTTTGACCTGTTCGAGAAATAATGCCTCAGATGTCTTTATCAGCTGTTACATAGAATAGTGAGCTTATGAAACGGCACACTTTCACATTTTGAATTCAGCCTGGCTGCACTGTTGGCGCTCTGACCTGCAGATCACAGGAAATAAACACAGAGTGACGAATCCGTTCTTTTCTCTTCCACACCATATCCTTTTCTCCTCCTCTCCCTCACTCTGCTTTTACTTGTCTCTTTGCTGCACAGACCCTGTCCGTCTCTCACTCCTCTTCACATCCAGCCTCCTTCCATTTTTCTTGCTCATGTAACGTGTCAGTTTGCTTCCTTTCCTCTACTTTAGTGCATCTGACTCTTTATCCAAATCAGATCTTTTTTGCTTCCTTTCTTTGATTTCTCTCTCATCTTGTGTGAGTTATTGTGTGTGTCTCACAATAATGTGTCCGTAACCTCCCTTTGTTCGTTCTATTAATCCTCTGAATCTTAACAATCGCAAATCCTCTCCTTCACTTTTTTTCAACCTCTGTGCAGAGATAAGTCTTCAAATGCATATTTTATTCTCAGATTATATTTCCCACAATAGTGTCTTCTAATCTCACTTCTGCTTTTACCTTTGTGTTTTACAGCTCACCTGCTCCATCGCTCACTATCTCTGTCTCTCTGACTCTTTCTGTTTGTTCTTTCTGGGTCGTCTCTCTCACAGAGATAAGTGCCCATTAGTCTTATTCGTCAATACGCCTAGACTGGTAGACTTTGTATTTTCCCTTTTTACCAAATTGTTACATAATATGAGCCAGGAGTCATGTTTACCCTTCACTGATTTTAGTATTTTCTTTTTTTTCTAAATTTATTTTTCAAGGATTATCAGTCAGATGTATTGTTGTTTATTTTTACAGGTCTTGTACTGTAAATTTGGTTTTGGTTGATGGCCTGTATGTGAAGTGACAGGTGGTGATGGATGGTGGTTTCATTTTAATTATATTAATTCAGTAAGAGATTGTTTCTTGAACACTTTTGCAGTCCACAGTAAGGCTGACCACAGCCTCTTACCCCTTGAGAGACAGACGCTACTGCAGCTGCCCTTTTAGAGTAGCTTAGCATAAAGACTGGAAAAAGTGGGAAAACAGCAGTTTCCAGGAGACTATGAAATCTGTTTTTATTTTTTTCAGATTCCATGTTTTCTATTTTATTTTCCTGAATTCTGCGTTCTGCTCAGCAGATTTTCTTGCAAAGGCTTCCTCAACATTTTGGAACCTTGTTGCTTCTATTCAGCCACGAGAGTGTTAGAGAGGACCGGTACTGATGTTGGGCCATTACACCTGGATCACAATTGGTGTTGGATGGGCTCGAGGTCAAGTTCTCCCACACCAAACCTGGGGAAAACATTTCTTTATGGACTCCTTGTTGTTTACAGAAGAAATGTAATTATGCAACAGGAAAAGACCCCTGATCATTAACATGTCTATGTAATTATGTGTGTGTTCGTGTCTATGTTAACAGGACTCCGGGTAACAAACCAGGCAGCAGCCCCAGAGGTCAGACCCCAGACGAGAGCGGACGCCGCCACGATGCCAACTCCTCTGTTTCTGACTTGGCCAACTCCGTCACCAGTGACCAGCTCATGGTAACACACAATATCAACACAGTGTATCTGAAGCCCCATGAGACACGTTTTATTGATTCACCAGTAACTCATTCGTGATGTGTTTTCTGCATTGCCGACCTCATCTATATTAAGACGATGGGGACTGTTGTCAGCAAAGACTTTTAAGTCTTAATAAATGAGACAGCTGAGAGACTTGAGTGGTGCTTCATGATCATCTTTCCTAATCTAAGATGAAAGTTATATTTAGGCCTTGAGACAAGGAAGTGGACGATGAATCAGGGGTGTATACAAAATAATATAAAACACTAAAAATGTGACTTAATACAAATAAATCGCCATTGTGAACAATGTAATAAATGCAGGTTATATTAGTTTATGGGACATTTAGCAATACATTTTGATGTCCATCGGCTTTGTTTTTAACTTGCAGCAGCTTAGCTTCTCCTGTTATGGTATATTTTGGTATTTTTAATAAGATTTATGTTCATATTCTTTATGAGCTCTCTCAAACAATATGTGATTAAGCCAGAGTTCAGTGTTACAAGTCCACTGTCTTACAACTCTGGTCTATTTTCTGTAGTTTTGGCCGTCACTTCTGTCAGTGATCATATATTTTACTTCTCAAATGAATTGCTGTGATTTGTGAACATAGCAGTACTGCTAAAGAGATGTCCGCTGGGGTGAGAAAACTCAAGCATCCGAGCCAATACCAAGGTTTGCCAAAACTGTCCATTGTGAACATCACTATTTACTTAATGACCTCCTGGTTTAACTTTGCCCGCCAGATCACAGTAGTTACTTTGGTGAGTGCAGTGTGTAATTGAAATGATGGACAATGCTACAAAAATAAGTTTCAATAAACCATAATCATCCTTAAAAAATGTTTCTGCATGAGGTGTTTACATTTATTTGTCCGCCACCTACTGTAAATAATACACCGTGTCCGTTCTGGAGAAGAAAGCAAGAAAAGAAAGCCTACACACTTCAGTTCGATTCAGCAAAGTCCTGTGAGAAGTGTTTCCTCCTCGCAAGTCTTTCATCACTCAGAAAGCAATGTCTTCATCCCACTCAGCTCACCCACCTGTAGAGCACCGCTGCTAGTTATTGCCATACAGTATCTCATCTCACTGAAACATACACTACTCATCACCCTGCAGTGAGACACTGGGAGGGGAGGGGACGTGCTCCCTTTTCAGCGGGGTTCGGTAATTAGCTGTGAAAGAACACGCAGAGCTGTGGGTGCTGCGAGAATATGGCAGCGATGGGTATGAGCAGTGTGTAATTATGTGGGTCTCGTGGTGTGTCTGACGAATTCACAGTGGCGGTGCTTAATGATAATACTCATTCTGGGCAGTATTGCCAAAGGCGTCTATACATTACACAACCGTCCTTGTGCTGCTATAGAAACAGTGGCAGTATATACCGTTTATATTTGACAAACTATAACTGAGGAGAAAGGGATGCAAAGAGACGGCATTGAACGTTAGAGTATACGTCCAACCCCCTCAAGCATCTCATGTGATAGGGGTTGGGGAGGATGGGTGGGGGTCCTGTCAACATCGCATGGTTCTTATCATGATGTACTCTGACGCTGCTTTCATTTTTTGATGTGCTCTCAGGCCCAGTGACAGTGTGGTGTGAACGTGCCTTTGCCTCTGTGTCAACACACATCCACATATTTGCAGAGGTTTTTATGTGCTTTATTTGTTCAAAGGATGAGGCTGGAGATAGTCTAGCTTTTTCATTTGGGATTTGTCAACAAAGCCCATAAAAAGACCAAAACCAGCAATGCATTAATCTGTCCCTCAATACTTTCTGACTTCCCCAGTTTTCAGTATCTGTGGCACTCAGCACCAAGCACATTCATTCTTACAGGAAACGAAAATCTTTAGAAGTTAGTCACGAATATGTATTTCATGTTTTAAAAAGGCTAAATAGGTTCCTAAAACAGCAGGGCACTGGAGCTTTTACAAATGTTACTCAAACAATAGTCGATGTTTTTCTTGGCGACTATTTTCAGCAGCTGATTGATACAAGTATCAAGTATTTGTATAGTATTTGCAGCAGCAGGACAGCGTATGTGGGCTTGACTCAAAATAAACTACAGTGCTACAACCCATGTTTCTTGTTATGGAGGCAAATGTCAGACAATTCAACATGTGGCTAATTTTTGCAGTTTTTGGATTTTTGGATTTGGATTTGGATTTTTGCAAGACAGACAATATTTGTCATCTACTGCACGTGGGATGTTTGGGTTTCAGAAAAAGAAATTAGAGAGGAGAATTGAAGAATTGAAAGAGAAGGGGGGACTCTGGGTAAAAAAGAGAAAAAGAGCCCAACATGGAAAATGGGGAAAAGCAATTTAGGCCAGCTGTTGGGTGGAGGACTGCATAATGGAAAGTGATCATATGCAGCATGGAGAATAAGGGGCTGAGCAGCACCATTAGAAATATGTGGGAGAATACAAAATTGGATATGAAATTTCTGGAACTGCTCCTTGAGTAATGCCTCTAGCTCTTCCCTCATCAGATAGCATGTTTTAAACTGGATTTCTCTCCCTCCCTCCAGGCCAAGCCATCATCAGTCAGAGGGTCTGTCTACCAACAGATAATCTGCCTCTCATCTCCACACAGCCATGGACAATTTCTGCCTTTATCGCACAGTAGAAAGCAGCCATGTGACAAAACATGATGCTAGTTAGCCAGTTGGGAGCTGGCTTTTTAATGTTGAAGTGCAGAATTAGTGTCCCCGGAGTGTTTCATCTGTTCGTGAACATGCTGTGAATATGGCTGAGTTTGACCCAGCGGTCTGGCGATAGAGGGGCAATTCCCATGGTGTTACACTTTGTATACACTTATACACTCCACTGTTAGTTCATTAGTTACACCTGGTTAAAACTAACACAGATGAATACATCAAACCTGCAATAAATCCTCCTCATGAAGCTATAAAAGTGTCTGTTAATTATTTTAGAGGCCCTCGTGAAGAAATTGGGTTTGTTCATTTGCTATTGAACAGTAGATGTTATACTTTCCTTACTGTATGCCAAATCACTCCCTCATTCACTCATTCACTTCTCATTATTATACCTACTGTAGACACTTAGTAGTTCACTCTATAGTGAGAAGTAAATTGATGTTTCAGACACTTAAGAATCATCATCATTTTTGCGCCATCATCGCAGACAGATGTATTGTTGCTTGACCGTAATTTATCGCATAACAGGCAATGTGGGAGAAAGTAGTGTACGTGCCATGCACACTGCTTTTTTTTATGTGGTCATTTTGGAACTGGCGATGCTGTTGATTACACAGTGTTATACTGAGAGGTGTGTTTAATGTTTTATATCATAGAAGATAATCAATAAACTGGGGAGTGTTTCTCTCCTGGTTTACTTCCTGATTAAATATTATTTGTCATCTTAAGAGCAAACTACTCTCAAATGAAATGATTTGGTCTTACCTTGTAATGAATCTCAGGGAGATGTTCTTTGTAAGAAAGTATCCTTTTCCTCCTCTGAGGATATAAGTGCTCCTGAAAATGTAATGTGCATATCTTATGAGCAGCCCTACATTTATATCTTGTAGTAACTTGTTTCAAAATAGAGTAATGCACCAGTAATAAACCAGTAAATACTGCTTCATGTAGCTAAAAGGTATCAACCACCTGAAGTTGAATAAAAACACAACATCACATTCATCTCCTCTACCTCTTGTGTCTTCTTTAGTTGTCTCCAGGTTCGGAGGAAGATGACCATGAGGGTCAAGTGTGTGAGAAGCTGGGTCGTGTTCAGTTCAGTGTTGGATACAGTTTTCAGGACTCCACCCTTACTGTCAAGATTCTCAAAGGCCAGGATTTGCCTGCTAAGGACTTTTCCGGCACCTCTGATCCATTTGTCAAACTCTACCTGCTGCCAGACAAGAAGCACAAGCTGGAGACCAAAGTAAAGAGGAAGAATCTGAACCCCCACTGGAATGAGACCTTCCTGTTTGAAGGTTTGACAGAGAAAGCTTTCCTAATACATACATAATACATGAACTTAACAATTCATAGCACATGCAGGCACTCTCTAGCTGTCTCTTTTATATGTGCATCACTGTGACTTATTAGGACTGTGTTGTTTCTCAGGGTTCCCCTATGACAAGGTGGTCCAGAGGACTCTATACCTGCAGGTTCTCGACTACGACCGCTTCAGCAGGAATGACCCCATAGGAGAGGTGTCCGTCCCGCTCAACAAACTGGACCTGGCCAACATGCAGACTTTCTGGAAGGAGCTTCAACCATGTAGCGATGGCAGCGTGAGTAAGACGGAAAAGAGAGGGGGGGGGAGAACAGGGAGGAGAGGGAGGAGGGGAGAGAGAGGATGGGACAGAATGTAACGGGTGATGTCATTTACTGGCTGCCGGGATGCTCTCAGGGGAAATGTGGCAGCGTGCTGGTGGAAGAAAGAAGGGAATATGGAGACGCTGACAGGTAGATGGAGACAACACAGACAGCCAGAGGAAGAAAACAAAATACACAGTGAGCAACAGAAGGGACAACAATGTGAAAAGAGGATGAAAAAGTAAACGATTCGCTGTTGTGTTGTTGTGTGTTATTTCTCCAGGGGAGTCGAGGGGATCTGCTTGTGTCTCTGTGCTACAACCCCACAGCCAACACCATCACTGTGAACATCATCAAAGCCCGCAACCTCAAAGCCATGGACATTGGAGGCACTTCTGGTATAGATACTCCTTCATCTCCCGTGTCCTTTTATTTTTGCCCTTCTACATCATCGCTGCTTCAAAATGAAAATCAGAAAATTGTGTTATTTGATATCAAATCCATGACAGCACATAAACTAACATGGCGTTCAACTATGGTGAAACAGGAATGAGATATTGTAAACAAACTGGCACATTCCCTCTCCTCAGACCCCTATGTAAAAGTGTGGTTGATGCACAAGGACAAGCGTGTGGAGAAGAAGAAGACGGTGGTGATGAAGCGCTGCCTGAACCCTGTTTTCGAAGAGTCCTTCCCCTTTGACGTGCCTGCACACGTGCTGAGGGAGACCACCATAATTATCACCGTCATGGACAAGGACAGGCTCAGTCGCAATGATGTCATTGGAAAGGTATCTCCTTCTCTCTTCTTCTTCTTCTTCTTCTTCTTCTTCTTCTTCTCTTCCTCTGTGTTCTCCTGACTCCGTGACCATCAGCGGCTGATCACTGAGCCAGTCTCTACTGACCCCTGCTGGAACACGCAGACCCATCTTGTGCGTCTTAAATTAATAAAAACACTTCATTTTGAATGTTTACCAGTTGTTTTCATTTAGTCTTCCACCAATAACAAATAAGCATGACATGCATGTAAATGCAGGTCCATGCTCTTATATGTAAATACAGTCACCCCTTAAAATGTACGTTTTGCATTTTCACTAGATGTAGAAGGTGTGTCCAAATTCCCCCAACTATAACTGTAATGTGCCTTTTGATTTGAATATAAGGAACATGGTATTATTGGTTTTATGGTACGGTATATATATGGTATTTGTTGCTTCAACATTTCAGTCATAATTCATCTGCAATTTGTATGCTCGCCTCTAAGAAAAACAGATCGATTGCCCTGAAGAGAAAATCCGCTAGTTCAAACTTATCAAGGACCTGTTGCACACACCAAGAATGAACCTGTGAATGTGTGGGTTAACAATATAGGTGTGTTGTTGTTTTGTCATTGGCTGGATAAGGTCTTTTATTTCCCAAAAAATTGTCAGAATGTTTCCTTGTGCTAGTTATGGAGAACATTGAGTTTAGATGGTTTTGGTCCGGTAGTTAGTTACTTGCTTTTTCGGAAGAATTCCACAGAAAGAACTGCTCTGTTCATCATCGGAAACTTAATCCTTCATATATGCTCAACCATATGGTTACTGGTAGGCATTTTTCCAAGTTCAGCTGACCTGCTGTTTACTGACTGAGAGAGTCTACGCTATGCTTGCTCAGCAATTAATTGGAATTAATTCATTGAAAGTGTACCAATTTAACTCTCTCTATTCAGCTATAATTATTGCCAAAATACATTGTTCTTTTCAGGAAACTTCTTAGGAAATTATTAGGAATTTCCACACTCATTCATATCAGTATTTAACTTAACTGGAGAATAGAGCTCTAACACAAATCATAAATGTATAATTTCTGTCTAAATTATTGCAAAGAACCCAAAGCTCAACTCAAATCCTCATTCTTTCAGACACTGTAATAACATATCTGAGCTGTGTACTGCATGGATGAGCCACTGTGCTCTCTGTCATTCATACACATGTGCATCTACAGTAATTGCCATCAAACTACATATATTAGCTGCCTACACACAGCAGTAATAATAGGTTGCCTATTATGACCACAGTCATAAATAACGTGCAAATGGTCAGAGGGCACTGAAAACTTGAACAGCATTTCCTGCGACATGTACAGATCAGGAGTTTCTGTCTATGAGAATTACTTTAAGACTCAGCCTTTGATCTTCATTAGCAGCAGCATTAGCCTTTCTCTGAGTATTTCAGCGAGTGAAATCTCTTCCTGTAATGGCTCTTTTTCTGCCCGGGATTTGAGTTAAATTCCGATTAGAGTGGCAGGCTTAGTGGTGAAAGCAGGGTAAGACTTAAGACTCACAGTGATGCTTTTTTACTTAATACTTCACTGTATTTTTTTGGAGAGGGAAGCTCTTTACAAATAACATCAATCTATGTACTTGGGTTACATTGACTCTCTCTTTCTCACAGATTTATCTTTCATGGAAGAGCGGCCCTGCAGAGGTAAAACACTGGAAAGACATGATGGGTCGTCCTCGTAATCCTGTGTCTCAGTGGCATGCTCTTAAGGCCTGAGGGACCCAGCAACCAACCTGCCTGCAGAGTTTTCCCCCTCAGAATTCAGCATCAGCCTCTCAGCCCCTGCCCTCAGCACATATCCCCCCCCCCCCCCCCAACCTCTAACTGCAGTCTTGGGCTGCAGGAAATGTGTGTCATCCCTTTGTTCTCAGGCTTCTTTGATATCCTCCGCCCTCAGTCCTCGTGACACCATCCCTAAAATTTCACCCTCGTCAAGTTCCGATTCCCACTGCCCCCCCCCCCCCGTCTCATCTCTTTGTCTGAACTTAAAAATGTCTTTCATGTCTTCACTCACCTCCTCCCTGTGACCCCTTCAATTAGATTTTTTTTTTTTTTTTTTACTTCTCAGTCTTTCCTCCACTCCCAGTGTTTAACATCAGAGCAGCACCTCTTGCCACCCATGAATACAAACTATCAACCAAAAATGGATCAAACTAATATTCCAACCATCCTTTGTGGCGGCAAGACGGGCTTCATTCAAACATGCACCTCAGCTGTGCGACCCATTTGCCACCTTCATCTGGTGTCGCAGTGAGGAATCTTCCACTCTGCTCCTCGCCCCTTCGTTCAAGTCTTCTTACTGTCACGACTTCTCCATACTTCTCAATGCCTGAAAAACCAGGAAAACCGACACAGGCAATGGAAGAGTGATGGGCTATATTTAAAATGAAAATGGACTGGAATTGGACTCTTGTCACTCTGCTCATGTTTGATCTTTTTCACTCTTTCTCTGGCATTCTCCCTTGGCGGGAACCCTTCGTTGTATGTGCGTGCTGTGGGTGATGTGCTGTAACGCCGATTGAAGTTCTTCAACAAAAAAAAAAGGATATGAACATTTATCGCTGGTCCATTAGGGCAAGTGTCCCCCCCCCAAAAAAAGAACTTTTTCTTTGGAAAAGAAATCCCGATGGACAGGGGAAAAAAGAGTCAAGTGATTAATGTTGTGTTTTGTTTTTTGTTTTTCAAAAGAACTTAGAGAATCAACCTGTTCTTCCAGACACTGAAAACAAGCAAAAAGCCAGCTTCCATAAATGTGGAAGTGTGGGTTAATGCGTCTGTGTGTGTAGGTGTGTGTGTGTGTGTGTGTGTGTGTGTGTGTGTGTGTGTGTGTGTGTGTGTGTGAGTGAATGAATGAGGGAGTATTTTGGACTTGAAGAGCTAAATTAAGATAAGACTATAAGATGTCGTTGAAAATAGCCGTTGATAACGATTATGAAAGTCAGGTATTGTTAGAATTTGTGGTGTTGAAGTTAGCGAAGGCGTGGGGAGGTCACTGAGGTTACAGGGTCAGTCCACCCAAAACACAGACACACGTACAGTATTTTCTAACCTCTAGTGGTATTAAGCCAGGCGGATAGTTTCAGATGTATATGTTGTGGTTTGATCCCCTGAAATCACTGCTGCCACCTCAAGTACAAAGAAGATAAATAGGATTTCATTATAGCATTTGAAATGGCTTTTGAAAAATTCAACAGCTGTGCCAGCTTGTCTCTCTAGAAACATTGTTCTGGTTAATCGGATAATCCACAAACCCCTAAATGAATGTTTTTCACTGTGAAAACAGCAGACAACAACATCTATGCATCAATTATTTTAACACAACCCCCATCGTGGAATCTAAATCTGAAAACTTCCTGCATGGCCTTGGCAAAAAATCTTAATTTAAGGTCCCCTTACGTGCTTATGTTTTTTAACCACATCTCAGAGTTTTCCTCAGCAGGTGGAGTTCGCTCAGTTGAGTCTAGGATCACCTGGTGGTGGTAAACAGACTGCTCAGCCCACTTGCACACAGTGGCATTGCACCAGTACGCACCAGACCTGAGGGCGCCAAAACACCCTGAGGAAGATCATAATCTGAAAATCATTGGAAGCAAGGTCAGCCCAGCACCCCTCCCCCCACCACTGGTTTGATGCATCGCCACTTTGTGCAAACCAGGTATTGAACAGTTTGTCATTCTTCCATCGTGAGATCTTTATTCAACTCAGAGAACTCTATTATTACTATTACTAAAGAGAGGATGGTGAGTCCAAAGGAAAAAGGTAGAAATTGGCCTTTTAGTTTTGATACACTCAATATTTTATGATTTGGGTGAACTGACAATTTATGTATGCAGGCAATAAATTACTTTGTTAGGGTAACAGATGGTAATATGTTGAATATGTAATGTTGAAAATGTTGTTGAAATCGTATAACAATAAATTAATACAAAACACAATCTGTGCATTAAACCTGGAATAGCTCTTACAGAACAATATAAACCTATTTTTCATTTTTACAAAGCACTATATGTCCAAGGACAATATTAGACCTGATTTTTTGTTTAATTTTTTTTAGTTTGGGTTTTTTACCAATAACAAGTCAGTCTTCCAGTTGTTTGCTTCACTGACTGAATGTGACCTCCCCCAAGACCCATAGAGGTATTTATGAAACAAACGAGAGAGGACAAAAAATCTTTTTACATTCCACTGTTCGTTTTTGTCTACTGGATGTGTGTGTGCATGTGTGAGTGTTGATATTTGAAATGAATTTGTGTGATTTTATTTACTGTGAGTCCCTCTGTGTCTGTATATATATCTGCACTGAGTTCTATTTTGCCAGGTTATTACAGAACAACATTGTTTACCGTTTTTATTCTGTATGAAACAAACCAGATGTACAAAGAATTTTTTTTTTTTTTTTTAAGTTTTCACTTCTTTAAGAATCACTGCACTTCTTGACGATGCTGGAACAAACCTCTCTTCCTAGCAGGGTTATCTTCCTGGTGTGTGGTTTAAAAGGACGTTTGGTTTGGGAGAGAGGCAAATCTGTTGTACATCAGCTGAAAAAGAAAAACAAATGTCACAAACAAGCTTTACAACAGATGAAACCTGTTTTCTTTGACCATCATTAATAATTGTTTAGTTCAGACAGAAGCAGCTACCAACATTTTTGTCCTGTCTGTCCTGATCCAAGAAATGAAGGGTGGCACTATCACAGCTGACCCCCCAAAACACCCCCGTCGTGCACACATGCTTTCTGGCACAAAGTGTTCTGTGTGTGCCTTATAAACCCTGCCACGCCTTGCTCCTCACCATATGTGCTCCCCCTCTCCAAGTGTCAGAGTGAGGGGGGGGACGGTGAGACAGGAGATAATCATCACCTCTTTGCATCACTGTTAGCTACGTCTCAGGTCAGAGCAGAGCATCAGAGCATCCCAAAATAACCAGGAACACAGTCACCTGTCTCTCCTGATGGCCCTGTGTGAGAAACAAGGCATTACATTCCAAAGGCTTAGTGAAAGTCACTTTAATCAATGCAACTTAAATATTGGTGAAATAACAGTCAGGGTTTGGTACATTTTAGTTTTATGAAATCAAGCTAAATTTTGGATGTCTACACCCTTCACTGGCCAAATACGGTTTAGGGCATTCTCTTGGGACACTGCTTGAGACAAAGAGAGGTTAACCAGCAACATTTTAATTTATATACTGTACAAATGATTGTGAAGTGTCCTGTATGAAAACAAAATGAAAAAAAATCATCAGTATTTGGGGTTGTTGATATCTGTCTGTCCTTGGTATCACGCAGCCCCCTCTTTCTCTATGTAGTTACACATCTGTGGTGTGCACAATGTTAAATATCAACCATTTATTTTTTTGAAATCTGTACAGTGTATATAAAAATATAGATGTGTATATAAAAAAAGATACTTCTGGTATTGTTATGAGTTTTTCAGAAGCTTGTTTTTGTTATTTCTATTATATAACGACAAAAAGGTTTATTCTGTGTAGTTGGTTCAAGTCGAAGGCATAGGTGGAAGAAGTAATAAGATCCTTTACTTAACTAGAAGTACCATATGTTAATATAAAAAATACTCCATTACAAGTAAAAGTCCTGCAATCAAAATCGTACTTAGAAAAAGTACAGACGTATCAACTATAACTAAGGGGTCTCGGCGAGACACTGATTTTTGTAACGTAAACCTGTGATTTAAATTCAAACAATCCTTACCTGAAAGGTAACGAGCATCTACAGCTGTCAAGTAAATCTAGTGGGGTGAAAAGTACAATAACCTCGCTGAAATGTAGCAGAATGAAGTAAAACTGTAATCTAAAACCTTAAAGATCTGAGTATAAACTGGGAGACTTTAAGTGCAGTTTTCATCAAAGTAACTCATTTCACAGAGACGTGCTGCTAACTCACTGTCTCAGTTCAGTCTGATTTCAGGTGTTGATATCATAAAGTCCTTTTGTTGAAGTTTAATTGCAAATACATGGTTCAAGTGATAAAGCCACAGCTATTACAGCAGGAAACACACATTTGCTCTCTATTTCCTACGCTCTTCAAGTTTGAGCGTAGATTATAAGGGTAATTAACATGGATCTTTGGAATTGGTGCTGATGACTAATTAAGGAAATTGCCTGCTGTGCCTCCTACCCTACATTTCACTGCTTCTTCAACACAACATAACCTCTAACAGAAAACAATATGTGCATGTTATGTTGAGAAAGTGTATGTATGTTTATTTTCCAGCCTATCTAACACATCTATCCCCTAAGTTAAACCTGGCAGATGTAGTAACTCTTACCAGTGAGAGCGGTTTCCGTTTGCGCCGCTCCTCCGCTCACGACTCTCCAGCAGACATGGGAAGACAGGATGAAGGCTGGAGATGCTGGAGGTGGAGAGAAGAAACAAGAGAACATGAGATGGAGTGAAATTCCAGGGGAGCAGAGGGAGACGGCAGGGCCGAGGATAAAACAGAGAGCCGTCACGACACAGGAAGCAGCAGTGGAGGATGACAGGAGCGCATGGCTACAGATAGGCACAGTGGGTGTGCGTGGGCAACACATGAACATACACTCAGAGCAATAAAGACATTATTTGTGCTGCCCTGCATGTGGGATCCACAGGTGGCATCCTTTTTTCTTGAGAGCAGGGATTTGTGACACCAGATAAACTTCAGATTTACTGGAAAATGAATAGTGTTTAGTGCAGGACATTCCCACAGCCACAGTGACGGCTTAGATTTAAAGTGGTTTATTTTATGCATTGAGATTAGTGGTGGAAGAAGTATCCACATCATTTACATATAAGTAAAAGTACCAATACAATAATTGAAATGACTACATTACAAGTAAAAGTCCTGCATTCAAATGCCTACTTAAATAAAAGTACACAAGTATTAGCAGCTAAGTGTACTTAAATGATCACATATGAAAGTATCCATTTTGAAAAAAGGCTTATTATACATTACATATCGTATACATAATATACAAAATGGTTGTGGCTGGTTGAGGTGGAGCGGGTTTTAACTACTTCATATACAATAAGGTAGTGGTTCTAAACCTAGGGGGGAGGCCTCTTCCAAAGGGTCTCAAGACCAATCTGAGGGGTCGTGAGATGAATAATAGTAGAATAAAAGATAGGTTACAAGTTTGTATTCACCTTTTTGACTTTTCCCCTAATATTTGCTCTTTTTTTGTGAAATATTGGATACTTTTACCTCTTTGAGAAGGATGTGGTTTAATCTTGCATTGTATTTTATCATTGTGTCATATACTTTTAATGACAAATCTTAAACTAAAAAGAGGCTTGTAACTACAGTTGTCAAAATATGTAGTGTAAAACATATGTAGACTAAAAAGTACAATATTACCCTCTGAAATGTAGAGAAGTACAGGTAGAAAGTCACCGAAATGGAAATACAGTAACAGAAAAATGCACTTGAGTAAATGTACTCTCCACCGCTTATTAAGATATATGGAGAGACAGATGGCACAGGAGCAAAGAGCACACAGGGGGGAACCCCTCTGACATCATCGTAGTCTATTTTAGGACAAGCTAAGAACATAAACATTGAAGGTTGTGACACGTACTAAACATATGTTTCCTTTAAAAGTGACGAGAAAGAAAATGCACATCAACGTTTGTCTCATAGCTGTACGGTTGCCTTGTGTGTGCAACACCTAGGCAGTGGATCATGTGCACATTATGATTCTCTGGGCGTGCACAAGCAGGCTTGTCATCAGTTTTGAGATTCTGTGCACATCTCCTGGCCAGAGGGCATTTCCCTTCTGCTCTCAGTACAAGGTTCCACTGAACCAACATGACACACAGCCAGGCAAGAAACTTCCCCCACAGCCAGCACACAGTGATCCAGTGGTGGAGGAGAGAATTATAACCTTGTTTACACGGCTTTTAGAAAAAAATATATGTGCTTTAATTTTAAAAAATCACCTCAACAGAAAATGTCAGCGATGCTTTGCTTCATAAAAGCTGTAATAAAAACCCCACTGCATATTCGACGGCTAACATCCTTTTCATCCCTAAATGCAGTAGCGTAGTTACAGTCGGGTTATTTTTTGTTGATGTGTTTTTACTCTCTGCATAAAGGCTGAAAGGATTCCTACAAATATGGCAACAATGGACTGATGTTTTCACATTTTATCCTGCATGAATGATAAGGAATGTGAGACATGTGTGTTTTGCAGGTGACCCATTTGCCACAAAGATACCAAGATAAGCAGGTGTTTCAGTTTGACCGTCACTGAAAGCAAGGTGATATGCTTCCACCATGTGTCCATGTACCGATACTGCAGGCAACCTTCATTATGCAACAAATACCAACCATCAGTATGATATTTAACCCTCCGGTATGTGAAAATAGTAATAGAAGAAGAAGACAGTCATCACCATTTATTAAATAACCCATAATGTCTGCGATATGTACAGTCAAATCATTGAACACAACCATGACAATTCAACAAGCTACACTCATGTGTGAGTCTGTGTGTTTCTGTTTAACTGTCTCGTATACAAACAGATTGTCAGCTTGTCTCCATCTTTCAAAGCTGACTTACTCACTACGCATCTCACACATTCATCAGTTTTAATGTACAGTTTTGAATCAAACATTTACAATACACTTAATGTTAATATATTCAGAGCACCTTGCTAATATTGTGTTGCAGCAATTTTCGATTGATCCAACTTCCCTCTGCTTCCACGAATGTTCTTCCCCCTTTAATGACTGAGTGGAGTTGGAAGAGGAAATATAGAGGATGGAGGCTTCCGTGACGAGAATATTTCACGGAGAGGTGTATAGTACTGGAGAGTAAAGTCTTCTAGATATTTTTCCAGGCCACAATATTTTGTTCATTTTGCTGTGAATCACTGAAAAAAACCACAGCTGGCTCTGGAGATTTTTTTCTGGTGGGTTATGACACTGATATTTCACCTCGTGCCCCACCTAAAATGAGTCTATGAGAAGGTCCAAAGGGCCATGGACCTCACTGGCCTTCCTTTTCCAGGTACTCCAAGCTGGGTGCATCTAACCTCTGTTCTTGGTTGCGGTTCTTTGTGAACTCCTTCAGCATATCCATGATCTCTCCTTGGTAAATGTCAGGGGTGGGCTGGGCTTCTGTAAGCACAGAGAGAACAGGTTTAACTATGACAGATGGCTGAGGAACAAGAGCACACAGAGGGGAGCCCTTCTGACATCACCGTAATCTATTTTAGGACCAGCTGAGAACATAAAACTGAAAAGCTGATTCAACATGATCCTTTACTCCGGATGATGATAAGAAAAAAACTCCTCCTGAACATTTGTGTTTGTTTCATATTGTAGTAATAAGAAAGCAGAATTATGATTCTTGATTCCAAGGTCTCATCTGGTCATTTGAATGCCTCGTACGGGGCTCATTCCCAGTTTCTCAGTGGTCAAAAATCTTGTTTATTAATTCAAGATGGAAAGTATTTCAGCGAATAATTTAAGAGTATAAAATGATTCATGCAGAATTGGTTTCAGAGAAGTCAGCCCGCCTGCGACAGTTTTTGTTTGGTTTTTCGAGAGCGGCGCTGCCAATTGGACGTGTTGACTCTATTCTCACACTGATTCTGTTGTTTGGCTGTTCTGCACAACAAAACAGACACATAATTGAATCAAATTAGAGACAATCTCATGAATAAAGTGGTTAGTTATACTGGGACAGTGAATGAGCTCCCAGGATGAAGTCCGAGCCAAAAGGAGCGGTAAAAAAACAGCAACAGAATCGATGTTTGTTTGTAAGCAGAGCAGTGATTTCATTATTTCGGCATCATCAGCCATGAATCATCAGCCAGTTAAAAAAAAAAAAAAAAAAAGGCATTTTATCACTATTATACCCACTGGAGTCTTCGACACTTTGTTGTGTTGCAGACTGAATTTAAAAGGAGCAAGTCTGATTTCTTTGTCGCTGTTAACACAAAACCCTGAAGTGACAACAGCAAATATTTACACTGGAAATAGTTTTCACCTGGTGAGTCTGCGTCTGTGTGTCATCATGGTGATCCTGGAGACAGGAAACTAATACAGACGTGGTTTTAAACACTTTGCCAGATGTTTATATTTCTGTCTGTCTGTGGACAGAATGTGTCCCCCGCAACGTCACAACCGTGCAAAATGCAGTCACAGCAATAATCAAAATCAAAATGAAGGTTGACTTCGAAGACGGGTGTAATCCGAACAAGGGTGCCAGAAGTAGGGCGGTAGAAAGTGGCCATTGCCCCCCCCCCCCCCCTTTACGCCCCGGGCCGGATTTTATTCCATCGCTCCCATCGGTCTCTAGTTGTTATTGCAATTTGTGTAAACATTAATATTGCAAAGGCAAAATGTTGTTGTCATTAAATATTAAAAGTGTTTTGCGCTGATAATCTAAAGTATATCCAAGTTCCATTCAGTGTCTGAAATCTGTTTCCAGCTCTCTATCGAATGATTCTTATGCATCATCTCTACTGTACTGAATGAGAGGCAACGTCAAACCTGTGAGGAGAAACTATTAGGTATCCCTATAAAGGTATTCTCTCACCTGTTGCCCAGTAGTAGATGTCCCAGTCATTGCTTGGTTCATTAATCAGTCTGTCATACTGATAGAGCTGCTTCTCATTCATTGTGTTCAGGTAACGCTTTGCAAAAAGGCTGGAAGAGAGATTGAAGAATTCATTTGAGTCTTTCCTGAAAAATGGAAAGTCATGGTTGCTGGTAATTATCTGAGCGGCTGGTGAATGGACTGCTCACTGGGAACTTCTTTTTGTGTTCTTTATCATTGCATTACTGCCGCGTTCTGGTTTGATCCTCGTCAATGTCAGTCATCAGTCATCTTCTGCTCTCCCCACTAATAACCCTAATCTCTGTACCGTCTGTCTACTGTGGAGCTCCTACAAGATATGAATACATGTTTTCCTATCCCTGCCTCCGGACACTGCTCACAATGACCAGTGGGGTGTTTTTCTATGAGGAAAAGTGTGCTTTTATGATCACTATGAATGATTATCATCATGCTTATTGTTGCCCTTGTTACCCTGCTCTTTTCAAATTGTTCACCCCTACTTCTCACCCTATTCTACACTGTCAACTTAAATGACAAAGTGGGCAAAATGTAAAATATATTAAAAAGGTACAACTGACACTTGAAACCCACCTGCACTATACCAGTGCTCTAAAGTGTGTCACTAGTATGGCTGGATGACAGACAGATAAGTGAAAAACAGACCAACCTGAGCAGAATGCAGTTCTCCAACATGCCCCTCTTGCGACTCTCGTACAGCAGGCGTCGCTTCTTGATGTCAGTGGGCTCGCCGGGCCTCTCATCCCAAGGGGGCAAAGGGATCTCAATCAGGTCTCCCCTGGTGTCATCTGGCGAATCTCCACGATAACCACGAGACGGTACCAGCCCTGTGACTGCCGGTCTCCATGCTGCCTGGCACAAACCTGTCACCAACTGACAGACAACAAAACACACAGGTTTGAGACAAATACTAGCACATTGTATTGTATGGTTTCATTACAAATTCATGTGGTGGGTCAATTAATTCACTGTGTAATCAGTTCAACATCTTTTGAAGAAGGCGGTGATGTTGTAATCTTTGTCCTTGCTCTCATGTTTATGTAACGAGGTGCATGTCTCAATGGGGCTTTATGTCGATTACATGAGAGGAAAGTGTGAGTCGCACTGAGACCAAATGATTTTATGTAGGGTTGTTTTTGTATTTCTGTATAAAGTATCTATATATGTATTTATCCAGCAATTTTCCTTAGATATGTTGGTATAATTGCCCCCTTTACCTCTCTTGTGTAGTGTTCTTGTTCTTACTTCTCTCTGCCATCAAACTCTTAATACTTTGCATTTTCTTTTTGCTGTGTAGAAGAACGTGTTTTTTTTGTTTGGGGCTTTTATTGTGCAAAGACAGCGCAATAAAGAAATATCAAGAAAAGGAGCTTCCGGTAATGATACATTTACAATGGTATCAATGTAACACACACGAGTAGGCTTTAACAAAATAAACCTTTTACATGCCTTCTAGTAGATTAAGAACCTGAAGTGTAGTTAGCCTAAATTTAAAATCAATAACGTCACACCGAAGCAGAGACCGAAGCAGAGGTGAATTACGTAATGTCCCACGCTACCCTGTTGTACAACTGTTTACCCCGGGATTGTACCACTGTCCTCCAGCAGGACACAGTTAACGTTAATACTACAATATCAACAATCTAAGCTGGTTATTTAACTAAAACATTAATACAATGTTGCTTTGTTGTACCATTACATTTCGCTTAATATTGTTTTCATATTTGTAATTGGCGTTAGATCTTTCAAATGTCCTCGAGTGAATTAGCAACACATCTACAAATAAGTGTAACGTTTATTAGATAACTCACCCTTTTCGCAACAACAGAAGAGAGCATTTTAACCGTCGTTCTTGTAACGTTGAAAGACTTCTTGGTGAACTGCTTCTCCGCCGTCAAAACGCTGCAGACGTCTGAATGTCAGACACCAAACAGTAAAATTACACAAGCAGGTTTCACGTTACAGCAGCACACGGACAACTATCGAGGGGGGACCGGATACGTCTCACACATGACGCCGTAGTGCTAAGGTAACCATCATGGTTGGCCATTTGAAAACATAATTGCCCCCAGCGTGGTAAATTTAAGGTTTGAAACCTAGTTTGTGTATATTCAGTATTTATTTTTCTTTGATAATCAATGTAATGATAATTTAAAGAGACGTGCAGCAGGAACCAAATGTTGTTTTCTGTTGGTAACCGGGGAAATATTCCTGACGCACTTCTGGTACTGAAAGATTAGCGTTAGCACACTAGCACTAGCATCATTAGCATTAGCTGATAAGAGAGCGAGCCTCCAGTAGGCTGAAACTATTTGTATTTAAGCTCATACATTAAAGACCCTGCATGTATTTTGAAAGTGCTCATTGAAATATCATTTATCGACTAATGTTCGCATGTCGTATTCTCGGTTTATCATCACATTTTGTCTCAGCTAACGTTAACGTAAGTTTATCATTTTTGTGCGGACTCGAGCTGGTTAACGTTAGCAACAAGGCGCAACGCTAACAACAAATCCCCGAATATTGAAAGTGCACCTGTTGTTAGCATGCACTGATCATTTGCTACGTGTGCATGTGCGAACTACACCGAAAACAAAACATACCTAACGAGCTGCAGTTTCATCAATTGGACCATCCTAGGCCCACGGGATGGCTGCTAGACCTGCAGCCGGACCAAGTACCTCCAAAACGGACTTCATTGATCTTTACAGTGACCTGAATCAAAACGACGATGTGAGTCTGATCTTTTTTTGAAGAAGCAAATGCATCAGCGAGAGCAGCATAGGAGTGCAACATTAGATTAGATTAGATAGTTGTCAGCACCTTGCTTTAGTGGAGTTAAAATATATATTTTTGCATTTTAAATCCGTGTTAACTGATCACGCATGTTCAACGTCAGAGTTTAACCCTCTTTTTGTGTGGGAGGACTATAGTTGGATGCACGCGCGTATTTGCAGTCAAAAATAAAACTACATTTCATTTAGTTTTTATTATTCAGGCGTCCATAGCCTCAGCTATCAGAATCAAGCCCATCTTCTTGTGATGCTGTATTGTGTGTTTTATTCACCGGAGTAGAAAATGCACTGAATCAAGTACCATTCTCGTAGCCTTTATGTTGTGCACAGATCCTTGTAGTTTAGGCAATTCCAGAAAATACAGAAACAATCCCATGTTACTCCACATTTCTTGCAGCTGCTGGAGAGCCTGGGGATTCGTATTTCCTCGGGCAGTGTATAGTTAATTTATGCTCTTTACATTGAGGATCGAGGTTCACAGAATAAAACATAATATGATATTGTTGCTTTTTTTCTATCACACACAGGATTTGGACAGAATTGCTGAAGCAAATGAACTTTATGATGCTGTCCTAACTGGCTCAGTCGATCGGGACAAGAAAGTCACTACAAATGTGGCTAACAAGACGCCACCTAAAGAGGAGGCTAAATCAACAACAGTGAAAATCCAACAAGGAAGACTCTCTCTGAGGAGACTGTCTTTATATATTGGAAATTTCCCCTGGGTGAGTAGCACCCTCTCTGTGTTAATATTAATTACCCTTTTATTGTATTGTCCAATACCATTTCTGTTGTTTTTTCCACATGGGTTTGCGGAACAAAGAATACATAAATGAGTTCCCCTATCACAATCAAGAGCACAAGTAACTATCTATCCTCCTGTCATTTTCTCACCCTCAATTTCCCAAACCTGCGACTATCTCCAGTGGACATCTGATAAGGACATCACGTGCATGGCTCAAACATTGGGTGTGAAGGACATCAAAGAGATTAAATTTGCTGAGAACAAAATTAATGGCCAGTCAAGAGGGTGAGTGATTGCAGATTTAATGTTTATAAAAAAAAAAAATCAAAGGATTTCCTGTGAATATTTTTGACTTGGTGTTGGTAGCCATACATGTGTTGTTTCGTCTTCTGTGTTTCACAGCTTTGCTGAAGTGGTGGTAACCTCAGAAGAGTCATTGAAAATATTGTTGGAAAAAATACCCCAATGTGAGCTCAATGGGGATAAGGTAGACTGTCGCTTTGCAACTCGCCAGAACCTCGGTGTGTTTGAGGACATAGCAAATAAACGTAAGATCACCACAAATCTTGAAAACACTATTGAGTTTACATTATATTGCAACATGTCAGTATTACTGTCATTTCTCACAAAAACACTGTGTTCTCTGTAGGTATACCCCTGCGTATTAATTCCAGAGATCCTAAGGAGTCCGATTTTTCGGATAGGATTCCCTCTTTATTATCACAGGAGCCCAGTCACCCCCCTTTACCTCCACTTTTTCCATCACATCCACTTATAAACAGGTTTCCCCCATTACCCAACGCTTACCATAGTCATCCACCTCCTCCTTTCCCACACATGCCGCCAAACATCCCTCCACCCATGCCACCCCCTTTGTTCCCTCCTCATCCAATCCATGTTCCCAGCCAACCAGCTCCCAGTCTGCATGTAAATCCGGCATTCTTCCCCCCGGCACAAGACGGGCACAGCAGCCAAGCTTACAGCCAACAAAAGTGAGAGCATACACTGTTTTTATATTTAAAGCTATTGCAAACCATGAACCGTGATATGTTTTGTTTCACAATGAGATAAGATGATGATGTTGTTGTGGAAAGTGAATCTTTACGTAGCACAAAGACCAGCATGATAAAGCATATGGAACATATTCAGGATAATACAACACATTGAGATTCAGCATCTTTTGTCATAGCGATTATGAAAATATCTTTTTATGGCAAAAGTTATTTTTTTTTTTTAGTAACAACAATCTGTGCTTTTCTTTCAGACAAACACCTCGAAATACAGATAGAGATTTTGAAGAGCTGATGAACAGAAATAAAGCCGTCGCAAGCAGCGCCATCAGCAAGGCTGTGTCTGGAGCAACAGCTGGTAAGTACAGCTCATCACATTCTGTGGAGTAGAAGAAACATCTGAACTTATTTGGCTGTGTGGAAAAATAACTGGTCCCTACCAATTACTGATGAACATATGGAAACCCTCTTACAATATAGTTTATAATGATAAAACAGTACTCGGACCCTTTAATCAAAGTTAGTGCCGTTCTCTGTCAATTTAAGTCTCTAAACATTTTTCTACAACATACCATATTCATGACTAAATAAGCAACAATCAAAACTTTAAAAAGGAAATAGTTAACCTTTGTTATTCATAAGAGTTTAAGACTCTTAAACTCAGCTAATCCGCTTCAACAGCACTGTGCGGTTGTGGTTTGATCAGATGTGATTGACAGAGGCCTGGCAACACAAGCAGACCACTTGTAAATACATGACATCACTGTTTTCCGACCAAACCCTGCCCACTTCAAACAAATGAGAAGAGAGAGGGGAAAATGTACGACTCCATCACTCAGAATAAAATGCTGACAAAAAAAAAAGTAGTTTTCAGTTTTCGACATTTATTCCACTTCCTCCCTGCAGTTGCTCTCTAGATCATTCAGACTGGAACATCTTCTGGAGTTATCTTATTGTACATGTTGATATTCAGTGGGGCTCAAGGCCAAGCTCTCTCTATTTGTTCTTCAATCCTATTTTCCAATTCCTGTCACAGAGAAGCATCAGTGTAACAAAATATTAAAACCAACATCAACCGATATGGGTTTCCAGTCTTTCTGTAGCATGGATCCATTTTAAAAGTTATTTTAGTAACCCTAACCCAAAGAGTGTTGAAGTGCTTTACTGTCTCTAATATCTCACTTCTCCAATTGCTCATTCAGGAGACTTGCGGGTTGCCATGGAGACTCTATTAACGGCCATCGCCATCATTAAGCAGTCCAGAGTGTTCGGAGATGAACGCTGCCAAGCCCTGGTCACCTCCCTCAAGGACTGTCTAGTCTCTATCCAGGGCAACTATGGCTACAGGTGTGTGTGTGTGTGTGTGTGTAATTATGCTTCAGGACTCTGACATGTCGTCGTTCAAAGCTTTTGTGTCCAAGCTGAGGATCAAGTCGGTCACAAATGCACGTTTCTCTGCAGGAGTAGCAGTCGTTCTGGGGAAGAGGAACGGGACCGGGACAGGGGTCGCGACAGAGAGCGCGATAGAGAACGGGACAGAGAACGGGACCGAGAAGACTCTTCTGGCTGGGACGGTGCAGGAATGTCTCGAAGACACAGACAGCGCTCCCGGAGCGGAGAGAGGGACAAGGAGCGCTCCAGAGAACGGGAAAGGCACCGAGATTACAGAGACCGATACCGCTAACTTGGTAAACCGCCCTTTAACTTTTTCATCCAACACACCGGTTAGTTATTCGGTGCATGTTTTATTATTAGTTCCACAGTTCTTAGTACATTGAGCTTCTGTGTTTTGAAGTAAATCAAGACTACAACAGAGAAGACTGCCTAACTAAAAGTGTCCAAATGAAACGGGAGTGTGATATCACAGAGCCATACCCGTGTTGGTTAGTTTCTCTCATAAGACGTCCTTTCGCTCGCTTGGTGTCCCCAATAATGCAGACTCATCATAGCATATAGTGATAACAGTTATTGAGTAGCTCCACTACCTACAGATTTTTGTTTCTCTGCAACAGTCGCCATGCTCAACCTTCCGGGACGTCAATCATGATCTTACTGCTTACAGCTTCATTTCTGTTTGTAAATGTCGCGGCATGTCGTGTCTCTTTTCAACAGTAACATTTCTGTTCATTAAACCAGATCCCAGGACGGACTAACTCTAGATACTAAAGACTGAAGTAGAGCAGACTGCCTCGAGTACTTTGCCCCATATAAATGGAGTGAGCTTCAGAAGACTTAAAACTTGTGTCACTGTATTGAATGAATTTAAACTTTTTATTAAACTTAAGCTATTTTGGGCGTTTTAATAGATTTCTGTGATTGTTTCTGATGCTTTTTGTTTGGGTGTGTGTTCCTGACTGTGTTTGCTGTGTCTGTGTTTCTTCTGCTGTACTCGGGTCTCTCTTGCAAAACAGCTATTGATCTCAATGAGACTACCTGATTGAAAAATGTATCTATTTGTAAAAAGCTTCAACAAACATGATGCAAAATGTTTTATTTCATGGAGTCTTTCAGGTAGACAATTATGAAATCATTGGAATATGACTGTCTAACAAATGTAAAAGCGGTTAAAATGTTATTGAATAAAATACAATTTTGTTAAGATGGAATATATATAACATCACATGCATATTATTTTTCTGTGCTCAACTTATTTATGGATGTCAGTATTGTCTCATATCTGGCCAATGAGACTCTTCAGTCCAAAACAGTCGTTTTAGGCATATGATTCATTTCTAAAAAAAACGTCACGTAGTACAGACTTCTAGGTTTACTTTAATGTTTTAGGCTGTATTGGACAGACCGTTAAAAGAACTACAAACCTTTTTTTATTTTCAATCAATACCAAGGTTTGTAAAGTTCTTTAGTTTTAGAATTCCTAAGAATTGGCATAAGATGCTCGTACAAATTGCCACTACTTAGTACTGTAGTTGTACGGATAAACACACATTCTGAGGCTCTTGCTTTATTGTGCTGTTGGCTCTTAGTCCATATTTGATTTGTATGAATGTGACTTTGAAATTATGCCTTTTCTTCCTCCCCAGACTGATGGAGTGTTTAAGTGTGAAGCCAATCGAAGACAAAGATTTTTTTGTTTGTTTCTGTTGCATAAAAATCTTGAGGAATCTAAAGGTGAGACTGAAGATGTATCTCCAAAAGTATAAAGTGTACTTTTTTTTTTTTTTCAACCGTTGTCTGTACATACTGAGACTTTTACCTGTTTTAAGAAAAGAAAAAATGTCGTAGATTTGCTGCTGGATCATCAGATTCCAATGCTTGCATGTGCAGGAACACCTCTTAATAACTTATGAAATACAGTGTACTGTTATCATTTTCTTTTGTATTAAATCTATAGATTAAAAACACATTCCCTGACAATATAATCTGTGTTTTATTTCCTCTGACACTTAGGTTACATTTCATCTGCTCACTGGAACACAAAGATGTAATAATTACCTATATTTGTACTTTCATTGTGGTAACTGGATAAAACAGTAATACTGGTAACAATGTCATTTCACGGCTTTATTTAGAAAACAAAACATCAAATTAATGTTCCATAAGTCTCTACTCGAGTTGCCATTTGTTGTCACAAATATTTTAACCTAAAGTCCACGTTGTTCTTGAAGGTAGCCAGTAACGATCACTTCTCCAATGGAGCATAATTCAACAATTTCTCAATAAGATCCACATGAGAAAGGAGCATCCGCCGACAACAGTATCTCTTCAGGCCCAGGGCGTCGAGGGCATCACTTAAGAGGGAGAGAGGAGGTAATGTTAGTCCTAATGCATGGCATACAGATCACCGAGTGAATAACATTTACAGTAGACTATAGTAAGGATAGCATCGTAAGTGGCCTCAGATAATTGCTCTGATTTATCACATCACAAGTCTGAATGTAGACAACTCGAAACCTTGGAGGAAATTAACATAACAGATGAATAGGCTGAAAGGTTTGATGCGTTTGTTGTACTTCCACTTCACTGCGACTAGAAGATGCTTTTGGCACAACTGCTGTACACGTTGCATATTTACTTGTTTTGGTTTATACTTAATCCGTATTCACGATGTTAGTAGTATATTGCCACGAACGTTACTACCAGTGACATCTGAAGATGCAACTAAAACCAGCAGGTATGTATCTCACCCCTCAGTATACTCTGCTTGAAGTAGGCCGAGGTATGCCTCCCACTTGTTACCCACGATCTTCCCACACGTGAAGCACCGGACGGGGATTATCATTGTGAGACACCTGGGGACAGACAGAGGCACATCACCCTGTTAACAACCATAGCCGAGTGAAACATGTAATGCTAGCAAGATAACACACGTTCACCGTCAGTTTACCAGTAACTCTGACTGAAACCGTTGCGTTTCATACAAGTAACGTCAAGTAGCATTGTAGTTAACATGCAGTATGTATTCAGCGGTAACCCGAGGCTTATAAATTAACGTTATTAGTTAACGTTAGCTAGCCAACTTCAACGTTTTACTAACTTTCCAGCTAACGTTACACAGCTTAGCTTTAATGGACGTGTTTTCATTGAAAGATTAATGCAAAATCAGTCTTAACCTACAGTAGTTTGTGTACTTAGAAGTGTTTATCTTGATGCTGTATTTCCCGGAGTTATTTCGCGAATTAAGGTTTAATGTTAGCATCTGGTCTAAGCTGTAGCCACGCGATTAGCACAACAGTAAACTAACGTTAGCTGACGTTATCCGCCAATAACACGTTGCCACGAATTAACATAATGTTAGTTATTTACAAGTCAGAACCAAGTGTATAAATGTCAAAAATGATTTACTCACCGTCACCACTCAAGTTTACCCAAAGCTTATGTGTTACGTTAGTCTGAGAGAAACTAGTAGCGAGAGAGTGGTTGTTGCTTCCCTCGTTCTGTCCAGCAGCAACAAAAGCAACGTTTCTTCTTCTTTAGTAAGTTATTGGTGGACTACAAACCAACGTTTAAGGTGCATTCCGCCACCTACTGTACCGGAGTGTGTAACAGCATGACTTTATGACAAGTATCATTTAAACACAATAATAATGTTATTATTTATAAATAAAATAAAATTAAAAAAAATAATAAGCAAAAGCAACATCCTTCAAAATAAAAGCTTAACTTACTCAAAGGTTTGATTATAATACACTTATACAGTTTATTGGATACAAACCATAAAAAACTCATTGATATAGGAAGCCCAAAATGTTTGAAACATCTCCCAATACAACGTTAAACATTTCCACACAACCACACACTAAGTATCACACTTTAATGAACCTTTGTTCCAATGTTTAAGAATGCTTGAATGATGTCGTAAACCATAACATGTCCACCCTGTTACGCTTATTCATAGTGGAAATCAATCATTTTTAGTCATTTTGAAAATAAGTTTAATAAATGTACTAAAAATCTTCCTCTGTTGTCACTAAGTGCTAGCTTGTTTTTCATCTCATGAGTAGTAATGGCTAACTTTAGCATAAAATGTCCCCACTGTTACCGTCACACAGTAACAGGGTGGACGTACGTTAAGTGTTGGAGTAGTGTTTCCAGCATGTGTTTGGTATTCATCATTAATTGATTTTGAATGTATTTGTTATATACTTTTTAAATATTTGTTAAAAATGGCGTGCTTGTATTTGTCAGGAAATGGCGCCCCTGTCTGCTGCAGAAAAGCAGCGGCCGCTACAGGGCACGTCAGGATTCAGACGTTGAAAGAAGGCAGCAAAACCTCAAAAAAGAGAAGAATAGGTGGAGAAAGGACAGAGTAAAAGGAAGAAAAAAGAAAATGTCAGGCCTCAGTGAAAGAGAGAAGAGAGCACAGAGAAAGAAATGTCGAGAAAGGAAGAAAAAGCTTCAGAAGAGTGTCAGAGCCCGGACTGCTCTTTCTCCAAGACCAAGTGGAGGCCTCCTAACCTTGGAAAGAAAGGCAAGCAACAGATTACCTGCTGAAAGCTAAGAGAAAGTAAAGGCTTTCTTTTTAAGGGATGACGTCAGCCGTATGACAACAGGAAGAAAGCAAACTGTCACTCAAAAGAAGATGAAAAGACAGAATTGTTTGCTAACAGACACAATTACATTACAGTCATTTAGCAGACGCTTTTATTCAAAGCGACTTACAATAACATAGGTATTCAAGAGAACTACTAGTCACCAGAAGTCATAAGTGGATCTCCTTTTTTAAACAAGCATCTAAGAGCATAAACCAGAGCAAAAGTACAGTGCAGAAACAAACTAAAAGGAATACAATAAGTGCAACAAACTAATATGAATACAATAAGTGCTAAGTGGAAGGCTCAGGGTAGTGAAAAACAATGAAAAAATCTGCACCAGAAGTTCCTTTCAGAAAGTGAACATCAGGTCTCCTATTCCTGTTTCTGCACCAAGACCATTTTGGGATGTGGTGCCCACAGAGGCTGATGGTGAAACCTGTCAGTGTAGAACCCATGAGAACTTACAGTTCATGACCAACAAGAAACCAAGCACCACCTCTAAAGTGTGAAAGCACATCACAGTAAACGATAACAGTTGATTCACCTCACGCTGTTGTGGATTCTGTTCTTCATTGAGCTGAATGAAAGAGACAATATGTTTGATCTCAATTTACAATCCTTTCCTCAAACTTTAAAGCAATGCTGCATTTCTTCATCATACTGACGCCCTAATGCAGAATATATGCAATCAATCAACCAAAAATAAGAGATCCAGTAGCTCTCATGAAGTACCTGTCTGAAGTTTCCTTTAACAGCCAGACCAATGAACTTAAGTCCACATCATGAATTTCACTCAAATGAAACTGAAGTTGATGGTTTTCCTCTAACAGGTCACTTCATTCAAAAACAGATAAAACTTAACAACAATCTTCCCTTGAACCTGTAAATATTGTTTCATCAAAAATAATCATTTTTTGGCTGAAGTACTATCCACAGAAATACAGTCCAGAGTCAGATGAATTCACGTTTGATTTTGAGAAGAACAGTAGAGATGTTTTGATCTCATTTCAAATTTTCCATTTCTAAATCCATAAGAGAAAATAACAGGCTGTAACATTTCCATTAAATACACTTTTAAATAAGTGAATAGTTTGAATCCTGGTGGGTTGAAGTCACCAACACATACTTATTAATTCTCCACTCATCATCTAACTCTCACTATAAACCCTCCGTCATCATTGACCTTATGGCTCCTCCTCCATCAAACATCAATCAAGACAAACTTTGACAGAAAGAGAAAATGTGTGGTAATCAACGAACATTTTGCCAATTTTCCATGAATAGACGATATTTGTGATCTGCTGGCAGTATAAATAACAAGTGTCTACGCTGTGTGACTAATTACATCATTGTATGATAACAAAGTCTATTTAATTCTCCACCAAGTTTCGCTCTCTGTGTTCAATAGACCTGTCCTTCTATCAAACACATGGACCCATGAGAGAAGTGCATGTTTGTTTTTGTCATATGTTTTGTAAAGTTGCAAAAAACAGATCAAGAAATCACTGAAAAAGAACACAGATAATACTAGAAAGAATTTAAATATACACAGAATATATATATATATATGATTTTTTTTGTTCATATAATTCCATTTGTTTGCTTGTAAGATTTCCTAATAGTCAAAGTACCACTTCAATTTGAACCATGAAACTCACCAAGCTGACACTCTGCAAATATATGATCCCTAATTCTGTGCAAATGAAGAAATATTCACTTGGGCTGGTTCACTGTCTTTAATAAAGGTTGGATTAAGACCTCTTCTTTTATACATTTAGGAGTTTGGGGGCAGAGGGGAGTGTGCATCAGGAAAATATGTTAGAAATATATCAAAAATATATCATAATAGTTATCATCACAGTCACCATGAAATACATAATCATTGCCATCATCATCATTTATAACATCACCATCATTGCCATCACTAACTTCATACATCATCATCACCAACAATATTGTTACATCATCATTTATATAATTGAACTTGCTACAGCACATGTGCTAAATGAAGAGTCCTATCTGAATTATTGCATTTATACGCTGTTAAAATTATGAAAATAGGATTTCTCTTTTTTTTTTTTTTGGTACACTGCCTCGGACAATGTAATGTGAAGTTTGTTTTGGTGTTGGCATACCATCTTTTTGAGGTGTTGATTGTGATGAATGAGATATGTTCTTGCAATATTTTTGGCCAGCAATGTGTTGTAAAATTCAAAAGTGCCCTCACATTTAAAATCAACTAATGGTCAGAACTGTCTTTCTGCCATCTTATGCAACAGGGACATAGATCCCCATGAGCTTTACATATGAGTGGACACTATGGTGTACAACTGTACAGGTGAGAGCTTCCTGCAACAAAAGTGTGACTTTTTTCAGTGTACTTTACAACAGTAGTTCATCTACACCCCACTTTCATTATATTAACAACCCAGACCACTCTCTTTACATTAAAGTTGTACATGGTTATAAATAATATTTAGATTTTTTTTAAGTGGAGCACAGTGAAGACATAAACAACTCCCATGTTTTGGTAGCAGGCTTTAAACCTGGTAATGCAACACTAATGGCTGTTCAGCCTGTTACCGCTATCTACTGTGAGATTGAACCAGCACGACTGTGGACGTTGTGTGAGACATGAAAGGTTATTGATTTGTGACATTGTTTGACAGTAAAATAAAATTCTTTCTTATTCTACAGCAAGAGGTAACTTCACTATATATTTCTCTGACACATACTGTACATGTTTTATCTCTTACAATCTGCTACATCCCATTCCTAAACCACTGCATGTTTTTTATTTTCTTTTTATTATTTTTAAACTATTTTTTAAATTGCACTCTTTCAATTGTCTTATTTAAAGGTCAAATACACCTTAGAACAACTCTGATAGCCAGTATTAATACAAGTTTCAACTTAAGAATCATTATCTTTTAGCAAAGTGAACCAGGCTGATTTTCGGAGCAAGAATTTACACATATTGCAATTTTTTGTTAATATTTGTGCAAACGGGATTAAACAACATGAAGCAGTTGAAGTAGCTACCTTAGAGAGTTTAGGCTTTTAGCTAAGTACTTTTTATAAAAGGGATTAATACAGATCAGATGCAGTATTGAAGCAACTTCATGCATATAATATGTGTAATTATGCTCCATATACAGCCTTTATCGAAACTTGAGTGGTTAGATTCACTACAAGTGAAAGCAGGCTAAAAAAAACTAAAATATAAGATACACAGTGACTCCCCATACCCCATCTATACCATACTAGTCTGTAAACTACCCGGCAACACAACTCTAACTCATACCCCAATACATACTTTAATTTGAGACAATGATATGGTCTTAATTTCTCCTCGCCATTAGCAACACTGCCAGCAAGATGGCTCCTGCAGCCATAACGGCACCACCAATGAGAAAGGGTTTCAGGTGTTCCAAAGAGTCTGTGCCGGAGGCTGCAGCCTCGTCACCTGCCGCTGCTACTTCAGCTTCTGCTGCCCCATCCTGAGGAGGAAGATGCTCTGGCTCAGGGGCTGCAGGGGCAGGGTCAGCCTTGCGTGGGGCTGCCGGCTCCTTCTTCTCTGCTTTAGTTGCCGCCTTGGGTGCCGGAGCCCCGAACTTGGCCTTGGTTTCCATCGACTCAGGGACAGAGGTGTGGTCTGGTCAGGAGGAGTCTTTATTAGGTCAGCTCTGTGCTGCTTCACTGAGGAAACACAGCAAACAGACACAGCCAGATTATCCCTCTGAATTAGGCTCCGACAGCATTTTATCTGCTCTGCTGAATGTAGAGACACCGGTATACAAAGGAGGCCTTTCAAATCTTTGATTCACTGTACAACGGTGAAGCAGCCATGTGGTGGTGGGGCCTTATATGTGACCTTGGAAAAAGACGACATTGATGGGAACACGCTGACGCTCAGAGGACAGGGAATAGTTTATTTTGGTCTACACAGCTGTGACATAACCTTCCATTGAAAAAATAATGTCACAACAGCTTCCTGTGTAACGCTTTTTCATTGGAAAATCTATCAGTTTTGCAATGGCTGAAGATGGAACTGCAGCTGCAGAGATTGTTCAGAGTCTAGGACTGAATCTCTATTTCTTTGACCCCCAACAACTAGCAGATGCAATAACGTGTAGATTCAATCTTTTCCCCCGTCTTGCTCTCAGTTCTCTCCGTAAAACTGCACAAATCATGTGTGTTATAAATGGAGGACAAGATGGAGGGAAGAAATAAGGACCCCCATGACTGCGAGGAAATCAGTGAAATGCAAATGAGAGGAAGAAAATGAAGAACAGTAAACACTGCTCATTTTGAATGAACACATCATAGCAGCTCGCCCTTTACAGAAAGTAGGCTGGACACGTCTTTACAAAAATGCTTCCAATTAAATCCTGCACTGATGTGATGAGAGGAAATAAGGACATTACATACCTCTCCAGCAGCTCTGTAGAGATTACAAGAATAACAGACGGAGGAGGAACTGCAACAGTCTCTGGAAGTGAGAATGTCCTGAGTATACGAAAATGAGAGGAAGAGAGATGGAGGACACTGAAGGAAGGAGGGAGGAGAAATAGAGAGGAGGAGAAGGAGAGACTGGGACGTACCATCTAGTCCTTAAAAACAGGGGGGTTCTATTCCACGACACGAAAACCCAGGATGTAATCAAATTACATCCTGGGTTTTAGAGCTTTTATAATAAAGAATATTCTCAATCCAGAGAGTTTTTATTGCTACAATAACTATCACTTTAATTTAGCAGAAGTACGATGCAGTAGGAAAGAGTATTTAGAAAATGAAATTGGAATTGTTTTGGCTCTGTACTCAAGCACATTTGAGTTCAGATTAAACAATGACTGAGGTTAAAGGGCTGACTTTCACCTTTGGGTGTGTATGAGGCTGTTTATGTCCATATTATTGACAGTCAGTGTTTTACACATCCCATCATTTTCCGTTTAAACACTGTACAGCTCTTTACAATAAATAAACCCAGATATTTGCATATTTCTGCACCAAAATACGAAGGCAAATTCCTTGAGTGTGAAAATGTCAAAAACCTGTTTCTGACTTTGATTGTTCTGGTTTGTAGGAATCATAAACAAAGCAAGAGCAGACGGACAGGGCAGCAGTTTATCATGGATGTAAACACCCTCTGTGGTATAAAACATATACATTATACAGTCTGCACTATACAGAGAATAATTCTGATGATTAATTATCAATTTGTTTATTTTTAAGAGTTGACAGTATCACAATCTTTAAGCTGTGGGTAATCACATTAACTGCTCTCTCTCAATGTTGTGCAGAGGGCTCAACACTGAGTGAGAGCTCTCTTTAACCTAACTAAAAAAAAAACATGTCAGAGGGACATTGCCAGTGATTGACAACAAGTGCACTCACAAATAGAGGTCACACATGCAGTAAAAGGACAGATTCTTGTTATGAAATTGGGGCAGAATTAGCAGTGCCCTTTTAGCCCCTTTTCTGCATTTCCCCCCACCAGCACACGCTCCAGTGATGCTCCTCGCCATCATCTTCTCTTCTGTCAGGTCTCATGAGAGGGTTGGACACTAAATGAGTCATGTTGCGTTCTTCTCTATGACGGGTTGTAACCCTGCATCACATTTGCCTTTGTCCATACAAATGTGCTATTACGAAATATTACAATACAAAAAAAAAACTATGGCAAATTCCGTTGCAATTGAAACACCAATGACAGAGAGCTTTGTGTCTATTTTCAGACAGGGGAATATCTGCCTAATAACCTGGAGCCCTGAGGTCAGCAGTGTGTGTGGAAGTGAGAAGTCCCCTGTGACTGGACGAGGAAGTGCTCTCATGAGGTTTTCCCAGGAACTGGATCTCCTTTTTTAATACATTGTTGGCATAGCTTTCGCTTTTTCGAGAGACGACAGTACACACTTCCATGTGTACATGTAACGAGGTGACGCTGATCCACGCCATTATCTACGTCGGAAAAAGATTCCAGTATGTCAAGATGGTAATCGGTTAAGTACGGAGATGTCGGTGAAATGGATACTGGTTGACGCAAAATACACGGCTAAAGCGAGTCGGATTTGAATCCAAATTTGTCAAAAACAACTCAAAATTGAATATCAAACATACGACGAGACCGCCCACCTTTTTATGTCTATTCTCGCCGAATATGTACTTTATATATCCCTGATATTCAAAAGCACAATTTAATGTTGTAAGATGGGAGATGTGTAAGTTAAGAACCAGAAACTAGACGTTCAACTATGAAGGTGTGTATCGATTTTAGCATTAACAAAGCGGCCAACAGTAGACCTCCTACACGTAGGCTATGACTAAATGGCCTACGCTTAAGGTCCAAATCAGACCCAGTGAACAACGTGATTTTTTGGTAGTTTAAAATGCAGATTTATATACGTTTTAGACAAATAATGCCTGTAAAAGTCGTGTTTATTTGCCGCACACGTCAATATTTGCCTGCATCGCTGTCGCTGTGGAACTGGGCCCAATCAAATAAGCTTTTTGACATGTTTGCGTTAAGTTAGTCGAATTTATTGTTTTTGAACAAACAGACAGCTCCCTGAAAACTAACAACTCACAAACCAAACAAGAGAGCCAAACCCCCTCGGGGTCTGTCTGTGTGACTTAACAAAGAGGAGCGGCACCCTCTCGGAATACACCGCCCTCTTTGATTCAGTAGCGGATTCCTTGATATTCAGGAACCACCAGTGGCGCCCTTTCTCTGCAGGATCTCTGAAGTGCCCTGCGGTCTTGAAAAAAATAAAATAAATAAATACCCGAATCAGGTGTGCGTAAACATAACGTTGTACGGGATTTGCGCAGGCAGACGCGGAAGGGGAATAACCGATTCGTGCGTATTTTTTTTCTGTGGGAGAAACTGTCCGAGGGGTTGGGCCAGAGATCCTGTGGAAAATGCTGCCTCCGTTTAGCTGCTACCCGTGCCGGGGTTCGGGAGTTGTCCGGCTGATGGCACACACAGGCTGCTGACGACAACGTGAAGATCGAAAAGAGGTCGTCTTGTTCGTCAAACCCCCCCGCGGCACTGCGACCCTTTTTTTTTTTTTCCTCTGTGGATAGAAATCATCATGCCGAGCTCCGACGGAGGGACGTGAAAA
Source organism: Anarhichas minor (assembly GCF_050575085.1). Classification (NCBI taxonomy): domain Eukaryota; kingdom Metazoa; phylum Chordata; class Actinopteri; order Perciformes; family Anarhichadidae; genus Anarhichas; species Anarhichas minor. The sequence continues at coordinate 1,039,774 of NW_027466488.1, forward strand.
ATGATCCACGCTCCGTGAGCTGCCACAGCCGACGACGTGTTGCAATTACGCGGAGAACCAAGAAGCTGTCGGTCTCTCCAAGCGGGTGGAACACGACCGTGTAATTTACAACGCTCTTTGATGGCATGCACCAGGCTCGCCTGACAGCCGGCTCATAACCGAGTAAGCTGCGGCTCTTTGATGTCTGTGGATCCATTCATCCTACCCGTTGTAATGACGTCTGTACGGTTGTTATAATTCTATCGGTGAGGCATTTGTGAGAATCCCCCCCCCCCCCCCCTCCCCTCCCCCCCCCCTCCCCTCCTCCAAACCCTGGGCCGGGTGTCGGGGAGAGTGAGGCTGGTCGGCTGTCGGAAGGATATGGGAGAGCGAGCGGAACCGATGCAGTGGGTCTTGGCAAGGCACCGTCAAAATACAGGTGAGCAGCAGGATGGAGGGACTGACAGTGTGACTGATTACCTGCCTTCGGCTCTCTGCACATGCAGCGCTGCCAGTCCGCCGCAGCGCGGACGGTGTGACCCGGCTTTTTAATCCTCGCTTTAGTGCTGCTTTGAGACACATTTCTTAGGCCACATCTCCGTTAGCTACAGGCCCGCAAGATGCCACCTGAGGCAGCCGTCCGGATCAACCGAGATTAGAGGCTGCTGCTGCCGCGCCGCCGCTGCTGCTGCTGCTGACCTACCTACATGCGGTCGCACGTATAAACACCCAGGACTGCAGCTAAATATAGTTCCGTGGTTCAGTTATAGCGTATTATTATTTATTTTTTAATTTACTGTGTAAAATGCCATGATAATGACAAATGCCCATCACAAGCTGCACGAGTCCAAAGTGATGTGATAGTGTCAGTTGGTGTAAAGTGCTGCCAGCTCTCCAAAGTATTCAGTTGAAGTAAGTCAAATGACAGACCCCATTACCAACATTGCTGTTGACTTATTTTCTTATTCTTATTCATAAGCTATATGATCACTCCACTCTTTTTTTTTTTTATTACTAGAAGGAGACTTGACTAACCAGACTTGTATCATTTGCAGACCGTATGTGCTTTTGGTTGGTCAGTAGATGACATGTTTCCTTTTTAAGAATAGGACCTGGCACAGCAACAGTAAGGGGAATGTCGCACCTCTTTATCACTCGCACTGAGAATATTTCGCTGATAATTAAGACCGTCCTTTCCTCACGACTTCCAGTTGTGGATGTAGTTCTTATTTACGTCCATGCAAGTGCAAAATGCCTACATCAAGCAATGTTTCAGCATAAATGAGATAAATGAGGTGTCAGCTGCAGTGCCAAGCTGTCCCAACGAGTATAATGGACAGCTCTAAGTGCTTTGTAATTTAATAATGTGACAATCCAGTCTAAAATAGTTGTACAATTTTTGAGCACAACAAGAGGTGATAATGAAATATTAGTCGGTACACTTAAAGTGGCACATAGTGTAGTTTAGACCTGTTGTAGTCTTCTGTTTATGCTAAAGTACAGATGAGTTCGTTAGGGGCCGAGTGTCTATGGCTCACAGATGAGTTGAGGACTAAATTCCAGCTTTTATTGACATCTTTCTTATTTTATTCTCATTTCTGCACTGCGTCCTGCCTCTTACCTGAAGCCTATTGAATAGACAAGCTTGCACAATAATCATTTTTAACCTAATAAATCAACCCCAGCCCATCCATGTAAGGCTGCATCAACACCAGTGTTTTACACTTTGTTCCCTGGCATCCCTGTAGGCTTCAACCCTGGTGGAAACCTAGTGCCTCCAGCGAGTCCTGGCAGATACAGTCTTTGTCTCTTTGTTTTCCAAAACGCACACACAATGTGTGACCTTCCCTCGTGCCAGAAAACCTGCTCCTCTTCTCTAATATTGACTAATTAATAAATTCTCAATAAACAATAAATTTAATTATTGGAGAACAAGCTTGCCAGTTACCTCTTGGTATTCATTTGTCAAACATGGGGCTTGAAATGTAAGTTCATGACAGATGACCAGGCCATTAACATTTTCAAGTGCATCATGGGACATGTGATCCAAATAAGCCATATGGATGTAGACTCTGTGATAATACCCGGGAGGCAGGATTGATGATCAGCAAAGATATTAATAGACAGGAGTGTGAAAAATACTAATGTGTGAAAAACCTATGGCTGCAGGAGTGTGTTGCATGGACAACCCCCCCAACAAACAAAAATACATTGATCTATACATAAACACACGCATGCAATGTGCAGTGCACATACGATCACATCAACTGAAAGAAGCGAAAATGGAGTGGGAAGAGGTGAAAGGGATTGAGTGGGTGGCAGTGGGAGAAAAAGATGGAGAAAGAGGCAGAGGGAGAGTAGGAGTGAGTGGCACATGGCTTTCAGTCTAAAAAAAGATGAGCAACACGAAACCAAAACCAGAATCTGGATTAGCTAGATAAGGAAAAGGAGAGGGGGGGGGGGGTGACAGGGGAAGGCTGGAGGAGAAAATGTAGGTTTCCTCTGCACCGAAAATGGTGCAGATGCACACGCTCGGTTTCATGCTCATAAATGTCCTCTAAAATATGAATACTGAATGAGTGTGTGGGTAGAAGGAGAGAGCAGGAGGATGGGAAGACAGAAGATGAGAACGGGTGAGATGGAGTTCGGAGATGGACGAGAGCCTTTCGGGGTGGACAGAACGCTGCTGTAGTGTCGTGTGACGGAACGGGCAGAGAGACGGGATCATGAGAGATGGCAGGAGCAGAGCCAGGGATGTGACTATTTGCCGGAGAGAATCTTGTTCTGAGCAGAGTGTAACACTGACCCGGGCAGAAAAAGAGAGAGAGAGAGAGAGACACTGGAGCAGATGGACGTATGACAGAGAGCAGAGGAGACGGAGGGATTTTAGGACTGTGCTGCAGTCGAACCGTCATGTCAACCAAGTACAACAGCATTGTCTTTAGACACTGTGCCCAACGCCTAACTGCGTGCCAACTCCTCTTCAGCCTGCCTGTACTCCCCCCCCCCCAGCAAATATTTGTCTTTTCTCCATGATTCCTATTGATTCTGACACCACAACAAGCTACCTGCACGCTGCGTACTTGTGTGCCTGAATGTGTGCCAACAGAGCTTCTCTTTAATATTAGTTCACCAACTGATTGTGCAATCGGTGGCCAAAGCCTCATCCTTACATTTTGTGTGTACAGCCCGTATGAACGACATTTAAGACATTGGTCTGTGAGTGTAAAAAAGGTAGATACTCCCAGCTATTTTTTAAAATGCACACATTTTTCATTCACCTAATTGTGCCGTGTGAGCATCCACACCCCGTGCACCGGCACAGGGCTCTCGCACTTGCTGCAGACACTAACTGTGCTGCATTGAATGTCTTGATACATTCAGGATGTTTTCAGATGATGCAGTGAAAGCTGGAGTCTGCTCACCTGTGTCTTGTTGGACGCACCTTAGTTTACATAACTCTCTTTACCTCCAGTGTGTGAGTGAAGAGCGGTAGATGTCCTGTATAACCAGAGACAAGTAAAGACTCGCACCCTGGACTGATTCTGGAAGAATGTACACAAGCGGTTTGTATCAGTTGGCTTAAGATTGATACAATTTAGATATTTCGTGTCTACTGAAGCAGGAAATGCCTGATTTGACAAGAAAGATCAGAGCAGAGCATCCCGACTTTGGACGGACATCCACAAAAACACAGAGTTTCAGAATGGCATCCAGTAGTACTGTCACGCAAAGTGTAACAATGTTTCACCTTTTATTAAATCAAGTGCTGCATATTACGCAACACATTGCTACACTGATGCACAGCTTTAACTGGGCATCCTGTATTTCTTTAGTTTCACACTAAACGTGCGCACCTGCGTAAAGACCACCTGTTGTTTGTTGGTGGCTGTACCATCATATATCCGTTCTGTAGGCCTGGGAGGTGCATGAAAGTTAAATGGATTTGAGACGGCCCTGCCTCCAACCACTGTAGAGGTGTGCTTTTGACCCTGAAGGAGTCACAGGATCGTGGCAGATTACCCGATGCAGAGCACCTGGTCCTGGAGCTCCTATAGGGCATAGAAGCCCTGCTCCAGTGTTGCTCTGCCCTGGCTCTCTCTCTCCTGTGCACGTTGAGTGATCCCTGCCAGTGGCTGCCCGTTTATACTTTGGTTTTGGTCTTCCTTTGTTTCACTGGCAACACCCCACACTTCATCACACACGCATTCACGTTTACATTGCTGATGTTACTGACTGACGCACTTCACATTGGTGACTATTTCTGTTTTTAGTTATAATAAATACCTTTAATTTACCGTCATCCCTTCTGTCCTTTCCATATTTGTCATAGCCTGGGAGCCAGGTTATGACAGATTACACTGATTACACGTTATGTACGTGATGTTGACTTTTTTTTTTCAACATGAAAATCTGGACACTTGAAACGTCAAAAGTCAAGTTGAGGATGAGAAAACAACAAATGTTGCACGATGACCTTTTGAGCCAACAGGGTGTTTGTTTGTCGCTCAAACTATAATGCAGATTATGGTTGGATCACTTTTCGGTACCTCATGATAAGGTTGAGGTTTGAACTATGATGCTGCAGCAGCAAATTAAACACCTGTAGGACCCGGGGTTTGTATTTATCTGTTGTGATAATGTATTCAAATTTCTCAACTTTCATGTGTGCGCGTGTGTGTGTGCGTATGTGTGTGCGCGTGTGCGTGCGTGCCAAATGAAGACATAACAGAACAGCTAGATTTTTAAACTTCCATATAGTGTTCAAAGACTTATGTAAGTGGGTTTGACTCGGCTCTGCCATGTGTAGGGGATGCATCGGACAATCCAAAAAGCAGTCACTCTCAGTAAAACGTGTCTGATGCTGTGCTGTATGCCGTTGCCTCGTTTGTTTCACGTCCATGTCGAACACAAAGCCATAATGACGGACGGGGAGCACTGTCATTGTTGTTGCATCACGGGGGCTACAGGCCTGGGCCTGGCACACAGTAGCACGCTGTGCGGAGCACAAAAGCACTGCTCGCATGCAGGAATATGTCAGTCTTTTTCACAAAACACATGTCCTTTGGATTCAGACGGAGTCACTAGGTCGGGATGAGAGTCAAGAGTTGGCATGACTCATGCAGTAGGCAGAGTCGGGGACTGCAGCTCCGCCTGGAGTGGTCTGTGTAGTAGAGTTGCCCTAAAGGTCAGCTTTTTTAGACATTTAGATCTTCTTTTGATCTCGGGTTAGGAACACAGCAGGGTGTGTGTGGTGTGTGTCAGCTTCAGGTGCTGCAAGTGAATGTATTTATTAGTGCTGGGCAACGATTATAATTTTAATCGCGATTAATCGCATGATTGTTTTGCGATTAATCGCATTGTTATGCGCAAAGTTCAATAATGAATTCAAAAGTAGTGTATTGCGCACTTTTATTTTAAAAGTACTGCTACATGAACAAAAGTGCAATAACATTTGGTTTGCAAACACTTGAAACAAATAAGGTGCTTTTTAACAGCAGTATTCCCTTTACACAGTAGCAGTTATAACACAGTTATAATGATTCTGATCATAGATATTCAGCCGGTGTTCACAACTTTATCTTCATGTGTGTAAGAGATGCAATTTGAAATATACACCTTGAAAACTGCAAACCTATCTACGTCATGTTTTTTTGTTAAATTCTCAGTAGTGATAACTAAATGATGCTTATTATAAATGATGCTTATTATACATTTACAAACAAAACAACTTTAAAAACTACTTAAAAATAATTTAAATGAATCATTTCTTTTTTGCGTTGTTTGGTATTTTGTTCAGACCTGCTTTGCTGGGTGCTTATGCTTTCTAAATAAAATCTAATTGTGGTTATGCCGGCATGACAGTTTCTCACTGATCAGTTTCATCATTATTAAAACAGTTGATATGAAGCGGTCCACCCACTATTGCTCAGAATGAAATGAGCAGGTGAAATGTTGTATATTTACACAGACAGGGAAGGGTTGCATGAAACAAAGGCAGAGAGGACATGCCGTGCCAATTTACAAAACATCTATGAATCCACAGAATGTCTATTCACAAACAGTTCATAAAAAGCCATTTCACTGTACCGTGGTACATATGTAGACTATGCCTTGTAAAGTGCGAATGACATCCAGTAGTCTATATTTAGACTTTGCTGTAAATGTGCTGGGTAGAATCCAACTGATGACGTCCTGATAGTGTTCATGTTTTTCTTTTTGGCCAGCTCCTGGTCACGTCTATTGGATTTGCAAAGGTTTCATCACAATAAAATGAAATGTTCATGTGTGGCTTGAGCTCGTGGTTGTGTGCTGTGTAAGTAGAATTAGTCAGCTATGCGTGTCAAAAAATGTCTATTTTTTGCTGCGTGCAGGTTTTGAAATATTCAGTATGTTGTCAAAGTTCCGTCAGTACAAGTGTGTCCAGTGAGGCCTTAACATTTGTTCAGTTTATTTTTTTATAAGATGATTCATTATATCACAGAATAAATATAATTTTTTTTGGATAGCATTTGTGTGTATTGTTCTTTTTTATGCAACCGTTATTTTCACAGGAATGTTGTATTTCACACTCTTAACAACCCCCATATCATGCCGCTGCATGTCTTTAGTTTCTGAAGATTTGCAGTTTTTCTGATTTGTAAATATCTTTATAGAGAATAAAAACAAACATATCTACCCTTTCTGTTCTACTCACAAAGGAAGACGTTGAGTTTACTACAAAAGCACACTTGACTGTGGAAGTATGCAATTCAAAATGTTGAACGTAAAGTGTAACATCACGGTTGTGAAAACAGTCTAAGTGCATCCAGTAGAAGCTTAACAGCAGCACTAATAGGCCAACATCCCCTGGGTGATGGATGGGAGAGCCCTTAAGGAGGCAACTGGTGAGGATGAGGGGTTGAGACATGGACTGAGTACCGGAGTCCTCCATGAAATGAGGCTGGCAGAGGCCAGAGGCCAGAGGCTGGTATTCTCTTGATTGTAAGGTTTTGACTGGACAAAAAAGGCAAGGTTGACTTAGGGGAGGAGTCTGATCTCGAGGACTAGTCGCAGCTGTACTCGTCCGAGACTTGGGTTCACTGATCGTTAAAAGGGACATTTTTCTGAGGTGTTCTCAGCACATCGATCTCCATAGAACCTTGGGAGTGATCAATCGGAAATATTGACTGACTTCAGAATCTGTGGCCGCAGTTGATGCCTTTACAGAGGCCTGGAAAGTGAGAATACAACCTGAAGACAGATTGAATACATGTAACGTCGTCCGTCTTGCTGCTTCACTCTGTTCCATTTCAATGTAGATGTCTTTGGACTGTTGGTCGGACGAAACAAACAATTTAACGCAGCACTCGGGGCTCTGGGTAATAGTGATGGCCATTTTCATGAATGAAACGTTTCATCGATTTTAATAAAATGATCAATTTTGAAAATAATACTTAGTTGCAGCCCTTATCATGGCCAAATAGAATCAAACCATAAAAGGCACTCAATAAAAGGAATATGTCAGGAACCAACGGTCAAAAATAAATAAAAGAAACACAAGATAGTTTAAAAACAATGGTGGTTGAGCAGTCACAATGTGGTTCTTAAAATACAAGGTAATTACCAAGGTCTGCAGGCCACAAGTCCCCTAACTTGGAAACCATAAATCACCCAGTACACGATGTGCTAGTCTCCATCCCCGTGACCTGAAACGGCTTAAATGAAACGGATGGATGTGTGGACAGATGGAAGGAGCTGGCACTACTAACTCATAATAACTTTACTGAGGAGATCCAACACTTCTACAAGGTCACTCTGTAACTCTCTGCTGTAATCTCATTTCATTTATAATTATGTCATAATGTGTTTTTTTTTTTTCCACTGTTGAGGTCTCTGCTGGGAGTTTGAGTCAAATCTTAACAACAGGCCTGGAGGAGAGGGCTGATAACCGTGTCCCTGGAGGTCTAGTGTGCCTTCTGCATTTAAGAGATCTACTTGATTTCACCGGCCTGATTGTTTTGGCCTAAATGAGATTTGGGGGGGGGGGGGGTTCAGATGTTCCTTTATTTATTTTCCCCTCTTTCCTCCCTCCCTCCCTCCCTCCCTCCCGCTGTCCTCTTTAATGTTACTCCAACCCAGATAGAGTTTTACAAGTAGCTGTGACTTCAGTCACATGCCCTTGTTTCCTCTGCTCTCTGGCGTTACCCCAAAGCTGAGGAGCCACATATTGGGCTTCGATTAAGAATTGGAATCTGTGGGTCAAGAGTCGTGCCACACCTAATGTACAGTGTATTCCTCAAGTCTCCTCTGGAGCTTTGGCTTTTTTTTTTTTTACAAGTAATCACAGCAAGCGCTAAAGCTTGAGAGGGTTTTCTTCCAGCTGATTTTTACGGTGTTGTCCGTCTTCTTTGGTTGAAGGTCTGCCAATCAGTGAAACCACCTGCTGCAGTGCTTTGATTGGACAGGAAACCTTCACACTGTCGCACTGCTCGTGGTCTGACCCCACAGATAGCCAATTATAATCAGCTGCCAACACAACACTCGGGTTTGGTTGCTGTGAAAACAATTTTCATGTCACTAAAACACTGAAGGGATTAGTCGTTACTGGGCACAAATTGTTCTGCAATAGTCTCATAACGCTCACAGCACTGTTCACGGTGTGGATTAAACTGTATTTTGAGCCTGTAGTTTATTGTGGTGTTAAGAAAACCTAGTATTAAGTGTCTTTCAGTCAGTGTTGGAGAGGGTCTAATTATTGTGGCCACTGAGGTGAGCAACTAGATTTCTTTGCTGTGCAATTGCAAGCAGCCAAAGCATTTCACAGTTGAGTGAATAGTGGGTGTCCGCTTGATTAATGCCATTCAAAAGGCCAAACTGCTTCCACCAGTCATTTCTTTCTCTCAATGGAATAGAGAAGATGTTAATTATTGCCATTATCCTGACACCCTATTAGAAGTGATCCAGTGTTAGCTGAAGCTTAAAATCTGTTGATTTTGTCCCAATCCTGACTCCCATCATGATGCATGTGTCCACGGCTCATTTCCAGCTCAACAATAGAGCCGGATAGTATTATGTTGATATTTTACGTGTTTATTTTATTATGAATGTATTTCAGACCTAACGAACCTGCTGAATGCATTTTTGCCTCATAAAACTTTGGCAAAGACAATTTTTTTTTTAATGAAATTTGAAACCTTCATTGTTTACACCAGAACATGTGACGTGTCCTTGCCTCTGTTGAAACTTTACTGTTTACTGTAATGTAGATCACATGTGTACTAAATGTCTTGATGGTCTGCACTACCTGACTGTACCAGCTTCACTCCTTATGTGGAAAGTAGAAAGGTAAATAAATTACTAAATATATGCACATGAAGGAGCAAAAAGTATAGGAGCCCATATTTCTTGTTGGTCCCAAACAGTAGGGGAAACTTTTGATCCGTATTTAGATAAAATGCAAATCAGTGCAGGTCTTTACACTCGATAAGCACAGAAATAATAACTGGTACACGGCTAAACATTGGTGATAAAAAGGCGCTGAGAAGTCTGACGTAAGTTTACGATTTTAAATCTGGAGAGAATTGAAGATATGATACAACTTCCAGCAGTGATTCTCAACTGGTGGGTCGCAGACCCGTTTTCAGTGGGTCGCGGGCCTTTGCCTGGGAAAAAAAAATATAAAAATTCCTGTGCTTTTATTTTGAAGGGGATTTTTGATGCAGTGGAGTGCCGTCTAATCACACTCCTTAACAGTATTTGGTGTTAATGCCTTGTAATGCTATTAGACACCTGCCCTTTCACAGCATAGAAGAACACCCGCAAAGTTTGTTTTCATGTGCTAATTGAGCGAAACGCAAGTACGACATCGACTACATGAGATATGGATTTTCTGACATTGAGGACAAAAGGGGGCAAAAACCTCAGTGTGTTTTGTGCAGCGAGGTTCTGGCGCAAGAAAGCATGAAGCCGTCAAAATTGAAGCGGCATTTGGAAACAAAACACCCTTCTCTCAAAGATAAACCTGTTGAGTACTTTCGAAGACGACTTCAAGATCTGAGGACATCACAAAAGTGTCGTACTTACCTGCAGCCATGGACATGGTGAGAGAGGTGTTGGACCAATCAGCAGGGGATGAACTGAAAACTATACCTCTGTCAAATGACACTATATGTAGGCGAATTGAAGACCTGTCGGACCGCTCGAATTAAGGCAAGTGGTCATTTTGCAGTACAAATGGCCGAATCTACAGACATAACAAACAAAACGTGTGGGACGGGGACTTACAGGAACAATTTCTCTGCACAGGAGAGCTCCCTACACTACGACTGCAGAGGACATTTTCAGCTCAGGTTCAAACTGCACCATCTTTTCGTTAAATACATTTGAGAAGTTGAACATTTTCCTCGATTTGGGTCGCGGCTTGTCATTAAGGGTGTGATGGTGGGTCCCGCAGCCAGACCAGTTGAGAACCACTGACTTACAGTATATGTTGCCGATGCAAAGCTCAACTGGTAAATATTGAGTTGACTTACAAATGAACAGTGAACCTGTCGGGCATGAGGATCCGTTCTGACTGCAAGGTCTTCAGTGTTTCGGTGTATTCAGTAATGAAAAAAAGAGAAGGCTTTGTGGAAAGGTATTTCTCCTCCAGATCTGCTCAGAGGAAATGCAAGTGTTTTTCTGTACTACTCCACACGTCCCTACTGAGAGCTATGTAGGTGGCAGCACAAATGCCTCAATGAATGTTTTTCTTTTCTTTTCTTTGGCTGATTTCTTCCTCCAGAGGTAATTACGCAGTACAAACAAGGAACAGTAACTCTAGACCTCCTTTCAAGCCTCTTTATGTGCTGAGCTAGTACAATGAATACATGTAATATATGGTTTGTTCAGTATAGAGCATTGGAATTGATTTGGTTGGAGAAAAGTCTTCATGTTAGTGCAGGAAAATGAGGACTCTCCTCTAAAAGCAAGTCCTTTCAGACACCGTCCATTGTCTGTGCATCTATTATCATTATGAGGGCATAGTTACCCAAGAAAACACTGTGAAACACAAAGCTAAAGGACCACAGGTGTTATTTTCACAGCAAGCTATTGTTCTGCAAACAGACCGCTTGTTGTTAAGCTGGCTCTTTACTGCCAGCTTGCACCATCACCGTCTAAAAGAGCGGAATGGAATGACAAGGATGTCGTCTTGACACTACCTGATATACACAGGGGGAAACAAAACGTTACTGTACATTCTAGTCCAGTTAGTTCCAACCAGTGTGAAACTTACAAAAGGAACAACTGTGCATCATGTCTGGGAAACACAAATGTGAACAGAGACAATGGAAGGAATGTCACATTTGCTGCACCACCAAGTTGTTCCAGTTGTGTCAGTACTTCTTGGTCCAATCTGAGTTCACGTACTGTAAATGATCAACTGCACGTTGCCCCTTGTAGGGATGCAAATCACTGCATCTTTGCTGCGGCATTTGTCGATTTGAAACAGGAAGATCTTGTATAATACCACATTTACCTTTGACGAGGGAATGTTGCAACTGTCCCTCGTGGGCTATTTCATGCAGGCACGATGTAAGTAAGAAGTGAGACTTTAACAACTGTGAGGACTGGTATTTAAGGGTGAAGAAGGGTGCTGCCAGTTTCTCAATAACTAAAAAAAAAAGTGAAAAAATGTTCTGAAACAATACTAAAGCAGAGGAGTGCTGGATAGTGACCAACAAGAAATCTGAAAACTAACTTGTGCTGCTTTATCTTTTATAGTCGACGGTCTTGGCATGATGGATGGCATACTTTTTGGACAGAACTGTGAAATCTGTCCTTTAGCTTTCAGCAAATATGCAGGAGCGGTGTACGATAAAGTGCTGTATCAGCCTGTATCGGCACCGTAAGGCCTACATCAGCCTCTCTGTGGCTCCTTCTCTCCCTACCATGTATTTTACAGTTCATTTCAGTGAAGCCCAGAGGCCACTTGAGTAAACTCACGATGCTTTTCCATTGAGGAGAATGGACAGAGTGACATAAAAGAAGCTTTTTTTGACATGGCCATAACCAGCCTGGTACCATCGTATGTCAAAGCTGGTTCTTTCTTTTGTTCATTAAGTGGTGCATTTTCTCTGCATCCCTTCACCCACTTAGTCTCATCTTCTCCACGTCCCATTATCTTTCAATCTCCTCCACTTGTGCAAGTCTATTTTCGTTATAATCCCTGCAGCCCTCTCTGTTTCAGTAAAGAGAGTTTGATAAACGGAAAGTAAATCGGTGGCCTAATCATGACGTCGAGTGTTAAGCAATATTTGACCTGTTGAGGGATCCATGCCAGTATAAATGTGTTTGTTCATCGGTCCTCTCTTTCCCCTCTCTAGTTGTTTGAAGCTCGTTATGTGAGATTATGATGTACAGTATGTTAGGACATTAGGTCAAACCTTTTCAAAAAATACCTGTGGAGAATTGAGAGGAGAGAATTGAAGCATTCTAACTTTTTAGACAGAGATGCCAGTTTGAAAAGGATGTCCATTGTCCCTGAAGTTGTCTCTCTCCCTTCGGTCTCCCCACAGGGCAGTGATGCCTGGCATGGTGATGTTTCGGCGGCGCTGGTCAGTTGGCAGTGATGACCTGGTGCTGCCCGCCCTCTTCCTCTTTCTATTGCACTGCATCTGGTGAGTCACTGTATTGATGTTTTTGCATTATATATATACAGTTGTGTGAAAAAGTGTTTGCCCCCTTCCTGATTTCTTATTTTTTTTGCATGTTTGTCACACTTAAATGTTTCAGATCATCAAACAAATTTAAATATTAGACAAAGATAACACCAGTAAACACAAAATGCAGTTTTTAAATAAAGGTTTTTATTATTAAGGGGGAAAAAAAATCCAAACCTACATGGCCCTGTGTGAAAAAGTGATTGCCCCCCCCTGTTAAAACATAAATTAACTGTGGTTTATCACATCTTTGGAAAGCTGAGTTCAATTTCTTTAGCCACACCCAGGCCTGATTACTGCCACACCTGTTCTCAATCAAGAAATCACTTAAATAGGACCTGCCTGACAAAGTGAGGTAGACCAAAAGATCCTCAAAAGCTAGACATCATGCTGCGATCCAAAGAAATTCAGGAACAAATGAGAAACAAAGTAATTGAGATCTATCAGTCTGGAAAAGGTTACAAAGCCATTTCTAAAGCTTTGGGACTCCAGCGAACCACAGTGAGAGCCATTATCCACAAATGGCGAAAACATGGAACAGTGGTGAACCTTCCCAGGAGTGGCCGGCCGACCAAAATTACCCCAAGAGCGCAGCGACGACTCATCCAAGAGGTCACAAAAGACCCCAGAACAACATCCAAAGAACTGCAGGCCTCACTTGCCTCAATTAAGGTCAGTGTTCATGACTCCACCATAAGAAAGAGACTGGGCAAAAATGGCCTGCATGGCAGAGTTCCAAGACGAAAACCACTGCTGAGCAAAAAGAACATAAAGGCTCGTCTCAGTTTTGCCAGAAAACATCTTGATGATCCCCAAGACTTTTGGGAAAATACTCTGTGGACTGACGAGACAAAAGTTGAACTTTTTGGAAGGTGTATGTCCCATTACATCTGGCGTAAAAGTAACACGGCATTTCAGAAAAGGAACATCATACCAACAGTAAAATATGGTGGTGGTAGTGTGATGGTCTGGGGCTGTTTTGCTGCTTCAGGACCTGGAAGACTTGCTGTGGTAAATGGAACCATGAATTCTGCTGTCTACCAAAAAATCCTGTAGGAGAATGTCCGGCCATCTGTTCGTGACCTCAAGCTGAAGCGCACTTGGGTTCTGCAGCAGGACAATGATCCAAAACACACCAGCAAGTCCACCTCTGAATGGCTTATGAAAAACAAAATGAAGACTTTGGAGTGGCCTAGTCAAAGTCCCGACCTGAATCCGATTGAGATGCTGTGGCATGACCTTAAAAAGGCGGTTCATGCTCGAAAACCCTCCAATGTGGCTGAATTACAACAATTCTGCAAAGATGAGTGGGCCAAAATTCCTCTACAGCGCTGTAAAAGACTCATTGCCAGTTATCGCAAACGCTTGATTGCAGTTGTTGCTGCTAAGGGTGGCCCAACCAGTTATTAGGTTTAGGGGTCAATCACTTTTTCACACAGGGCCATGTAGGTTTGGATTTTTTTTCCCCCTTAATAATAAAAACCTTCATTTAAAAACAGCATTTTGTGTTTACTGGTGTTATCTTTGTCTAATATTTAAATTTGTTTGATGATCTGAAACATTTAAGTGTGACAAACATGCAAAAAAATAAGAAATCAGGAAGGGGGCAAACACTTTTTCACACAACTGTATATTCCATTTTTAACATACCCGTGTATATTAATTCCTTCCACTTCTCTTTCATGTCCAGGTTGGTGGTTCTGTCCGTGGTGTTGTTCGGCCTCCCGTACGGCTCCGACCAGTCCTGTTCTGTAACGCTGGGGGACCATGGCAGAGGGTACCTGGGCATCCTGGTCAGCTGCCTTATCTGTGAGAGCGCCATCATGTGGCTGAGCATGAGAGGCAGCATTCTGTACACACAGCCCAGGGAAGCTGTGCAGTATGTCATCTATATACGACTCGGTGAGACACACGGGCACACTCACTTCTTCTTCTGAGGCTCTCTTTAAACAGGATTGCCTCTTTAGTGCCCGAGAGGAGTGGAGGATGTGGTTGTCAGGATTACCTGTGGTTCCAAGTTAAGATTTGAACACTGTTTATATTGATTGGACAGATATTGATCATTATTCACCACTCTCTTTCCCTCTCTTTCTCTCTCAAGCTATTCTGTTGGTAGAGCTAGTATATGCTGTGGTGGGAATTGCCTGGCTTGTCCAGTATTATCAGCCGTGCTCTGATGTCACTGCCAAAAACCTGGCTTTGGGTGAGAGGAGGAGGATGGACATTTCAAGTTGAAGGTGGTTTTGTTATGCTTGAATGTGAATGATGTTTTAATATTTTCTGCAGGAATCGTTGCATGCAACTGGCTAGTCATTTTCAGCGTTTGCATTACCCTCACCTGCACCTTTGATCCCACGGGTCGGACTTTTGTCAAACTGAAAGCCACCCGTCGGCGCCAGCGCAACCTGACAACGTACACACTCAGGTATTAACAAGCACTTAGTTTCTCTATTTCTTACTGTCTCTTATTTTGTCTTGACACAACAAGCATGCACATCTTATCTGTTTTTCCACCAAAAATTCAGTCTTGATAGTCTTCCTTTCCCTTTTCTCTCCATTAGACACCGGCTAGAGGAAGGCCAAGCCAGCAGCTGGAGCAGGAGACTCAAGTTCTTCATGTGCTGCACGAGAGCCCAGGATACACAATCGGTGAGTCACAACACACACTTATCCGTTTCCTCCCTGTGGTTAAATTAAAACAGAGAGGAATGACACCATAAATATGTCGGGCATAACGTCCAGCGAGTCATTAAAATAATCCCTGAGAGGATGAGTCACGGCAGTGACACAAAGGAGCTCACTGCTCAGCTACTTACCGGCACATTAAGCATTTCATATCAAACTTGAATGTAAAATGATTTAGTTTCAGTCTAAATCAATTTACAAGCTGTCTGCAAAGAAAGTCCTTACAACTGCAGTCATATAGTGACAGCTATTCACTAGACTGGACTGCAGGACTGAAGTCCTGCAAGTAAAAAATATCCAGAAAGATTGGCATTATAGCTTATAGCCGGCAGTCCAAAGCATTTTCCTCTCTGACTATTGGTACAAATCCACAAACCCTCAGGTTAGCGTGCTTTGAAGTGTTGAAAATGTCCAGGCAGTTGTACTATACCGCCTTACATTACATACATGAACACATACTTGGTGATGTCTAAGTTGGTGTTTACATTAATCAGCATTGCTTGTGAAATTGAGAGGCCAAAGTTGCCTCACCTTTTGTCTAAAGCTATGTTACTTATAAGCCAACAAAATTGCAATTAGGGTGTGGAGAATATACAATTTTTAATTTGCTATGAACCATCATTCACTTGAACAGAGCACAATAAGCAGAGGGTCAGGCAGTTCAGAGGTTGCATGATTAAATGAAGCAGTCCTCTTTTTGTCGCTGTGCTTTGCCGACATGCCTTGATATCTGCTCTCCTGTCCAGGATGCGTATTCAGAAGTGGCCAGCCTTTTTGCAGAGTTCTTCAGAGACCTGGACATTGTGCCTAGCGATATTATTGCTGGCCTGGTACTTCTCCGCCAGAGGCAGAGGTCTAAGAGATCTGCTATCCTGGACCAGGTATCACTATCTATAAAAAAATATATATATATTTTTGTGCTTGCGTAGGCATGAGCTGTAATGACAACAAGTTTTCTATTCTGTTGTCTCTTCCTAAGGCCAACAATGACATCTTAGCCTTCTTATCTGGAATGCCTGTCACTCGTAATACTCGATACCTGGACCTTAAGAACTCGGTAAGTTTCTTTATGTGCGATGAATTGACAAACTGAAGGTTGTGTTTGTATCACAGGAACGGTGGGCAATTGAGAAAGGTAGACGTTTTAGAGTGCAGGTAAACAATGACACACCGGATCATAAAAATACAGCATGCAGTTAAACTCGTTCTTAAAGACTCTGTAAACTATTTTACTTGCTTAAAGTCAATGGGCTTTCCTCTAGCTGACAAAGTCATTATTATTATTATTATTAAGATAGAAGTAGATATATCAATAATTGGAGTAACCTAGGTGTCCCAGGGTCCCTTAGCTTTTTAGCCCCATGCAAAGAGGTTTTGTGTATATTTCACACCATAAAAACAAAACGGTGGGACTAAACCACAGCCATAGTTTGATTTGATGATACTGTCTTTCAAAATCTTTGTTTGTCTGCAGTTGTGTGCAATGTTTTTTTTAAATGCAATTAGCATGTGTGTATGTAGTGTGTATGTAGTAATCATCTAAAAGGACATCTGCGTATTTGAATATCTCAAGATTTCTGAATGTGTTATTGCTCTTATTCCTCACCTGTGTGTTCTGACATTTGTGTGTGTGTGTGTGTGTGTGTGTGTGTGTTTGTCTGTCTGTCTGCCTGCCTCTCCCTCTCCCAGACCGAGATGAACATGTACAAGGATGTGTGTTATTACATGCTCTTTGCCCTGGCTGCGTACGGTTGGCCCATGTACCTAATGAGGAAGCCTGCCTGTGGGCTATGCCGCCTCGCCAGCTCCTGCCCGTGAGCGCTGACACATACACCTGCACAGCTTTGATCTATTTGGCTTCTGTGTCTCTTGAGCCTCTCCAGTGCGGATCAAATTTCACATGCGTCAACACTTGCCAAGTGGTAATCCACTCAGATAATACCACTCCAGTTAGACTCACTCACCGACACAAGCCGATTGTCGAATTAATCACATTCTCTTTTCCACATCACCTACACTGGGAGACTTGATTATGTCTCTGTCACCTTACCTGTTTACTCTTGTATTCATCTGTTTTTAGCATTCACGTCCTGCTGTTTTCTCATCTTTCCCTCTCACCCCAGCTGTACTTCCGGATCTGGCTCTCGGTTGTCTCAGGCTGTGACAGTGGAGGAGGACAATTGTTGCGGCTGTAATGTCCTGGCCATACGGAGACACTTCCTGGACAGGGACCTCAAGCAGGTTCAGATTGTCTACACATCCTGCCACGATGCTGTGAGTAATCCGACAACTGGCTTAACGAGCAGTCGGAGGTGTTTGGCCTTAACTTCCGAAGTTAGACAATGGATTGGTTGTGTGGATAAGTGTGAGGAGCAGCGTCAGGATTTTCTTTTCATTTGTCCATGCTTTTGTTTTAATGTCAATACCTTTTGCAAAATACACTGAGGTGAATTATTGCATTCCCTTTTAAAGCTGTTCTGCACAAAGAGCCCTGCATACAATGTTACAGTAGCAGCCAGTCTGATCATTTAGTGGCTTTATTTTGTAGCTCTGGCCGTCATTTGTAAATGTTTTGATAACACTTTACTCACCAGTGTAGTTGCTGAGATATGGGCAGTTGAGTTGCCGTGTCGACATTCTCGGCAGCAAGTCAAGTGTGTTCTCAGTAGGTGTTGGCCTCCGCCGAGGCCGTTTGTGACCGGCATGGACAGATCCTTAAGGTGCAGCCGAAGAGGGGAGAGTGTTCAATTTGGTGGCCTCTCATCAGATGATGCAGTCTTGCAGGCTTTTGGTGCATTGCCTTAAGAGTGTTATAATGAGTCATTTACATTTCACTTTGTCAAATTATGTTCCAGTTGAAATGATTTGGAGGGAGATTCCTCCCCCTGTGGAGAGCGGGGGTGGCAAACATTTTTTTATTCACTTTTTGATTTTACTTCCTGGTGAGTGGTCACAGCTGGTCATCATCCTATCAGTACTTGGTCGTTGCCTAGTGAACGTTTGTTGAACAGCTATATCTCGTAAAGCTGCTTGCATCCCCATGTTAAGGCAACAGAGACATACTCTGAAAGAAACGTCCATCAGAGGGGAAAGAAATCGGCACTACATAATGCAACCAAGGGCTGAAACGCTAACAAAATGCCCAGTAGCTGGCTGAAAAACATCAGATTTCAGCATGTCAAAGGATTATTATTGCACCCGATGTCTAACAGGGGTGCATTTCATGACTACAAAGATGATGGGACATGTTGGCTGTTAGCAAGCTGCAGGTAACATGTCCTATCATGCAAACAAGACATTCTACTATAACAGTACTGAAGCTTTAGGGCAATTTTCTGTTGACAAGGAGGGACCGTCGCGCAATATAAGTCAATGGGGAGCGATGAATTGTTTTCTCCCTCGCTGTGGGCTGTCTCTATTAAGTTGGTGAGTAAAAATGGCTGTTCAGACTGATTGGCATGATGATGTCAACTACAAAAACAAGTCCCAAACTGATAAAATACCAGTAACTTTTAAAATGTAGTGGCCAAAGTTAACACTAAAAAGTCAAAATAATTTCACTCCAGACATGCATAACTCTCATCACTTTCCCACTCATAATCCCACTGAAAGAAATATAAATAGTTGTTGTAATAGTTTGCAAATATTCAATTAAGTTATTCTATTTTCAGGTGGAATTTCCACAGCATTCACACTAGCACTCGAGCCACATGATTTCTAAAGCAGGGCACTTCTTGGGGAGGTTAGCGCTGAGTTTCCGTCTATAAATGACTGCCAGGGACTGAATTATAGGACTTATGTGTGCGGTGCCAAGTGGAGAAATATCTAAGGACAAAGACTGCTCTGCTTGCTGGGATGGAAGTAGAACTAACGTGTACTAAAGTATTTGTCTCCTCCTCACTTTGCACGTTGCCGGTTCCTCTCACTTTCTCACCACCGTTCTCTGTCCACTCTGCATCTTACATCCAGGTTTACGAGACCCCGTTTTTTGTGGCAGTGGATCATGCGAAAAAGAAGGTTGTCATCAGTATAAGAGGAACCCTATCGCCAAAGGTGAACTTTATCTTTCTTTGCCTGTTTTAATAGTAATATATCTTTAGATCCCTTTAAACATTCGTGCACCCTGTTCCCTTCAGTACCTCACAACACCAACACCTCCAGAGCAGGTGAAATCCTCACAGCTTTATGCAGTGTTCTCAAACTCCTACACCCGTCACGCATAGAGAAATGTGACTGTCCACTTTTAGAACTAAATGTCCTTTTCTTTTGAGAATTCCTGTAGTGTTATGAGACCTGACTTGAAACAACAGCTGAGGGCTTAATCATGTCCTTATTACAAAGGCCATGATTCTCATCCCATTGATCTCTGATGCTTTGCTCCCAGCCAGTGGAAACTGTACTGTACTGTACACGTTACAATTAGAGTACAAAGATTAAAGAAGCATTTTGCGAGGTATTTCTGAATATATATATATATATATATATATATATATATATATATATATATATATATATATATATATATATATATATATATATATATATATATATATATATATATATATATATATATATATATATATATATATATATATATATATATATATATATATATATATATATATATATATATATATATATATATATATATATATATATATATATATATATATATATATCTAAGTAAGTAAATGTTGAGCTCTCGTTGCTCTCAGGGCAAACGTCAAACTTCTGCCATGCATTATCAAGATAAGAAACACCATTTACACATACTAGGTACCACTTAAAGCCTTATGTTGAGCAAAGGAAAACCTTACATGGCGAAAAGAAACATTAAAGTAAGAATGATGTATGGAGTTTTATACGAGCATATACCATTCTCTGTGGACTTATAGCTCTTGCTACGGTTAATACAGTATAACTAATAATATTCCAATTTGCAAAGGATATTATGAGTGGTATTTTTAATTCCTTTGCCTTATAGGTGCACTTTAATTAGTAAGGTGATCTTTTCACTTTCTTTGTCTAATTCCCCCTGTTTCAGTTCATCCACTCTTTTTAGATTTCTTTTTAAATTTGTCTTGTGTGCATCAGGACGCCTTGACTGATCTGACGGGGGATTCTGAACGTTTGCCTGTAGAGGAGCAGCACGGGACCTGGCTTGGCCACAAGGTCAGTGTATTAATGTATTGTAGGAGAGGCTTTTTAAAACATGAATCTCTCTGAGTATACTCCTCTGTACAGTCTCCTATGAGATTTTCCTCTTTGCATTTCTGTTCTCCATTGCACATTATTCCAGACTCCGAAGGTCCTTTGAGTTGTTAATACTAGAACAATTGCTTTGAATATTTTAACAAGAGATTAATGACGCAGACTTCCTGTCCATATTTCTGTCTCTCTTTCTTTTCACTCATAGGG
The DNA here is from genome assembly GCF_050575085.1 of Anarhichas minor. Taxonomy (NCBI): domain Eukaryota; kingdom Metazoa; phylum Chordata; class Actinopteri; order Perciformes; family Anarhichadidae; genus Anarhichas; species Anarhichas minor. The sequence continues at coordinate 1,060,539 of NW_027466488.1, forward strand.
GATGGTTTACTCAGCAGAATACATTAAGAAGAAACTGGAGCAGGAAATGATCTTGTCACAAGCCTTCGGAAGAGACTTGGTACACGACTCAGTATACTTTATAAATCATGGCAATCAATAATGAACATTTTCCCTAATTGTCACTCTGAACTGTAGTATTTTATTCAAGGCTACGCTAGCTGTGCAACAGTACACTGACCCTACTCTATACCAAGCAGTCTGCAAATAGCAGTTGAGGCAGTTTGTTGAAGTGATTATCTTCACTGTGGTTACAAAAGTGTGCTGTTGTGAGTGTGATGACTCTGGCCGTCTCTCACAGAACAAGGGCACCATGCACTACGGGCTGGTGATAGTCGGCCATTCTCTGGGTGCAGGCACTGCTGCTATCCTCTCCTTCCTACTGAGACCTCAGTATCCCACACTTCACTGCTACTCTTACTCTCCACCTGGTGGCCTTTTTAGGTGAGTCCATCTGTGTGTGTTTACTGGATGTACACAAGGCTGTTCAAGAGAAGATCAGTCGCTCAGTTTGACTGCATCGTGCAGGAAGTCAGTAAAAGCCTGTTTGCCACTTTCATGTATAAATCCCATGTTAATGTGTATAAATCCCACGCATGTTTAACCCAAGTTTGACTGTTTCATACCAGAGCAGTGTCGCAGGTTATAGCTGTTTACTGAAGCCCTGGGTCTGTAGCTGTTGTTCAGTACACATCACTTCAGCATGATACCACACCTGATATAAATATTTGAGTTGAGTCTGTACCAAGAGATAACTAAATGCTGCAGTGCACCTTTGATGTTTTTATTGAAGTCAAGAGAAGTTAATCTGTCAGACTTCGGTCAGAAGATACAAGACGGGTGACAAAATATAGGAAACAATGGAATAAAACCTTACAAATTCATGTGTTTGAATGATTTGAGTATGATAATGATCTAAATCATATGCTGTGGCCTTCAAGCCACCAGATGTCCAGAAAGCAGAATTAGTGACTACACATCTGTGGGGCTTCTTGTGCATTTGGCCAGATCAAAGTCTTCCCTAAATACTTGATGTAGAATAGTTAACTGTGTGTCGTATTCCATTATCTGAGAAACTTAAAACAAATGTTTGTTTGAAGTGTGAGCTAGAAATGTGTTCAGTGAGTTTCCTCACAGGTCACACCCTTAACTCTTTCCACATGTCCTGTTCACATCGTTTACCGGTTTCTTTCTTTTATTTACCTAGTGAGGATGCCATGGAGTACTCCAAAGAGTTTGTCACATCGGTGGTATTAGGAAAAGACCTGGTACCAAGGTATCTCTTCTACTATGTCCCGTGTACTGTGGTTAACTTTACTTTGCTCCAGTACTACCACATTAGACACATCTGCTGGTCTCTCGTAGGCTCGGCCTGTCACAACTGGAGGGTTTCCGACGCCACCTTCTGGAAGTCTTGCAGAAAAGTAACAAGCCAAAGGTGAGTTGATCTCATGACACTGTAGAAGACCTGCTGCACTAATGTAAACATCAAAAAGAACAAAATAGGAAACTGATACAGTAGGCTATCTGGTCTTGTTAAGAACGTCATCATTTGGGGGAATGCTTTATGGACTATTGACAAAAAACACATCTCTCCTATACAAATACTAATGAATGATTAAATAGTCATCGGAGTGACAACATATTTGCATGTCCACCCATCTAAACCAACTACATAAACGCAGTAGCATCACACTTCAGCATTTATTTCCAAGTTTTTCCCTGGCTGATTAAAATAAACTGCAGGTTTCCACACAACCTCTCACAACACTGCAGGCACGGTATCTCTGCTGTAATTCAAGCTTCATTGAGTTGACCCCTGGCTGCTGCAGAAACGCATACAATGTGCAGAAGATATATTTAGATTCGGAAGTCATGTTGCGTAACTAAAACGCATTTTTCTTTGCAACAGTGGAGGATCATTGCGGGAGGCACCAAATGCATCCCCAAATCAGAGCTTCCAGTAGAGGATGATGATCCTCAGTCTCAGCCAGCAGCGCCCCCCAGCAGTCGCCTGTGGCTCCACCCCAGTGACCTCAGCATTGCCCTTTCAGCCTCCACCCCCCTCTACCCTCCTGGCAGGATCATCCATGTGGTGCACAACCATCCTCCAGAGTCATAGTGAGAAAATTGTCTGTAGATTACAGCAACTAAATCCCCCAAATGTTTTTTTTTTTTTTTTACTGTAACTGTTTCACCTGCGTAAGATTCCAGCAGCGAGATCGGTCATCAGTTGAGTGGTATTGCCCCTTAAAGCTTGTCTTTGTATAGAACATACACTTTTACCACATAACTCCACCGCACAAATGGTGAAGTGGTTGTATAACTGATGCGTGGACACAGGTATCTCAAAGCCAATTTTAGTGTACATTGTTTCACACCTGTGACACAAAAGAACTGGCAGCTCAGTGGGAGAAGGTGTACATTGCATACTGGGGACAGCGTGTGTTTACAGATTGTCACATGGCGCTCCCCTACCCCTCTGTATGCACTTGCTGCTGTGCTGTCTTAATATTATATTTTATTTCATAATCTTCCCATCTCTTATACACGTTTCTTTAAACCTAGTTTGTTTAATGTACTGTGTGGAAAATATTTAAAGGGGAAATGTAAATATTTTATCAATGATGTTTAAAGTTAATTAAATGATGATTCTGATTCTGTTAGACACCGGTATCAAACATCCTCCATCAGCTGTGCTGTTATCGAAGGCCAGAACACACATTAATAACAGATGGATGTCATTCTATATCTTAAAAGAGATAGAGTGCTCTGTGATGTGAGATGGTAATAACTGTTGTTTATCTTTAGATAGATAACACTGTCTAGTGCGGTCGAAGTGTTTGTGGCTTCTATAACACAATCAAAGGTCACTGATGGTCGCATTTCAAACCACCACTGGAAGCCAATTAACTCAAAGGAAGTCCATGGAGGTGCAACAATCTGATCTCTGGCCTGTAGCAGTTTACTGCTACTGCAGTGATGCTGTGTGTGTGTGTGTGTCTGGCCGGCCATCAGACAGAAGCAAGTAGCCTTGAAATATTTAACCACCTTCTGCAAGCTGGTGCAAAACCATGGGGCAGAAGTGGTTTGGCCAGTTTATCCAAACAATGACCAAACATATCCATTATGTCTAATAATGGTTAAAATAAATAAAGTTAGTTTGTCTTTGTCGTCTTATCGCTTCGTCCTATTTTATAGTTTGCCATATGCAGCTAGTGAGCTTTTTGCTCAGACTTGTGTGTCTTTTCTGGTTTCTAAAATGAGCTCATTTCCAAAGTCTGTCACAAAATATTCCACTCAGTGGTGTCACAGCCTGGATTATGCTTCTCCCACTAGGATAATGAGGCAGGCTGTTGCTAAATCAACACGTGTGTTCACTTTGTACTTCACCGTGATTGACAGACTCTCTTTCTTTCACTGCAGTTGTGGCCAGGAGGAGCCAACCTACTCAGCCCTGTGGGGGGACAACAAGGCCTTCGATGAGGTCATCATATCACCTGCCATGCTTAATGAGCACATGCCCCACATGGTGATGGAGGGTCTCAACAAGGTCTGTTTTATCTGAGTGCATGCAGATGGATTTGGCAGGGGGTGTTTAAATGGTGGTGAAATTAATTTTAAGCGTCGCTCATGATTTCCAGCGCTGGATAACTGAGTTGGTGGATGATGAGTGTGTGTGGGAATCATCTCTAACTTCAAAGATTAAAATACATTCACAAATATTTTTAACAATTGTTCATAAAGGGGATGCCAAAAATTAGATTTTTTTAACTAAAGCTAGAGATCTGAAACTCAGCACCTGAGGCTAAGAGGTTCGTCTAGTGTAGTATGACCAAACGGAAATGTTTGGAGTCATAGATGGACATTTAATATGGTTCCACTTTGTATGTTTGGTCAAAACTTCACCCTGCTTTCTCCTTAAATAGAAACTACAACATCCAGTGGTTATCCAGCCACACAGCCCTATAAATGTTCTACAGTTATGCATAATGTTCTTCTACAGAGGGTTTCAGTTATTATCAGCAATAGAAGTGAAATCTTTCTGGCATCTATGCCTGGCAGGAACTTTGAGATTACTAAAGAAAACTTATTTACAGATGGGTGATACATTTATTATCTCTTAGGCCTTTACATCTACCCATCTCATGATTGAACATCGCAGCGATCAAAGAGACAATTGTCAAATACGTTGAAGTGATTTATTTCAAAAACCACACTACTGCAAAGACGGAATAAAAACATTATGTTTCCAGTGATGCTCTTTTCAATGGTATGCCCCTTAAGTGTTCAGTTAAAACATCTCTTTGAGGGTTTTGTAAGAATGATTCTTACTTTATGGTCAATGTATGCATGCGAGCCTTCATTAACGTATAACTCACCTCACCTTGTTTTTTTTCTTCCAGTTTCAAAGCATGGGGGCTGCTCACTCCTGGTTTTATGGTGGTCTTTATTAGTAATCGTCACGGGCATTGAACATCTGTTGTGATAACAGGGTATTGACGTGTATGTTTGCATGGGACGGATCCACTGTGGGGAGTGCACTTTTTTGTGTTTTTTACTTGTTTTTTTGCATTTGTTTTTGTGGCTCAGCCTTGTGTCAGTATGTCTCTGGATGGATGGTTATCGGTTGTGTGTGTGTGTGTGTACGTCTGCTGTGCCTAGTCTGTAGTATGATACCTCTGGTGTTTCTGCAGGTACTGGAACCATTATGTCTCGTGTCTGAGCAGGAAAACTCAGGACCGGAAGAACTGGAAGCCAATCAACCCACCAACAATACCACTGTGGTCATAACCTCGCAAACAGAATTTAACTCTAGTCCTCTTCCCTCTGATTCCTCCCTTCCCGCCAACACCGATGCGTCTTTCACTGGTTCCCTCACAGGGACCGAGGATGTCTCCGTCCCTCTGTCTGTCGTTGCTTCTTCCTCTTTTTCAGATGCCGAGTCTGTTCCTCCTTCTCCTCCTCTGTCAGACTGTACTTCTGCCTCAGAGCCGTGCTCGGTGTCTATCCGTTCAATGTCTAACAGTCCTTCCAACTCTCACCCAGGAGCCCTCTCAGTTGGAGATGATTCATGTATTCCACCACGAACCCAATCCGATCCAGCCGATTCTCACCTTGGCGTAGATGTGATTGCTGCTCCCGTTTCTGAAATCCCATCTGATGAGTCTAACTGTGCTCAGATAGAAAATGATCCCCTGAAGATAGTAATATCGCACAGCTCTTCGCAAAAACATGAAGTCTGTAGTTTACAAGCGCAGAACAGTCCCTATGATACTCTTGTATAGACTTAATGACTTCCCAGTATTTGACTTGGCCCTCATTAGCTTCTCAGCAAAAACACATTTAACAATCTAGTCGAATCTGTGAAAGGAATAATTTATCGTGGAACATTTTAAAACGGTCAGTGTTGCTTTTAATACTGTGACTGTGGCCAGACTCATGACGTGACGTCGTGCCCATGAGGTGTAACGGGAGAAACATTTTGCCTGATGTTAAAACTCAGGGTTTGGTGTTGGTTTTCTTGAAGAAAGGCCTTCTTAAAAGGTACTAATATTTAAAAAGTGACCATAGATGAGGTGGAGAGAGCCTGACAGTTCCTCCACTAAAAGAAGTCACAAAAGACTGATGCAAAGCAGCTCAACTGATACAACAGTTAAGTGAAACTGTGAACATGTTCTCTTGCTGCACAAAGACTTCCTTTTGCTCTTTCCACTTGCACATAAAAACTGGTGACTGGGTGCCACAAGTCCAGGCAAGTGGTCCAGATGCCATCACAAAGCAAGTTGAGGCAAGGAATCTGTGTACATGACAACACCGTGATGAGGTAAATGTCATCACTAAGTAGCCCCTGGAATACATCACTGGTCTATGGTGCATATAATGGTACAAGAATAATCCCTTTTTAAAATGTGGAGTCTTACAACCCTGCATGATAAGTCCAAACCCACCTGCACTCTTTCTCTTGTTAATGACATTCACCTTCCAGCTTTCCTTAAATCAACCCTTCATTCTCTTCCATTCCTCTCACAGCTACCGTACATTTGCTGAAGTGCTGTGGTATGAACCTGCTAACGCCGTTTCTCAAGCTAACAAGTTTTCTTTGTATGCACAAAGTTTCCATGGTAACCTAATTTCTTCCACATTAACTGCTCTTTCTTCCTTCTTGGCCGGGTTTTTCAGTAGCTGCAGCTCTTCTCTTCTCCTCCCTTTTTGCCTTTTGAAAGCACACATTTAGCCTTTCCTCAATAATCCCTTCAAGAAATTGTCAATTACTCATCAGCAGCAGATGGAGTAACAAGGGGGGACAAATGATTCAATATGGAGAATTCGGCTCGTCTCCACTGCTCTGCTGCTAAATTGATGCTCAACGAATCTTAGCAAATTCATAATTTTCTCTTATTACTAACTTGTTACGGTGGAGGGCTGATTACTGGAATTATATTTTAATGTTCTCCACCACGCATTTTATATTGCCAAGTCAAAATGTGCTTTCATAAATTATACATGTCATGTGAGTCTATGGCTGTAGGGGTTGCAGTACATTATTGAATAATGGAAAACTCCAAGGATGAACTTTTAAGTATAGATTTCTGTCTCTGGGTACTCAATCTGCAGTCTCATGCTTTGTTTAGTCATTGTGGCTACAAGTGCAGGTGATATTTTGATATTGTTGGTGCCAAATATTTGCTGCAGTTTTATCACTCACAGAAATCTTGTCCTCATGTATCATCGGACACACTCACCCATGTAACGTCTTCATGTTTTGTGTGATACATCTGCATAACCCAAACATCATAAACATGTTTGTTTTAATGGCATTTTTAACTTAAAGGGCTTCTGTCCCTCTGGTTTTCAGTATCTGTTGCCATTTTATCTTCCATTGTCGCATGAATTGTATGTTGTTGTTGTTTTTGTGTGTTTTCATGTCGTCTCACTGCTCTACTTGTTTTCATATCATGATGTGCTTCCACCAAGTGTTTAAACTCATTAAAGTAAACCAAATACATGTAATCGTGTGCTGATGTGATTTGCTGTTAGTGTTTGTTCTCCTCACATTTTTAACTATTATTAACGCAACACCGTTAACATTTTGTGGGACAGAGTGTTTCTTGTATGTTGTCAGAGTTGCTTACACAGTTATCTAATGTTTTACCATCTATTTATCATATTGTAGGTCTTGCATAGTTCTTGCTCGGGCATCATGACTCCATTGTGGGTGTTTATTGTCAGATGGAGTAGGTGGTGGCTCACTATTGGACTACTCTTACATTTATCTGGACTACACTGTGCCTTTTTTTTTAAACACTATAATAATCTGGGGTTGAAGTGTGTGTGTGTGTGTGTGTGTGTGTGTGTGTGTGTGTGTGTGTGTGTGTGTGTGTGTGTGTGTGTGTGTGTGTGTGTGTGTGTGTGTGTGTGTGTGTGTGTGTGTGTGTGTGTGTGTGTGTGTGTGTGTGTGTGTGTGTGTGTGTGTGTGTGTGTGTGTGTGTGTGTGTGTGTGTACTATTAATGGCCAGACGATTATACATCAATCTAAGAATTTATCTAAACCTATTTTTTTTTTTTATTATCCCACCTGTTGACCAAGAAGCAATGCGTTTTTTTTTTAAAGATTTAAAAAAATATATATATATCTTAATTCTGTCAGACATTTGAGATTCCTCTGCATCCAGTTTTTTTTTTGGAGAATAGCATAGAAAAAAACATTTTTTGGTCTTCAAAACTAAGCAAGCAAGCTAAATCGTTTGAATGTCTTGTTTTACTCCAGCAGTTAAGTCATTTCTACTTGATGTAGTTATTATTCTGTTCATGTGAACTCATATCTCAATGCACATCCTCCCTCCTCTCTTGCTCTCACCGTGCCTTTATCGGTCAAGTCACGTGTCTGTACACCTTTGTGCTTGTGACAGGTGCTGGAGAACTACAACAAAGGCAAAACCGCTTTGCTGTCAGCAGCCAAGATCATGGTGAGCCCCACAGAAGTGGACTTGAACCCAGAGAGCATGTTCGTGGATACATCAACAACTCAGCAGCCGATGCCTACAACCCATCACCGCAGGAACAGCAGTGTTCGGTTAGTACACCAGGCACCGCTGTGGGTGTGTTGGAGCATTAAAAAACATATATATATATATATATAAAACAGTTAGTTTGATCCTCTCTATATTGAGTTTCCCCTCTAACTTGATATATAATGCAGCCTCTTCAAAACCTCTTCCTAAACTGTAGGGATAATCATGGGGATATGTCTGATTTTAATTCAACTTTCTAGCCGATACTAAACAATACTACTGCTACTAACTGCTACTTTATTGTTTTTCTCAAAATCATCGTCTCTGTCTGTTCCTTTTGGTTTTTAAAAAAACAAGACAAAAAACATTGTTACGGTAAGCAATGCATGCTAATACTAATTCTGCATAATGTGCTCCCTTTTCTCATGCACGCATGCACGCTGTCTGACCACAGAGCAGTTGCAACGTATGGTAGTATTCAGTTCCCACCTCGCCCCCTCTGGTTTAGCCCCTGTCCAAAGTCGGTGTGAACTCCTCCTAATAATGGTTGAATTGGGATGTTTTCTCTCCTGTATTAGACACTAAATACAAGAGCACGAGGATACACTCCTGGCCTCCCAGTCTCTCCTTTTCTCTCCTCTTCCTTCCATCTATGTAATGTGTTGCTGGTGTCCACCTAGTCTATAGAATCTAGATATGATTTACATACTAACACCTTCCCGCTTTTCTCTTCTTTAACCCTCCGTAAGTTGTTTTGACCCGTTTTTCATGTCTGTCTTGTATTTTGGACCCCTTCTCCCTTCCTCCACTCTCCAACCCCTTCTTCTCCTCTCCTCTAGTTCGTGTGCCCAGTCTGAAATATCTCTGGATGGTTTCTCTGAGTGCCCTCCTCCTCCAGTGCCTGTAGTGCTGCGTGGAACACGGGAGCGCCTGGCAGTGGAGCTGAGGGACCGCAAAGCACCGCTGGCTGTCATGGAGAGTCTCTCAGACGCCGAATCCCTCTATAGTCTGGATTCTCGGCGCTCCTCGGCTGCGCTAAGGGGTTCGCCACTGCTGAGTAGCCTCCCGTTCCCTTTGGATGCCCCGATCCCTGAGGAGAACCCGTCTCTCAGCTCTCGCACTGAACTACTGGCTGCTGACTGCCTCTGCCCGGAAACGCCAGAGCACCTGGGTGAGGTTGGGCCCTTCTTTACCCCACTGGAATCCAGATCCATGCAGCTGTCTCCTGCCACATCTCACTACAGTGGAAACCATTCCCCAGCTCTGCTAAATCAGAGCGTCAACCGAAAAATTCTTCCTGATGGGGATCACCAACAGATGCCTGGTGTCTACAGCCCAGGGAGCACTCCTATCGCTCCCCTCAGCCCACAGATTGGTTCTAGAGATAGAGATAATGAAGACTGGGAGCTGGAGACAGCAGAGAAACAGTTAAGTGCAGAGACCAGACGGGCAGCTTCTACTCCTCCACCCCAACTATCCAATGGAAACCCCAGCCAGGCAGTGCTGGAGTTCGCCCAGTACTTAGACTCTTTATTCAGACTGGACGGCAGCAGTTCACCACCTCTGGAGCTGTCTGACGGGGAGTCCGAGTCAGGCCGGGGCTCTTTTGGACAGGGAGAGTGTCTGGTAGATGGACAGCCGTTGGATGACAAACAACTTCTGGCCAGAGCAACACTGGAGCCTAACCTAGTCCCCAAGCCCCCACGCACTTTTGCTGGATCTGCTGACCCCTCTTCAGGCATCTCTTTGTCCCCCTCTTTCCCTCTCTCGTCGTCTGAGGAGCTCAACGACCTTTCCCCCGGCGAGGGCGCCCTGCCGGCCATGCACTCCATACGAACCTCTAGCCCTTGCCACTGTCCTGAAGAGAACACACTATCATCTATGGTGTAGTGTGCTCCCGAGACTCCAGTGTCCTTTGCTCTAGATTGACAGGTGCAGTCATTTAAAATGTAAAACATATCACAGTACATGCATGCGACGGAATGCAGCCACTCATCAGAAATCCAATGACAGAACTTGACGGACCAACATACAAACTATTTCCATTCTTCAGGTGTCCCCGGTGAACGCTGTTTATAGCATTTTCACACTATTGCAATGACTAAGAAAAAAAGATACCTCTCTCTGCATGCCAGGGGGCCGTACTGCTTTCGGGTGAATATAAATAACTGTAGCTTCACAATGGCATTCCAAAACAATGTCGTCTCACCCACGTAGGGACGCGTCAGCATGACATCTGTTCCCCAACTTAACAAAATCAAAGGGAGAATACTTTACTGAGCAGGGATTCAAAAACTAACACTGTAGAAGAGGTTAGCATAGGCACATCATCTGGGTTGGTGTCCTTGTACAACTTCCTGCACCCTCAGCAGCTCCGGAAATCTTGTCCAGCTTTTCTTTCATTTTATTTTTTCAAATCAGGAATGTGAAGATGGACATATTCATCAATCAATAGAAGTGAGAAGACATTATGAAATGTTCCTCAGGTCCACAAATAATTGACTTTGAGAAAGAGAGCAAGTATGTTACATTGGTGAGAATTCATGTGTCTTAAAAATGTAGTGATTGTGACAAAGTTATTACAGACACCTATGGATGTTTTTGAGTCTTTTGGTTACTCTTTATAGTGCATGAAGGTTTTTGTTTTTGTCTTTATTTTTAAAGAGAAAATGTCAAGAAACCACTTAGATTGACATTTGGACACTCTTGCACACATATTGCTCAATTTACCCCCAAAATATTTGCCAAAAAATGTAATACATTGTATGCCAAATGTATTTATGAGATGTAGTTTTGTATATGTATATGGATATTGCTTTATTTAAACACGAGCTAAGTTCATTATCTCCTTCCCATTCTGTTGGTTCCCGTGTAAACTGTTACACAGCAACACCACGGAAAAAATGCTACCCTGACCTTAAAACACTGCCATGGCTTTCATTTGGAAAACACAACCTTTGTACCTTGGGTTTGAACCAATGATAATAATAACTTGCTAATAGTCGTCCTAGTCTCATACCTACTGTACCGTTCTCTTTGGAGAGCTCTTAACAATGTGCCCGGGTCAGAGTAAGCATACTTTATGCATTTCATCGTAGCATGGCTGGTATAGAAATGTCTTGTCATTGAGTCACAGTAAATAAGATCGAAACATGTTCAGAAATGATAATATATGGCTTTTGAAACGCCTGGGTCACCAGACAGGACCAAACTGTGTATTCTAAAAATGTCCCAGGATTTCATCTCTCTTGTTCTCAAGGTGTCATCTTGGACGTCAAGGCGTTTGCTTCCCTTTAATGTGGTTCATCTCAAACATCCTCGATGGACTGAATGAATGAATGGGCTCAAACGTCACGTATGCCAATTCTAAATACTGTATGTGGCATACAATCTTCCATGCCACTGTGTTCACAATTTGCATTATTTATTACCGTTAATGTTGTTATCACTTTTATTGCTATATTTGATGGTATTATTATCCTTATTGCTCTTGCAACAGATTGGTTTGATGTTAGTGGTTTTTATCTCAGTTTTTTAGGGACAGTGTGGGGAACTTTTTAGACTTTCCTCAAATGTAAGGAGTTCTATATTTCAGATTTTTTTTTTTCTGTCCGAGTTGAAAGGTATTTGACATCCTGCCATGGCATGGTGACAATATGCTCTTTTTACAAATGTTTCATGGTCGGTGAGACATGCTGCAGAGTGACAGCCTGCTCACGGGTGACCTCTGGTGCAGCGCCACCGTCAAGCCTGGAGTCACCATAGTAATCTGCACAGTCTCTCTATTTGGATTAAGACTTGCTGTGATTACTCACAGCAGACAGTTCCAGCCAGTTTACAGTCTGACACTACTCAAGTCATGCTGCCAGTCCCAGTAGACTCTCACAAGATACACCAAGGTTGGGCTAGCAATTTCCTACTTTCGGTAACTCTGCTTGCAGCCGGTCATACACTAAAACACTGCTGAAAGAAAGCACTATAATACTTTCTACCATGATGTGTACAGCACCATGTTCTATGTGTAATTATGTATGCAGATGTAAAGAAAAAAAGATGAATTCCAATAGAGTCACGCAGAAAACCACTATATAACAATATGAAAATAATGAATATATTAAAAGATATCAGTATTGACTTAATCTGAAAGTTATTTATTCAAACTATTGGCAGATTTACAAATTGGTCTATATTGAAAGAATAATAATTCAACTATGTCTTGTCCATGTTTACCTGGTTTGCTTCCCCTCCTTTCCTGCCCCACGATAAGAATGTATTTAATCCCCCTCCCCCCTCACTGCCCTGCCTGTAATGGAATAAACTACAAACCATGAAAATAACTAGAATTTCTGTCATATATATTTTATCATGTATTACTAATATACTGTTTGCATTCGGATGGCTGCTATTTAAATGAGCCACAAATTGTAGTTAATGTCTCAGGTTTTCTGGGTCAAACTGTTTACCCCACATTGTTAAGATACAGTTTAGCCTTAGTATATTAATAAGAGTATAATTCTCCTAAAAGATAATGTATGTTGTAGGAAGATTGAGGCAATTAACTTGTTTAAACTACTGAATGTTGATATCAAGTACCATGGATACATGAAGGACTGTACTTTGGAGTAGATTTTGCCAAATAAACCCCTCCTGAAAAAAAGATTGTGCTTTAGATGTTACGAATGTGTTTTAGGACTGCTGAGTACAGCTGTTGAGTTGTTCTGAGCTATATTTAAGTATTATGAATTGTTTTTGATAAGAAGGAAATCTAGTGTTGAGCTTCATGAAGGTTGCATGGGTGAAACAACACTGTGGATTGCAGGTGTCTATTTGATAACACCAGTGACACACCTTGGACCAGATCAGATTCAAAGGCCATTGAACAATTGGTACATCTCTCTCTTTGATTTTAGACTTAACAAGCTACTACGAATGCAAATACTTCTCCTTCTATGAAGTATAAGTGTATGACAAGTAAAAGGAGTAAAAACAATATTGTACTGTGCAATATTATATTGGTAAAACATGTCAGTATATCTTCACTCCCACCAGAGGGAAGCATAGTATCTAAATCCCGAGTCACTGAATTGCATGTCAGAGCGAAGAAGAGTGACTACCACTGAAAGATTTCCTGTAGCACTAGCGTTAGCGTGATGCTAGGTTAGCATTAGCACTGTATTTACAAGTGTAGCCTGTTTTCTAACCGTTGCCATGAATTAAGCCTGAACTGTAACACCCCGTTCCGTTAGGCGTCTCGGTGAGTTAAACAGTAGGTACATGTTTAACGTTTGAAGTTTCCTCTTCTGTGGTCGTTTTAAAATGTTTAATTATTTCAGCTGACGTTACTGAGTCAAGTTAGCACGAATGTTTACACAGCTGGTTTATTTAGCTAGTGTCAGCTAGCTACTAGGTTAGCTGCGGTTAGCCAAGTCAACTTCCTAGTTACGTTAAGTCACTCGACTGTTGTCTTCGCTGTTGTTTGACAATTCCCAATTAAGTTAGTGTTATCTCATCAATTTGTTAAAAGGCATTGAAATCAGAATCATTTCAACAACTGTTTATTGTGACTGGGTAATGTTAGCTAACATATATATACTGAGATTTGGGGTGACCGTATCGTTGTACCACACTCTCTGCAGTACGAGTCTTTTTTACTTTTTGTTCTCGGGTAACGTTAGACTGTACTTCATGGTGCACAGAAGCTGTCATTGATCAGGAGATCTGTCCGTCAGCCATGTATGCCTCGGGGAAATACAGCTCGCGGGGCCCTGCTCTTATCCCGCGGATGAAAACCAAGCACCGCATTTATTACATCACGCTCTTCTCCGTGGTGCTGCTCGGACTCATCGCCACCGGGATGTTTCAGTTCTGGCCCCACTCCATCGAGTCCGCAGCTGACTGGACCCTTGATAAACGCAGTGTTCACGACGCACCTCTGGTCCGCCTCCCCATCTCCAGTCCGATTCCTGAGAGGGGGGACCTCAGCTGTCGCATGCACACCTGCTTTGACGTGTACAGATGTGGCTACAATCCTAAAAACAGAATCAAGGTAACCCGTCTCTTAAAAAAACAACATCCCTCACATCACTGAGCTTACACAAAGTCAGCATATCATTTCATTATGCCCCATCGTTGACATGGTTGCTTTTTGTAGGTGTACATCTACCCTCTGCAGAAGTTTGTGGATGAATTGGGGGTTCCCATCAGCAGCACTGGACTGTCTCGAGAGTACAATGACCTGCTCAGTGCCATCTCTGACAGTGACTTTTACACTGACGATGTCACTAGGGCTTGTCTTTTTGTCCCATCCACCGATGTGCTGAACCAGAACTCCCTGCGTATCAGAGAGACTGCCCAGGCTCTGGCAATGCTACCCAGGTAAATGTTTACGCTAGAAAATAGTTATTGTCTTGCTCAAATTTAACTGTGCAGTAGAGTTTCTCTCTTTCGCCCTTTGCTAGCCCTTTTTATGAACCTCTTACTCTCAAATTACTTTAATATCTGTGTTGTCACTGGTGTTGAATCTCAAATGTAGCATTTTAATCCCTTAAAGATACATCTACGGTAAAAAATATAGAATATTTTTAATAAAAAGTGCAATAAAATGTGACTGATGATTGCTTAAAACACTAATTTAACTTTCTATTTAAATAATCTGTTAGTTAATGTATTCCTTCAGCACTAATCTTGTGTATGTTTTGGTAGATGGGACAAAGGGATGAATCACCTTCTTTTCAACATGTTACCCGGCGGCCCTCCAGACTACAATACTGCTTTGGATGTTCCCAGAGACAGGTAGCTACTGTACACCTTGAAAGCCATCTCAATATTGTAGTGTTCACTATAATCTGGATGGAAATGAATGGAAATATGTTCAACAAAAGTCATATTTGGGGATTATTGATTTTATATTTAAAGGATAGGTTTGGTGCATACATTTTATTAACCAAAAAAGTGCCATCAGCTGTTCTAGTACTACAGTCAATTCAAACATTGCTTAAAAATGATCTAAAAGTACACATTTTATTCACAACACCAGAGTGGAGGAAAGCATGTTTTCAGGATTCTTGTCAGCAACTTCCCTCTTGTAGGTAGAAATCAAAGGCTAAATCATTGTTTCCTGGTTGTAATACATTCATTTTCAAACTACAATGGATTTATTTATTTATATATATATATATATATATATATATATATATATATATATATATATATATATATATAAGTTTAGGTAGCATTTTAAATGCAGTCATTTATGAAGTGTTAAGAATGATGATTTGATGAAAATGAAAGATATATTTTGCAAGCAGTGACGATACAACATATTCTCAAGAGACCTTGAGGAGATGCTTCAAATCTGGTTGTATTTGCCAGCGAAGAGCTCATGTGTCTCAAGATTTCCTGTAGGCTATAGTGATGGTTGGGTTTTT
Organism: Anarhichas minor; assembly: GCF_050575085.1. NCBI lineage: Eukaryota > Metazoa > Chordata > Actinopteri > Perciformes > Anarhichadidae > Anarhichas > Anarhichas minor. The sequence continues at coordinate 1,075,999 of NW_027466488.1, forward strand.
AAAACATCCTATGAGCCAATGAACACTTATCTTTAGCTGTAAGGAATTTCCTCGGCTCATTCAGCTGGAGTCAATTTGGTATGGAGCCTCATCAGAACCAGGTGTGTGACTGACGGTGTGTTTCCACTTTATGTTCACCGTGCCTGAGAATAGACCAGAATCCAAAGTACACACCAAGTGGACTACATTGCATATATTAACCGGGGCACTGAGCCTTGTCTGATGCCACTTCATGTCTCACATTAGCATTGCTGGTAGCAAAAAGTTGTCATAGGAAGCAAATTAATGAATGCATGAGTTTGAGTTTTAAATGATGTTCATGCAGCTCATGTCGGTTGAAATCCCCAGAGTGTTGAAGCATTGTTACAATCCCGGGCCGTTTGTTTCAGAGCGCTGCTGGCTGGAGGCGGTTTCTCTACATGGACCTACAGACAAGGTTATGATGTCAGCATTCCAGTGTACAGCCCCCTGTCTGCGGATGTAGAGCTGCCTGAGAGACAACCGGGGTGAGCACATCTCGCACATTAACTTGTATTATCTCGTTTGTTAGTCACTTCACTCAAGTTATCCATCAACAACTTCTCTACAGACAGTGCTCCAGGGGAACATTGTGATCTGTGATATTTAGAATAGATGTCTAAATAGAATAAAGTAATTGTGGTTTTCAACACTCTTGATCGAGGAGTCATTTAAAGTCAACAAAGTAAAGTAGTATAACCAGCTGCATATCTCCTGTCTCCATTCCCCCAGGCCGCGGCGCTACTTCATTCTGTCTTCTCAAACGGCTATCCACCGAGAGTACCGTGCTGAGGTGGAGCGCTTGAAGGAAGAAAACGGAGAAGCACTGCTCCTCCTGGACAAGTGTAGCAACCTCTCTCAGGGGGCCGCCTCTGCACGGAAACGCTGCTGCAAGGGACAGGTGTATGACTACCCACAGATCCTGCAGGTGGGAAGCGCGACTGCATTAAAACCATGTCATACAGTGTCAAGATGCACTACAAAGAAAGTCAGCCACCAACAACCAGTGCTTGTTATAGACAGAATCGATGCTGCATAGATGTTTGAGCAGTCTGTTTACCACTCAGTAACGATGAGTACTACAGTTCCACGTAACCTAATTCATGGGCCTTCAATACGCGTTTCCTTGGGATTAGAAATGTTTTGGGAGGTAGAAATTACAACCCAGGAACTCAAACGAATGCAGTTCAAGGTTTTAAAATGTTCTTTTGTTCTAGAACACATCTCCAGCTGTGAAAATGAGTCAACAGAGCCTGGTTTTAGTTTGTATGTACAATGCAAAATCACATGTTCTATTAAGGAGTTGGTCCCAATGTGTCTCCACAGGAGTCTTCATTCTGTGTGGTATTGCGGGGGGCGCGTTTGGGACAGGCCGCCCTCAGTGATGTGCTGCAAGCTGGCTGTGTCCCCGTCATCCTCGCCGACTCGTACATTCTGCCGTTCTCTGAAGTACTCGACTGGAAAAGGCAAGTCACTGAACACTCGGAAAAACAAATTTGACAGTCGGCCGTTTTCGGTTCACAATCGTAATGTTTCTGTTTCTGCGCAGGGCATCTGTGGTTATTCCAGAGGACAAGCTATCAGAGATGTACACCATCCTAAAGAGTATTCCTCACAGACAAGTCGAAGAGATGCAGAGACAGGTAATTTAGTCTCTTAAGAAAACATACTTAAAGTGCCTCACATTCAGTTTTCTTTTGAGAACTCAGACTGACGTTGTGGTTGGAGGTGCTGCCACTGGGGTTAGACCACTTGCATGGCATGCGTGAGATATGCCTACACATTTACCAACCAAGCAAGTCAGTGGAAACCAAAATAAAATTGTATGTGATGTGCAAAAGACAGAAATTTGGATGCCACCCTTACTTTTGGTAAGTTTGAATTTCGTCCTTTGCTCAGTCTAGATTTTAAAAAGCTTTCAGACGACTCAACTGTGTTGATTTTAGCTCCAGTGAAATGCAGTGAAGACAGCTCACGTTCTCGTTCCATTTGATATCTGCATTGAGCCACAATATACAAAAGCGAGAGACGTGTAGCAGTTCAGCTGCTCCTCATTCCCTTGTATCAACTCTAGTCCATTTACTAATTATACTGGCCAAACAGACGTCGTGGGCCCAGGGCTCAGAGACGAGCTCGGGGTTAGATTACGCCAAACAAGCTAACTTGGTAGCATTGGTCTGATACTGTCATCCGGTGCTCCTCAGGCTGCTCCGATGGTCTGCAGATGGGTTGAATTGGTTTCTCCGCAGAAGTGATTTTACTATTTACTTAGTGCAACTAATGGTATACTATAGGATTTGCTCGCGTTGTTCACAGGCCACACTCTAAAACCACACTAAAAGCATTTGATGTCCTGTCGGTCACATTGATGATTATTGAAAAAAAGAATAATCATACGATTCCTTTTCACCTACAGTAAACAATGGTTGAAGATTATGGGAACAATGGTGATCAAAACATTCTCTAAACGGTGTCTTCTGGAAAAAACTGCAGGAACAGAAACGTATTTCTGAATGGACATTGTATTTGATGTATTTGGCACTTTAGTAGAGTCCATCTCAGCAAGGATGTGTGTTCTGTACTGTTGTAACCATTCGGTGGCTGTTGTGCTCCCCACCTTCCCTGTTGGATGGGTTCATTTAAGTTCTAGTCTCTGTGAGAAAGCATTGTTATGCTTGCTGAGAGCCTGATTTGCTAAAGCGGATAGAAAAGCTTAAACATTGATTTATGTTGTTGAGCTGATGTATTTCACTAGTTTTGCCAACAGAGGGCTCAGCAACCTTTGCTTTCATGATGTCTGTCTATGTTCCCATGTGGTCTGACTTCTGTGATTAGCTAGGAATACACTACGCATACTTGATGAAAGGAAAACCCATATAATACTGTTTTTTAGTACAGTTTAAGGTTTTCTTAAAAATTGTTGCTACTCCTTTTAAGAGTTGGAGGCGGAAGAACTTGTGGTATCAACAAAAAACTGCTGCTCCAAAGAAAATTCATTAGAAAATGTAAAGTCTTAAGCGTGTTTTTAATTCACTCAAATATTTATATGTAATGAGTGCAGTTTCACTTCATCCTGCAGGAACAGGACAAATTGTGATAGACCATCAGTAGACCAACAGTAGTCAGCAAAGCTGATTGTCAACTTTGAGATGATGTAATAGCATCCATTTAGGTCACATTTTAAAAGGCCACATACTAAACAGCTGTGAGATGTTGACCGTGCTCAAGTGAGACGACTGAGCCCGTGTTTGTGTTCTGACTTCCATGAGCCTTGTTTAGGTCATATCCTCAAAATAAGACACACACAATACAGATCTTTATTAGATTAACATGGTTAGTTTATTGAATTAGCATCTATAAGATGGGTTCAACTTACTCCTAAACTGTTCCTCTGCTACTACCTTGGTGTTGAGCTTCAACCAGCTTTTTCTTTCAGTCTGTCTTCCAAGCTTCTTTGTATCCTCCCAGCAGAACAGCTGATTTATACATGTAGAGCATGTCAGGACGCTCTAAAGTGTAAACAGTCCTATGGGGTACCTCTTTGTTGCACTGCAGAAGGTATCTCATGTGGTGGTTACAGCGTTTTCTGGAAGTGTAGCACCCAGGCTCCGGTTCCCCCCTCATGTTAACACTGTTGGCTCTGTCAGCACTTTTGCCGTAGTTTGGACTGTGAGCGCTGTTAGCTGTGAGCTACCGGCTCAGGTTTTCACCATGTTGAGAGGCAATCGAATAGCTCCGAATAGCTCCTAATCTTGTGTTATGGACCTTTTTAAAAAAGTACCAAAAGTGACTACATCCCACCCTGTCATTGGGTTACTCATCATGGCTCTAACTAGCACCGACACTGTATTTCCACATGAAAGCTGCTGCTGAAGCAGTGCCCTTCAGTCACGGTCCTGGACCCCCATGGACCCAGCGTCCTGCTAGTTTATATTGTAGCCCCTCTAATGAGGACGGATTTACACCTGGGAGACCAGGTTATTATTGTTCACAGGTCTTGTATGTTTATGCGAGTATAGAGATGTTTTGATCACAGTTAAAAGTAAAGTGCTAATAAATCTGGATCAAACTAATATTCCCAGTGAGCGGCTCACATGATTGAAACAGATTTGGTTTCACTGCTGTTTTTGATAATGTCAGAAACACTAATGATTACCTCGCTCTGTCCACAGCTCACTGGGTGCCAATTCAGGTCTATAGGTGGAATCATCTGTCGGGGCACTTGACAACTTCCTCCGAGTTAAACAAAGCGATGCAGACTACTGTAATATGAACTTAGTTTTTGAACTTAGTTTTTGATCATCTCTTTGACCTTTTTATTTTAATGATTTTAAACAACAAAGGAGTGGAAGCTGCTGGGGTACTCACTAAACTAGGAGGAAATGAGAAGATCATTTCGGGTTTAACCAAGCGTTACATCGGACCACTGTTTCGTTTGACTTGCAGAGGAATATATGTTGGACCTGACTCTTGGGTTTGTGTGCAATATTTCTCAATATTTGCAGCAGGTTTATAATTAGTTTGCTTTACCCATAATTTCCTTTTGACTGGTGGAATAACTTTGTGTTAGCTCGTGGATGGAGTTGGTCAGAGTTGCTATATTTGCGGCTACACATCTTTATTCGTCAGTAGAACAAAAGAGGAACAAAGTGTCGACTCTAGGCTGGATGCTGCAAATGGAAGATGGAGTAAAAGGGTTCTCTTCCTCTCACTGTCTCTTCTTCCATGCTCATAAAAATTCCTGCAGGCGCTGGGAGAGGGTGGAAGGTGGTGCTCTGGGCCTTTGGGCCAGCCCAGTTTGCTTTCTGCCCCCCAGTCGGGAAAGAAACTTTCATCACTGGTTGATTTATGGGTCGTTGGGATTCTCCCCTGAGATGAGAAAGTCTTTTTGGATTCTTCTTATAAAAATGAGTGCTGTTTTTGTGTTGTTGTCCAGCACCAGTTCTTACAATTGGACGTGGGAGATTTAGGCAACGGTCACATGTTCATGTGCCACTAAGGATGGTCTTTGGGGCACAATAATACATGTTGTTTCATTGTGCTTTACACACACACACACACACTTACATATTCACAACCTCTCCTCCAGAACTGTGGGTCATTGAGGAGCTGGTGGGGTGGAGTCAGGTCAGTGTAACGCGGGGCCTCATGGCAGGAGACAGTGTTGTTTGAAGCGTCATTAACTCTTATAGGGCTCTGAGCTGTCCCTTGAAGTTTCTAACTATAGCAGGAGGCACGGGGGCTAGACGCGTATGTCATGGTCAGTAGCACTACTCTAAAATTGATTTGTTTTATGGTATAAAAAGTGAAAGACTTCATGAACCCTATGGCATTGCCATTGATTTCTCTTTGACACAGTCGTAAAAACATTCTGAATGAACAAATTCAATATCCAGGTATTATTCTTTTATCTTTGCAGTCTGAATAAATGAAGTGAACCTTGAGTGAGGGCGGTTGGAGTCGAGTATTCCAGTGGCCAATGTGATAACGTTAAGGTATGGGTTAAGAGTTCAGTTATCATTAAAGTCTGCTTTTCACATCAGAGATCTGCTGAAACCAAACAGGCACAGTCCAAAGAGTTGTTAGAGAGCTTCAGAGGGAGAGCTGTTGGAGGTCAGGAGGCTGGAGAGGGCCACGACATTGTCTTTAAAGACTTGGACCGGGGGGAATCTGGATTTTACAGCTCTGACTTCACACCGGTGTTGTCTTCTGACATGTAGAGACTGTACTCCACAGCATAAAATGAGTGACTGAGGTATTAACAACATATCACCAGTTTCATGAATACTATCTTATGCAAGTTAAAGGTAGAATGTAGGATCTTCCTAAAAAGAAAGTGTTTAGACTTGACTAATACAAAAAATAATACCTCTCAATCATTTGTGTCTGTATCTGCAGAGGCCGTGCCCTCTGCCTGTATGTTCTTGTTTTGCTGTCTGTGGGACGTTTCTGGGCGTCAGCCTCTAATAAAAACATGTACCGGCCAGGTGCCAGATCATAAGCACGCATCCAAGAGGAAGCTACGAAAATGGTGGACACTGTCGAAATAATGCGCATATTATATATATATATATATATATATATACACATATATATATATATATATATGTATATATATATATATATATATATATACACATATATATATATATACACATATGTATATGTATATATGTATATATATATATATATGTGTGTATATATATATATATATGTATATATATATATATATATATATAAAAAGTGAATATTGCAAGTGCTCTTCTGGTGTCATCGCCCAACTTTGAATGTTGTGTTTACAAACCTCAACCGAGAAATCTTACTCATTCTGCACTCAAGGTCAATTATTGTAGTCCACCTTTATTATTACTAATAATTGATCATGTAACTTAAGAAATAATAACTTTTTCGTTGACATTTCCATTATGGTGACTAATTCTATAAACACTTAAGTTGTCACCTGGATGCAGCCCATTTTCAAAATCTGTGTGTTTTTATATCAATAAATGCAAATATCTTAATTCTGCATTCTTTAGTTCACTGAAGTGAATCTCTGTGAGAGTTGAACAGAGAGATACTTTAATACATTTTAAATGGAACCTCGTCGCATGTTTTGTGGTCGCTCTTTTATCCTGCACATTTTTCTCTTTATAGGTACTAAAGTCTACTTCATTTGTCCATAGGCCCGCTGGTTCTGGGAAGCCTACTTCAGCTCCATGAAGGCTATTGGCTTGACAACGCTCCAGATCATCAATGACCGCATCTACCCCTATGCTGCACGAACTTATGAGCAGTGGAACAATCCTCCCGTGGTGGTATGTAACTGTGTGGACCTGATGTTCATGTGCCTTTTGCAAGTATTTATAACCATAAGCCATGGAGCAAGACTATTATATCCTCACCCTCTATTCCTAGCAGACATGTGAGTGAAACCCATCCAGGATGGAGCTTTGACCGTACAGACGCTCACAGTGCCACACAAGCTTCCCCACTCTCCTGTGCCTTGTAAACCGAAGCCTCTGTGGAAGAGTGACAGAAGATGCCTTCAGTCTTTCTGAAGCGCCACACATGCTGCGCTTCACAGTTTGGTGCTCACCCAGCTAGCTCTGAGGCAGCCAGTTTGTGTCAGCAGTTCTGCTCTAGGAGGATGCCTCCGTTGTGGTGAAAAATAAGTTCCTGTGTGTCTGAGTCATGCGTTTGAAGAGAGTATGCTGGATGTGAAGAATGGTGTGTGTGTAGTATCCCTGTGGTTGTGGAGTTTGTGGCTGCAGACAGCTTGGCTGGGCGACCATCTCTCAGGAGTTATTAATCAGTACGGTCTGATCTAGAGTCTGTGGGGTAGAGGCGTGGCCATGTGAGCATGTGTGTGGATGCACAATGGTGTCTTTGCATCTGTCAAATGTCTACAAGTATCCCCGTATAAGTAAGATCCACTGCAATGCTAAGTTTAGAGCGATGGCAGTCGCAATCAGGTTGCGTTGAGGGCTGTTCATTGATGTTTGTCGTTCCGGAGTAATAGGCTGGCAGTCAAGCTGACATTGGTTGCCTGTTTTCCTCTGAGCAAGTTTTGTTAGTTTGTAGTTTGTTAATTAATCAGCAATTACACCTGACATTGCCCACTTATGGCAAAATGTTTTGGCAAAGTGTTGAATCCATCAGTATCACTCGGGTCTCAAGATTTGTCGAGACCCAGAGGAGGTTATTTGTGTCAGGGTGCAGACCTTTGGCCATTCCAGCCTGAGATAGGAGATGAGGTGTTTTCTCGATGGATTCAGTGAGTGGATGGTGAGAAGAACTTGCGCTGAGCACTAAATAAATCAGGCAGACATTTTTCCCCCCTGTCCTCCTGTAGTCTTTAGGCTGGTAATTGAAAGCACATTTCCCAGGATTGCTGGTGCCTTTTGGAGGGGCGGGGGGTTCAGAATAAAGGACAGGCTGCTTTTTGTTTTGGAGTTGTACGTAGTGGGCTTGTTAGGTTTCTACAAGCATCTCAGAGTTAAAAAAAGATGTTGTCTTATTTGATCACTATCGTGTTTAAAAGTTACAGCATAGTCTGAGTACCATGTACTATAAAATGTAGTATGCTATGTTCACACTACGAGGCTACAAGTAGTTTTCAATGGAAGCTACAAACTGACGCCTCACACTTGCTGCTGCATGATGGGCGTGATCCGCTACAAATCAAAGTTGAGCTGGTCTCGTCTTTTTTTTAAGCACTCCAATGACGCAGTTAAGCGTCGACCAATCACATGTTTATGTTTCACCGTTTCCACTGTTCACCCACCATCGATGGGAATACTTTAAATATCTTTTAAAACTGAAACTCAGCAGTTTTAACCTCAGAGTTATTTTCTTTTGAAAACCAGTTTGCTGAAATAGAGCCAAGATAATAAAAACACACATCACTGTCCTAATGCTGGTGGAGATGATACTGTATCTTGGGTTTCAACTTTGTTTGCGTCGTTCAGAAACGATTTGAAAAATCAGATTTAATCTACCATCTCTGTACATTAGTAATACTTCTATTTGCGAATGTGGTAAAGTTGAATGTGAAACTGTATTTGTGTTTCAGTGGAAGTGTTTCTACGGACAGAGGGATAAAGGCACTTTGCAGATTTTCATTTTATCTTGCTCATAATCTAAAAACCCCTAAAATAACAAAGAACCACTCGAGTAGTTCAAATAACCAAATAAAACTCCTCTTTTATTTTTTTTAGTGTCAGTTTAAAGTCCAAAAACACATTTGCTCCTTCAGATCTGTCTGTGACCTGTCTGTCTGTGAACTGCGGCTTTCTTTTCATCTAATTTATTCAGTTTGACAAATGACTTCAGTGGTCTCTAACCTCTTTATTCTGTTTAAATGCATCTTTGCTGGGTACAAGTGTTAGTTTAATTATTTCCCCCTCGGCTTGTTTGACAACGTGAGAATGACCACAAGGAAGTTTCCACTTGCCAGTAAAGTGATGTTTTATTGGTGACGGGAGTCACTGATGTAGTCTAAAAGGCAGTGGCCGTGTGTCTGTTGACAGACTTGTGTTGCCGCTGTGGGAGGAGCCACATGATCACTGTGAAACGGGGTTTATGTGGGCTTCAAGAAGCCCACAGATTGACTGTGTTAGATATGCTCCCATTGCCCTTCTCAGGCTGATTGTCACTGTAACCAGAGTGGAACATTTTTGGAGCCTTTGATGAAGTTCATCAAGAGTCAACCCTGGTGCTCCGATGTGTGTGTGTGTGTTTGAGTCGCACAAGCTTGTAAATGAAAGTTTGTCTTTTTATTTCACTTGAGAAAACATTCTTTCATAAACAAAAGCAGTAGTTGTGCCGGATGTGTTGTCACTGTTATCCAAATGACTGTAACGTTTTGAACTTAAGTATTTAGGACACATGCCATCAGTGAAACTCACCTGTGGCTTACTTACTTGGCATTGTGACTGGAAGCTTTTGGCTTCCTGTGCTTTGCCTCTGTTAGCCCCTGAGAGACATTATCGGATGAGTCTCGCTCCATAATAAAAACCATAATCTGGAAATGACTGCCTGTGACCTCACTGTCCAGTGAAGCAGTATTATAGAGCATAAAATCATGGAAAACATGACAGACGGGGTTAACACAGAGGACAGGAGGCTATAGCGCTGCACTAGCTTTCCATGGAAGTGAAACGGAATGAAAGAACAAGATGTTTGTGGCCTAAACAGTGTGTGTGTGTGTTTTTCTTTTGTTTCCTATCTTGTGCAGAAGTGGTCCAGTGTGAACAGCCCTCTGTTCTTGCCACTTATCCCACCCAGAGCCCCTGGGTTCACTGCAGTGGTGCTGACCTACGATCGCGTCGAGTCTCTTTTCCGGGTCATCACAGAAATCTCTAAGGTGCCTAGCTTGGCTAAGCTGCTGGTGGTGTGGAATAACCAGAACAAGAGTCCTCCTGAGGGTGAGTGGAACACATTCTCATTAAAGCTAAGACACTTCATGAAGCTTTCCAAAAGATATAGTTTGTCCCTGCACTCAGTTTAGGTTTCTGTCTTTCATTACTGTCCATCATCAGTCGTAGTCCCTCATAGATGTGTCATAGCAAGCTCTTGTTAGTTGTTATTTATTACTCCGTGTGCTCAAATTATTTGCCTTAATATGGCAATTAAGTACACACCAGTTAATCGTGCCTTAGCGCGTTGACTGCTTCACTCAGACTGTGCGGGACCTGGAATTAAATCAGGCCTGCTGCTGTATAGAGTTGGCAAATGTAATGAAGCAATGAGACCACTTTGAAGTGCTCCCTCGTGGCTGTGAGTTGCCTTTTCATGAGAGGCATCAGCGGCGCCTGGCTGGAGCTTTGTGACCCATTAGAATTAACTAGGGGCTATTGCCGGGTCAGGCTCAGAGGGCTCAGTCCAATATGAAGGCACAGTTCCCCATCGGCACCGTGCCTTGATCTGGTGTGTTTACAGGCTGCCATCTTTTCCTGTTTTTAAGAAAATGCTGACCAAGTAAAGTAATGGGTTTTTTTTCTCTTTTTTTTTTTACACAATATAGCATTATTGTTGCATTTTGTTTTGTTGCTTCTTGAATATCGTTTAGGAATTAACAGTATCTGCATTTTGACCCATGCCGAGGTAGCACTAAAGTTTTACACTTCACATAATAGCCTCATTCCTGCTGTCGCTTTCCAACCTAAGAAATAAAAGAAGGGATGACGGCAACACGGGCAGAGTGAGAGAAGCAATTTTAGAGAGAATAGCTTTTGACAGGAGACCTCAGACGTGGTTAGCAGGACCTGAAGCTCTTCTTATAGGCTGCCAGGTCCCAGTTCCCCCATTAATGAGGGGACACATTCTGTGTGATCCGTCTGTGCCACAGTCCGTGCCATGGACACTGCCCAAGACATTTGAAAGGCTCCCCTGACAAAACACTTTGTATCGTAGTGTGGTTAGATTTGCACATGCTTGAGGTTAGCTTAGCTATATGAGTCAGTGAAGTTAAACTCTCAGGGCACCGTTTTCCGCTGGCAGGACGTGCTTCAAATAACTCTTTCAGTGGTAAATAATATCAACTTTAGACACTGATAGTGTTCATATTTCTAGATGATGTTCAGCCTTTAAAAAGGCATTACAGTGTGACATACTGTCTATACAGTATTTACCTATGTAGGGCGGCAACTAACGAACGTTTTCAAATCATTATGTTGGAGATTATTTTCTCAATTAGTTGATTAATTGCTTGGTTAATGAAACGTCAGAGAATAGTGTAAAATGCCCATCACTGTTGCCCAAAGTGACATCTACCAAAAACTACAAAATCCAAAGATGGTAAACTAACCAGCAATATAAGCAGCACATCAGTAAATGGTGACTTGGCCTACGGCCCACTGATGAAAGTGTTGCAATATTTATATATTGGCAGTATTATAAACTGGCCGTCCACGGTTGACATACCCAGAAATAAATGCAGTATTAAGTTACTGACTTGTATAATGAAGTAATCACAGGAAGTGCAACGCATTTGTCAGTGAGGTTGACACTGACCACTATCGTTCATTATAGATGCGTCTACAACACAACGGTCATTTCCGACATTTTTTGACGGCGGATCAATTTTACTTTCGCTTTTTGTGTTGGCGGACTCGTGCTGTGTGCAGCATGAAACCAGATCGAATCGGTTGCTCACAGGATGATAGAAAACAGCCAATTATTACCTGACTTCTTTATTAAAATGACAATAGTTAGTTTTGCTCCCGCCGGTATTCTTGGACCTGTAGCATTAAACCGCATCTGCTGTTACTACCAGTTAATAGGGTCAGGACTGAAATCGTACTGATTGCTACTTTAACCGATTGAGCGACTGAATTGTTTCAGCTCTGTATCGTGTAAACAACTATAAATGCGGTTGCTATTATTGTATCGTTTTCCTTTTTCCAGAGTCTCTTTGGCCAAAGATCGGCGTTCCTCTCAAAGTGGTGCGAACGAAGGAGAACAAGCTGAGTAACCGCTTCTTCCCCTACGACGAGATCGAGACAGAAGCTGTGCTAGCGATCGACGACGACATCATCATGCTGACATCTGATGAACTGCAGTTTGGCTACGAGGTGAGAAAAAGAAAACTTAGCCTTGACCATGCTTTCCTATCTTTCCTCTGACGGCACGTACTGCAGGGACGCCGTTGAAATTGATCCCAGAGTTTAAAGTCATTCAGGAGGATTACGGTCTCATTCTGCTCTCGTTGGGGATTTGACTGCCTGCTGAACGTGTTTGATGTGTGAGGAATGACGACGGGTCTAGAACTGATGCTTTCCATGCCCACATACCTGTCGGGCCCCACTTAGCCAGGCACACTCACCTGAATCCATTTAGAAGCCGTTTAATAAAATTGTGCTCAGTTTAAGGATAATTACATGGAATTGTAGGCCGGATAGGGGAGCTGTCTGTCTGCTGGTGTCAAAGCCTGAGATATTCAGCCAATCAAAAAGCTATTTCTATCTAAAAATATCTCAAACTACAATCTTTGAAACACCCCTTAATCATTCGTGTTTTAGTGTGAGACATCAGTTTATCGCCTTTAGTTCAATTCACGTGAAAATGAAAGACAATCTGTTTCCTGTCCTGCTCCAGGTGTGGAGGGAGTTCCCAGACCGGCTGGTGGGCTACCCAGGCCGGCTGCACCTTTGGGACCACGAAATGGGGAAGTGGAAATATGAATCTGAGTGGACCAACGAGGTCTCCATGGTCCTAACTGGAGCCGCCTTCTACCACAAGGTGACATGGGAAAAAGATTAAGAGGTTTTGTCTGCTTGAGCTACGCCCCTTCCACGCTCGTTTCCCTTAGAGCTGCTGGGGTATGCTTGGACTTTTGCTTAGTAATGATGCACACAGCACCAATTTTGAAAAGGAAAATGTCCATCACATCTGGATATCGGATTTTAAAAAATTCCGTTTGCAGAAAGGATTTGAGAATTCCCGGTAGACCTCTGTTATGGGTATGTGGAGTATTTCAGGGAAGAAGATTACAGTGATAGACGAGCAGCGTGTCGTAGGTAGAGCAAGGTTATCTCACGTCTACTTAAAACTTACTTAAGTTCAAAGCAAGTCCTGGTGCAGTGGTGCCTCCTACATACTTGGGTCACCATTCAAACAGTGTCTGCATTGTTGTACATAATGCAGTATGTCTATATATGACACCTCGTAATCATTTGTTGTTTCCATTCCAGTACTTCAACTATTTGTACACCTACAAGATGCCTGGAGACATCAAGAACTGGGTGGACGCTCACATGAACTGTGAAGATATTGCCATGAACTTCCTGGTGGCTAACATCACGGGCAAAGCCCCCATAAAGGTGCGTCCATATCTCTGACGGAGCAGACCAGCATCTCTGGGTTTGATCAGTTCTCACCCCTTCGACTTCACCGCCTCCCCCCCTCCCCCCTTTCCCATCACTCTTGACTGTGCCCAGGTGCAGGGGGCCCGAGCTTAAGCCCAGCCTTAACCTTCCCTTATCTGCGTGTCACTCACTGGCACTCCCCCTCTGAGTATGTTATCCTAAGCTCACCGGGGCTCACGCACACCCTGCCATCAAATCACGAGCTGCAAACTTCCCTACGCCTGCAGCCGCTCTCCCACCGTATCTCCCATATATCAGGTTCCTTCAGAAAACACCCACCCTCTCCAACCGACCCCTCCTGTCTTCCTCTCTCGGTGTCGCTCACTTTCTTCTGCACACACACACACACACATTCACAGGTTCAGAGCGTTGGGGGTGTAAATGTTAGATGGGGGTTAGACAGAGGAAAGCCATACTCCATATATCTCTCCAACTCCACTGATGAGATGACTTTTTTTTTTTTTTGCTCAACAAAAGTTCTTGTAGGATGTCATAGACTTATTTCTTCAGACCGGACAGTTTTATTAGCGTCCGTCTGGGCTGCTCAGGTTTAACCAACAGTTGTAGTGAGCTGACATTACTGGTGTGACTTTGTTCTGCTTCTGTTCAGGTGACCCCCAGGAAGAAGTTCAAGTGCCCTGAGTGCACTGCCATTGATGGACTGTCCCTGGATCAGACGCACATGGTGGAGAGGTATGACACTTTGTTTTGGAAAAATCGGGAATGAAATGAGCAGAAGTAGAATCTGTTTATTTATATTTATTTTGTGTGTGTGTAGAAACTTCAACTGGAACTCTCTTGTTCCTCTGTTTATCTCTGTAACTAAAGCAGTTTTGCGTGCGTTGCACACACCACATTACTTTGGCTTGGTCTTGTACATAACTAGTTATTATAGCTGTTTGTCTTTGGTTTTCATCCTTCTTTTTGCTTTGTTCTGAATATTAAAATGCATATTCGAATTTGGTAACAAAAACTGAGCGAAAAATTGTTGTTGGACATTTTCTCCCCAGTTTTCTATTCACTTCCTATTACCAGATGTATTTCTGCTCATTGCAAGAGATCCTTGTTTACAGTAAACTGCAGTCAACAGAGTCTGGTTGCTGCAGGTCACAGTGACATCAAATATGGGCAAAACTTAATTTAAAACAATCTGCTCCGTTTTTCAAAACGTGCAGTATTTAACTGTGAAGTACAGTAAAGAATGTTACGGCTTCATTATTTTCAGCTCTTCCGGTTACCTCTTTCTCTGAGCTGTACAAAATACACACACAAGAACAATGACTGTATATCCTCTACATGCCAGGACATTTAAGTATTACCTTATGTGAAATGCAGGAAAGAAAGTATTTGGGGAAGATGGGCACCTTACAATAGCTTAAAGGAAAGCCAAGTAAAGACCTCATCCATCTACATCAATTGCAAACGTTACTAATCAGAAGCTGCAAAAGTGTTTTAGCCTGTTTTTAAAGTAAATAAGTTGTGTTTTCGTCCCTAGATCTGAGTGCATCAACAAGTTTGCGTCGGTGTTTGGCACGATGCCTCTGAAGGTGGTGGAACACCGTGCGGACCCTGTGCTCTACAAAGACGATTTCCCAGAGAAGCTCAAGAGCTTCCCCAACATCGGCAGCCTCTGACGGGCCCGTCGCAGCCTCAACTCTGCAACATCCGTCACCAACATCGTCTTTTATATCAAGGCATCAATATTCGGGCTAAAGCGGCACATGCGGCGCCTCTCACCTTTTCCATGTGATGAGGATGATGACTTGTTTATTTGGCTAAAAGTGAAAGATATTCTCAAACATTTACCGATATGAATGCACACACTGTTACATGATCTGTTATTGGAGGGTCACCCTGAGTGGATGTGTGATGGACAGGCTGGCTGGCTGACTGAAGGCTTGTGGTGTCTCACTGTTACTGTTTGGAGCTGGAAGCTTTGAGCTCCAGCTGCTCTGGAATCAGTGTATACAGTGTATATATTTGTATTTCGCAGCAGTGCTGTATAATAGTCATAATGTATGATGCTCCAACCAGGAATTATTATTATTATTTTTTTTTTTTTTTTTTTTTTTCAAAAGATGACATGGACCTGATTATTTGTCCTGTATTAAAAGTAAAACATGTTTCATTTACATGACGTATATGCTTGGATGACGTATCTATCGATCGGTTAATTGAATGTGATAACAAACAGTATACAAACCAAGATGATGTACAGTAAATGTTTCACATACGTTCTGCTTTAATCAGATTGCGAAGCTGGTACCATGAATCTAAAATTTAGAAAGATTAACGAATAACTTTAAAAAGACTGCTGAACGTCTTGAATTGTCATTTCATACGGCCTGAGCAAGCTTTTTGTTATGTTTATGAATAACAAAAGCAGCGGTGCTAATTTAAGCAGCTACTACGTCATTTCATGAGCTGAGTTGTGTGTGTGAACACTGCATAAGCATAGGAGTAACTATTTGTTTGCCATGCATTCAAAGAAATGTACTGTATAATATTAGACGATTCCCAAATCCACACTTTTCAAAACAATTTGTATAAACGGCAATGCTTGGTTTTTAATTTTCCATTATTCCTGTTGTGTGTATATTTTTGTCTTTTATCAAAATTTGTCCCAGCTCTAGTATTTTGGCTATAACATTGAAAGCAATGCCGTCTTTAAGATGTTAACCTTGCCCAGTGATGGTTTTATTTGCCTTTTTTATTATTATTTTCATAAGATCAGTGAAATTGTTTTAAATTTTTTTGACAGCTTTTATGTATCCGAGTGTACATATGACTTTTTAATACACGATAAGTGACAACACTAATATGTCTCACAATATTAATGTTCCTTTTTCAGTCTGTGTGTGTGTGTGTGTGTGTGTGTGTGTGAGGTGGGAAGAAGACGAAGAAGAAGAAGTAAGACGTTTTATTTCCTTTTTCTTTACTCCAATCTGTGACCGTCCGACGCAGACCCTCCGTGACACGGACGATGCTCTGCGCCACTCCAGCCCGTCACCTGTTGTTAATATACGCGGCCTAATCCACCCTGTTCAATGTCAGCAGTTCAGAAGGGCGCAGTTCGTATTATTGTCAACTTCAATTAGTGCGAAACTCATGCGGGCTGTGCGATCTCATTTCAGCACTCTCGTCTCTTCAAAGGGACAGAAATGTGTGCGGATTTCAGAATGGGACTAAATGGTGACACAATATGTTGGCAAGGTGCTGCAATGCAATAAGATGCTGCAGATTCAAGTTGTGGCCGACCAGTTTATTTAGCTGACGTGATTTGAGAGATCTCTACTAAAAGGAGAATAGTTATGTGTTAACAGCTAGAGGGAACCACTATTACCTTCTACCTTCTATAGACCATTTAAACATAATTACATTGCTAGGCAGCAGCTTGGGTCCATGTTTACTTCCCGTCTGCTTGTGTCATTCACACATACCGCAAAACCGGAAATAAACTGATTAGTTTGAAACGTTTACAACTGAAGCGGTCTACTGTGTTTTGCTGTTTTTGACCTCGTCATGGATGTACTACGTTTAAATGACAAATACAAATTCTGAATAGAAGTGCAATAACTTATTGTACTTTAATTACACACAAAATGTAACAAGCATGAGTAACTTCATACACTCGTTTCAAAAGACGGCTTAAAGCCACAAAAACTTGAAAACAACAACTTGAAATTCAGAGGAATTACATATCGAGAGAAAAAAACAATTCAAACACATCTCTGGAAATGCAATTTTACCACAAAATATACCAAAACATCTAATTAGTAACGTTTCCAAGAGTCTTTTAACACGTCAATCCATTTTGCATGCACGAAAATGTACATGCACACAACAGCACGCATATTTATCATATGTTTACTCCTATACTGATTGCCTGTCTTCAGTAGTATTAGAAAATGAGAAAGGAAATGATGACTTTCTCACTCAGGGACGGAGTTATGCAGCTTACAGGAGGAGTTTCTTTTTTTTGAATGTAATCTTGCATTAACTGTCCTTGTGTGATTGTAGGACAAGTTGATTGAGAGCATCTGCAGCTCCTATTGGAGGAAGATGTCACTGGAGATGTTTCAGTCTCAGAATATTGCAGCTTAATGACACAGAATAGTGAGTATGTATTGTGTAAACCTGAGCTACTTAATGCCAGTATGTCTGTGCGCACTGTGCAGAGGAACAGTCTACATTAAACTAGAAGACAGACGGTCCCGTCTGTCCTGACACAATACTGCAGTCCACAGCCTCCACATGGCTCAGTGTTAATTAAAAGGCCTTCCTGGGCTGAACGTGCGGCTGTGCCTCGGACCCTGCGAATAGGGGGGGGGGGGGGGGGGGGGCTGCAGCTTTGAGCCAGTGGACGGGAGAGGCACAGAGCAATGTGTATGTGTGTATTGAGGAGGGGGGAGAATCTTTGAAAGCAGAGCCATGACAGCTGAGGGGGAAGCATGTGTGAGGCATGTTTGTTTTGCATTTACCCCCTGAGCGCAGCTGTGTGCACTGTCCTTTTCCCAGAACACCGGAACACAGCAGACGCCCTCGCGGCTCGCCCTCCGTCCAACCCCACAGCTAGAGCACAGGGGGCCCCATGTCCACATTTACAACTCAGTTTAAGTCAGAGATATGTACTCTACCGTCAGGATTGGCGAGTAGAACTGGTTGTAATTTGAAGGACTCTCGGGTGACCTGCTCTGATGATATTCTAGCCCCACTTCTCTTACATGCCCAGTAGGATAGCGAGTGTGGTTCAGTTTAGAGAATTAGCAGTGGTTGCTCAGCCTGAAGGTGTACTGCAGAACAACGCATGAGGTTTGCTTGAAACCCTTTGTTCCGCTTAAATCAGGCCTTGCAAACAAAGGAAGAACATGCATGACCTCATTTGCTTTTTTTGTCACTGGAGGACAGAAGAGAAAAAGCCAGGTTTAGTTTTTGAATAATATGAGGATATGGATATGATTTGGGCTAAGAGAAATGGGTCTCATCTCAGACTGGCCCCCTCCTCTTCTCTTTCCACAGAGACACAAACAAACAGATGTATTGCTCCAAGCCTAGATGGGCGTAAACAGGGAGTGGAGACTGTAGCCAGAGTGGAAACAGGGAACACGATTCCTGACGGGGCTATATCCTTTACACGTTACTGGTTTTACTATAACAGGTCCTGCTCAGATATCAGGCCAAATAACTAATGAGGTTGGGCTCAAACTTCACATGAGAACCTCCTGTTTGTACTGAAACTTTGGGACACTATCTGACATAATGTCTATCATTGCGTCTTCTGCTACGCTACCAAATGTTTAACTAACTAATTTTGGGCGTGACATTAGCCATGTTGCCTCCAAGTTCCCCTAAAGGACAGTGCACACAGCTCACTGTAGAGCAGCCGACCAGTACACCTGTTCTGGACTATCACCTGATCCCATGTTTTCTCTGTGTCATTTAGTTTATTGTACAGCTATTTGATTAAACACCATTTTATTTAGGTTTACACACCATGGTAGCACAATATAAATTAAGATTTTAAAACTGGATGTTGACACACAGCTCCTTTACAAAATAAGGCCAAACGAGTACATAATGCAGTTGACCCAATTGTTATTGCATGTAGCAGTGCAAAATCACAAATTTGCAAGGAATCAAAGTACCAATAAAACGAATGAGCGTTAATCTGGGAGTTTGGGGCCCTGGTTTAGTTTCTCACTGTGCCTGGTTGATGTTCAGGCTTTGCTACCTCAGGCAGCTGTAACATCATTTCCATAGAAATCCCCTTGACTCTTACTGTGGTCCTGCTTACTAGAATTGAATAATGTCATACAACATCGTTTTGAGTTATGTTCGATTATGTGATGAACATGAGCATGTTTTTTTGTGTTATAAAAGGAGTTCAGGGTGTCTGAAGATGGAGGATGAAGCTGATATTTAATACTCAAGCATGTGCTGAGTCGTCCAAGGTGCAGCATCCAACTAAAATGTAGTCAAAATCTTACTGAAGACGATTCATTTTACTCTGCAACAATCTGGTCGATAGCTTCCTTTGTTAGGATTCAACAGAAATAATGACAGAAAAAGAGAGAAATACAATAACGCTTATTATGCCAGAGCTAGTTCATGACCATTTACCGGCCGGCCATGACAGCCAAACACAGTCGTCTTGAAGTCCAGAAAAGGCTGTTGAACACTGACATCCTTTCAGTGTTTAAGAGTGTCAACACACACACTGTGTATTCTCCACCAGCCTCCTCTGTTTCAAAGGTGGCTGCTGCTGGTTGCGGGGTTATTTCTGGCAGAATGACTGACTAGTAGGCACTTCTCTCTCTCTCTGAAACTCCTCAGACTGGAAATGCAAGGGGGCACAGTCATGTTCACTTGCGCTCCTAGTCCTCCTGAAAACAGAGCTGGTTCTGTTTGGAGGCTGTGCTGCTCCCAGGCTCTTCAGCCCTGAGAGCAGCAGGCCTGCTGTGCCCCTCTCATACTCCCACACACCACTTCCTCCTCCATCCCTTCCTCTATCTGGCCATCAGCAGGCTGAGTCAGTGCGGCAGGTGGATCTCTCAACCTGACCACACTAAAACAAACCACATTTCATCTGTTTGACTTTTAAATGTTAGAGGGTGGAGCCACTTGTAACTTTTTTTTAGTAACTTAAATGTTTAAATTGAATCTGAGAGGCTTAATAATGTGACAGATATGCTGGATATAAAGAGTTTTCTTTAGCACTGCAACAGTGTGACTGAAGTTACACACTTCTGCATGCTGATAAAGATGGCTTTAGAATAATATGAACATATCGTATAACAACAAAATTATAATTTCAGTTTTTTTAAGGATGCTTGCTGAACTATTTGTCAAAACAAAACCAGTAACAAAATGACTGGAGGCAAAAAACAACAACAACAATAACACTCAAAATTTAAATAATAAGGTATGAATAAAACAGCACCTGAACAGAGAACTACAATGACACTGAAAGCACTGTACAAACACAATTTCCTGTATTTTAGCAAATAAGTGCATGGATTTGTTTGAAATTATTTTCCTAACATGTTCCTTCGCCTACCATCTGAACTACACTGCAACTCCTGTTAGACAGTACAGCATCACCTCCCACCAAGCTCTCCACAAAGCTCACTCACACACTCTGGTTGCTTTCTCCCACCAGAGGGGTTGAGAGACATGGCAGTGCCACGCCACTTATCTTGCAAAATCTCCTTTTCTCTCTTGGAGTAATCTTCACCCGTCCGTGTATTTGGATAATTATTTAATTGCAACATTTATGTAGGTAGTCACTGTTGCCTTTAGATTTCGATTATAGTGCCCCCTCTCACCATGCTGGGTTCGTGTAGACATTTCAGGGGTCAACAAGGTCCCCCATCCAGCCGACATCAACACATCATGTGGCCCAAGATATGGCGGCACTGTGCTCTTTGGCCTTCATGCGCAAAGCGGCGATACTGGAGGACTTGCGGTCAGGGTCCATGTTCAGATCGTACGTGTTGATGCCTGTAACCATGCCAGGAGGCCCTCCAAACAGGCTGCCCATGTGAGCCTGTCCCATGTGACCTCCGGGGCTCGACATGCCCAGAAAATCAGACATCCCGCTGGCAGAGTGGGGGTGAGGTGTCATGCAGGGGGTCACAGTGTCGCAGGGCACAACGCAGCCCGGCACAGGAGATGCTGCGCTGCTGCCACCGATCCAAGAGGGGTTCTGAATCTGAAATATTGGTTGAAATCAACATTTTAAAAGAGTGACAGAACTGTGACATCAACTGTGACACAATGCAGTTGCTGTTTAGCATGTTAACTACAAAGATTACTGCAGGCAATTATAAAGGTTTTTAGACTGATTTCATGCCTCTCAGGCCACCAATTTCCATTTGAAAATAAAGATATTCTTGCTTTAGATAGGCAATCCAGGCCAGTAAGCATTTACTTGCCTTTATATTTTTGTCCTCGTTGCTAATAGTTATTGTTTCACGATGATGCGGTTTGTGAGCAGAAACGGTTTTAAAAACCTCCCTTATTGGTGCATTCAAAAACACTAAGCTGCAGAAAAGCGATGCATATATTGGCAAAGTTGGTGGAGAATCCAACAGGAATAGCAAACAATAGAAGAACAGAGGAAATGTTATAGAATAGTTTGGGTATATACGGTTATTCGCTGGCTTGCTGGGCATTGAATGACTCCAGAGAGCTGCTGTGCCTGGCTCAAAAATAGTTCCATTACGTAACTTTAGAGAGAACATAGATTTATTTTTTTACACTTTGGCTTTTGCACGAGGTATAACGTGTTCATTTGTGAGCTTTAGGGGTAATCATAGGAAGATTCTTTAAACTTTTGGACAGAGCCAGGCTAGCTGTTTCCAGTCTTTATGCTAAGCTAAGCTAACTCCCTGCTGGCTCTTGCTTCATATTTAGGGTGCACACATAACAATGGTATCAATCTTCTCACCTAACTCTCAGCAAGAAAGTGAATAAGTACATTTTCCAGAATTTCAAACTATTAACAGTATCATTGATCTGTCTTTGACGAAGAAAATTAGGGCTATTAATTAGCTGATGTAATGAAGCAAGTTTCCAGTCTTCAAGCAGTAATGACTTTGAGGTTGGAAGGCAGGAATCAAAGTAAACGTTCTAAATCTCCTTTGGGTTGAGAACATTTTCTGTGATTTGGAGTAAATGGGCTAAGATATGTCAAACCTGTATTGAAGTACTCATTCTGTACCTGTGCGTAGTTCTCAGGACGCGTCAGAAGAGGAAGCTCGTAAGCTGTTGAGAAATGAGTTCGGACCTGCTGCATCTGACCAAAACGCTCCCTTTTCCTCCATTTGGCCCTTCGGTTCTGAAACCACACCTGCAGAAAGAAAATGTCTGAATGTCATAAAACTGGCAGGATTGTTCGGGTTTCTTTGTCTGAGAGAACATTGGATCTTTACTTTCATCTCATAAAGTATAAAGTCTTTGGACAAGGTGATGTTTCGAGTTCAAAAAAGGAAAAAAAGGAGTGTAATGACTTTAACAGGAAGTTTCCCTTTCATCTGAAGGAAATTCTTTTCTGTAGATACAAATCTAAGTTACCCTTTCAGATCATCCAAAGTAGATAGGTATCCCACATGATATCTGCAGTACATCAAACATAAGTGTGAACTTATAGTGCACAAGTACAAATACAATTCAGAGGCAATGGAAGTAATATAGATGTGAGTCTGCGGAGTTGAGGGAGAAAAGACACTGGAGAATGTAAAAGGGGGAAATAGCCTTTGTAAACAGTGTGCCGCAACCTTCACTTCACTGAGGTCCTCAAAACAAAATGTAAACAGATCTCCTCCCTCTCACCTTTGCTTATTTGTTTTCTGACAAGAGCTTTTTCTCGTGACTTATGTTTCCCATAATCATCTCTGACATCTAAATATGACACTGTTGTTTATTGAAAGCATTATTGTGTTTGAATTACCATCAGCGTGTGTGGAAGTGATCTAAATGCTCTCTGCTGGGCTTTGAACCTGACATGCTTTCCTCCAACTGTCAAAATGTAAGCGTATGTTAAACAAGTCTTGACTATCTGACTGGACTGATTATGGCAGAAAAAACTTCTCCTGCCTGACTTGTCCTCGATAAGGTTTTTGCTGATTTCTCTTATTTCATGCATCCACTCTTTGCGCATAACTCTAAGGAGGCAATGTGGGAGATTGAAAAGTGAGATGGGATTATTACTGGGGTTTGTTTGCATTTTCCTATTTAATTTCCTGAGGCTGAAAGCTCCTGGCTTTGAGATGATGTCTCCTTGTAAATTAAAGAAGCACACAGATTAGAGGACGTAATCCTTCTCTCCTTGCTGATTTCATACATCTTCCTCTGCACTCACTCAGGATCCACAACCCCACACAAGATCACTGTCCTTCTATCTAAATAAATGTTGCTCTATGATTATTATACATCAAATATGCATGTAAGGTATATCACCAAAGCTCTCATCTGCTAACTGTCTGCTTTGAGTCTGTTGGCTATTATACAGGGAGAACATATTTGTGTGTTGCACACACTGCGTTGTGACAGTAATTGGTAAAGACCATGACAGCTTAAGTAGCGGTGGTGGACTTTCAATGAGTCTTTATTTATGTTACAGCCCAAGAGAGAAAGAGCAGAGAAATGCCAAACTGGCCCCAGCAGGAGAGCTGTATGGGCCTGAAAACACTTTGAAGTGAGAGAACGGCTCAGAGGATTGATAACCCGCCTCTGCTGTCACTCATGTCAGCTTCCATACCAAAGTAGAATGAAATCCAAGGCTGAGCCTGGCTTCGGTTTTCCAACACCCCCAAAGCACTAATAATATCACGGCAACACCTCTGACCAGTGTTGTTGCTCATTAAATGTAAGTTAGTTCTATTTTGCCCAGAATCCTCAACCACATCAGTTCTCACTTCCCTGGTCAAGTAAAGGTAAAGTGCAGAACGACAATGGACTGATAGATGTATGCAATTGGAATTTGAGTGGCTTTGCTAATGTTTGAACCAATATTTAGTTTCAAAAAAAGATTTTTTTTAAAGTATTATTGTTTTCATATTGCTTAGTTCAAAACCGAAGAATGATCTGTTTTGTATCACAAATCAAAACAGAAAATCCTCACAGTTAAGAAGCTGAAATGAGGCATTTTTGCTTGAAAAATGACATAAATGATTTATTATCAGAAGCCGATTTTCATGCTGTTGATTGATCGATAATCGACTATTTTAATCCCTGAATCTGACTAAATCTGAGCCTGATTTAGAATATATTAAAGCATATTTTCAGTTTATTTCTTTTTTTAGAAAGGTCTTTGTCATGATTCTTCATTTTCCTTAGTTTCATTTTTTTTTTTTTTTTAAGTATTTCTAAAGTGACAGCAAAAATGATTGACTCCTTTTGCATGTCTGCAAATTGGACTGACCAGAGGGAACCATCATCTCCTTCCTAATTGGTTAAATCAGGTTTTCCTGCCGTTTCAGCTTCCATTAACCGTTTGGATCCATAAACTCATATGTGTTTGCCCGGTGAACTCCACATGTCAGATGCCATCTCGGCTCTGTGAGCTCTCTCGGCTAACAGAATGGCAAATCGGAGAAATGTGATGTTGTTGAAACCCCGACCCTTGACCCCTGACCTTCCCATGTATCTGTAGTGCATATGACTCCGATCTGAACGCAGTTCCTCCCTTTGAAAACTGAGACTAAAAAGCAAACAACTCCAGACCCTAAAGTTTTCCAACTGAGCGTCCCTTGTTGTTTGGCGTGAGAACCATCAGACAATGGGGTGTAGTATCGATCCTCCTCAGAATTATATTCACATACTTTAGGCATTTTATTTTTGCATTTCAACAAAAATGCCTATAAATATTTTAAGTTAAAGTAGACTTTGAGCAGCAGTAAATGGTTTTCTCTTAACATTTCCTTCACTCCAGACTCTTTTGCGTGTAAATGACTTGAATAGAGTACAGAGCTCTCTTTTCTGACTGACTAGGCATCTCGTGTCTTTTATCTTTTTTGACTTGAGTGTTTGAAAGGGCCGCTGGGAGAGCCGAGGGCTGTAAAGCTGCATCCATTCTGTGATAGTATGAGCAGCAGAGCTGAGCGGCATACCTTCAGAGCCTCGGGTTGAGTTATAACCCTGCGGCTGCACAGACTTCCTGTGTTTCACTGCGGAGGTTTTCTGGTCACTGTTCCAGCTTGTCAAAAGATTGCTTTCAATAGATATATGTCATGTGCTTAAAAATTGCTCAAAATTCAGATAAGACTTGAAATATCAGTCGACAAAATGCTCAAAGCTCATGGGAAGGGTTTCACACCTACCCTGCACACCACAGCAGGGACACATTCTTGTCTGAGCAGGATGTTAATGAAAGAAAAACACAGAAAATCCAGGGGCTTAGGCAGTCTGTGGTGCACACTTACACACACACATGTAAACACACAACATGCGCCACACACATGAACAGAAATGGTGGCGGTCTCTTTCTCTGTTCACCAATGTTGGAGTGCATTATAGCAGTCATGACCGGATCGTATGTAAACCTGTATAGGCATCAGGCTCAACTAATACCTGCAGAACTGAACTCACAGATTCAGGATATCAAAACAGCACGGGCACAAAGCAAAAGGCCACCGAGACGATCCCATCGACACGCAGCAGATTCAAACAAGTCTCCTCGTATGTTGACGAAAGTCTGCTCTCCTCAAACTGCACATATGAGGCCCAGGCAGCTCCAACCTCAGCCCCATGGGCCCCCTGGCCTCTGTTAGCTCCCACTCCCCCACTCTCTCTCTCCCCTTGACTCCCACATTACCAGATAAATCTCTCATGTTGTGTGAGTGACGTTATCTCTGCAGATGTTGAAGGATCCATGAGGTTGTGTTGTTAAAACATCCTCCGTGCTGCTGTGACCAAGAGCACTTTATTACTCATTGATAGGACAGGTTGCCATGATTACCTTTTTTAATTCTGTTTAGAAATCGGATAGGTTTGTTGCTGTTTTTTATTTTTGTTCCTGTTTAGCTGCATATGAGATGAACTAAAACACTGTTGTTGAGTGTCCTGCATTACCTGCACACGGGCTTCAGTCAGGTCAGTCCTCAGTGCCAGCTGCTCCCTGGCGTAAACGTCAGGGTAGTGCGTCTTCTGGAAAACCTTCTCCAGCTCTTCCAGTTGGTAGCTTGTAAAGGTTGTGCGGTTGCGCCTTTTCTTGCCCTTGTTGCTTTCGCCGCCATCGCCCTTGTCCAGAGGGCTTGACAAGTCTCTGCCCGGTGGCCTATCAGAGGCCGCCTTCACGCCCTGATCCTTCACAGCCAGGTAACTGGTGTCCATTCCAGGTGGGTCGGAGTCCGGTGCCAAGTCAGAGTCTGGCAGACCTGAACTGTCTTTACCTGCAGAGACAGGAAGGAGACGAAAAGCGTTAGAAGAGGTTCATGTTTATATAAGCTGAGCTCGATTGAAAGGATGGAGTCAGAGCTTTGTGAATGTGTTACCCTCTAAAGATGAACGTGAACATAAAGATGTGCATGTAATGCGTAATGTTCCATTGCTATTATTCAAGATTTAGGCTGCAGCGCGGAGTCAACTGATTTAAATGATGTGTGCGGATTCTTCAGATGATTCAGATGAATAAGATAATAAAGTACGCAGGGAAAGCTGTTAATATTGAGACTTCAAAGATCCTCAACTCCTTCTTTTTCTCTTTTTCCTCTGGGAAATGGAGGAGGAGGGTTTGTGATCTTTTTCACCTTTCTACAATGATTTTTGTCATGCATTAGATCTATTTTCTTACCTGGGACAAACATTGCTAATTTGTGTTGAGAAAACAAACAGGTTTAAACAATTTGTAATGAGCCTCTTCTCAACTCTAATATTCAGTCGCTTGCCTCTGGCAGTATATTTATGATTTATTTGTAGGATCAGCATAATAAGTCATGGGGTCTGATGGGGTGGAACAAAGGAATTTCCCGCTCTTTGTGAGGAAATTCTGTGACAGTTGCGAAATCTGACGCGTGGTGCTGTGTATGTGTGTCAATCTGTTTGTCTGTATCTGCCTGTGCAATGGATGGCCTGGATCACTGGCTGCTTTTGGGATCCAGTTCGTAGATCATTCTGTGATGTGCAACAGACAGCCTGGCCCATAATTTGAGACTGATTGCATACCCTCCTCAACCACCGGCACCCTCAGCTCCTAGACACAAACACATGAAACACCCCACACACGCACTAACACACACACACCACTCTCTCTCTCTCTCTCTCTCGCTCAGCCCTGCAGTTGGTTGAGATCTATCATGTGGCTGCAAAGTCACCTGGCAGCAAGACTGTTGCAATTAATTTCCTGGGGAGCAACGCAAAAATGGGAAAAGACCCATCTTTGTACCGTCTTTCTTTCTCTCTCTATCACACACAGTTGCTTTCTTGCTTAACTGTAAAACCTCAGACAGCTCTCTGATCATACATTTCCATTGCCGTGTCTCTGCCTGTGTTGCTGTGTAAGCTGGCAGCTCTTTTTGCCCTGCTGCTGCCCTTCACTGAACTATCCAGTACATACACATATCTTTGGATTAATGCACAAAGAGGAGGATGTAAAAGCTGAAAGTGTTTTGTTTCAGGCTTCATAGGCCTGTTAACCCCCCCCCCCCCCCCCCCCCCTCTCTCTTTGGCTCAGTCTAGTGGCGACTCACAGCTCTGCACCTCCCTGCTCCTTCAATACCATCTGAGGTGAAGTTATTTTCAGGATCGAGGACGTCTCTGCCCATCAAACCACTTGTCAGGTTAGAACCTGGAGGTGTGTGCGTTCATGTGAGCTCCGAGTGCAATTCTCAGCAGCCTGTCAGCACAGGAGATCTCACACACGCACCCAGTGACCCGCAACTCATAGCCATGTTAGGAAATGTGCTGCAAGGTGAGGTGAATGGATATCTTGTCATGGATTCTCTCTGACAGACACCGTGCACAAAAGTTTATGTCTCAAGTGCATCTTTTTGTTGTCTTCGTAGGATAAGATTCAGACACAAAGATGTTTGAAAGAGTCAAAAGGTTGTCAGATTTCCCCATTAGATATGGATTAAAACTACAGCGACGGTGGTGTCCATGTAACAGATGAATAGGGTGATACATTTTACCAAGCATTTTGCTATTATTTTTAAGTGTATATTTGTTTGTGTCTTTATTTTTGGGGAGCTTTGATTTCATTTCATTTAACCATCACTACGTCACCTTTGACCGTCTTTCCTTTAAGGTGTGTTCACAGCTATTTCATTTTTATTGGGTAAGTTGGCTCCATTTTTCGTTTTGCAGATTTGTTTTGTGCTCACAATATAATATTTTGTAAAAGAATATACACATACACATAGTACATATAAGAAGGCAATGATGAATACAGAAGTAAATAAAACAATTGTTTCCAGCTTTCAGTATTTGGCAGTATTGTATGCAATGCTACGAACACATTTGGGTCGGTAGTATTAAGGTTTGATAGCCGGGGTCTACGTTTTTTTCCACTGGGACTGAAAACTTGCTGAGTTTGCCCATTGTCAAATAAAGTTGTCATACTGATTTCATTTTCTCGTCTTGCTTGACAGTCTGCATTCTGTAATTTAGGATGGAAGGACTGTGATGCGTTTCAGCAATGCAAGATTCAATGAGAACGGAGGCTGTGGTTCCTGAGATGTTTGCCCTGCAGTGCTGCAAACGGAGTTGCGCTTACTAGCCATGTTTTGGTGGCTCTGTTTCTGCTCGCTGGGTGTCTTAACGCGACATTGCCTCGCTGTCCATGAGAAACACATAGGCTTGAAGGGACCAAATGTGTGTTTTATCCCATGCAGCATCAATACTCTCTAGTTATTTCTTCATATTTCCTTGGCTGGCACCCACAGTCCCCACAGGGCAAGAGCTGTCAGGCTGTTTGAACTCATGAGGCCTCTGGCTGATCAAAGGCCATTGTTTGTATCGCATGTCACTGATGTTTTTTTGGCTAGAGCGGGATATTGTGACAATCTCCTGCTTGTTATCCATACGATCTGCTGTAGCTGTGAGGCTCTCCAACAGCGCACAAGGTGAACAGCAGTTGGCCCTCCTGCGGGGAACACCATATGTAGGAAGAACATAGGAAAGTCTTACTGCAAACACTGCCTGACAGGATATAATCTCTGTGGCAGGAGGCAGGAAGGAGGGACTATGAAAAACATACGGAGCATCACAACCTCCATCTCAATGTTCATGAGTAGTACAATTGGCTTTTTCCTCCTCAAAAAAAACCCCAAAAACACATTACACCTGCACTTCTGATTGTACCGTCTTTAGCTCGTGAATATTTCCACCTGACGACAGAACAACACAGGAGTTTGTATTCAAGTCTACATTTTCACATGTAACTCACACACACAGCACAGTTTAGTTTTACAACGTAGCGTGGCACTGATGTAAAGATCGAACTATAAGGACTGATTTAATAAATATATATTTTTAATATTGTAGAGCACTTCTTATGTGGACATCAGTGCCAAAATGGTGTTCTTGTGGGTCAGACATTCAGCGTGGACAGCTATTAATTCCCAGTTGAACGCGAGGGGGAAACATCAAAGTGTAATTTAACTGGCTGTAAAGCGACAGGGCACCTTCACTGCCTCTTTATTGACTGGGATGACTGGGGTCAGCTCACGGTGTTAAGAGGAAACACTATAAATTACATAGCGCACGGCGACGGGGAGAGATTAACAACATGTTGCTCAAGCTGAAAAAAAAGAAATATCCGAAACAGAGGGAAACGTAAACAGTAGAGAGAAAAGAGATGGAGAAAGAGAAAAGGAAAAGAAAGTACTTTGTCTAACTAAATACAGAGAACAGAGAAAAGGAAACGTGTGAGCAAGGTATTTATTTGTGTGTCTGGGATTTGTTTTACTGACTTAAAATATGGGTTGGGCTTGAACATGGAGATTTGGACAGTGGATAACTCTTAAGCTTTGCTTGGCTGCAAAGACGGAGGCTGGCTGAGACACGGATTCTGCTGATATGTGGTCTGGACCATTAAGCCAAGGCAAGAATACGATACATGTAATTTACAATTTATTCATGACTCCTTAAAGGGACTTCAACAAATGACAAGCTAACTGAAGATCAGTGGTGGGATATAACTAAGTTTACTCAAGTACTGTACTTGAAAGGAAAACATTTGAGGTACTTTCACTGTTGTTGAATGTTTTAATTTCATGCTACTTTATGCTTCTGAGGCTAGTTAAACTAGCGATATAAAAAGTACTTGAATGGTTCATCTGAACCTGCTACATTAAAATGCTTTTTAAACATGAATGCATCCTTGGAAATAATCCTACAAAATAATGTATAATGTTATAACACTGACAGGGTTCATTCTGTCTCGTACTGTAAACAGAGCTTTTCCTTTTAAAACTGAAAGCTTCTAAATATATGACTTTGACTTTTGATGGAGTATTTGTATACTGTAGCATTACTACTTTTATTTAAATCTACAATCACTGATTTTTTGGCCACTTGGGGGCAGCGGAAACAAGTTGAGAACGCCACACTGACCTAACGTCACTTTTTAAGTTGATGTGGTGAACTTCTTAGCAAACAAAGTTGCTTATTTACTCATCACTTACAGTACAATATTTATCGTTTAGCTGTTTTTTGGTCTCAACCAACTACTGAGAGAAATATCTGTCTCTTTAGCTGCTAAATGCTCCACTATGTTCACCAGCGAGTCGCTAACTATGTCTGTCTGATGTATGTCCTGCTGAGAAGGTGGAAAGCAACATCATAAGAGCAGTGGGAGTGAAGCAAAAACGGTAAAGTTGTCGGCCAGACAGCTTAACAATGACCTGAAACTCATTTTAAAGCTCCATGAAGCCATGAAGAGCTGCAGATTCAGGTGATCATTTTCTTTAGGTTCACTATGCGCAACCTCATTATGTTGATGGCATGATGGAAAATAAATTACAATCATGTTTAGAATAACGCTAGTTTGCCGTTTGCAAATCACTCCATTAGCCAACGCCACAAAGCATCTATAGGAGCCGCCGCTGCAAAATGTACACGGAAGAAACAGCATGTGTGGACTCAGTCCACAGGCTGTTATAGGCGACCGAGAAAGTCGGGGAAGGTCTCATTTTTTAAGTTACAATCCTTTCGACCGTTGGCAATATAAAAAAAATGAATACATGTAAAAAGTTACACATAGAACCTTTAAGTAAAGGAACTTACATCTTCTTACAGTTTGCTGAAGTTGCAGTCAAAGTTTCTCTGACCCTCTGTTATTGAAATCCAACCTTGTCTCTTTTGGAAGTACAAATAACACGACTATGAATAGCTTGGCACGATACTTGCTTGGTGTGGTGTCAGGTGCATTCATCAAAACATTTTGGGACAATACACAAACACACACACACACACACACAGACACATTGGCCTCAGTCACCACTGCTGTGATTTGGAAACAGTGGATGTGACTCGCTGACAGAACCTCAGTGAACATCAGCACAGTCCTAAGTTTTCTTTTGTGACCATGTGATAGGTAGCCATTCACTTTGAAATTCAACGCTGCTGACTGAGCAGAGCGATGAGCCATCGCAGCACGCTGTGCAAAACTCACAGAGTGTAAAACAAACGCTCTATAAAGCATGAGACTGATAAATTACGCACTCTTTGTCTTCCTGGCTTTCTCCCCCTCTGTGGTTTTCTTCCTCCCAACTGCTCCCTTCCAAATGTTTCTCTCCGACTTTGGAGCAAAACAGAATTTCCTTCATCTCAAGTTTTTTTGTTTTCTGATCGAAAGGAGAACATTCCATCCGAGTGGGGAAAACTCGCTAGAGTACATTTTTGTGTGCATGCACATAAAAGGAAAATATATTTCTCTGGGAAACTCGCGTAACAACATGCACAATCACTTTTTCCTACAGCAAGGATTCAACTTCCAAAAAATCCCAAAGACATCCATCCTAACAATGTGCCCTGCAACAGTGCTGTGAGTTTTGGAATCACAATTTTATGTTTTATAATTTTATAATTGTCTAACGGCAGAAAAACAACTTTTCAGTCACCAACAAAATACTATTAAATGATCATTTGTTGAAGGCCAACATGTCCACCAAACTTAACCCATGGAAATACAGTAGGTTTGTAAAGTTTTAAGTCATTGAGACAGACAAACAACTCCTTTTGTTCTTTTTACCTTTCAGTGCAATTAAACTGCATGTTAAAAACACCAGGTGCTGTCAATATCACATATTGAATGTTGAAATAACAAGAAATTGAAATAGCTGCCGGAAAACCATCAATTAATTTCTACTATATCTGTCTATATTTGAAATATATTTTAAATCATACTTTACGTGGCCAAGTGAGTAACTATTCAACTATTCAAAAGATATCAGAGTTTCAAATATCAATTAGCTTAAATATTAAAACCTTTCTCTCTCCTAAAAACTAGCAATTAGGCAGTATCTTTACGCTAGTTTTTGACACAACACCGTTGAAGCCACATGACTGTACACAAGAAGGTGATACCACAAAATGGTCGGCACTAGCTGTTGAGAATATACAAACAATTATCCTTGCAAGGAGAAATTCAAGTCAAGTGAGTGCAGCGAAAAAAGTCCCCAACACACAACAGGTAAAAGAAAAGGACACTGAATCTCTGATGTGCAGCCTTGATGCAGTCCTTCACGGTTGGTCCTGAAGTGTTCAGTTTACATGAAGCGGTGACAAAGAGACCAAATGAAGCGCTGGACTGCATCGGCCTTTTTGCCCCGCTGCTCTCGCTCGGCCATGCACACTGAGCCTAATGTAAATTGCCCTGCCAAAATTAAGGCTAAACGGTAAAATGATCCTGAGTCCTTGTCACCTCCACTCATGTCATTGACTTGCTGAAGTGTGCCACAGTTGCCTGGGCTGCATGGCTGGTTCCCATTACTCCCTGATCTAGCCAATCTACGCACACGGCCAGTACGAGAGGCTAAAATGGTTGTGCTAGGGTGAAGATGGTGAGGGAACAAAAAGGCAGGAGATCGAAGAACTATCACGCCTGAGCGTTGGTCCTACTGGATATAGATGCCATGAAATGTTTACACTTGCATGGCAGCAGAACTGGATTGTATTCTCGCTTTGCCACAAAAAATAAATCTTGGTTTATTAAGTCAGACTAAACTGCAGCCTTTTATGTCTTCAAATTTCACCAGCAGTGTGTTATTGGTGCGAAGATGTCATTACTCTGCAAAATCAGTGGCTGTAAAAGACAAAAAAAAAGCGATAAAAGGCACGATACCACCATAATTAGGCCTACAATTGCCTACAACATGCATCATCAAAGTGAGATCCTTTGTCTTATTGGTGTAGTTAAATGTTTACCATGTAAAACTGGACTCCAAATGTTGCGATGCCCTCGACTTTGACACCAGAGGGTTTCATGTAGAGGGTTACGAATGGATTTTATCTGCTGTGTGTGTGTGTGTGTGTGCAATGAAACTTGTCCTTCTCTCCAAACAGACGAGGGCAGGACAGCCGAGCTAAAGGTCAGCACCTTTAGACAGGGAGGGACGACACGGACACATCAAAAGAAGACGATTGTTGTCTCTGGAGGATCACAAAGACGTGTATAGGTGGCTGCTCTGAGACTATAAAGTTTCAATCTGTTTTCAAATCGATACAGTAAAAGTTTCATTGTTTGGTGACCTGCATGACTTTCTATACGCCTAAAAACAAGGTTTGACTTCAGTATACTTTTGACGCATTTACTTTACTGAAGTATTTCCATTTTATGCGAATCTTCCACATTTTAGAGAGAAATATTGTATTTTGTATTTCTCTGCATTTATTTGACAGCTATATTTACTCGGGACTTTGCAGATTAAGATATAATGAGTTTATAAAACATTTTGTGCTTTTATAGATTAAACCCAGTATTGCATTCACATTGAAATGCTGCTAATGCCAATAGTACGGGTACCCTGCATGATGACTTCTTTAACTTTTTATTTAAGTGCATTTTGCTGATAATATTTCTGTAAAATGTTAAATGCAGGACTTTTATTTGTAATAAAGTCGTTTTACATTGTTGTATTGCTAATTTTAAGGAAATGCATGAGCTTTTCTTCCACCACTGTTTATTGTCATTTTTGGGATGTACCTCTACTGTTGTTGTAAGACAGTTTTAAAAATATCCTCACACATTTTCTTGCAGTTTCTTTCAGTTGGATGCTGTCAGCTCTCAGCCTGTCCATGCTCCAACAGCTGCCTTGTTGATTTCAGGTACCAACAAAAATGGCAATGTGTTGAGTATACAATTAACTGTGTTGGTAGTGACTCTAATTTGTGTAAATGTTTATTCGACAGACATGTTGTTTTTCATCGTCCAACAATGTCTTAGTCACAGCTTCAGGCAGCCCTGAGACCAGTCATCATATCACCTTTTACTGAACGAATAAAGCCACAAATTATAACAACAAAGTCATTTTCTGAAACTTGAAACTACCATGCCATTGTGTACAATACAGGTTTGATTAAAGAAATGACTCAGGGAGTAAAATACACCAGCATTTTCCAATAAACACATCAGGAACCATTTATCATTTTTCTCCTCTGTAACTTCAGTATATGTTACTGCTGCCTTCAATTTACGTCCAGTTAGTGGTGTAGAAGTCTGTAAAATGATGGGTTAACTAGAATTTGCAGTCTGTGATATTCACAAGGAAAACAGACACTATCTAGTTCTTTTTAAATACTCTATCTTTGCATACATCTTTAAAGTGATGTAGCTAGGCTATGAGATAAGACGATAAACACATGAATTTGTATGTATAAAAACTCCCCTGTTCAAAGTCTGAAGAGTTAAAGGAGATTTGTCTCTGAGGGCCAAGTCACTGTGAGCAGGAAATAAAGGCAAACAGAGAAGTTTGACATCTGAGTCGCATTAATGCCAGAGCTCTTCTTGTCTTTGAGCGCAGGGATGTTTTTCCTGCCATGAATCCGGTGATTATATTTAAGTCTCCGTGTTGTAAGAATAAGATTGCCTGGTTTGCGAGTAAACCTGACAACCTGCGCTAAGCTGTATTTTACTCTAAAAGTCTAACGTGAAAAAAAAAGAAGCAAGAAAAAAAAATTCAAATAAGTCCAGAAATGTAATGTAGCGGACAGGATCTGATATCTCCAGGTTGAGCGTGAAATAATAATAATAATAATAATAATAGCAATGCAAATTCTAAAAAATAGTAGAAATTGAAAAGACGATTTTTGGGACATTAATTCGTTTGCCACTGTCTGTCTTCATGGTTTGGACTAAAAGAGCCGTTTACTCACAGCATAATAACTGCGCTTTATTTACAACTCAATATAACAATTTTATATCGTCTCGATTTCGCAGATATGTCAAGGTTAATAGCTAATAAAAACTTTACAGCCATTATAAAAAAGACTAACTTTTGAAAAGATTGATCTTGGAGATGTAAAGGCTATTTTTGCTGGCCGATTTCCCAAAACTGTCAAAACATTCTGAAACGACTGCACTAAACATTTCAATGTAATACTGATGGACAAGCAGCTCGAGTAAGGAAAATAAAAAAGAGTGTTGACTTCATGCGTAAAAGCGACGAGTAAAATATTTTGGCCTTCCATTATTATTATTATTATTATTATCATTATTATTATTATTGCAAATGATATAAAATGCCCGACAATTTGCTGTATATACTGTTTCTACAAATTGGGATTTCAACTTGTTTGGGGGTCTGCACTTCCACACACAGACAGCAAATAAATGCTCATCAAATGTTAAGTTTTGATATTTTGATATTTTGAAAATACAAAGTTGATTGAACCGTTTACAACAATACTCATCAGTGGATTATTTTCACATGTAACTCAAATACATTTGTATACACTTTACATGTGAGGAAGTGTGAGGAAGAGAGGCCGAAAGAGCTGGAGCCATCGTGCTTTGTGACTTTATTCACAATAATTGTACAATGTTTGTACTGCGCATAACCTCAAAATGAAACGTTCAGAGCGTCTCTTTTCAACTCGGTGTAAAGAAGAAAGATTTGACATGATTGATTTTTGTAATAAAAAACTGTCGGTGTTTCCGCTTTATTAGTTTCAAGTTGTGGGCCAAAGCTCAAGACTTACATTTGGATTCAAATACAGAGGATTTACTGTCATGATATCAGATATAATTCGTCTGTGTGTGCGCGCGCGCGTGTGTGTGTGTGTGTGTGTGTGTGTTATCCTTTATGAGAAGGTAGATATGTGGTTATGGACCAACCAATCGAATCAGTGTGTCCACGTTTTAATTTACCAAAAGCATTTGACGCCTGTTTTTGGTTCTTAACATTACAGTTGTCTCTCTGGTATCATGCGTGTTTCCGGTTCGGGGGAAAATGGTTATGAGGTGGGGAAAATAAACAGGAGTTAATGCTGCTTCAAAGTGGCCGCCTGCCTAACGAGGGTCAAAGTTTTATTTACCCCCTCATCATTCACCCATTACAGTAGAGTCCCTACGCAATTAAATCTAATTGGAGCCAATCAGGCAAAGCAAAGACATGTAAATATTATCAGTTTGGAGCTCAGTATTTGTGCCATCTGAAAACCTGTTAATTTAATTCTCCGACTCATCTCCAATATTAAGGATTGTAATGCAGATTATCGCATTAAAAGCGCCCTAATTTAATTTTGATGACCAAAGAGACCATTCGATGGTCGGGAAGAGCATGCCTCTTCTTAACTGTGTTACGCACATAACTGCTGGGCCGTTTCAAGACGAGCTGATGCCCCGCGTGCTGCAGCTGGAAAGAGAAGTTTGCGTTTTACGCACGAAGGAGGTTTCCCATCTCACAGGACACAGGAAGAAGAAAATAAAACAAAGGATTTTTTTTTTGCACCAAACCTGCTGAAATAGTTTTGTACGCCTGAATCAGAAGAGAGAATTGCGGATGAAACACACGAGACGACGTGTCAGTTCGCACACGGGACCATAATGGCAAGTTCATATTACATTAATTGCATTGAAACTTCCAAACCACTGTGGTCTATGTCGGCGGGTTTTGTGGGAACAAGTGGAGCAATGATCGGTGACGTTAGAATTATCTGCACAGGTAATTAAAGTGCTCAGAGAAAACATCCTGACAAGTCGCTAAATAGAATGTTACATAGCTGCTATCAAACATGTCTGCTGCATATTTCGTGGCAATTCCGCTCTTTTTGCAGATGAAGAACAGCTTCGCAAATTCAATTCTGGACTCGTGTTTTGTGTTGGGAAGCCTCACCTGGCCAAGTGGACTGCTGTTACTGAATCATCTGAAAGTTTGTTTTTCCACTCACCATAGCAGGGGATGAGCGCTCCGTTGTGCCCGCTCTCTTGGTGCAGTTTGACCTCCTCGGGGGGTGTTTTGCAAGAAGACCTCTGCATGAAGAGGTGGTATTTGCTGAAAGTGCCGTGCCCAGCTGTGGAGGCGTCCAATGACTGGCACTCCTGCTGGAAGTGGCTCCGGGACTTTTCTCCGTAAGCCTGACCTTTGTTGGGCAGGAAGGCAGTGGGGCTGTATTTGGTGTCAGTGGCTGGAAATGTCCTAAAGTGGTCCGTCTGGTGATCCCTACCTTGCGCTGCAGAGGGACTATAATATGAATCCATGGATGTCATATCGCTGTATGAAACGCAGGTCTCGGCGTTCATGCCTAAAAAACAGTGAAGTGAAGAAAAATACCAAACTTTTTTTCTCTCTCGCTCTTTCACTTTTTTTCTCTCTCTTTCTCCCCCTCTCTCTCTCGCTCTCTCGCTTGGAGAGGGAAGTGCAGACACCCCCACCTCTCCCTCTACCTCATACAGACAGATGAACCTACACACACACACACACACACACACACATGCACGCAGAGACTGCAGCACACACCAGACCGCAGCTGGGTTTGGTTATAAAACGATTCAGATCTTTTCCAGGAACCACTGTCGTTGACCAAACACTCCAAACTCCCCCTCAGGTTTGAGCAGAGTTACACAAACCCATTCTTTCCTCAGAGGATAGGACCCAGATCTCCTGGCCTCAAGACCTCTCCCAAGTGCTGATGACATGACCGAGTTAGGTCGCTTATTAGCTGAAAAAAAAAGAAGGAAAAAAAGGCTGCAAAATAGAGGCGGGGGCTTTACACATGACATTAATGCAATTTGGATATGAATATAGGCTATGAGTGATGGTACTGGGGCGGAGAAGGCACAATTTTACGCTTCATTCGCGATGGTTCATCAAGGGCAAATCATCCATAGTCGGCCGATTGTGTTCAAGCCAGCTGCGGCTTCTGAATACAAGTGATTTTGTTTTTAAAAGTTTATAATAACTTTTTAATGCCTCATTTATTACTTTGAAAGAATTCTATGTTCACTTGCATCCTGATTCATTATTTCAGCCATGAAACATCTTGATCTAAAACCAATTTAACTTGAAGAACCAATGAATGTGTTTACATGTCTAATGATTGCAGAATAAAAATAGTAATACACACGATTAGCCTATGTGTGTTGGCGTCCAGGCTCATTATATTCCACAGATAATCTAATTTTAATTACTTGAGACTTCGATTATTAATTTTGCATCTTTGTTTTTTCTTGAGAAATACAGCCTACTGCACTACATATAATCTTTATGAGATGAGATGATGGATATTATTTTACAGCGAGCCGTCTGTTGTCTTTACTGAGTTATATGTAAATCCTGTTTTATGTGCAGCCGAAGGCCACCCGATCGTCGTTTAGAGTCTGAACGAGTGGAGCCCCCCGTAACGGAACGTCAAGGTAATTCATTCGTGGGCATACTAGAATACTAGAAACCCGTCGACAATAACAATGGCAGTGATTGCTATTACTTGCAATATGCATAAATACATGACATCATAGGATCATAGTTATTTACCGTCATGGTATGGTGCTGTGTGCTTTTGACTTGACAATATTGGAATTCATTTTTTACAATTTTCACTTGTACGAAAATCACAATTTTGTGTAATTCTTTGCTGATTACCTCACCCTAACAACATATTCCTCTGTAAAAACATAACTTTCTACATGATCCACAAGTTCTTAACATGCCTAATACAATATATTTTCAATACAATACAATTTAATTCAATACAAAAGTATTTTACCTGTTCTTTGTCACGTCAGTGAATTAAGAAAAACATACAGTACACAGTAAGGATGCCATAAAACCACTAGTTATGCACAAAAGATATTGTTTTTTTGTCCCTCAAAGACATATCATTTTCAAGTGAATTATTTCCCAATATTGCAGTTTCCTAAAAGGCCAATTTTATTTTTGATATTGCTATTAGAGATGCTTGTGTTGTGAGCTGGGGTATCATGAAATTTACAGGTTTTGTTGCACAAGCTCAATAATGCACCAAAGTGTGATGCATCATTTTTTGCTTGAAAAGTAATTATGACAGGCGGCCTACTGTATATTCACAACCCTTTTAATTAAATGTTTAAAAGAAAAAATACAATGCTCACAAAGAAATCTATCTTTTGAATGGTGCATTGAGATCTAAGAAAAAAAAAATATATATATATATATATAAATGTAACCTAAAGTAACTTTGAATACATTTTCAGAAACACAAACATTTTTTCCTTAACTTAAAAAAAATTGATTGACAAAATTAGGGATAAGCATCACTCAGTTTGGTCCATCTTTTGCTGCAGGTGTGACCTTAGTTAATGTCTGCAGCTAGAAACTATACACAGTGTGCACATACTGCTAAACACACAAACATATTCATACAGTCATGCACACATGGTGGACACATGCGCACATATAGGCGCTCGTGTAAGGGGAATTAAAAAAGAACTCAAATGATTGGATTTCAAATGAAATCCGTCAGGCTGAACGGTGTCCATTATTTGTAATATGAGCGAATTGCTCTGAAAACCTTGATCACACTCGGCTGCAAACTGCCTGTCTCAAGGGGGGAAAGATATGACTTTACAACACTTTAGGTTTCATCTAATACAGTCAAACAAATATCGAATTACTTTGAACTGTCTCTCCGTATGTCAGCAGCATGATTCATGGCAGTGAACCAGACATAATGATTACTTAGCTGAGTTTTCAACCTGCTGAAACAGAATACTTCAGTCTGTGCTATTCTTAGCAGCGAGCTGATGTTCGGTCATGATTTTGAAACGTAATAATGTTTTCACAGATTCAGTGAGATGGGTACTCTTGTGATTTCTACAATGTAAATCAATCATGCTTCATGTTTGCAGCATTTTGTCTGGCGTGCTTCATGTTTAGCACAGACTTTTAGTTCACCACCAGACACCAGAGCTGAAAGGTCATTAATTGAACTGATCTCCTTGTATCTCACAGGAAAAGTGTCCCGAGTTTTACTAACTGTAATTGATTTATTATGAGAACTTTGCACAGACTCTACAGTGAGAGTGAGAGAGTGTTTCTCACTATTGAAAAATTATTTTCGTCTTTTCTGACGTAGTGAGTGAAAGCTTCCCCTTAACAGTTAGGTCCACCTGCAGTGAATAAGGGAGCATTAGAAACAGACACACACACACACACACACACACACACACACACACACACACACACACACACACACACACACACACACTCAAAGCACTGGCATCATATTTTACTTCCAGAAATACAAGTTGCTTCTGTCTTTATAAAGTAAAATATTTTTGCCATAATGCTGTAGGAAGAAGTCACCATTGATGGCAGAAGTTAAATATTTAAATTCACAGATTGTAGTGATCAAGAGTTAAGTACAATCATACATTTGATTCGACTGTCTGTATTTATTCTCCTGTGGAGAGACAACTGGTCTAAATTGGCTGGTTAATAAGGATCACATGCAATCTATTATATATGTTATTACATTTTATTATAAATACAAATATATTCACTGGCAGCAGAAAGACAAACTGCTTGGGATGGAGACTAACGTCTTCGTTGCTTATACATTTTAGTATTTTTGCATCTCTTATGCTTACAATTCATATCTTAAGTTTCACAGTTCAGTGAGGAGAAGCATGAGAAAATAAAATCTATTACTGTAAAATGAATCCTTGCTGTTAATTACGTACACTGTTAATGCACTACTCAGAGCACACAATAGATAGAGTTAATACGTATAAGGGAAGTTTAATCAAGACTTATACAAAGCACAGTATTTCACTGAAAATGTCAGCAGACAGTCGAGAGCTTCTTCCTAAATATTTCTCATTGCCGGATCCTTCTAAACTAAGAGTCCATT
The DNA here is from genome assembly GCF_050575085.1 of Anarhichas minor. NCBI lineage: Eukaryota > Metazoa > Chordata > Actinopteri > Perciformes > Anarhichadidae > Anarhichas > Anarhichas minor. The sequence goes on from NW_027466488.1 coordinate 1,117,155, forward strand.
GACTCTCAGCCGTGACTAAATGTTTAGGAAGCCCTGTGTAATTATGTTTTACTTTCTAAATGTTGCCCTCTCAGTGAAATACATACAGACATTGTTCGTGGGGCACAATGAGGAAGACTGTTGTCACGGTCAGTGACCTTGAAATGGCCCTTCAGTGTGTGTGCTGTTTTCAGACGCCTTGTTCCATTAATCGGACTTGCAAGATATTTGCGAATATGGGGGTTAAAAGAAAACACAAGGACGCGGAAGACACATGAGCCCACATCCTTGCTGTAACTGACAACATTAAACTTTAGTCTCTCCAGTTTGGCTTTAGCCTGTGGCAAAGCAACTTGATTGAGGCCTTTGATGGGCATTAATACACCGTGGAGAGACGGCTTTGTTCGGGAATGGAAATGAACATAAAACGGAAAGCGGAACAGGAAGGAGAGAGGCCCACAAGCTGATCTTATTTAATTTCACATAAAAGAGACATTCCATCTTTGCAGAGCCTGTTTTTTTGGCATCTCAGTGTATGAAAACCCAGACTTGCTCGACATACTGAGGATCGTAAGCTGGATGTGTGCACAGCAGAGATTTGCTGAGCATTTCTGAAACCAAAACAGTCTGGGCCATTTCGAACACATCACATGTGGCAGCAGACTTAAAAATAAAAATGGCATGACTGGTACAACCTTTCAGTGGCACTGGGCAAATCAGCATGGAGGAATGTTTTGGGCTACTACCTGGCTTAATGAGAGGCGGCCCTGCCCATAGGAAAGCGTCTATTAGTCTTGACCACAGTCTTTTACAGTGTAACGAATGAGCTAAGCTCTGCTCAAGTGTTTCATCTAAAGGCAAATATCTGCAGTGTATCCGACTGAACCAAAGATTACCCTCCTGTCATATCCCATTACAATGTAGAACAACAGCACTGCGCCAGTGGTGTGTTGGACTCTTTGATGACTTGACTCAACCCAGTTCATGTATTTTCAATGGTGGGGATGCGAATACTTGGAAAGTTTTAACAGCTTTTATTTAATTTCACTTCTTTTTTTGTTGTTGCAGTGAATGAAGTGATTACTGGGAGACTAAGAATTAGACTTGCGCTTCTTTAATATTATGTATTATATACTGACAACTCCAGCTTTTACATCTTACTGTGTCATTGTTTGTATTATATCCCGTGTATTGCTTAATATCTTCACTTTATCAAAGCCAAAAGTAGAGATGTGTTAGAGGGCGAAGTCCTGAAGGAGTCAGTTGAGCCAGTGGCACTGATTTGGGGATTATGAGTGAAGACCCCTGAATCCCGGATTTAATGACACACAAACAAAACATGGACTTGTATAAGATGCCTATAGACTTCCTCATGTGTTAAATTAAAAAAGAAAGAAATGTTCACAATGCTCATTGTGGTCACTTGATCATTAGTGAATCAATGGTAGATGTATTTTTAATTTCAGGTGGGTTCACAGACTTCAACACTGTAAAACATTGTGCAGTCTCTTTTCAATCTTTTTATCTCAAGTTAATACAAATACATACGTTTTACTCATTCAGTAAGTCAACTTAACATGTCTAAATTACATTTTCAGAGCAAAGTATAACATCTCACAGGAAGTCCTTCGACTTGATATGAGTTGAATGAATTTAAAGCTGGGTGTTCAATTAAACAAACAAGTCCATGACCCTTTTCTTTTGTTGTTTATAGAAATCATGATGTACTTTTGCTATGTGATACATGTTAAGTTAAGTCATGGTTGTTTCCTCTGATAATAATGAAAACAATGCTGACTATGATGAAGGCTAGTCCCCACCATTACACTGTCAAATAAATATAAAAAATCCTGGGAACTTTGGTACAAAAGTAGCTTCAATAGGAACAACCACAGCTGTGTAGCATCTACAGCAATGATTCTTAGCATTTCTTATCATTATAATAAAATCTATAACTATACATTTGAAAGGCAAAATCTGAATGTGTGTTAGTGTGACACGGTTTATTGATGTTGATTTCTCAAGCCGACTTTAAACCATTCAAGTTATTCAAGTTTAGTTCAGTTAACTCACATTATGGCCCTTTTCACAGCAGCCATCTTGGCACATCGTTGCAAGGTAACACATGTGTAATTAATAACATTAACTATGGCCTTGTTCTATTTAGGTGCTTCAGGGCCCTGGTATTGTGCATGCTGGCTTACTGGAATGGTTGCGACACACTAAATAGAATGGGACCATAATTAATTCAAACAATTACACCTGTGTTTACCCTGCTATGACATGTCAAAATGGCTATAATGTTTTACAATGAAAATGGATTTATTATCATTTACCAAGTTCCTTAAACTGAACCTCTGTTTAGCTCCTACACAGCCTGTTATAGTGTATATCACATCAAATATATAATGTGTTTTCATAAAGCTAACAAACGCTATATTCGCATTTTCATACATTGCATATATTGAATATACTGTAGTACTGTAGTGACACACAAGTGCCAGCCAAGTTACTTGCTTTACTTACAGGAAAGTGAAGTTGAATTGGCACATGAATACATTATGTGATAGCTCTCATTGTCGTGACTGTCGTTTCTTTGTTGTTCTGCCTGGCCTGGCTCTCTCTGTCCCTGTCTCCAGCTCCTGCTCACTTTCCTCAGGCCATGAATCCTCCTCTCACTCCCCGGACCTGCCATCCTTTAGCCATCCACCAGATGCCCTCAGTCCTGCTCTCCTGAAGTCCCCTCCCACCTACACACCTGTTGTCATTTCCCTCATCACTCTATATGAACCAGTTCACCTAAGTGTTTCCTGGGTCAGATCATCATTGCTGCTATGCAGTTACTTGCTACCTGTCTGCCAGGCCCGGTGCCTTTTGAACACTGTTAGCTTTTGTAAATGACTCACTGAATTCATCCTACTGTTTCCTCGTCTGTCTGCATCTGGGTCCACCCTGTTTCACTGCATTGCCAATTGTGACACTCATATTTGCACTGTGTTATTATATCATTCAGAACTCTGAACTGGGCTTCTGTACGAGTGCTTGCTGTAGATTTTGGCACAAAAGAGGGTGATAACACACAGAGTGTATTTATGAATGAGTAGAACAAAATTATATACAGATGTATGAATGCTGTTATTACTCTCACACATCAGTGAACAATATATCACAGTAACTGCTGTTTGATTGTCACCGTAAAACACAGATATAAGAATGTATTTTTCTTTTTCTTTCGGTATATCATTGAAATCCTAAAGCAATGTGAAAGAAAAGAGACCTTAGACATTACATTCAGTCTTTACTTCTTTTTTTCAGAGGCTTTTATAATGAAATGCTTTTCTATTTTGTCTATTTGCAAAAGTCAAAATGTGATTATTTGGTGTAGCCAAATCCAAATTGCCATATAAAGCTATAAACTGGTCAAATGAAACATTCAAATAACCGCCTACAAACAGAATTTATTTTCTGTATGTGCTTTCTCTTTTCATCAGTAACGAGCTGCTGCAAAGAAGAAAAGAGGTCTGCAGTAAGAAGTTGAAGAACTGAACCATAGTGCTTTGGATTAAAGGTCAGCTGATTTATGAGTACTTTATGGTCTCACACATTAAACTCAACAAGCTAAAAACCTGTCCGGTAAATACATTTGCACCAATGAATGTGTTATACTGAAATCTCACTGAAGTCAAACAGAGACCAGTGGCTGTTTTTTCATCTTCCTGGACTCTGTTGCTCCATAAGTAACCGTGAGATTGAGATCGGCAGTGCTGTGTGGTAAACCAATGTATGTGTATATCTGGTTGGTGGTCTGGTTGCAGGAGTACACAGATAATTCTTTCGACAATGTTTTGATTTTCTGTGGTCCTGAGTGCTTGACGGACTGTTTTGTTCATGCGCATGTCGGAGCCTGCTGAGTTTCTTGGTACCGGTAGTGAACAGTGGTAACAGCACACCTGCACATTCAATGGCCAATCTGGCCGAGTGTCTTCTGGGCACGGATGAGATGAGGCTCTGCCCGTTTGAAGCACTGCAGCAGACGTTTATGTGCTGCTGAAATTGGTTTCACATGAGTCCGGGACCAAACTGCGTCAGCAGATCTTCTGATCAAATTAAATGAAGAACGAGGGGAAAGCAAAAGCACCCAGTGGTTACACTTATCTTGAATTTAATAAAATAGGCCCAAGGAGTTAAAGATAGAAAAATCATCTGTTCGTGCTCTCTTTGGTCTCACTTTGAGTTTGGTTTGGTGTGTAATCTTGGTGTTCACAGTCGGAGTCAGTCTGCACCTTCACTTCACACAGTGCCAGTGAAACATCTGCTTGACTTCCTGTGGAGGAGCTTTAAACATCTGGCACCTCATGTGTGGCAGGTTCAAAGACGGAACAGGTAAACTCTCAGTGAACCTCCGCGTTCATAAGCACAGCATTTGATTTCCAAATGTGATTTCATGGTTGAATATATGTACATGTGATAAAAAATGATATATACGTTTTTGTCTTCATTAAACTAGTTTTAAAATCATCTTAGCTTTACTTTTCATGCAGTCTCTTTCCTCCACCTTTCTGTGCAGAGCACATAGCCTATTGTCTTTACTGTATGTTGAAGCATTTACATGTATGTGCAGTACAGTGAGGATTGAGTTCAGGTCTATTATTTTCCTTTAAAACATCTTGACCTTCGGGCTGTGCAGAGCTTGCAGGAGGCCTGGAGATGGTGCCCAGCCCATCCAGACCGTCGATACACAAAATCCACACATGAAAGTTTATTAGGATCTGGAAAAATGTTTCCCATATGTGTCTACCTCCAGAATCTGGTGTTGATCTTGGGATACCTCTACTGATATGATCAATTAAGAGAATTATCCTGCTTCATCAAATTCAGAGCACACCCATGCAGCACACACAGAAATGCAGCACAGGAAGGTGTGTGTGTGTGGGGGGGGGGGGGGGGGGGGGATTGTATTCTTGCTATCAGTTAACCTCTGGGAGATATTACTGATCAAACTGAGTTTCAGTTCATAGTCGGTGTAGTGGCAGCTTATTTTACCGTCCTTGGCCGCTTCTTGCAGGATGTAAAGGGTTCTGACTCGCGTAGACTACCATGTCCAACTTACGTGCTCTTGCAGGCTAAACTTTTCTTGTTAGCCGTCCAATGACGAGGCTCGGAGCTCGTAGTTAAAAGTAGTTTTATTCCATGTCAACAAAAAACAAACAAATTCCTTATGCAATAAATGGAATACCAAAACACTGACCTTCTGCTGGCTATAACTAAAAAGTCTATAATCTGCGGTCAGAAAAATTGTTGCTCCACATCCAACCAAAAATCATCCAATAGCAGGACAGACTAGAGGAGCCTTTATCTTTATAGGCCAAAAAACATACGTCAAAGGACATTTTGCAACATGATCGATTACCTTAACTATATTATATGGTAAACATTTTAAAGGACATAACACACATTACTTTCACAATAAACATAAAATACAAAAAACTGTTAAGAATACAAAATGGCTCTTACAGTCGGGGTGTTCCCGCTAGTGTTTGTCACTGACCTGAATGGTTTACTGTCCACTGCAGCAGCTTGCAATGTTGCCGTATTCATTTGTGGTTTGATGTGAGAAGTCGGTCGTAGAAAAACCTTAATTATCTAATGCATTTAAGCTCAGAGGGTGAGAAAAACACGGACGCATGCTGTGAAGCGTTTAGCTGCTTATGAGCTGCTAACTGTTCAGGTTTAAACATGACCTTATTATGCTGATTGACTTTAAAGTGTTTAATGCCGAGAATCAAACTGTAAATGTGTACCATCTTGTCAAAGTAACATTTCAGAGTGCATGCATGTTGATGTGAAATTAAGCTTTTGCAGTTGTTTCTCTTTTGAAGTATTTCACTTGGATTTGACTAAAATCAAGTGAAATACTTGCACATCTTTCACGTTACATTCAAAAGATGCTTTTGTCTAAAGCAACATTTACCTGCTCAATGGGAGACATTTAGGGTTCAGTATCTTACCTATGTACACTGACACAAGGTCAGGAGGAGCTGAGATTGAACCCCCCACCTGTGATATTAACTGCCTTCCCAGTACAGATAACAAAAAATAGACTAGCCCTCACAGTGTAGCACACACAGTTGTTTGTGATTGCTGTCAAAAACTTACCAAGAGCCAGAAAAAGCTGTTGCCATTAATCAAATTATTGGCTGTTTAGCAATAAACCACTGGCATTTAAATGGGTACTGCTTGGCATGTTTGGTAACCTCTCTTGCCTAGTGTGCGCCCCTACCTATAATTTAGTTCCCAAGACCGGCAGAAAGCTTTTCGGGAGGTCTTCACTTGGCTTTACGATCCCTGGAAACCACGGCCACAAATATGTCCGTAGGTCTCCTCAGAGGATAATGGCACTTGAACGGGTCGATTGCGCAGCTGACAGCAACAAATGTGATGGCAGTGTTTCAAAATCTGTGTGTGTGTGTGTGTGTGTGTGTGTGTGTGTGTGTGTGTGTGTGTGTGTGTGTGTGTGTGTGTGTGTGTGTGTGTGTGTGTGTGCGCAAGGCCAGCTTATGTACTGTAGGTTGCTGTAAACAAAAATAAATGATTGGGTTAATCTTTTCATTGTTTGCGGGATACATGAATTGAGACGATGCACTTGATACTTTGCAGTGTCAAATAAGCCAAAGTCCAAAGTTCCACTGTTAGGTAAGTAAAAACAAGCAGTAGAGACATGTGATACTAATGTGTACCAGTATAAAGATACTTCAGAAACGCTGCACTGGCACCTCACCCAACTCTAACCACTTCTGAGAGATAATGCTGTGCAAATAGGTTGCAGGCTGCAATCTAGAGGACACTGTATTCTGAATAAATTACACAAATGTCCAGCAATTTGTTGTCTCCCTCCCTACCACACTGTCTTTGTAAATGCCCAGATGCTGAAGCGTTGGTTGATGCTGTCAGCTTTCTTTGGTTCCATTGGCTTTCCTTTCATTCTGCAGTTTGTTGTTTCTTTTTCATTCTTTCAAATGGATACTTATAAAACAGTTTAGGACTTTTCTTACAGACAAGAATGCTGAAAGTCTACGTTAAACTAAATCTTTTGCAGTGTACCATGATAAGGTCTGGGAAACCATTGAAGAGAGTTAAATGTTTATCTATTATTTAAAGATTAGTATAATGCCTGTGCCTGTTCAGAACGGGCTGATTGCTTGGCCTCCGGTGTTGCTGCTTGCATCTTTCTCGAGATCCGCTCATAGAAACCACTTCACACTTGACACTGCGCTTCCTTGGTTCTCTCTTCAGACAATTTTAGTCAGAGGAGGCAACTGTCTTCAATCTAAATATCCAAGGTCAATAACTGAAGATCTCCTGCCTCATACTACCCTCAACCTTGTTTATAAAATGTCAGTTCCCCACCATGAAACTAAAGATGTAGTTGATGTAAAACCATAATGTATCTGGTTTTGTTTAATGAGTTTTTTTTAGATTAGTTTCAATCGCAAATGGCGAATTACATCAGAAACCCTTATTGGTTTATAATAGTCTAGTCACAAGAAAAATGGTTTCTGGAATAAGATTATAACACAGGTGTCCATATTTTTCTGTGATCTTGTTCTACAACAAAACCCTCAATATCACCGATATAAATATTCGGAGTCATATTGTTGGGCATTTAAGAGCACAATTTAGACAAACTCACAATTGTGCGCTGGGATGTATCAGCCTACTGTATATTGTGACTAATGTGTGAGCAAACAGTTATACCTGTCTTCTATAATACTGTAGGTAAAAAGAGAATAGTCCTCTATTTAATAGAAGTCCAAAATTACAATTGTAGCACTGGTTTTCATCCTGACAGAAATATATTACATTTTTTGTCTTTGTTTTGCCAGTTTGACTTTCTTCACCTGCCACCACTATACTTCAGCTCTACACCGTCTCATGATGGGCAGGTAGCGTCTTAGCTGGTTGGCGGCGACCCACCCAACCCAATTGATTTTCATTAGCGTATACATTTTGTAGAAAATATACTGTGAGTGGATTGAATTGTAAAATACAGTGACATGAAAAAGGGGGATATGACATCTAGTTTTTGACATTTTCTAAGACGGTGTGTGTTGTATTGGTGTGCATATTTAGGTCTTTCACTGGTTGTTTATGTGAGAGCAGAGAAAAGAGAGAGACAGATGGTGAGCTCCTCAAACAGCAGTCCAGCAAAGGAAAACAGCCAAAACTCTCCCTCCACCGGGGTAAAGCCACATTCTGTGGAACATTGTCGCTGGGATAAAAGTTGGCTGTGATCTCCAAGCTTGACCTTTGACCCTGACAGTATTTTGATTAGAGAAGGCGGGATCTTGTGCACCCTTAGCGTTTTATCTCTGAGAGTCAGTCAGAGCTGAACAAGGGGTGTTGTGGGAGGGCTGGAGCAGAAACCTCCTGTGTTTATTTTGGTGGGTAGTGAGGAGTCTCGCAGCAAGGTGCTTGCTGTCATCGCTGTGACCTACGAACCCCGGCCGCTGGACATCCCCAAGACTCCAGAGAAGAGTGCCATGGCAGCATGTGGGATGCTTAGTGAAGAGATCAAAGGGCATGGCTGCTGCTGAACATGTGAACAGATGTCCAGAAACAACTTTGTGTAATTCATAAAGTTTTGAGGAGCCAGCTAATTAAATATAAGTACCCTGCCTAGGTGAATGTTAAAGGTGAAGAGGAGAGTGATTATTCCCAGCCATAGTTGTACAACATATCCAGCTATTTCCATTATATCAGTTTTTTGTTATGTGGAATATTTTTAAGTTTAGAGGACGAATGAAATCCAGGTAATACTTTTAATGTCATTGTTCTCTATTCCTTGCATGCACTGGGTGGCAGTCAGGGAACCGCTATTGTCAAGTTGGTCAGGTCATCATTAACAAACAAACACATACACTGACATGGGAGCGTCTATGTATACATCGCTTTGCATTTTAACATTCAAACTCACTGAAGCATTGCATTACGGTTGATTCCTTTTACATGGCAACTACAGTTTAAAGAGTGTTTGATGCCAGTCTACAGACAACTAGGCAAAAGCAGTCATGAAGCCTCTCAACGGTGGAATAATCTCTGAAAACCTCATGTAACACCACAGTTACTCTATTTCCTAAACTGTCATTCACAGGATACATTTGGTGTTGTTCCTTCGTGAAATCGCTCACTCATAGTACCAAGTGATAAACAAAACTATCACACAAGCCTACCTGCATGTACTTGAACGGACATTTGTTCAGACACCAATGAGTTAGTAAGGCATCGTGAAACACACTTTATTGGAACTCAAAAACAAACGGCGACGTATGCAAGCAATGGGTACGCAAATATTAGTCAGTTTGCTGGAGCAAATAGCGAGATTGGCCATGGACAGACACAGAGGTGCACACTCACTCACAAACGAAGGAATAAGCAAACGCACACACGACCAGAGAAAATAAATAAATACATCATAATTTAACTGTTAACATTTTCAGGAATCGAATTACTTAGAAACAGATACATAAATATCAAATTACAATCAAGGTTTTGACATCAATCTTTACGTCAGCTGAGTGCATCTGCTCGTCTATAACAGCAGTAGCAATAGCAATAAAGTCTGTGACGAGGATGGGTGATAATGCAGCGCTGAGCTACTGAGACATTGAGTAGCGAAACCGCATTGATGACCAGCACTGAAGCCCAAGTGACCCTTTTAGCGTAGGTCAGCAGCAAGAGAAAACAGAGAGCTCACTCAATGGTCTAATATCCTGGAATGTCCTGGAAGCTGTGGAGAAAAAAAAGGTCCTTTCAAGCAGGGTCTTAATCAGAGTCATGTTCTTTATTTAATTTGAGAGGATATTGGCGCTGATGTAGATGCCCCTTTATTCAGTCATTTATTCACTTAAGGAAATCTAAGGAATCACACAAGAATGAATGGTTACTATTTATGTGTTCATAAATCAGTCCTGAGGCCTTTCCTCCTGTTAATTTATTCATATAAGAAAGACATGGAGGAGCTTGGGGCTGAAAAACCCCGCAGATATTTTGTCAATACATCACAGCCTGTACTTCTTCATTGGTCTGCCCATATCGCTGTATTTGCGGTTGTCTGATACAGTATATTATCCTCGACAGCATCTTGGTAAAAGGGATTTGAACATGTGATGGTGTACATGCTCTGCAGTCTCAACTAAAAAAATGCATATATATAATTTAATTAATAACTGCTTTATTAATCACACAGACCAAACACTTTGTATGAAACCTTTGCTGAATATTTGTATTAGTTTTTTAGTAATGTGCTACATCCAATATTGATTAAAAAAAACAACGATGAATTGTTTTAAGAACACTGTTGCATGTTCTGCTTCTGTGACTATGCATCAGTTTAGGGAAACATATCAATGTCAAAGTAAAAGCTTTTGAGAAGCCTGTAGTTAATTGACGAGCATTGCTTGATTGGAATTCAACAACAATATAAGTCACGATGTTTACTTCATTGTTTTTTTTCTTTTTGTTATTCTGAACACATTTCAGATCAGATGCCATATCAGGGAAACTGAATTTAAATAACACAATTATATGTAATAATTAGATTAATAAAAATACTTCAAAAGCATCAACTTTAAAACTGTCCATTTTGGTATAGTTTTTATTAGTAATACTATTATTGTGAGCAGTAGAGATACTGTTAGTAGTGCAGGTTATGATTTTTGTAAGTGTGGGACGGACATTCATTTGTTTTTTTGTGGTCCAGCCAACCTCTGTGTATGTCAGGTTCTGGGATCTGCCATGCTGGCAACAAAGCCCTGTTCATCCTGCTGCAGGGTGACCAAGTGATTCCAATTAAAGCTGCATGTTGCTTACTGATTCTGGGGTCGTGCAAGTCAAACATGAAGGAGTCTGATCTTACAAGTAGAGAGCAGAACTTTGAATCACTCTGGCCTGAGCCTGTTCATATAAATATTGAGATCTACTGTCATACTTTTTCAACCAAGTGATTAAATCAGTCTGCCACCTGAGACCTTTCAACTGTTACAGTATGTTTGTATGTATTGTTTCATAATTGATTTCCCCCCCAAAAAAACACACATTCATAAGCATCACCCAATATATACAAACAGGGATAAGTTCAGATATACAGAAAATAAGACTGAACAGTTGAACTGAACCGAATTAAACAGACCAAATTGGAGGCGAGTAGGAAAAAGCAAGACAAATCAATTTGTTTTAGTAAAATATGACTGAAAGAGAGAAGTGACCAGTCTGAGAGGGCAGAGGAAGGAGAAGATAAATGAGGGAGTCTGAAGTGCCTGAGGAGAAATAAAAACATACAGAGCACTAATGGAGCTTATGCACTCTGACCAGTTTTATCATCAAGCTGAACTTGTTAATAGTTGTAACCCACAAAAGACGATCCCAACATGTGTACCATGATCCATAAATATATCACTATCCACAGACATGTATTTTTCCATTTGTGTTGTATAAAGTCACATCTACAAAAATACAAAACTTTCACAGAAACGTGGACCATATGACACACATAAAGTAACTTTTTGTGACCAAGACAATGAAGTTAAAACTTTATAACTTTAAAATGGGTAACATGTTATCACTGTTAGGAATTACTAACGTAAAAATGACAAAGTAGGGGTTGAGAAGGTTGTGCTTTCACAACAATGACATAAAGAAGTCATGACCAAAATAGTTTTGAACAATTTATATTTATATTTTTTAAAGTAAAATCTACATATGTCACAAGTGTGCAGGACAATTCAGAGGCTTCACTGAAGACAATGTGCTAAGAGCAGTTTTCACTAGATGAGCTTGGTTGTGCTCTACTCTCAGATTTTCCCCAAAATAGGTAATGGTTGTCTTGAAACATACATCTTTAACATTTTGCAGCTCTGATGGCCAAAGTAAAAATATCTTTCTCAAGGGTATTTGTCTTGTGACTTTGTGACACTAAAGTATAAATGGCACAGTGGAGCAGTAGTATTCTCAGTTTCCTCACAATAAAAAAAGTCCAAAGATTCAATTCATACTTATCTCAGGCCTTTCTGTACAGAGTTTTAAATGATTGCAAAATGTCTTCTATGAAAAATGGATCTAACTAAATTAGAAATTTAATTTGTTATTCCTCTATTTTTTGACAGTTTTTCGCCATTACATTTGAATTGAACAGTACATTTACAGAGTAAACAGAGATGACAGTTTTAGGACCTTTGGATATGAAACAAAATGACAGCTGTACTGAAGAAAAAAAAAGCTTTGCGTGTGAGAATAAAAATGATGAAAGGCAGACAGGATAAGTTGATTATGTCGAATGAAAGGAGTGTGTTTGGTTGGACTTCAATCTGCAGAACAGCAAAGGACGGACTGTTGGCCGAGTGTCGACATCAGCTCGTGACTTGCTGACTGTCAAAGTTAGGCACGGTGACCGTGTAGAGTAGAAGGAGGGCTCACTGAACAAATGTCCTTTTCATTTCATGCTTTGGATCCATACGCTGGGCTCCTCTGCTGCTGATTCAATTGCAGCTAATCACCTCAATTGAAATCACATGTATGAACAAGTAAATAACCTATTCAAAGGATTGTGCACAGCTTTAACCTTTTCTTATTTTGGATGTCTGACAAAGAAGTGGATTCTGGTGCGTCTACCGGGTTTATTTTATAAATCGTAATAGTTTGTAGTTTTTCATGTCTAGTACATTTTGTGTTTTGTCATTGTTATTTTAAATAGTCTTAAACTGTGTTTTCCTTGACTTCAGGACAGTACATTACAGTATAGCCACAAACCACATCAGTGAGGAATGACCTATGACACATCTTTGCTTCAGGGAGAAAGTGAGGGGAGGAAATAAGGTTTGGCATGTTGACTCAAGACCGAATTTCCCAGGAGCGCAAAATGGACAGCTATTAAAGTTTGATTGCTCTGCTTGCCTATTGGAGCACCAGCGGAGTACATTTGAGAGCTACTGTGGGTAAGGAGTTCGGTGCTCGACTCACACCTGTCGCTAAAAAGTTAGTCAAGGGAAGCGCTGACTTACGTCCACACTGTGTCTCATTATCTCAGAAGTTGTTGTATCAAAAGTAAAAGTAAAAAATAACAAAGCACAGTCCAGAGGAAAAGGGCGGATGACAACAACACTTAAAATTTCCAATTGCGAGGCCAATTTCCCCCTCATTCTAGAAAAAAAGACGGAAAAAACAGAAAGTATCTGAGCTTTGTTTCTCGATTATTTGCATAATGCACTTTGATGGGTGGATACTCATCTCAATCCCTGGCTCTTTTGTATCTGCAGATTACAAAAGGCCTGTTTCCAGCGCCGTGCAGGCTACCAAGAGGAGACTATCAAAGGGAAGGAATGGGCTTTCAAGTCAGGACCCTTCGATTGTGTTACAGATTGGTTCCAGGTGAGGCAGCTTTGGGAAGTTCAGCCGGAGGAAAATTGCCCCTCCGTGCAGTGCTTGTGAGAGGCAGGGAGGCTTCACGGTTGGCATGGTGCTCCGGAATTCCAATACTACTCACGTTTGGTGGGATTTCTGAGGGATGAACGCTGGGCCTCAAAAATCTTGTTGTGGTTGATTGCAGTTACATTAAAAGCTAAGCTCGGACAAAAAAGGGGTATACAGAGTGTCTGTCTGTTTTTAAAAAAAAAGGCAAGCCGAATAGCTGGATAGCACCACAGTCCACAGACAAAAATTGCCAACATAATGTTGAAAACATCCCTTTGATTCGCTCATAAGATAAGTCCTGGATTTATTTTTCAAAACAGACATTTTCCAGTTCCAATCCGGTGTAAACGTGATTTTTAAAATGAGCGACTCGTGTTCTTTTTTTTTCACACATGATATTGTAGCAGGAAACTCTCTCAAGGACTCCTGGCAGAGATGTAACACACACATTTCAGCAAACACGTACCCAACTTAACCATTGTTCTTTTCCCCTCTAACACTGCAGTGGTTTCTTGTCTTCCTAACTCACTGGGGACAAATAGCGTTTGATCATGAGGATATATGTGTGTGTTCAGATTTGACTGGCTGTCTCCTTTACTAAACTCATTTCACTCGGGATGCGACACACTTCAGTGGATCTTCATCTTTGGAGATTTTTTTTGAGGTTGGATAGATTTCCAGAGGATTTTGAACGACAAAAATAATTTGACAACCTATTCGGTTCGATGCAATTTGGATACAGTATTAAAGCCTCACATTTGCCAATTGATGTTACCATGACAACTTCACAGACTCCTCAAAGTGGTGCCATTTGCCTCGTAACCGATATCATGCCATCATCATCTTTATCTTCTTTTGATATGCTAGTGCCCACCCCACCCAGTCTCAAAGCCAGGGCCATCTGTACAGTTAAACACATCTTAAACAAGTCCTCAGGGAGACTCTAAACAGACCCTAAAGTGTTTCACACGTACACAGAGAGCTATTCTGTGTGTCTGCTGCACACACTGTGTCAGATCTGATCTGAACCAGGCTATGTGTGGGAAGGACAATTAGGCAGAGACAGAGCTGAGCCATGCACGGGTGTGCCAAGCCATGGCATTATGCATCACTCACCTGTCTGGCCAAATAAACCCAGACAGGGAAACATCTGCTCATGTTTCCAAACTTGGCAAAAATGTCCATCTCATTTTGTTCTTTGGGGGTTTCGAAGCTGTGCGGCAAAAACATGTGTCTATTTTAGCTTTGTGTTGCAACATCGCATCGCTAACGTCTGCGAGCATTGGTCGCAAAAATAAGGCCATAATATCATTATTGCTGCTTGTTTATTTTCCGATGTGAAATCAGGTTTTATTTGTTTATGTGCAGCATCATGTGCATGCTTGTGACTAGTGCACCTGTAAAACTGCAGAAAAAAAGTCAAGAGGGCTGTTGGGGAGAAATTTACAATGAGTGAAAAGAAAGTTTCCACCTTCACCGCGAGCAGTGCAGATCTCCATAGATACGACATCACTCCACCGAGGCCACACAGAGCAAATAAGCTGTTATTCCACTGTTGTTTGTAAGGATTGTGAAGAGATTGGTCCTGTAATGAAAAGAAAATAGAAGTGATGTTCCCATGACGGATATGATAAACTAAATTGAGAGAGGCCTCTCTGTCGACTCGGAGTTCACACCTCTGGTCCCCTCACTCCCCCCTCACATTCACCCTTCGTCCTTTAACCTCATTGACTCACCCTTTCCAAAGAACCTGATCTGGCCTCGAGGCCAATGCGCTCATGTCCTGTCGAGGATTTGTTGATTTCTTTAATCACTGTTCCAGCTCTGCTTGTCTTTGTTTGTTTAGTCAAACAAGCAGCAAACACAAGCGCATAAGATGGTCCTGTGGAACAAAGAGAGGAGAACTGCTTGAGGACACTGAACTCTTGATTGCATCTGTAAGGTTACTTTGCATGCTTTTGTCCTGAAGTACACTGTAGCAAAAATATGTCAAGTGTAATTACGAGATTTCTTTCTCTCTTTTTTTGTCAAAAATGCAAGCACAAACTAACAGCACATATGTAAAGTTAACTCTTGCTTGTTGGCCTTATCAACATGTGATTTAACTGTGTTTCTTGTCAATTTAAACAGGTTGTCCATAAGTGGACACACTGTCCTGCCAAATTGGGAGTGTGGGCATATTTCTCTGTGTGTTTCTGTCCGTGAAAGATCTGGGAGGAGATGAACAGAGCAAAATAATGCTGTTGAGAATGAAAACCATGAGGAGGAGGAGGAGGAAGTGCTGTATTTAGGCTGTTCATGGTCTCTTCTCTTCACTGACAGGGGGAAACAAGCCCTGCTGGCAATCTGCATGGCTTGGCCTTATTTTACTGACAGGAGAGTCTGCATGCTCTGAAGCCCTCTCTTACAGTGTGTTTAAAATAACAACCACAGCTCTGTTCCTATCCCGAGGAACCCAGACGTGTACCCCCTGACCCCCAAAAAATGATGAAGGTTTTGTTATATTTTGCAAAGAAAAGATGTTTTGAGTCAAACTAGCAGAGAGATGACGGAGTGAGAGTTCTGTTAGATAAGGAAACAAAAAATCAAGCAAGTGTTGTGTTACTAAATAAGAACCAAACAGTGATTTTAAGGAGACAGGGCTATGGGACATCAAAGGCCTCAGCCTGAGCACAAAGCATCACGGTCTCCTCTTCATCATGCAGACACAGAACACCAGGAGGCATTAGCCACAGCTTGACATGAGTCAAAGCAAGACAAGCCGAATGGATACACACTGTTTGCACATATGGAGGCTACTGCAGCACTATGTGCTGATTAGTCTTGTTAGTGACACAGCCAACACATTTTAGGAAAGCCAGAAAGCAACAGCTTTCAACATCTCAGTATCATGGGACAGGTGGACTGTACAAAATAAAGATGATTTTATTTTCACTCACCAGGCTGAGTAGAGTTTTAGTCCTTTGCTCAATGAAAACAAGTTTGGAAAGTCTTGCTTGCTTCAGTTTTTAGAAGCCCATTTTGAATCCCACAGTTCAACTCAATCCAAATTTGACACAGTCACTGCTCGCACATGTTGGTACATAACTGCGGGAGTATTTGCGTCAGAGGTAGTGTTCGGGATGGGGCTGCTCTTTGTAAGTTCTGCCCTGTTTTTTCCTCCGATTTAATAAACCAAACTAATTTAATGGTTGACGATGGGAAAGTAGCCAAGCTCAATTTTCTATAGCCTGTTTTTCTCTACCTGATGTAACATAAGGCGGCTTCACAATGAATGCATAGTCACACCACCACCAATACCACTTGATCTGCAGCTTTAACTACGTAATGAACTGTTGCGCCTCAGATGTCGGTCACACACTGTCTCCCTCTCTCTGTCTCGCTCTGTTTTTCTGCCTGTATCTCCCTCCGCAATCTCTCCCTCAACTACCATCACCACACTTTTTAGGTAAAAAAAAAATAGATGACGATAAGTATCTACCTAACAAAAAGAAGAACCAAAAAGACGTGGTATTTAATTTTTTCTTCAGAAACAATTTCAACAGATTTC
This sequence comes from Anarhichas minor, assembly GCF_050575085.1. Taxonomy (NCBI): domain Eukaryota; kingdom Metazoa; phylum Chordata; class Actinopteri; order Perciformes; family Anarhichadidae; genus Anarhichas; species Anarhichas minor. The sequence continues at coordinate 1,134,148 of NW_027466488.1, forward strand.
CCTTTGCCCATTTATGTTTTAAACGTATGAACTAACAATCCTATTTCTTTAAAAAGAGAAGGCAAAATATTTGAGGCAAACGGTTCACAAACATCCATGACCCTGAACAGGACACTTGGTTAAAGGTAATGGATGGATGGATGGATGGTTCATAAACAATCACAAAACACGATGATCCATGTTTATTTCTTTAAAATCAGTTTTTAAAATTAGCGATATGCTTTGTAAAATTGGTAACATGAGTGAGTTAGGATGCCACAGTAATTTCAAATACAAACTGTCAGCACTAAAATATTTTCACATGAAATACCATTCAGTACTAAAAATAATTCATAATTACAAAAAAGTACTGCTGCATCACATCGCACAATATATTTGCACATTAATGTTGTTTTCCACTCTTGACTCAAAGCCGCGCTGTAAACACTTGAACATTAAAATGGAGTTCAGTGATCCAATAGTGGGAGTTGTGTGGTTTGAAATGTTTCCATGAGATCACTGAATAACGTACTTTTTTTCTTAACATCCAATTTTACCAAGACACATAAGGCTGTGCAAATACACATTTAAACACAGACGTAGTATACTGTTATACCAACATGGCAAAACACACGACCTCCTGTTCACATGCACATGTGACACAAATGGAGACCTGTTGTGGAGCTCTGGATGACTAAACTCGGTCTTGTGGTGTACTCTTGGTGCTTCTGGTACTCTCCCTAAATGGAGTCTTTGCATGCCAACGTGTGTGTGTGTGTGTGTGTGTGTGTGTGTGTGTGTGTGTGTGTGTGTGTGTGTGTGTGTGTGTGTGTGTGTGTGTCTGTGTGTGTGTGTGTGTGTGTGTGTGGTAGAGTATAAAGGTGCTGGTTGCACTGTATAAATCTACATATTGTGACAGATGCCTGGTGTATAATGTCAAAAGCCTGCCTTTCCTTAAAAGCTCTTCAGGCTCAATCCAGAGTCTGACCCCAGATCATCCGCAGAGCACCTGCCACGTCGGCCCTTCATCACCGTCACAACGCCCACTCAGTCACTTACTCACTCACTCTCTCACACACCAGCTCCAGACATGACAGACATGGAGCTGGACAGAATTTTGCACAGCACTCCAATAGCACCACGACAGCGAGAGATGGGTGGGAATGACAAACACACAGCTTCATGTTAAACTGTCATTTGAAATAGCAATCAGAGCTGATCTAATAAAGCCAGTCTGTATAATTGAGGTCTTTAAGGAGATGCTGACAGGATCCAGATACTCTCTCGTTCTGTGCAAACGTCTCACCAGAAGCTCAGGGAATTCTGGGATACAGGGGAGTCACGACAGACTTTTGTTGAGGATGCAAACCAGACGTCAACTGCCTGTGTGTCCTGATGTGGCATGAAGGCTTATAGGAAACAATCATGCATACATGAGAGCTCTGTGCTCACTCTTTTAAAACAGTCATGCATTTGTCATTGTCCAGGTCTGCACTTGTTTGTTTAAGCTCATACTTGGCATCTGATAAATGTGTATTACATTTCTCATTTAGGCACTGTGTTTCCAGGCCAGTCATGTGGGCTTCTATGTACAGGTCCTCCTGGTCCGTCATTTATACAGACACTAGATTTAAGCTGTTGCAATTCCCTTTTCATGATCTTATGATTATACTTCTATTTCTGAAAGTGATAAATACAGATCTGATAGACGGACTTTCTGCTATAGCATAGCAGACTGTTTGATTTGAGGTAATATCTGAAGAGATCAGACATTTTTGTGGCTATTCACACGGTTGGTGGTTGATACCATCTTCACCGTCAGGCTATATCCAAGTAAGTTTCTAGTTTGACGTGCTTGGAGGAAACCTTCTGTATTATTATCTCCTCGTCGCTTTTTTTATTTTTCAGTGGGGATAGATTTCACCGAGGTAACAGTGGAAGTCCAAGAGTCTTCCATAACTTTAAAATGCACAGGCACCGGGTTTAGGTTTTCATCCAAATTGATTTGAATCTAAACTCAGAGTAAACATGACACATTTCACTCGCTCATCTCCTGTCATCTCTGATGTGGATCTACTGAAATCTAATATCTGCCTATTTTGACTTTGACTATGGCTGGTGCATTCTTGTGCTTGTGTATTGTGCTAATATCGCCCTTTAATCTGATCTGATATAAATTATACTACTTTCCTTTTTTTTATTGACCACATTATCTATCCAATTGTGTAGGTGTATCATTTATTGCTATTAATAAGCTTGCTCTTTAATATTCCTTGTGAATGTCGAAGACAAACCTTTGAGTGTGGCCTACATAATTACATTTTTAGCACTTGTATTTCATTTAAAGCAATAATGTGTCTCTCCCGCATGAATTTATATAATGGTGAAAATACAATTCTGAAATTTTAATTATATAGCTGGAACCAGAGAGCTGCCCTGAACTACGTCCATGACTGACAGATGTTTCTCCAAATCTAGTTTCAGAGGTGGTTGAAAGTCTATGAACCTCTGTGGATGTTTCATCCCCAAGCCAGTTTTCCGAGAGTTCCCATAATGCCCTCTGGGCCAGGCTCTGTAGGACAGGAGTGCCAGGTCTGCTCCGGTTTCAGGCTGTCAGATAACATCAGTTTGTGTGGTGGCTTTCTGTTACAGAGCAGACCAGGTTAGTGCTGACCCAGTACTAAGGTTTGGAGCCAACAACACTAGTCACGCAATGCAGAACAGGAAGTCAAAGGCCAGATTTGACCTTTCCTCCACCTTCTTATTAACGTCATTCTTCACAGTGATAGCTGAACATAAATAAAACGAATATGCCTAGACTTCTCTCTGTGCATGGTCGAGGAATCAATATTATGAAACGGGAAAGCAAGAGTAGTTTATGAGTTTATTCACAGCTTAAAGCATGCTTTTGAGGCCTCTGAGGTCTTTTGAGTGGAGTTTTTAGCTGAGATGTTATGCCGAAAAACAAATGCAGAACAGAAAAACAGTAACAAAAATAAGAATAACGACTCCGTAATTATTGTGCACACCCTCCTTTTTACCACATGTGAACATCATTTTCAACATGTAAATACAGTCACTGGCACTTGACAAAGACTGATTTGCATCAGAAATATGTTTAAATGTGTTTGCTACTTCTCTCACAAAGAGTGCTGAATGTGGTTGAGATATTGCGCATGCATCCTCAGTTACTTAGAATATATACATGTGTGGCTTTTTGGTATGATCAAGAGGTGACTTACATTTGTCCTACCTGCTGTAATATCTGAAAGTGTAATTCAGTGAGTCATTGCTACTGATACCTTGTGTTTTTCATTAAACTCAAATATCGACTTTCCCTCACAATTATTTTCATTTGAATCGTAATTTGGACAAAAGTAACATGTCTTTGGCAAAAAAAATACATGTTTGATTCAGGTCAGGCATTCAGACTGGTTCTGATTTCATTATTATCTCATACTATGTCTAAGTTTCTAGCAATATGATTTAATATATGCAAACTGAAATATTTAATAGGGATAGCAGATGTTCTGCATTAAAGCTTGATATCATCACTATTTAACGAGTTGTCACATATATCAAAACATGATGACTTTAATGAGTTGACTGAATTCACTGACTTCTGTGTGGCTTTCTGATGCAGATTAGGAAATTGTGATGAAAGAAAACCAAAACATGTAAACAAGTGGAAACTGGAAACACGTGCAACTTGGAAGAGAAACCTCTGCTCTTTCTTCCAGAGAAAAGTTGGTAACTTATAGGTTGTGCAACTTAACAACTTTGTTTTTTTGTTCTATACAGGTCCCAACTCTAAAGTGAAAACAAATACAATGAAAAACTCTTAATACGCTTGTTATACGTGCATAATTGTATATTATTCTACATTGTTCTTCATGTTTCTCTTTTCAATTGTCACAATATGTGACACAGCAGCTGTGGAAAATAAACAATGACCTATCATCTACTGCAGTGGTTCTCAACTGGTCTGGCTGCGGGACCCACCATCACCCCTTAATGACAAGCCGCGACCCACGACCCAAATTATTTACATATATATATATATATATATATATATATATATATAATTTGGGTATATCTATATTCAATAAGTCTAGTAGTAGTAACATCTCTGTGTAGTAAACAACTGCCAAATCAAATAAAGAAAGTACACATCAATTATATTTTAACAAATATTATTCTCATTTTTCAAATTTAACTGGATGGATTATAAATAATACATAGAAATACATAAATAAATGTTCTTCTCATTTCAAGTAAAATAAAAAAATAAATTATGTAACAAAATTAATTTTAGAAAAATTATTTTCACTGAATTGCTCTGCAGCTTTAAATTCAGTTCATTCAGGGTGAAGTGAAAAGCCACGATATTATATTTTTCTCATCTTCCAAAAAGAGAAATTAGTGTTGGAAGAATTCACCTGAGTCTGTCCAGTCAGAGTCGAATGACTCTGGTCTCTCTGGCCATTTTTCTCTTTTGGAAATCGTCCTATGATTTGACTTTCACAACTCTCACATCAATAGTCCTGCTCTGCTGTCTCTATCCTCGTCTCTCCCCCATGTGTCACGGTGTGTACATCTCACTCAAGTCAGGAAACTTGTCAGAATACCCATTTGATTGGCTGAGCGGCATCACCTGATGTGATTCTCAACGCATTGGTCGGTGTTTTTCCTGCACCGCTGAACATGTGCCGTAAATGCTGGAATAATTCCGCTGCAAAATGCCCTTCAAAATAAAATCACATTTTTTTTATTTATTTTTTTTGTCAGGCAAAGGCCCGCGACCCACTGAAAACGGGTCCGCGACCCACTTTTGGGTCGCGACCCACCAGTTGAGAATCACTGATCTACTGTGTACACACATAAATGTATATGTGTGTGTGTGGGATTTTGTTTGTTTTTTATAAAATGGAATCAGATTTGGATGATTGACTTCTTTGTGTTCCTTGGAGCTCATGAAGTTATGGAAGATATTTCAATAAAAGGATTAATAGTCCTGGTTATCAGAGGTAAACATGTTTGCTGTGTTACATCTCTTTCTGGGTAATGTGAGTGTCAAAATGGACATCATGAGATTCTCTAAAAATTGGAAAATTATAAATATATTATAATTACAAAAAATTACAAAGAGTGCATCTACAAAACTGAGTAACCATCCAGAATCAGGCCCACTGCATGGAAATGCAGATCAGGAACAGAACTTTTAAATCTACTCACAAAACAAACAAACATTAGTTCCCCAGCCTTACAGAGCATTAGCCTTAGCCACTGTGCCCTTACCTTCAAAAAATATGTGTTCATGAATGATTGGCATTTTCACAGCAACTCTGTGGCACAAGACATAAGTCATTCAGCATCTTTGAAAATACCCACATCACCAAAGGCATCACTGTTATGGTCTGGTGAATGTAATGCAGTGAGAAGAAAATTGGTTTTAAAATACTCAGGACTAGAGCTGCTAATCATCATAGTTTGTCCCAAAGGACTGTATTGTAAACACATCCACCATTGAACCACAATCCAAAATCAAACCTCAATCGCATGAATCACAAGTTGCAAGATGGTGAATAAAGTTCTCCGGCTGTAATAATGATAATGATGGTACTTAAGTGGAGATGCTTGTAATCTGTCTGTAGCACATGTGGGCCATGAATTATTAATGTTGTCCAACTAACTAAAGAGAGGCTATGAGTGGAAAACGCTTTGCACTCCCCCCCAAAACTCTGGAAACATCCAAGATTCCAATTTTAAGTCTGTTTCTGGTGACTTATAAAATAAAAACATGTTTGGATGGCATGGTTAAGATAAATACAATTGTGAGAAAGGACATAAACATGTAAAGATACATAGTTTGAAATAGTGGGTGGAAATAGAAAAAGGAGAATCCAGAGGGGTTGCAGATGAATTCTTGTGCTTGCCTTGCACTACAAGTGGTCTGGGGCGAAGTGTTTGTGGGGCTCTTGTGGTTTTTCAGCCAATAAATCCTCTGCACATATTCAACCCAGGCAGATGTCCTGCAGGAGAGGAGCACTGAAGGATGTACGGCCATTACTCAGCTGCCCACATCAGAGAGAGGAGCTAGATATCCATTCACCCCCACCTCACTTGTTATAGACATACCCTTCATCGGACAGATAGCCAGACACAGGGATCATGATGGAGGTGTGAAAATATAGAGTTAAAGTTCATTGAAAAGCTCTAAAGCACTGAAGCTTTGATAATACGGATGCTCTTGAATGCTGTTTTTTTTACCATTTGATGCAAATTAAAAATATATAAATATGGTTCTGAGTGCTTTATTATATACCATTATAGAGATAAAACTGGAGTTGTAGGTAGGTTCTATCAACTCAGTCTCTGCTGAGAAATGTCTAGAGTAAATGCAAGTGTTTGTTAATTGCACAACATTTTATAACTGTAATGGTAGAAGGTTTGATTTGACTCATTAAAACACTGGCTGTGTTGATTTTAAGATATGAATATTAAATCAGCACTACTACTAGTACACATGCTTTCTGGATTGTGTTTTGGTTTGGTAGTTTTTATATGGTAAAACCTGGTCAGTACAGTAAATCTGGTAAAACAATCTCATGAAACTTTTGCCCTGGTTTTTGCCATTCCATTTCTACATTTCACTGTCTGAGTTCTTTCCTTTCAGGACTCAATACGCATATCACCACATGAGTGTGGATTCCTTGTACGGTACCCACTGAAAACTACAGAAAAGATAAGAGAAAGAAACCAATATAAATTCCAACACCATCACGGTGAGCACACATCCAAGGATCACGTCAGAAATACAACATTTTATATAGCGACGTTTTTTCATCATTCTACTTCCAGGATATGGTACACCTGCGCCATCTTGTGTTCATGCTTCACTATCACTAGGCGTGATTTTTATTTCAGTTTGATCTATGTCCTGCAATTTATCTCATTCTGAGATTTTACTTTCCACAATTGTGGTCAAAGTTCTGCTCACGGTGAGGTCATGGGGCTCGTGGACTTTCTATCTTTTTAACTCAAGTTTACACTCTCTTTATAACAGCAGAAGCTGGGTTCAGATCTTAAACCTTTTTGAATGACGCCATTCACACTCGCGCAACCGGGGCTGCCAGAGCACAATGGAACCAAGCTCATTGCAGTAGAGTTGAGGTGTTTCAACGTTTAATTAAATGTTTGTGGATAGGTTGAGTTATACTACACGGAAGCCAGGAGGTTGCTGTTCAAAAGCAGACTCTTAAATCATGATTGTCTCTCAGATCTTGAAGCTTGGTAAAACTTCCAAAATCAACACAAAGATTATTTTCCTACTTTTTTTCATAACCCGTGTAAGTCTAGAAAACACACCTAAAAGATTTTACAGTAAGTAATTGTTCTTTGTATACAAGAAACATTTCACCAACAAAAACCACACTTGTTATGATTGCAAATTAGTTTGAAATAACATAACACACATAACAAAAAACATAATAAATATGAGAACTGAAACAAACAATTATACAGGTAGGGACAGGTTGTTCAATCAGGAGAAACGTAATTTACAGTGAACAAATATATTCATCAAATTGTGCAAAGTAAAGTTAAACTTTTGGAGAGTCAACACTGGTGGGGGTGTTGAAGACAGTAGGGGCAGGTTGAAGATCTAGAATCTAGATCTTCAACCGTTTTTCAGGCCAAGGACCCCCAAACTGATAGAGATGGAGCAGGGACTCCCTATATATATTGTATAAAATTGTGTTTTATATTAAACTGGGCCTAGTGCCATGTATAAACATACCTTGTTATTGTGCATTCAATACTAAGCTTTTCAAATAATACACAGGTTGAGACATTCATGTTTTTACTTTAAACATGTGCAAGGTACGGTCAGTAGGCTGGCCGTGCCACTGCCATTTAGAAACATACCTCGTCAACATACCTTGTCAACAATCTCGGGCTGGCCTCCAGCCGCCCTTTTTGTGGTCTTGCTGGGCCGCAGCAACAATCTGGGGCTGGCCGGAGGGCGCCCTTTTTGTGGTCTAGCTGGGCCGCAGCAACAATCTCGGGCTGGCCTCCGGCCGCCCTTTTTGTGGTCTTGCTGGGCCGCAGCAACAATCTCGGGCTGGCCTCCGGCCGCCCTTTTTGTGATCTTGCTGGGCCGCAGCAACAATCTCGGGCCCAGAGACAGGGAACTGGGGTAGATGTACTGTTGGGTGATGAGTAGATGGAAGGCAGCTGGGTGGACTTGGCAGGTGAGTTGAATGGATGTAATCAGGACGTTGCCCTTTTTGTGGTCTTGCTGGGCCGCAGCAACAATTCAACTCACCTGCCAAGTCCACCCAGCTGCCTTCCATCTACTCATCACCCAACAGTACATCTACACCGGTTCCCTGTCTCTGGGCCGCAGCAACAATCACGGGCTGGCCGGAAGCCGCCCTTTTTGTGGTCTTGCTGGGCCGCAGCAACAATCTGGGGCTGGCCGGAGGGCGATTTTTTGTGGTCTTGCTGTGCCGCAGCAACAATATCGGGCTGGCCTCCGGCCGCCCTTTTTGTGGTCTTGCTGTGCCGCAGCAACAATTCAACTCACCTGCCAAGTCCACCCAGCTGCCTTCCATCTACTCATCACCCAACAGTACATCTACACCGGTTCCCTGTCTCTGGGCCGCAGCAACAATCACGGGCTGGCCGGAAGCCGCCCTTTTTGTGGTCTTGCTGGGCCGCAGCAACAATCTGGGGCTGGCCGGAGGGCGATTTTTTGTGGTCTTGCTGTGCCGCAGCAACAATATCGGGCTGGCCTCCGGCCGCCCTTTTTGTGGTCTTGCTGTGCCGCAGCAACAATTCAACTCACCTGCCAAGTCCACCCAGCTGCCTTCCATCTACTCATCACCCAACAGTACATCTACACCGGTTCCCTGTCTCTGGGCCGCAGCAACAATCACGGGCTGGCCGGAAGCCGCCCTTTTTGTGGTCTTGCTGGGCCGCAGCAACAATCTGGGGCTGGCCGGAGGGCGATTTTTTTGTGGTCTTGCTGGGCCGCAGCAACAGTCTCGGGCTGGCCTCCGGCCGCCCTTTTTGTGGTCTTGCTGGGCCGCAGCAACAATCTCGGGCTGGCCTCCGGCCGCCCTTTTTGTGATCTTGCTGGGCCGCAGCAACAATCTCGGGCCCAGAGACAGGGAACCGGGGTAGATGTACTGTTGGGTGATGAGTAGATGGAAGGCAGCTGGGTGGACTTGGCAGGTGAGTTGAATGGATGTAATCAGGACGTTGCCCTTTTTGTGGTCTTGCTGGGCCGCAGCAACAATATCGGGCTGGCCTCCGGCCGCCCTTTTTGTGGTCTTGCTGTGCCGCAGCAACAATTCAACTCACCTGCCAAGTCCACCCAGCTGCCTTCCATCTACTCATCACCCAACAGTACATCTACACCGGTTCCCTGTCTCTGGGCCGCAGCAACAATCACGGGCTGGCCTCCGGCCACCCTTTTTGTGGTCTTGCTAGGCCGCAGCAACAATCTCGGGCCCAGAGACAGGGAACCGGGGTAGATGTACTGTTGGGTGATGATGGAAGGCAGTTGGGTGGACTTGGCAGGTGAGTTCAATGAATGTAATTATTAAACCCTTTCGTTTTCCCTCAAAATCCCTGGTCATGTCTGCTTTTGGGTCCAACACCACACCCCATGACAGTTGGAGTAAATCCCAAAATTTTACATACCGTAGTTTGTTAATTAATATACAACTGTATGATTCTAAAAAATATATTTCAAAATATCACGCAAAGCTTTGCTGTACTTTACTCTTAGTAAATAATCAATGTTAACAATTTGATATTCAAGGAGGGATTTGGTAAACCTAAAATCATTTAGGTGGCACCAAACATCCTGAGCCAAATTACTAAAAGTGGTTGCAGTCAAAGTATATTCTGAATCCAAAGTTACAGGTCAGATATGCTACTGGTTTACACGACAGGAGTTTGGTGCAAGTATCTTACCACAGCATCCTACATCGGACATACCGGAAGCCTGAAGTGAGCTCTGAGGCAGACTGGCACGCAGACTTCCTGCCCCCAGGTAGCATTGAAGCCTGGCCGACCATCTTTACACTCTGCTGTTGGCAGCCACTCAAGCTCCAAAGGAACACGTCCTCTGGGCCGCGATGGCTTGCCCCACACAGCGACACCTATCACCATGTAGGGTTTAAGAGCGCGACTGAGTCTTCCCCATAGTCCAAACACCCACCGTCAACATTGGCTCCGAGAAGAACAGGGCAACTACCTTTTGAAGATACTGAGGTTAATTTGCACAGGATTTGTGCTTTATACACGTCGTTACACGGCTACTGTCTCTGAGTCACCTGTTTTATAGCTGAATCTTGCCTCCACGTCCCCCTGGTTGCCACAACACAAGATGAAACCTCAACATTCTAATTTATTCAGAGTCATGGAACACACATGTTCCATCCAGCATTCTATTCTGTTCTCAAGGGCAGATAATGTCTCCTTTTATGAATTCACTATTTGCTAGTCCAGCATTCACCATGTTTTCCATGGCACAGTTTTCACAAAACTCCACACATTACGACCCATTAGCAGTAATGAAATAACACTGTATATTAAAAAAACATTTTGTCTATTGCCTTGCAGATTGCAGATATTTTAAATCATACATGCAACAAGTCACAACAAAAGTTTAAGCTGTTGCAAGTAACTCCACAATTTATCCTTTAACTTTGTTAAGCTGTCTATGTTTGCAAATTCATATTCAAATGCTAATATATTGCATCCCGTGTACTGTATGGTAACTATATCCACACCCGAATCTCACCTGCACCTGAGTTTGGGAATTAGTCAATTGATGGATTTAAGACTGTAAAACAGTTTTGAACTGAATTATTTGGTGGATAATAGTTATTGAGACAAATAATGAGTCTTTCTATTAATTATTTTTTTGTTTGCATGGCACGTTTTACTGCTCTGATTGGAAGAAAAGATTACCCAATTTTCATTTTACTACTGACTTTATTCGACATGCTATAATATGACTTATTTATGACTTTTTTTAACATGCTATACTATCACTTATTTATTACTTTATTCAACATGCTATACCAGGGGTCACTACGTGGAGCGCAGTCCGGACCAGCCCAGTGAGCATTTTTCCGTTGAAAAGACGTTTAAAAAACGTCTACGCCCCACGTTGAAAAGACGTTCAGAATTGGTTGAAAAGTGAAAGTTTTTCCACTGACTATTTGTAGACGTTGATTAAACGTTCACGCTTAGACCAGATTTCAACGTGATTTGCAATACTACAATTTTACGTCCTCTACATTGTGCTAATAATAATATATCATCATTTTACAGGCTTACTAAGAAACCACATCCACATTTATCAGTTGAAAGCCAGTATTGGAAATCACATGGAAATCTGTTCTAAACGTGAACGTTGAATCAACGTCTTCAAATAGTCGGCTAAAAAACTTTCACTTTTCAACGTGTTTTCAACGTCACCGTGTTTTCAACGTCAAAATGCTCTCAGATCAATATGTAGCAACTAAATACTTAATCATAGTAACACATCATCAGTTTCCACTTAAAGGACAAAAGACCAAGTGACACAGGCAACAGTTCATTTGTATTTATTAAGTACAATATAAATATAAACAATGTTCTTTATATACAACCATAATCTCTTTTTCAGGAGATCTGCCATATTTTCAAGCTGGACATCTGTAAATAAAACAAGTTGGTAATGTTCGTAAACATGTTCGTAAACAGCTAAAGCTAACATGCTAACACTACAAGCTAGCAGCTTCGCCCGCATGGTGACTGAGCATAACATGATATTAGTGGTATGGTAATGATATTTTGGTTTACAATATTGGAATAAAGTAGTTCAGTAGTAAAGGACACTTTAGTAGTGAAGTTATTTCACATGACGTTCTCCAAAAAGAGAAAAGTGGCCAGAGATACCGGAGTCTTTAACCAAGAATGGACAGACTTTTATATGTTAATTCTTCCTGCAGACAGTTCAAAACCAGTACCCAGCGCATGCGTGTTCCAGCAGTAAACACACACACACACACACACACACACACGTATTTTACATGAACTACAGACAGAATGTGCTCTGCTCTCATTACGATGTCCTGGGAGCTTCTTGTTGACAGCACACAGTCTATAGTTCCATATTGATGACATTTTGTATAAAACATTAAATGCGTTGAAATCACGTCTTCATGTAAACTATTTTTCCCCGGACAGCGTAATATGATTTTGGAGAAATACATTCAAGTAACCAAAATCGTTTCTCTTTCAACCTACAACTGAACAAACCATCAATATTTTAAAACAAATTGCTGTTTTGTGACACATTGATATTGTAACCGTAATTTAGCCGGTTGAAAATACGGTGAAAATAGGTCTAAGATGTTCAGACTCCATTTCAACCTGTTTTAAACCAGAAATCAACGTTGAAATCCGGGTTAGTGCTCACTGGGTCCCAAAACCATATGTAATGGCCGCGCTTTGACATTCATAAGTTTAAATCGTTTCTGATAGAGGAGGAAGACAAAGTAACAGTAGAATGATGACTCCTATCCCATTTGTATACATATGTTTACTGTCAGGCAATCTTGAGGTCAGCGGAGGGGTCCTTGTAGGTGCTACCGTTAGCCTGCCGTTAGCTCAGCAGCAGTGAGCGTGAGCGTGAGCATCCTTCGAGAAAAATACCACTGGAAGTTAAAGGATCGAACTGCTCTTATACAGCTAACGTTAAATCCGACAAAGAAAATCTCTTTGAAGACAAAGAGTATAAAGGTATGGGATTCACGGCACCACCAACAAATAGCTTTTTAACCTGTAACGTTATTTGTTAAATAAATCGTCTTTTGTCGAGACGACTGCACAAAACGAGTTGTCATAGCATCCCAAGGTGGTCTTTGTTCTTTGCAGTTATAAACATTATTTCGACGACATGTATTTCCTATGAACCCAGAATAACATTTTTTTAAATTGATTTAGTGTTAACTGAAATCTGGTTACCTTGGGGCATTAGCTAGCGGCCCGTTAACGGGCACGCTAGCTTTTCAGCTAACAATGGGGAGATTAGGACCAGTGTTTGCTCATCAAATGTATTTGATATAACGTTAGCTAGCTATCGTTAATCTTGCAGTGAAAGGCTAGCTTGCTAACCAGGCCAAAAATAGACATTTCAACGTTAACTGACACTGCGTGACTTTGCGTTAGTTGCGTATGGCTAGCGTCTGGTCCGGTTTCTTCAAGATAGCAAAGGTTTTTAACTTTGAATAGAAGGCCGACATTTTAACTTGTGCTAACTTCCTCTGTCAAATTTTCAAATGTATTACAGCTTCTTTACAATTAATCAACCCCAGCTGACCAAGTAACTACTTTGCGATGAACATGGTATGTCATAGTAGGTTTTATTCGTCCCTTTTGCCCAAATCAAAGACGGGTTGATTTGCTCGATCCCGTCGGTATCACTTCCTCTGGCCCAGTGCTCTGTGTTTGAATATCTCGAGGTTAACTCTAGACGAAATTAAACTCGTAACAGACAAGCAATGACAGCACTGGTTTAATGACAATGTTTACAAACACTAAAAAGGAAAATGTTTCTGTAGTAAAGAAGGCGTTATTACTCGAGCTTTCTTTAGCTTCTCCCTCACAGATAAACACACAGACATACATAGCTCCAATGGAAATGTGTTCATCTGAAGATCTTATTGATATCCTGTAATTGTGTAACAAAGAGCTCATAAAGTAATGATGCTGTTATCGTTCTAATGTTAATAACATGTCGTATGTATACATATCCAAATGTTACAAACAAACCTTAAATAATTGCAGGATTAATTATTCTGTACAACAGTGAAAATATCAGCTGTCCATACATAACAGGCCATTGCTCTGTAGTCTTCCCTGTCATCGGTGATTTAACACAGAGCAGTTCATGCCATGTGCTTTTTATTTATTTATTTTACTAAAGATGGACTTCTTACTTGTTTAAGTCCCTGCTTATGCTCAGGGCTGAAAAGTCTTTTAATGCCTAAAATACATTGTCTCTCTCTAGATGCCTTCAATGATGGTTGGCAACAATGCTGTCCAGGCTGCCATTCCAGACCTGGGAGGTGGAAGTAATTCTGAGGCCATGAAACAGGTTCTTGCTGTGATTGACAAGAAGGTTCGCAACATGGAAAAGAAAAAGGTATTGCTTGTTCCTTAGAAATCCGTTGAAAATGTGTTGTCACATTTGCTCTTGTTTAATTCAAAGTACTATGTGAGATTTGTTTTGTTTTTGTCAATGTGTTGTTGATGATGTCATTGGGCTTTTTTTTACAGAGTATGTAGGATATGACATAAAAATCTCTATTTCAAATTTGGGAGGACACAGATTAAGACGTCTCCTGTAGATTAACAAAGTTCAGAGTAGGTACTGAATGTAAGTGGGCTTACTAAATGGACTCTTCTGTTACATTTTAAATGCTAACCAGTGGTAACTGCCCATCAGAGCACAGCAACTGAGTTGACTTGAATAAAACTTTGTGTTTCGTGATGTCTCCAGGGTGAATGGAGAATCTAAAACCGTAGCAATCCTTGAGGAATAGAAGTAGGCCAGGTTTAACGAATCAAAAATCAGTTTATAAACTCTCAAAGCTTGAACAGTTTAATTCAAGTCTGCTTTACACAGTCATATGTTCAGCACTTACCAACCAGTGGTGTCTAAGAAAAACAAAGTTTTATTCAAGAATTCAAGGTAACATGAGTAATTGATATACAAATGGTCATTTTGGGGGTGAGAGATCAATTTCTGATATGCAAGAATGTGATTTTTTTTCTCTTTCCCATTTTGTGTTTCTCAATATTCTTACAGTCCAAACTCGATGACTGTCAGACAAGGAAGAGTAATGGAGAACAACTGAATCAGGATCAGCTGGTAAGATAAGACAATGGCAGTTTGTGTACAACTTGTTTTTTTAGTGTTGTCCCGATACCAAAATGATGACTCTTAATTAAGATCGTCTCTTTACACTTCACATCTATCCAACTTTACATGCAACACTGCTGCTTATATCAGGTTAAATCCTTGCAGAGATGGATGCTGGCAGTACTGTAAGCTATCTTACTGTAAACTGTCTTGTTGCGTTGCCTCGTACGTCATACTCTTGAGTGAATTTTGCAGTGTAAATGTCTGTGGCTTTTATTGTAAAAGGTAAGCACGGAAAAAGTGAAGCTTTAATGCGATGCCGTTTTCTGTCTTGGTTAAGAATGATGGAGCCTCCGTGTTATAATGTGTATTACCTATTAAGTGTATTGCAAGTCATAACCCTCGGCTACATTACCATAGTGCCATATTTTGCTCTGCGAGTCTGTTTAGCCGACAAGCCGTGGACCGGTCGGCAAGAGCACTTGTATTTGCAGATTTGAGAGAAAAATATGGCAACTATGTCTGCTGTGAGTGGAAGCAGAGCGCAGCTACACACACACACACACACACACACACACACACACACACACTGCCCTGCTGTCGCACACCAACGCAACTCAAAAATACAGCTCTCATTAAAACACTGTCATTTCTAAAGTTTCGGGACTCATAACTTGTTGTAGTGTACTTTTTTTTTTTTTTAATCTGCCGGGTATTGCGATACTTTTTTTGCAACACTATTGTTTATTATTGTAAATATTTTTACATGATTCACAAATCTCAATTTTTTTCTCTTATGTACCTGAAGGATGCCTTGACGAAGTACCAAGAGATCACCAACAACCTTGACTTTGCTCGAGAATTGCAGAAGAGCTTCCTGGCACTGGGTCAAGAGGTGAAGTCCTAAGTCAAGCTTCTTCTCATAACATGCTGCTGCTGCTATTATTGACACGGTTTTATCAATGAGATATTCCTCTGGAGTAACATTTAGTGCTTACTAAACAGGAAACCCCGTATTCCCTCTCAGACCCCAGTCTTTTGAAAAGTAAATTCTAAATTGAGATCTTGCTTACAAATATAACGGCTACAATGACCGATAGTTACTGATACTGTACTCCAGGGATAAGACTTGAGGCAGCATATCATAACAACCCAACATGGTAAGAATCCCCTGAATACAGACTCGGGTCATTGAGCGACCAGGAGAGTGATGGCCATTGATCAGCAACACTTGTTAGACCCTGTAAATGTACAGAGTGAAACTTAACCAGGTTCTTAACATGTTTTTGTCTGACTGTTCAGATTCAAAAGGCAGTGAAGAAGACCGCTAGACGGGAGCAGCTGCAGCGGGAGGAGACGGATCAACAGCGGCTGAAGACAGTTTTGGAGCTCCAGTTTTTACTGGACCAGTTGGGAGACGAGAATGTCAGGCAGGACCTTAAACGACCCGACGCCTCTGGTTCCCCTTTGCTCACTGACGCCGACCTCACATCCCTCGATGAGTTGTACAAACTAGTGGGACCTGATAGGAACTACGACGTCAGGTATGAGCTGCTGCTAATATTTAAGTGTGCATAAGTTATGTGCGGTGGTTACAGTGGAATTATCACTGCTTAAAGATGTTTTCTAAATGATGGTTATAATGTGTGAATAACTGCTCAGCGAGTAAGAATGTTGGTCTAATCGCATACTACCAGATTGTATATTTACTCTGTTGTGTAACCTGCAGGTTGACTGGCCAATATGAAGAGGCCTCAGTACACTTGTTGGAACTAGTTGAGGGCCGAGACAAAGCTGTGGCAGGGACCACATGTAAGTATTCATGGCTCTTGGTCTTTCTCGTGATTCTCGACCCGTCTAGCAGTCTTCTTCACTGCCTTTTGAATCTTAACACAGTCCTCAAATTCATTAGGTAATTCACGTATATGTATCGCGTTATGTTTTGTTTTAACTTGTCTCGCTGTCTTTGTTCCAGACAAGTCACTGAAGGACACTCTGGACAAAGTGCTGCTGAGTGGTTACTTTAACAGAGCACAGACTCATCAGAATGGGACGTGCGTGGAGGAAGAGGAGCAAGACGAGCAGACTGTGGTGGCCGAGTCTATGGCTGGGAAGCAGCCATCAGAACCTGGTAGCTAACAAAACAACACATTTGCATATACGCGGGTGTTACATATTTTTGTTTTACCGATTTAAATAAAACAGTCTTCACACTTGCTTTTTCTCTCCAGAAGGAACAGTTACGGAAAAATACACAGAGCCAATTGCAGTGGAAACCACAGAGGTGAGATGTCTGAGTATTGCATAGATAATTCCATAAATTCCAATTTTGCAGTTGAAAGATGTTAAGGACTTCCCGCCTATTAATGGACGTTTTGGTCTTTGTCAACTAAGGATTCTCTAGTCGATTAGTTGCTATTTTATACTTTTAGCTCAGTGATGCTTTTGTAAGATTCTCAATCTGTTTATTAAATCAAGTAATCGATTTGTGTGTTCATCTACTAACCATTTTATTGTTTGAAGACAGTCAAACACGTTGTTTCTTTTCTTCGTTGTATTACACTGTCTTACTTATTTTCTTTTTCTTTTACATTTTCTTGTGTTATAGTTCGTAAACAGACAGTTCATTCCAGATACTTTGTACAGTAGTACAGACAAAGACCAAGTGGAGGAGTGGGCAGTGGAGGCTCAGGTAATACTGCACTACTGCATCCGACTCCTTAATGCCACTACGCATATTTGTCAACACTTCAATGTGCCTGTCACGTGTCTGTGTGTTGAATAGATGGTGAATTCCCTCCAGCACCAGCCCCCTGCCCCACTGGCTACAGAGCCAACCGTTACTGTGAACCATGGCACCCCCCCACCTGACGCCGACCCCGTGGTCAGGAAGCAGGTTGTGCAAGACCTCATGGCCCAAATGCAAGGGACGTACAACTTCATGCAGGTAAAAAGGTCCAGCATGTGCTGTGGTGTCCAGATAACCCGCTGTTACTGCTCAGAGATGGACACAATCAATGTGTTGCTCATACATTGAGATATCTCATTGATTCATGCAGTGAAATCTGTGTCTCCTTTCACATAGAGGTCCCTCTCAAGCAGTCAGTTACAGAAAGTGCGGACCCAGTGTCATGTTGTAAGAGACTTATTTTGTGGGGCGCTTTTCAGAAACGCAAATTAAACGGTCACACACCAAACTGAAAAACCGACAACAATAATAAAAGGAAAAAAGAAGGTAACAGATCCATGTTAAAAATATAATAAGGTAAAACAAATTCCAATAACTTAAAAGCATATTGCAGGAAAAGATTAAGAAGATGATACTGACTCAACCAGCCTTATGTTCTCAGCTGCTCAAAGCCTTGAGTGGGGCAAATGCTTGCTGACACAGGAGATTGACCCCAGCTCTTTAAGTTACTCCATTACTGCACTGCCCCTACATCTGATCCATGACCCGGCAATGTGTTTACTCTTGTTTGGTTTTCCTAGGACTCCATGTTGGAGTTTGACGGCCAGGCTCTGGACCCAGCCATCGTGTCCGCCCAGCCGATGAAGCCTGTGCAAACCCTCGACCTGCAGCAGATGGGCTGCCCCTCAGGTGAGTGCCGGTTAATTTGCCATAACTCTGAACATATACTCTCACATATTCTATTGATTAGGGACTTATGACTGTTTAGTGATTTGTATATATTATCCTAGAAGCGTTATACACCTGTTGGCAACTTTTATTTTCTTCTAATGAGCCTCTTTTTTTTTTTCAAACAGCCCACTCAGAGTCCAGACTTCCTCAAACAGTGTCTGGACCACAGGACTCCTCACAAGTAAGTAGAGTGGAGGCACAACAGGAAGTGGTTGCTTTGTTGTGCTTGAGAGGTAGTACAGGTTATTTCTTGTATTATGTGGGCCGTATTTTTAAAAGTGCTGCTACGTGGATTAAATATGATGCTCTCTGACATGTCATGATTTTAGTTACTGTGTATTACGGGGATATATTGGATGTATCATTGAAATGTGATAATAATATAGAAAGGAGCTTTAAGGGGAAAAATCAGAGATCCCGTCTCTCCCACTGACATCTCCTCAATCCTTGTTTCCTTGCCTTCTGAATTTCCTCCTTCCTCCCTCCCCAGGTGTCAATGTCTCTCTCATCTGAGCAGTCCCCCGCCCCTTGTTCCCTGTCCTCTGCTTTCCCACCTGTCTCCAAATCCACTCACACTGGAGGCATCAATGTCAACGCCGCACCATTCCAGTCAGTGCAAGCGGTACGCTTTTTATCTGGGACGTAGTAGTCAATATAACAGTGAACATGTTTGGACTTATTGAATACATTATGTTGGAAAATGTCCCGTTTTGGACTTGTTTGTACAAGCTAAGGATTAGCAAAGTAAATCAAATATTTAAGGACGGCTTATTAGTAGCAGCAAAGAAATGGTTTATTATTGGTGCACCATCTAACCAGGTAACAATTTGACATGGCCCCTCATTTCCCAATCCTACAGTTCATCTTGCTCGGAATTACAATTGTTAAAGGACATTTATTTTCCTCTTCAGGTATTTAATCTGAATGCACCCGTACCTCCAGCCACTGATGGGCAAGCAGACCCTCTGAAGCAGCCCAGCCAGTTCCCTGGTGGCTATGGACAGGGCTTCAGCAGCCAGTCAGAGAGTGCTACAGACCAGCCTGACATCCCACAGGAGACACTACAGTCAGGTGAGGGTATAGCTCTGGCTGGTTGCATATCTTAAGACCAAGCAGTTGACATGCACTGAAAAAGCTGTTGACATTGTTTGGCGTAACTTTTACATTCACCCGACAGTATAAGGAGAACGGAAATATTCACACAAAGGTTTTTGTATAGAGCCCCCGAAACCCTTAAAGACATATTTTATTTTGTAGGAACAAGATGTAATGTTTATAGATAAATTAATTAAATATGTGTCAGGATTTCAGGGGCCTCTGTGCTGCAGGACAAGACAGCCCGTTGATGACAATGCTGAAGTTGAAATAAGTGTCGATCAGCATGCCATAAGGCAAAAAACACTCTATAATAGACTTGTGAAATCTCTTGTTTCGTGTGTTTCGTGCAGTTGTTGGTGGGTTCCAGCCCCAAGAGCATGTCCTGCCATCAGCAGGAGGCCATGAAGAGTCCTCTCCGGGCGCAGGGTTTGGACAGCCGGGCCAGTCCTTCTACAACAGCAGGGCTGTGCCTAGGGGTGGACCCAGGAACGGCCGTGGCATGATGAACGGATATCGGGGCTCCTCCAATGGATTTAGAGGTACAAGCATCAAACTATGTTTTACAGAGACGCAACATGTGGCCTCACGATTCACTGTAATGGCACAATGCATGTTGAAATGACACAAATCTGTGTTAATTCCAATGTATTTTGTTGTCAGGGGGTTATGAAGGCTATCGCCCTCCTTTCTCAAATGCTCCCAGCAGTGGTTATGGTCAAACCCAATTCAACACCTCTCGAGACTATTCCAATAACACCTACCAACGGGTAAGGGGTCCTTTCATTATTAACTTTAATACATTTAATGTACCAACAAAGGCTCATATAGTATCTTTTATTCGGTGCATTTTCAAATTGGCCAGTTATTGTAAATCCCCGTTGTTTCTTCAAGGAGGGATATCAGCAGAACTACAAGCGGGGCCCGGCCCAAGGACCTCGAAGTTTGTCAAGAGGAAATGCTCAAGCAATGAGATCCTAAAGGATCCGAAGGACCGTCAAGTTGCGCCGTGTTTAACATTCAGGATTTTTGAATGTGTTCGCCCCAGCTCACTTTTATAACAATGTTTTGTTTCTCATTGGTAAACTTATTTTTTTTAAACTCTTGGCCTACTTATCAGTCAGCCTGCATTGGTCTGTCTAGATCCTCTTAACGTTCTAACGCAGAAGGCTGAACTTCTCCACATGTAGGATTATCAGCAAGTCTGTGTGATATAAAACAACATAGATATTCCTGTAAACTTGAAAGATTTCATTAATTTATTTTTTGTACAAAATAAATGCAAAAAATACCCTGCCACTGTCGATCTGATTCCATGAGAATGATTTCCTTCTGCCCTGTGCTGTCAGACACTTTTTCCTTTTGATCTTATAATTTTCATAAAGGCATTTGTGTTCTTTCTTTCTTTTTTTCACCCCTCTGTCACCTCTTGCGCCACCACCTCTTTGTACGCTGATGTTATTGGTTGAGACTGTTTCAATAAAGTTGTGTTCTATTACCTTCTGTTTAATGATACTACTTTGGTTTGCATTTGAGGTTACACATTTGAATTCTATATGCTTCTACATGTCAGTAAATCGGGTAACTGAAGTCACTGTGTAGATTTATAGCATCTTTGCATTCTTGTTTGTAAGAAAACCAGACGATCCCAGTTGAAGTCTGTGTTGTGTTCACTCAAAGGCTTGTACTGCAACAGGTAAATGAAGCCTGCACATAGTAGATCATGATTTTTTAAAGATACACTAGGAATAAACTTTGTAAGAACAAACACCACTTGGAATTAAATCATACTACGTATTTCTACTTCAACAGCTAAGGTGCTGTTGCTTTATATTTTAATATATTGTATGTATGGATTATCCATACTTAACTGTTGTACATTGTTCTGTAAGAGAGCGGTAGGTCATTCCTTAAGTGATAAAATCTTACACAAACTGAACAGTCATACGTGTTTTATTATCGTGAACTGAGGTGTACAGTATTGCCAAAATTACTATTTTATCCAGCAGCAAGCAATCAGAAAACACAATCTGTATTTGGTGCAAATTATGAAGAAGTATCGTCTCTAAGGAACACTTGGGACATAGAAAACACACGACACAGCAAAATAGAAAAAATTGTATTCCACATCTGGATTCAGTAGAAAGTAAAACCACAATATGGCAGACCTGTTATCGCTGGATGCAAACGAAGCCTTGTTCAGTAAAAAGTGGCCAATAGGTAAACACCGGATTGCTATGGCCACAGTCTGCCAGCTAGAAGAAACCACAACATTACATGAAAAAAGCCACCTGGATAGCACAGCAATTACACCAAACTGCTCATTTGTGGGGGGATATGCCAATGCCATGTTTTTCTTCAAATTAGGACCAAGAATGCACATATGGTGACAAATACAATGGGAACTGAATGCAAATTCAAAAGGGTTTTCATATCATCACTTTTTGACAATCAGACAAATAAAAATCTTAAAATTAACTTAACTTATTTACCAAATCCAGCACTTGCTCCAAAAAATACTTTGAAAATTGAGATGAAAGAGACAGCAATAAAAGCCTGCAATCAGCAAAAGTGTTTAAAAATCACTGTCAACTCATGTATGAACGTACACATTTTGTGTACGTACAATAGACCCGATTTGAAATGCCAACAATACTATTAAACGTAGCAAAGCGAATGTATTATTTCAGATGTCCAACATACTGTACGTAACCTGAAACTCCTGTGTGAGCATCTGCAGGAGTTTGGGCTGTAATGAAGAAACGTGTTGAATGGAGAGATGTTTCACACCTATCTTTATTTAAAGAACCGAGCACCTTTATATATTTTTGACATCAAAGTCAGCGTAGAGCAGCTGCAGTGTGGGCAAACGTTGTGCCAGATGTCATTTTAGGCAGGGGACGCATTTTCTACAGTTGAGAAAACTCTAAAGTTCTGAAAGCAACCAGAATCAACATGAAGAGAGAAGCAGAAGTGTTGGGAAGTCTGAGCAGTCTGGCTCCATGAGGGGGTTTCTGATTGAAAGCGGCAGGTTGAGATAATAGAAATAAAACACATTTCTACAAAGAGCTGACCTGACCCTTGTAGATTATGTTTACATAATCAAAATGTCTTGAATTGAATGGTTCTGGTTAAGACATCAAGATGCTGCATACTGGTTTAAACTGCTATAGTGCCTCTTTTGCTCTTTTAAGCTCTTAAATGCTATCATAGAAAATCTTTAAAATGTCTCTTGCACTCATTTTCTAAAATCTCTGATACAGCCCAGGTACACACGCCAT
Source organism: Anarhichas minor (assembly GCF_050575085.1). NCBI lineage: Eukaryota > Metazoa > Chordata > Actinopteri > Perciformes > Anarhichadidae > Anarhichas > Anarhichas minor. The sequence goes on from NW_027466488.1 coordinate 1,157,075, forward strand.
AAGTCACACATGTAAACTGTAAAAGATGTTTGGGGGTTTCTTGATAGTCAAGTCAGTATATCAAACTCAAAATGATCAAATTTAAATGACTTTTTTTACACCGTACCCCGTTCAGCAGCTGCACTGTACACATCTAACTTGTAGAGCCAGTAGCATTATTATCCTTGTTAGAGTTTCTGTACTTTGAACAGCAAGTAAAGAAAAACTCACCAAAATTATATTTTTGTATAATGGTATTAGCAATTGATCATTTCTAATGTAATCAAACACTCCTTGAAAGTGTAACTGCACATTTTAAGATGCACGTCCGTGGTGGGTCATTTAACTATTGTAATTCCGTTATGTAATCCAAAGGATTACAGCTATTATCAAACACTGGGATCATTCAGCAGGGATTCCTTTTGTGCTGGTCTTATTCCTCCTAACCCCTAAAGTCATGCTGGTTTACGAGGCCTAATACTCAGGAGGAACTGCTCCTCTGCACGCTGGAGTGGAAGTGCTGCCAAAGTCTGGTTGTGGAGGTTCAAGTTCTGACAGCACAGTTACGGCACGTTATGCTGGCCGTGTGCAGCTTCTTGGTGGCCCGGTGGCAGATCCTGGTGTGTCTGGGGGAGCCCTTGCTGGGCCAGGTCTTGATGTTGTTCATGGTGTTCCTGAGGTGTATGTTGTTGAACTTGGAGTGCAGGGTCATGCCCCTGCAGTTGGGCCTCTTGTTCAGGATGCAACTGGTTGTCAACGGCGTGCATCTCTGGGATAGCATTTCCTTCAACTGCAACAAAAAAGAAAGAGTTTTACATTTTCAGCGGTCAACCAGCCAAATGAAACAATCAAACAAATAAATGGTGTGATCGAAACTCACCGTGAACCTCTGGAGGGAGTTCTACGTTCTGTGTTTTCAGCCTTTCCATATGCTCAACTGCCTGTAACGAGTTTCATATAAGGTTATCTCCACAGTACTGTGTGAAATCAGGGTAATCCCAGAGTTTTTATAATAATTAACATAGCTAAAGGAAACTAAGTCAGTAAATGTTGTCACACTGAGAATCCACCTACATATGTTATGTCTCGTTCAGGTGAAACCTCTACAGAACTATATATATATTTTTAAATGAGTGTACCACTCCTTACCTGTTGCAGCTCTATTTTCTGTGCATTGAGCTGCTCCTGCTGTCTCTCCAGCTCGTCTCTCTGATTCTGGAGGTCTACAGCTTTCTGGTTGAGGTCCTCTTCCTGCTGCACAAGATGCTCCTCGAACTCCCTCATCTCCTCGTCTGTGTAAGCCTGGTTCTGCTCCAGGGTCTGAGGAGCACACAATCGACGCAATTGAATTCAGTCCTGCTTCTTTCAACAAAATGGTTTTAAGATTACATTACTGCTGATATGACGCATGTATTGTGTCTCACCTCCCAGCTGTCTGGTTCCAAGAATTCCTTTTTCTTTGTAGCGACCAGAAACTCCTCTAAAGAGACCAGTCTGTCTTTGTTAGAATCCACCTATGAGGAAGACGGCAGCAAACAGCTTTATGCAAAGAAATGAATCACATATGCTATCGTTTATTGACAGAGTTAACGCAATAGATCACGGATAAGAGGCTCTATTTAAACACGTATGCAAAAAACTGTTTCATGAAACTGTAACGGTACCTCATTCATAACATGCTCTCGCATACGTAGCCTCTCTTCCTCCATCTCCACCATATCGTCCTCTTCATTGGTGGGGTCATAGATTTTTTCGAGCTAAAACCACAGAGACCAACAGTCAGTGCAAAGACCATTCACTGAAACATTTCACATTCTTTGATGCCGTGGCTTTACCTCTTTGGTGAACAATGCCTCCAGCTCCTGTTCATCAAAAAAGCCATCTCCATTGGTATCTTCATTATTAAGGAAGAAAGAACAAATACCATTTAGTACAATACTGGTTTGGTAGCTCTGAATAAATGGAAATCATCCTTCCAGTCCAGTTAAGGTCTTACCATGCAGGTTGAAAAAGGTCTTAGGGTCAAAATCTTCAGGGTCCAAGCCATCCGCTTCCTCCCACACCTCCTTCAGTTGATTCTGGCTACCCTGCAACATGGAGGCAAAATCACATTTAAAATACAACTGGATAAATAACAACGCATTTCAACATTCTGGTAGCTGGACATGAACTCCACAGAAATCCCAAACCCACCATGTACAGTTTGCAGAAAGTGAACTCTTAAAATCTGGACTTAAAATTGCAAATACAAAAAGGGACAAAGTCACTCTTCGTTGGCTGAAACCAAACACATCGTGTCTGTGTGTGTCAGGCTGTCACCTGTTAGCGGGTGCACCTGAATCAGACTTACTGGGTGGTTGACTTTAGGGTGGTCAGCGTGCTTCTTCTTCATCTCCTCATAGTGCTCCTGCTCTTTTTGTCTGTCGTCTTCGTCCAGTGTTTTCAGGTGTTCCCGCCGGTCGTGGTCTTTCGCCATTTCATACTTCTTGAACTCCTCGTGTCTGTCTTTGTCAAAGTTTTCCAGATCTTTAGTGGCCTAAATACGTAGAGGGAAGATTACAACGGTTGGAAATCTGCCTTGATTCAATTGATCAGTTAATACAGTGCAAAGTCCTACTTCATATTTATGTGGCATTTTACATTTTTTTTATGTTGTTAGCCCATCTGGAAACTGAACAGCTTATGTATTAAACTGCATGTTACAGTATTGTTTACTGAGATTTCTCAGGCTCCAGTAATTGTCTGTTGATTCAATTCGGTATGAAAACCAACTTGTTAAGACTTTAAACGTTAAAAAAAAAGAATTGTACTAATAATGAAGAGCAGTTGCAGAGGGCAGATCAGCTTCCCATAATGACACTGCACACCTACACCTGCCGGCCTTTCCTGCATGTTGAAAATGTTTAGCTGCTAGGGTCATTCTTTTTGCCGTTACTGGTGGCTTCTAAAGAAAGTCGCTGCGTGCGGTCCTGTTTTAACTTCTCTACTGCAGCACTCTACTGTTTCAAGACACAACCTTTCTTTAAAGTGTGTACTTTCCATCTGCCCAATTACTTCCCTTAAAAAGGTCAGTGGCAGTTAGAATAAGTGAAATTGTGTGAACATGTCCCCAATTAACGTTTTTGTGGCATGGAGTAGTGATGACATTTACCGATTTAATGAGCCGATCCAGGTCATCCACTTCAAATGTGTGCGGGTTCATGTGGTTCAAGTACTCAAACTGTTTCAGCAGAGCCTGGTGGTCAACCGCTATATCTATTCAGGGAGAAATCAATGGCATTAATCAAAACATACACGGATACATATCGTTGGATTTTCCTTATCATTTATTTACCTCTAATGTACTATTAAAAAATCGTAGCATCTTACTTTAAATAGAAAGCAAAACAAAATATAAATTGTGTTGCACAACATACCATTCCCTCCTTCAAGGTCTTGCTTGGCCTTAATCAGAGTTCGGAGTCGGCTTACCTCCTGCCTCTTCAACTCATCCAGTTTGGTTCTGACATGGTGGCTGACAAAGTCCAGCTCTTTGGCCAGCTTACCTTGCTGCATTACACATGAATGCATTTGTTTTATCTTGTGTTATTTCACACATGGAGTTATAGCAGTACATGTAATAAATAGATAAATCCAACATTTCACTACAATTATTCTCTAAACTTGAAATGAATGGTGCAGTGGACCAGAAATCACATTCCTGGACAAGTAAAAGCCCATCATTTACCAGTCAGAGTAATGATTCACTAATATAGTTCACAGAGGGCAGGTGGAAACTTCCTGCCATGCTGATAAAGATCAAAATAAACAAGAGGAAAGTAGGATACCTTGATGTCTTCCATGTCTGTGTTGTGGAGCTTTTCTCTGAAATGCTGATCTTTCTCTAGAAAATCGATGACTTCCCTGAGGTAGCGGTCGTAGTGCAGTCCCGTGTCCTATAAAATGGAACAAATCAAATGTCACTTAAATGTACTGTATTACCAAGCAATCCTACAATGATCATCACTTTTCTTTGTTAATTATGTTTTAGTCTTAACACTTCTTTGAGAGTTCTGATGTACTGAAGGGCATGCGTCTGCTGACCAGCATAACAGATCCTCTGTCTAGATGTTTGATGTAGAGATTAATGTCTATATACTGTATTACTGCCTTTCTGTAAATTACCATCTGCTGCAGCTATTTTGTGGTTGAAGACCACTTACTTACTTCTCCAATAAAAATAATGCAGTCGTTTGCATTCCCACCTGAAGGCAGAATCTACACGGTATTTGTTTAAGCTCTGTTAAGTCAGAATGTCAATATTTAACATGGACAATCTCTTCCTGAGGCAGAAATCGGAGACTCCAGTCTACAACATCTGGAGCTGTTGTACTGATGAAATGGATTTGTGCGATCAGGCGTTTAGAGTAGAGTGCCCGATTGAGGTAATTTAATTGTAGCACAACGAGACATAAGGCCGTCTCTCATTTAAATGAGTCTGGGTGCTGTTATCAAGCTCTCTCGTGTTTATTGTCAATGAAGCAGCTGATAACAGCGTCATAACAGCGACATAACAGCATAGCATCACAGCTCATGCTGTAATTACTTAACAGGAATAATGATGACATAATAGGAATTATGATGTGTAGTGTGTACATCTTGTGTCTTCTTACCACACTAGCTGGGGGCTCTTCTGCTTTTTTCTCTGGCTCTTGGACTTTTGTCTTATCCATACTGATGGGCACTGCCTCTAAGCAAAGCAGCTGGACCAGCAGCAGGAGCCAGCCGGTGTGAAGGGCCCGGCTCCAACACATCTGGAAATGAGGACAATTAAAGGTTAGAAGCAGATCAGCTATGTATCACACTATTATTTAAAACTATACTGTATGTGAGGATAAACAGTCAATGTGTCCCTGGGTATACACGGGTCGTTGTATAGCCAGCGTCCTCATCTACCCTTTAAAAAAAGCTCCTGTAGCCTGCTTATGTTGCACATTTCTGGGCTGCTACTAATATCCAGCGGAAGCTATTGGTGTTAGCTTTAGCACTGCCACTGACAGATTTGGCTAATGCGATTCAAGCACCTACGCTACTCATGTATGTTTTCAGTCTGAACAGCGCAGCTGCTGTTCGGGTCACTATACGTAATGTTAAAAGCTTCACTAAATAGCGCCATAGATATGCGTCACCTCTATACTCACTTTGTTATGAATCCTGGACCTCATCTGCTCTGCTTTCCTCCCGTTGCTTCCTCTCAGCTGGGAGTTCTGTCGGCAGCTAGCTCGCTCGCCAGTCAGCAAGTTTGGTTGTTTGCGTGGTAGCATTAACCGCAGTGGTCAGTTCAAGCTTTCCGTCAAACGGACTAGCAAGTTAGGTTGCATTGAGTCGTACGTGGCGAGCGTTGACGTATGACGTATGCAATTTGAGAGAATGAAGTCAGGAACGAAACACACGTGACTCATGAAAGATAAAGCCGGTGATGCTGGATGATACTTTGTGGCTCTTTTCATGAGCAGTTTAGCCTGAGTACAGTGCAGACTATTATGTAGTACATCTGTCTTGTTTTTTATTTAATTTGTGAAAAATATAATTGCTATTAAATTGACTTAATTAACTAAGTAGGTAGAGCATACAATACGTCCACTATTATTTTACTGCACAGGTGGTGGAAAAGGCTGTTCAATTAATTAACTGAAGTTAAAATAATAATAATCACACAGTGTATAAATACTCTATTAATGTAAGTATAAGCCTTACTTTCAAAATGTTACTTCAGGAGAAGCACACAAGCAATACCAGAAAAACATTCTTGAGTTATCAAAAGTAAGTGTGCTATTATTTGTTATTAGTATTATTGTACATAATAATAGTGGATTGTTATTACTGATGCATTGATGTGTTTGCCGTATTTAGATGTTGCAGCTATAGGTGGAGCTAATTGTAACTAGATATTGCTATTTAATCAATAACTAGGCACTGCATTTATATAAGCATATAATCAAATTTCATGCATGCACGTAAAATAAGAATCTTCAGAGTAGCTTGTAGCTGTCAGATAAATGTAGTAAAGTAGAAGTACAAAGACGCAGAAAACAAAATGGAAATACTTAGGGAAAATAACTTGTAGAAAGTTGAATTACTTGAAAAACATATCCCTGGATTTACCATAAACTGTACAAGATGTCTATTTCCCAAGGTAAGATTATGGGGGGGGGGGGGGGGGGGGGGGGAGTCTTTATGTGCCGGCATCATGTGACACATCTGGAAGTTGTAATTCCACGGTTTGGCCACCACCTGAAATTTGCTTTAAAACCTGGTGCCCCTCCTCAGTGCAATTGGACGCAATGCCATTCAAAAACTTCCTTGTTCTCCAAGTTAGTTAAGTTTCCATCAATGAAAATGGCATCCCAATATATATGTGCAGAGTATTTTATGGGCAAGGATTTTTTCAGTGTACATTTTACAGTCCTTTGGCTGACTTGGATATTCAGTCGTATTCAGCCGGAGAGAGAGGCCTCTCAAGGTTGCAGCTGCAGCGGGAAAGATATAGAAAAACATCGAGACCAGCAGGGCGATTTTGATGCAGCAGGAGAAAACAGTAGAGCCGGCATATTTTCAAATTTTACTTGGTAAATTAAGGATTTATTTAGACCAAACCGGAGTTGCTGATTGTTGGAGCAGTGGGAATACTAGCCAAGATGTGTTTAGTCAGTTTTATTTAGTTTCTGTCCAGTTTGAATGAAGTTGAGTTCATTTTCTCTTCAAGAGTCATTTATCAAATAATTTGGTTATTTGTAGACATAACTTTTACTACAATCAACATTTTGACGCAACAGAGACGGAAAGTTGTTTAATGTCACTGCTTGTAACGGTATACAGCCACGTTGTGAATGATCAATTGGAATAGAAGTGTGCTGTGTGTCAGGAGGTTGGGAGGACTGTCTACTGTTCACTGAGCTGGCTCATCCTGAGCTCCTCCTGTCCACATGGCGAGGTATCCTTGGCCAAATTGCCGCTGCGGTCAGACCACCATGGCTTGCTGTCATCGCTGTGTTAATCGGCTAAACTGTAAAGCGCTTGGATAATAAAGGCGCTATGTCAGTGCAGCTATTTATCATTTATAATGGTATTGATTGGATTTGATCACTTTAACATTGATGTTATGTGCAGAATCATATACTCTACACATTATATACCATACTATACACACACGTATAACCCCCGTCCCTCCAACAGACGGTGCTATTGTTCTATATGGTCTGAGTGACATTATTCCATTATGTTCATAGCCATGTAGAATTGGAAGTCCATGATAGCTTAACTGGTCAAATGTGCTGGGAGCTACAGGATTAACGAGTGCATGATTAAAATGAACTAGAAGCTGTGGTCCTTGGTAGCTTTGCAACGGCAGTAGTTGTTCTGTTTTTTTAGTTTTATTATAAGCATTAAAAATAACAGATTTTAAAAAAAGATTCAAACTGTGTTCAAATTAGATTCCATAATAACCTTTCCCTCTTCTTTCAACGGCTTCTTGGACCCGCTTGGATAGAAGCCACATTTGTTGCCCAGGTGCTTTGTGCTGGAACTTTATCTGCTAGAATTAATCCCCCATAAGACTATTTACGAGCCTTGTGATGTACCACAGGACAATGAATGTAATTTTTATCTGAATTGCTTGGCTTATGAGTAAATATAACCTATATCCCTGCCCTGTAGATGTCAGTGTAATAGCTCAATGTGCTGGAAGGCAATTAATCATTGTCAGGGATCATAACTAACATAGAAAGTGAAAGAAAGCTAGAGCAGATGGTATAGATCAGCACTTCTTTTTAATCCACAACTATACAATGATTAAATGTGCCGCATAATGAAGAGGAGACTACTGTCTAAATATGCCCCTACACGATGTGTAGTTAATAATTCAGGGACTTTGAGTATCCTGCACACACTCATTTATATCCCTTATCCTGCTGAGATTAAGGGATCATTTGAAAAAAATGCATTTGTCAAAAAAAGATGTTATTGATTTCCTATGTGGGCATCTGCCAGATAGATTAGGACTCAAACTACTCTGATCTGGAGAGCTGAAAGTCAGAAAAGAACAAGAGAATCTTTATTACATTTCCTGCTCAGCACCTTTAGTAAGCTGTGATTCAGCGGGAGGAGGCTCTCTGAGGAGAAGACAATAACATTGAGTCACCTTGCTGCATTGTGAGCCTCTGGCAGCCGAGAAACGGGAATCAGCAGCAGCAGCAGCAGCAGAGACCGTGCTGCAGAGCTGCACTGGACTGCGCATCAACTATGTGTGCATTTGTGTATGAATTAGAATGTATACGTGTGTGTGTGTGTGTGTGTGTGTGTGTGTGTGTGTGTGTGTGTGTGTAATGGGGATGATGATAAATCATAGCAAGGTCAAATACCAGCCATTGAGTGGGGTTAGCGGATGATTACACTGCAGTATGGATGATGATCCAGCGACTCTGTGCTTCATTTTGCAGACTGGTTGAAGACTACACAAAAAGTTACATCAGAACAGCATTAATCAATAATACAGTTGTATTATTGATTAATGCTGACAGTATTCATGCTTGTTGCAGATCGCTCACTGCTTGACCTTCCAATTCAGAACACTGATTGACAAAAATGCATCATAGTTTCTTCTTCAGATCTGTTTCAATTGGGTGGTGCTGTTCTCATTTTGTGAACAATGTGGTACAGAATTGTTATAACTAACACATTAGGGTTTTTCCCTTTAAGGTTAAAACGTAGAACAGAACACATGAGTGTGAAATTAAAAGGAAAAAAATCTAAAAATCAAATTTATTTGATAATTCATTTCTTATGATGTGCGCTACGAACAGAGACCCCATTTGTAAGGTTAGAACCATATTATAGCAGGGAAAATCATTTTGTTCTTTGACTTCTCTCTCAGGCAGAAAAAAACTAGAAGGTTCACAGTGAATTGGTTTCTAAACAGCAGCTGCACTATCATTTTTTTCATTGTTGTTTTTTTGAGAGAGGAAACGTTTTATCTCTCGCTGTCTTTGAAGAACAAGTGCCTTAAACCACTGGAGAATGTTTCAACAAAGCATCCCCAAAAGGGAATCACGGATCAAATATTTATAATGTTGACAGATGCACGGCTCACTGATGTGCACCCCATACAGTATCATTTCCTTTCACAAAGGGCACATGAAGATTACTGTCATCTAGATTCTACACCACACAAGAAACACAAGGGGAAGGCACTTTTGCACGTCTTTCTATGATTTCTTGACAAGTTTATTGGGATACATTTTCCTTTCCCCCAGTTTGAGCACGTTATGTTGCATCATATTAATGATAACGCAGTTATATAAGAGAGCATGATGAAGTGAAACCTTGCTGCTTGTCTGTTGATGCTCAGCAAAAAATAACTCCTGTGCCAACATGACTTTGAACATTGCCTGTCCTCACGCAGTGCAATTTATGGGCAGCATTGGTAAGTTGGGCAGGTCTGTTTGATGCAGCGTAAGCATTATTGTAATGTGTCATGGTCAGGAAGGCTCTCTGTCCTCAAAGCGTGACTGCGGTGAAGGTGGTGTGAGGCTGACAAACTTTATCTAAAGCTAAAGTATATCCACGCATGGAAGCTTTAGATAAAGTTTGTATGCGTGGCTATACATTCATTCAGTCATGCGGGCATTCTCCGCCATATCTATGTACACAAACAAACAGAAACAAACAGACACACACACAGTGTCCATCTCTTTCTTGTCTTCATGCAGTTCTACAGTGACCATGCACACATAGGGTTTATATTGATCTATATATGGTATAAATATACATTCAGTTGAAGTGTCTACATGTAGCCTACTGACTTTTATTAAAACTAACCAGCTACAGTAAAGGACTTAGCTTAGGCAGTCCTGTGAGCCAAACAGCATTGTCCTGAAATGTCCCAGTCATAAATTCCAGCTTTGACCCAGTGCACTTGTAGCACACCGTGGGGGCTACACCCTGCTTCCCTCCGCAGTGGGCTTCCCTTCTTATTTGGAGAGCTTTGTTTTAACTATCTAACGTTACCAGGCTGCTTACTTGTGGGAACTGGTGAAAAAACAGAGTCGTGAAAGGTGGTCTGTTGACGGGTTTGTTATTCTTCCCCTTTAAAAAAAAACTATGCAGCCCTAGCGGTGGTTTTATCTTGGCTCTCTGGAAAAGTCTGCGGAGAGGGAAGAGAGGGAGAGAGTGAGAGAGGGAGAGAGTGAGAGAGAGAGAGAGAGAGAGAGAGAGGGGGGCACAAGCCGAGCCGGAGAGGAGAGATCATGGCGGCACCTCTCGGGCGGGACACCCTACCTGACCACTGGTCGTATGGAGTTTGTAGAGACGGCCGGGTCTTCTTTATTAAGTGAGCGGGTTGAACTATTTATCGCTTCGTACTTTACGAGGCATTATTAAAATGTTTTGTTGTCCTATTATCGCACAGTAACAGGTGTCTCTTTCTTGCAGTGATAAAACTCATAGCACTACTTGGCTACATCCGCGCACGGGCGAACCTGTTAACTCGGGGCACATGATACGGTCAGGTACGCGACTAAACTATCTGATTTGTTGGATACCAAGGACATTTTTTTCCCCTTTTTTTTTTTTTTTTTTGCTGCAATGTGTCTTCTGTCTGTGGCGGGTCGTTCAGTGTGTTTTTTTTTGTTCGTGTTATAGATTTGCCAAGAGGATGGGAAGAGGGCTTCACGGACGAAGGAGCCAGCTACTTCATCAAGTGAGCCTTGTTTCGTTGTTTGACCGAGCAGCATTTGATCATAAGCTGCGTGTTTCCTTTCAAAGAGCTGTGTGTGTGTGTGTGTGTGTGTGTGTGTGTGTGTGTGTGTGAAATATGCCTTTCTGTTCCACTCCTTTCCTTCCTGCCACTGTGCAGCTCTGGCACGTTTTGGTAACATGATTGAGTTCAACTTAAAAGGCTGTGCTGTTAACGCAATATTTTGTGTCTAAAAACACATGTATGCAGCACGCGGGCCACATGACAAATGACACAGAAACACATCAGCATATGGATTAACACACCGGGGGTCCCGTCGGAGAGGGGAGAGCAATTATCTCTGCCTGCATTGTTAATGGAAAGTGGTAGTGCCTGGACAGGAAGAAGGTTATTAAAATTCTCCTCACATCCTCCATGCAGGACCTCTACTCTCTCCATTAGATAGGTGTACAGCCCCAGTGTGTGTGTGTGTGTGTGTGTGTGTGGGATAGAGAGACTGTAAGGGTTGCAGGAGAGGGGTGTGACCATGTGGTGACAGAGATGTATGGCATGATTGCATTATTGAAGCAGAGAGGACAGGATTTACAAAGTCACAGGCCGCAGCGTGAAGTTTCTTTTTGTGTGTGTGTGTGTGTGTGTGTGTGTGTGTGTCAGATTTTCACATGTCCTTCACAAATTCAAAATTGCCGGATTCAGGTTTGAAAATCATCGAAAGGCTACCACACCATCACTGCCACATCGGCACATCTGTTATGTCAAAATTACATTTGTATTTAATTTCCATCTGCAGTGTTTTCTACGCCGTAAATGTTTGCAAGGATCCTGGTCCGTGCAGATCAGATGGTTACAGTGAGAGAAACCAGGACGCAAAACCAGCAAATCATGCTGAAAGCGATCAGATAACTCAGGCTAACGACCACAGACAGAAAGCCTACTGTAAAACAAAGTGGCGACAAATTCTTCTTCAGAGCTGGATCATTGTGAATCGCAATGACTCCTCCCACCGCAGCTTGTTTAAGGTTTTGTAGTTCTACGAGCCGTCGTCCTGTCATGGGCCCTTTTAGTTTGCCCCATTTGTTCCAGACAGAGGGGCAGTATGGGAAGCTTTTATGTCCCCAGAGCTGCAGTCTTTCTCAGGGGGGATAGTTAGTTACTAATAACAGGTCGTTGCTCAGCAGATACCAGTTTGCAGCACTGACACAACATTTCGAAAACTTTTTGTCATTTTGCTACAATGAGTATAAAAACTGTGCAATGGAAGAGATACTATAATAGTTGGTGCATTCAATAGCCACTTCGAAAGACATTCTGGCATCCAAAGAGGTTGGCTTTGAAAAAACAGTTACTAACTAACAGATTTGTTGTTGTTGACACTTCTAGGCTGTTGTGTGTCGAATAAAGGTCGGTTTGTGTTTTTCTCTCGTTCACTCGCTTTTCCTCTGTAAGAAGCGAGAACAACACAACAGTGAAGTTGTGTGATGTATGATAGCCTAAACGTTATATTCTATGACATCAGTTGACTAATTGTTTCCCAGTTGGCTTGGTGGAAGCCGGGTCCTGTTTTGTTTTTTGGGAGTCAAACAGTGGACAGGAACACGCCAAGACTGTTCTCTTCAGCGTAACTTGAGCACAGTTGATATCTTTCTCTGTTCGCTTGGTGCATGAAAGAAAGTCAAATCATTGTGTGTTTGCCCGAGTAGGTAAAACTACAACTATCTTCATTTATGATATTTTTGTATATTGAAAAATTGCTATACAGAGATATCTTGATTCACAATTATCAGCTCATTCACTAGGTGAATCTTACCAAAAGCTGATGAATACATGAGAATAAACAGTACACATTTGTTCTTTGAATGTAGGGTTATATGTATATTATATATGTGTGTGTGTATGTGTATAATATATATATATATATATTATATACGTACACGTATACACGTATACGTATACACGTACACATACATATACATATACACACGTATACATACGTATACACATATACATACGTACACATACATATACTTTGGCTATGAAGTACCGTATCAATGTTTAATGTTCATAAGTACATTGACTTTAAAGAAACAGCTGATGGGTGCAGAGCTTGTAATGCAACTTTTCCATTACAACTCAACAGGGACTTCTGTTATTGTTTTCTGGTGGAGTACTGTCATCTTCTCATTACAAAGAAGTTCATCTCTGGTGTTTTATTTACTCTATTGCAGACCTGGATGATAACAGGTGTGTCTACAGGGTAATTACAGGTATTGCTGCTTGTGTTAATCTTGTCTTAACCTGGCAGCACTCAGCTATCTATGCTTTACGAGTGGATACACAGGCCCAGTTCATTTGTTACTACTTTGGTCTTAAAACAATTTTTCTCTCCAGGAATATGTTAACAGCTTGGGTGCAAAATATGCTTTGATGAAGATGGCTCCAGCTCAATGGGATTATTCCTGACATCACATAAAAAAAAATGGAAAGAGATTGGACAACTTGGACTGTGGCCCTATTTCAGACCATTAAAATCATCTCAAGGCTTTTAACTGGCTTCAACTCAGCATTTTAAAATTCCCATTCATCCTACAGGGACATCCCCCATTAGCATTCAGTTTAGGTGAGTTTGTTTTTTTGCTCCAGGGTGCAAATCATGGTTCTTTATGTCTGATGAAATTTCATCTCAGACTCGTATAATTTTCTTGTCTTTTTAAGAAAACTCTCTTGACTTGATTTTTTAGCACAAAGCAAGCCGGATCTTTTAATATAAACCACTGCTCTCCATCCCACTTCTCCTCTCTAGCTGAGGCAAACGGCAAACAACTCAAGCAGGACTGAAGTCCACATGGTGCTGCCGTAGATGTGGTTGTGTGTTGACGGTGGACTTTAGCTAAGATGGAGTACAAAGGAGGGATTGTTCAGACACTGCCGCTGGGGCAAAACTCACATTTATTTACACCTCGCTGTCGGCCAGCCTGCAGACCTGAACTCTCTGATTAATGGTTGATGTTATGTTTGTTGTTATGTGTCAAAGTGTAAGGCTCTCAACTCCAACTGAAGAATGATTTATGATCAATATAGTTTAGCTTACATTACTTTTAATACACCAACATTAACAAATGCATAGATACAAATTCTGAGATTGGAGCGGAAGATGCTCAAAACTAATGGACGAGGTCTGTCGCCATCTGAAACAGATTGAAGTAGAGCGTCTCTGGCTGTCATACTTCTGGCAAATCTCCAAGGAAGAGTGACCCAAATTGGAAATCGTCTTCCGACATCATCCCGTTCTCTGAAGATAATATGGCACAGATGAAACAGGAAACAGGTCTGTGTGTTGAGGTACATTTGTGTGATAGAATCAATTCATGTCAGGAATTTGACAGCAAAAGAAGGCTTAAAAAATGAGGTGCGACAATGAGATGCTTATTGCATAATTAAGTACATCAGAGCTAAGTAAAGCTTCCTTTTCATGTTTTAATAGAAGGAGGCTTCAGCTGTCATGAACCTTAATACGTCTCTCACATGGTTGAAGCTGGGGAAAGTTCAGTTAGATTTACTCTCCACCACATCTCTGGCACTCACTGAGGAAATGTGCAATTCTATAGCTCCCTGAGGGAAAATTGACCCCACTGAGGTACAATGGTGTCCTGTTGAGGACACAGTCCACATTGTTGAGTGGACTTACAATGCTGTGGACGGGAAGTCCAGGAAGAAGTGTGTGATGTAAAACTCGCACCAAAAAAAACTTCACTTACTCGTCGGGTGCGATAACCCCATCAATATTTCATAGTGTTTACCTTCCCATTCTCCTGCTGCTTGTTATGTTTATATGTTGCGCTTGCATTTTTTAACTAGCTGACTATTTCAGGATAGTATGAGTTAATTAGCCATGTGATGGTTTGGGAGTTTTAAAGCAGGGCATTTTAATAGGGGATAAAAAAGAAGTTTAGTATCCCTACACGCCCTTATCTTTAGGCTGTTTAATGAGGCTTTCTTTTTCCGCGACATGGCGAATTCATACCTCATCGCTGAATTCATGGAAGAACAATTACGCCTACGGTCCTTCAAATGACCTTTGCCCTTGCATATTGTAGATTATTTTAACATGGAAGATATTTGTGTGTAATTTTAGGGTAACCATTGTTGCTCTGTCAAGAAAAATAAATGCATGCCAGAATTCCTGGAATACTAAAAATGTATTTAACTCGAGCTATTTGGGAATATTGTGTCTCTTTCTAGAACTATCTAAACTTTGACACTGGATATGACTTTTTAAACTTTTAAAGTGAGGTAAAACTTCTGATGTGTTTCTTTGTGCAGGGTGAGACAACAGACCACAGTGGATTTAGGATATGAGCTTTAAAGTGTTTTCCCGACTGGTCCTCCTTTGAGCTCAGACAGGAAGACAATCCAGTTAGTCTTTTTTTCTTTCTCAGAGAGGCAAAGAACCCCTTTTAGAAATGGTCAATTCTCAGATAAACACTCTTCAAACGTCATCTTTCATCACTGACATTAGCCAGACTTCCATTGGTTGTTGTAGATGAGACCGATTTGCTAAGTAACCTCATGTTTGCACAAAGGACCGTGCATGTAAAAGGACATTGTTTTGAAATCTTTGTCGGGCACCATGGGAAGTATTGAAAGATTAAAAAACACATCACAGAATACCAATCAGACAGAGCTAGAGGGATGGGTGCAGATGCTTTTGTTTCAGCAGGGCTGAGGTGAGGGTGACAGGAACAATGAGGCAGCTGTTCATCTTCACTGATGGCTTACTCAGGAAGAACAGAGAAATTGGTATCGATAAATCTATTGTGCTATCCGAGTGTGCCCATGTACGTATGTTACAGACAAGAAGGTGTGGATGAAACTGGGGATGTCTTTTTCTCACAGATGTTTCAGGTAATAAGATCGCATAACGCCAACAGCTTTCCTACTGTATGCGTGCTCCAGTGAGCAAATATGAACTGCATATTTATTCAGTGCAGGTCTGCCCTCATACTTGCTCATGCGTTGGCCCTCCTTGAAGACTGTGTTGCATTTGCCGTACAACCCCAAGTCCAAAGCTGTGCCAGCTGTGCTTTTTGAACTGACTACTACAGCGATCCTGAGTGCTGTAGGAACCACATTTCTTGAAGCGGTGTCTTCAGACTCTTTCAGTGTAGTTTATGCACCGTTTCCAGGGTAGTTTAGCAAGGAAAGATGTTGACACCAAGTCGTCAAAGGAGCTACAGCTGTGTATTTTTCTTTCTGGGCACATCCTGGCTTTACCGAATCTGCTCTTTGGCTGTCAAATATGCATTATACTGCTTTGTATTCTTCGAAGAGCTTTTTTTCGTCTGACGGGTTTTCACAGGATCAGCACACGCATGTTAACATTCAAGTTAACAACCAAGCTACATTATGATTTTATTCTTTGTGTATTTACTTAAACAACTTATGCACTTCAGCCCAATAAACTAAGACGTATATCATTTTGCCCTCAAGTAAGTTATGATATATACATTATAGACTAACACTGTCTTAGATATGAATCACTTCTGCAGACTCTTGAGTGTGAGCTTGCATGTGAACTCAGTTCAGTCTCTCCCTTTCTCTTCCTTCCCTCAAGCTGTTTGTTGAGACAGTGACCTTCAGCTGGAAATAGATACTCTGAAATGTTGGTGTCATTCTTTGACAGGCAAAATCCTGATAGATCATATGAGCCTTATCTTTGAGAAGAGCACTGAAAAGCACTCCAATCGCACCACGATGCAGGAAATGCTTTGTCAAGTTTGACTTCCTCCCTTTATGCTTTTAAGTGACTGCTGGTTGGAGAGTGTAGTCAAAGGGGTTCATTCTCATTTGCATTATTCAATGAATGAACAATCATCATCATCATGCATTTAACTGTACTTGCTGATCAAATTAGAAAATGATCTCACGACCGATCAGCTGAAAACATATATGGCCCGTGGTTGTTCTTATTGCAGCATCAAAGTTCTAGTTTTTGATGAAGTAGCAGCTTCTTAGGTCACGCTGTCTCATTTTGATTTAACTCCCAGTTTGTTCCCACCATTGCACCACGTGTGCCTTGCAAGGAATGTAATGCTGAATGAACAGGCTAAATGTATTTCAAGGTCAATAGAATAGCAACCTGATGTACTTCTCTTTTTTCCAATTTTTGCACCAGTAAAAAAAAAAATTGTTCCCAAAATATTGTCATTATTATTATCATTTTTTTTACAGAAGAAAGTGATTGTTCGAGTGAGTAGAGAATGATATTTGTCTCTCTCTCTCTTTCACACACCCTACAGACTACGTGGAACATAAACAGCTCATTTCCAGATAACAAACGCGCATAGACACACAACCTCGCAATGAAGCACGAAGCATTTATCCTGTGAAGATGACAACAGCGCAGATGCAGGGATGCTGAAAGTAAAAGATTTGCATTCACGGCCAAGGAATTGCAAATGGGATGTTGGTGAGGTAGCGAGTCCTCTCACTCTTGTATGGTGATTTATGTTGACCATTCGTCATTATCAGTAGATCCTGGTATCCTGTTTAAATCGTGTCCAGCTATTATGCTTGTGCATCTATCTTCTCTCCGTGCTTGGGAGGCAACCTGAGCAGCGAGGCCCCATCGTTTTATAAACAGAGCAGCGTTGTCAAAATCCTGCCATTTTGTGACTTATTACGAGACTTGTGACCGCTAAACAATACATACTGTATAGATCTGTCGGTGCATACAAATAGAGTCAGGGGATGAAGCAGCGGACTGAATAATGACGATGAAAACAAAGGTTAGATTGAGAGTCTGGTACAGTGGCCGTTTGTGCTGCGGAACACAAAGAAAGCTTTCCATCGGGCCTTGTTTGCACTTGCAATATTTAACCGACGAACCTGCAATGAATGAATACATTAAGAGCTGCGGGCCTGAGGTGTCCTCTGTGGGATGATACGTTATCTAGAATGACACATTTACTGTCCAGACGGCTTGGGCTGGTTGACCAGTCAGAGCTGGAGCAGGAGTCGGAGCAGAAACAGGGCAGGGGAGATGCCCGAGTCGGGATGGGGACCTGCTGCTGCAGCTGCCTGCCCCTTGGCCGGGGGACTGACTTGGCTGATCAGGAAACAGAGGTGGTTGCTGATCTGCAGCCCTCCAGTTTGGAGGAGGAGAGGGAGATTGAGACAAGGTAATGCAGGTTTAACTTTTGTCTTTTGCTTTGTGTAAAATAAACGTTTTTTTCACACACAAACGCTGCTACAATCTATCTGTAACATGCTGTGATAATGTGCAGCAGAGGTAAATGGAAACTTATATAGGAAAAACTCAACTTTCTTCCTCTTTTTTTTGTATCACCCTTTTCATATTGTTGAAGAAGGAAGCTCTGCAC
The DNA here is from genome assembly GCF_050575085.1 of Anarhichas minor. Classification (NCBI taxonomy): domain Eukaryota; kingdom Metazoa; phylum Chordata; class Actinopteri; order Perciformes; family Anarhichadidae; genus Anarhichas; species Anarhichas minor. The sequence continues at coordinate 1,175,165 of NW_027466488.1, forward strand.
CTGAGTGAATTCAGCTGCCCGTCTGGAGTAAAGAAAGAGTTCGTATCCCCTCCCTCTGATTGAATTCAGATGACAGATCTTTCTGCCGCATTCTGTCAGAGCCTGAGTGTGACTTGAGCCACTGCAGAGAGAAGCAGGTCCCACGCTGTTCTCACCTCGCCAGATGTGTGTGAAGAGAAGTGATTAGTGAGCAGCCACAAAGGTGGAAGATGAATGTCGTGCCAAAAAGAGAAAGCCTTTCTCAGACCGCACAATTTTCATGAATTACTGATTTTTATTTTGTAAAAAGGATTCTTTGATGTAAACATGATGTCCAATAAAATATATAATGTAAATGTGAGAAGCTCACACCACCCGTAGGACATCTTTTACAAAATAGTGTAATGCCATTGATTTTCAGCAAGCATAGAACATTTGCATTTAGATAGAAACGGCTAAGATTCAGTGAACGTATCCATTCGTATCCAGTTACGCCAATCAAGTTAAGATACTGCATGCAAAGTGTTTCACTTAGTTCTACAATCAAAACTGTCACATACATGCTACACATAGAACTGAATCTGTGAAACTTCTTATATCTGAATTATTGTTTTATAGTAGTTTAATAACGGCAGTTGTCAATGTTTTTTTTAATATTTGCAATGAATCAAATTAATCGATTTTTGTTAAGAAAGGTGTCACTCGTAGTAACAAACCAACACAGAATATCATGTCAACTCTGCAATCTCCTCAGCTCTAAAGGCAGAGAGACAAAGTTAGCGATTAGTTGGTGAACATAGTGGGACACTGAGCCGTCAAAGAGAAGAGCATTTCTCTCAGGAGAGCTATGAATAGAGTGGATATTGGAGTTAAATTCACCGGATGGCCAGAAACACGTCTCTAAAGGACTGCTAATGTTTTTCCACATCTGCTGGAATTTCTAGATAGGCAACTGTTTGCTAACAAGGTCAATACAACAACTTTATACGGTGATGATAATGTCAATAATGTCAATTTTTCCAGCTTGTTATTGTCTAAATAATTACCAGACGCGACAGTATTGTCTTCACCTGGTGAGTCTGTGTGTGTGTGTGTGTCCTGTAGAGAAACACCTGCTGTAGAAGGAACTACCACAGAAGCGTTTTTGAGTGCCTGGCCAGGTGTTTATTTCTATCTGTCTGTGGACAGATTTTGTCACTGTGGTGGCATCGCAGCTGTGCAAGATGCAGTCATGAAACTTAGCAGATGTGTAGTGGAAATCGTAAGGAAGGCTGATTTCCAAGATGGGTGGGGTCCGAGCAAAGGCGTCGGAAGTATGGGGGTAGGAAGCAAGGAAGGGGCCATTGGCACTGAACGGATTTTGTGTCGTGGCTGGTGTAAAGATGGTCTTTAAGCTGTTCAATTAGAATATGACATATTGGCATCAACACTGCATTTTAACAGTGTTTACATGCACACAAAAAACTAGATTATTAACTCACAGGAAGTCTGAGAACAATTAGACTTGCTAAATACAAGATGACCTTGAACCTAACTGAATCTTGTGCCTAACGGTCTTGTTTGAAAGTTCATTATATTTCTTGGGAGCATTCTCCGATGTACCCACAGCAATGTTTCACCTTGAAGATCTGTACAGATTTGTCTGCTTAATCTGACATTTACTTACTGATCATAGGATTTGTAGCGATAAAGGTGCTCTGCAGTGTTTTACTCCATACATATTGCTTCAGTTATATTATCTGAAGTCTGAATAACCTAACACTTCAATAAGCTTATGTTCAGCGGTAGATTGAGTGCATGCGCTCTGAAAAATGTTTCTCCTTGTGGATTACTTGATTGAAAAATTGCTGTTCCCATTACTGGAATATTGAGTGCGGAAAAAGATAGATGAACAGGCCCGTCTGGCTATTGCTACAGAAAGCAGATCTGGTGGTTCGGGCAATTTCACTCACTGCAGCATTTATTGAACACATTGACCCACACAGCTGTGTGAGTCCTCACAAAGCTGTCCAATTTAATTTGCTGTAGTGCAGAGATGCAAGGCTAATTCTTTATTCGTGATCTGATTGATTCTCCTTCTTACTTTTCGAAATCTTCTTTGGGATTTTGATGATTTAAGATAACTTTGATTAGTCTTCATCTCCAACCAGCCACTCTCTGTTATTTGTTGAGTGAGGTGAGGCTTGGATGAGCAGCAAAGATAGAGCTGATTTTGATAGATTTCTTTACATTACGAAGTTTTCAAATCCCTGTGAGTCCTGTTTGACTCAGTGATGATGCATGCCCTTATCTGTCAGTGAAGCATCGAGAGCGGGTGGAGCATGTGCATGTGTTTCTGTAGGGAGCCACTAGATATTGCTGTTGAGTCTTTGTCTGTTTGACAGTTTGATGCAGTTTTACATTTGCATCTGTTTTATTTCATCTACTGTTAAAACAGGCCTTTCTTACTGTGCTAGCTTGTGTCTGCTTAATGTAATGTAATACTTACTTGACAATATTTCCTGCATTTCTGAGTGATTTTGGATGTCACTACATGTGATTTACACAAATTGCTGGATTGATGGCTTTCTGATTTGCTAACACAACAGACTGCAGGGTTATTGTCAGAGCTTCATTTTGTTATACAACAGCCAGGAAACAGTGGAAGCAGGTGATTGTGAGGTATGAATGCTGACCTGGCTGTCCATCATACACACATTGACTCAAACCACCCTTGTTTGGCCCTCTGCTCTTATCTATATGTCTGTCTGTGGATTATTGAGCCGGCCACTCAGCTATAGTCTCCCCTCCGTCCTCTCTCCCGGACTGATGGGGATGTGATCTGATAAAGAGGACTCGGGGTGAGACTGAAGGCTCTGGTTGCAGTCAGAGACCAAGGTCAGCTATTTACATTGACTGGACAACACAGTCCGGTTCCTCTTCTTCTTCTTTTTCTGGGGGGTTGAACAATGGAGTGTTATCATTTTATGCTTCCCTGGAGAGGCTAAGTAGAGCTATGCACTGTAAGTTCTGGCAGTGTAACTGAGTGATCCAGGGTAGAGAGAGAGAGAGAGAGAGAGGGCTGAAACAGCAGTTATCCTCCTTTCTGCACTCTTTGTGCCTGTTCTAGCACACCCACCTAGCATTGTGCACACAAGGTAACACAGGCTCAGTTAGCATACGCTAAGAGAACAGACAGGCACTCTCCTTATTGGTCGTCTTCGAGGTCAGGACAGTTTTGAATTGGACTTACTTCTCCACATCTGATCCCTAACGGGTGAGTAGCAATGTAGCGACATGTGAGATTGAGTGGACTCCGTAGCTGTCAGACTCATACTGGGAGTGTGCTATAGAGTAAGACAAGGGGGATTAATCTACTGTACATGTATATGTATTTATATATTTCAGTTGTGGTCATACGGTTTATTGAGGGTTATGCTATTGGCTGTGGGCAATGGTGGAGGAAGTAGAGAGACATTTTACTGCAGTAAAGTCAAAGACCTGCATTCAAAATATTATATAAGTAAAAGTAGGTGAGTGTTATTAGCAAACATATACGTGACATACTCATCGTGACCTCTTCCCTCTCCTTGTTATAGTATTGTATACATGTAATTGGATTATTACTGCATTATTATTGTACTGTATGGGTAGTTCAATCTATAACAATGCATCGTACTTCGTAAACTAATCACATTTTGTTGGTACAACCTAAATCTGCAAGGTAACTAGCCACTACAGAATATCTGTCCAATAAGTATGATGTGAGTAAAAAAGTAAACTATTCCCTGAATTGTGTAGAAGTATGAAGAAGAAGAATTTAAACGCTCAAGTGAAGTGCGAGTAACTTAAAGTTGTAATTGTGAACAGTACTTGAGTATATGTGCTTGTTACTTTCCACCACTGACTGAGGGTAGGTGTTGGTTATTATTTATGTCGTAATCATGCTTAGATCATTCTTTTAGTATTGCAAAACATTCCCCTTTAGGTCTTTTTAATGTAATAACTTACATTATGTTTTCTTTCAAACCCTTATTTCATTAGACAATTAGTAACGATGTGCAGCTTTTCTCACTGCAGACACTTTGGATGCATGGTTTTCCAGTCTGTGGCTGTTTTACATTTGAATGGTGTGCAATTTGCAGTTCTTCCATGCAGTCAATCTAGCGCACTGGTATCATCTCCACAGCGTTGAAGTGGTCTTCACTTGCTAACGAGATGTGAAGGAGACTGGAGATGGATGAGAAAGAGCAACAGAGGGTGAAACTCAGGGGATAAGGGCAACAGCAGCTGGATGCATTTACCTGCATGTTAGTGTGTGTAGGTAGGCTAGCCAGTTTAATCTGTGAGATGACTTCCTGAGTCCTTGCTGGTGCAGAACACATTTTTCACCTGCCTCCCCCCCGTCTCTATTAGCTGATAGAAAGCATTTGCAGCATGGCATAGTCATCAGTCTCTTCGGCTGTTAGGTCATTGCCAAGTCTTCACTTCCGTTTCTCATGCCATGAATTATATCTCCCCGTCTCACACTCTGCCTCCTTCATCTGATCTGGCTGTTGTTACAGCATTTCCTGTTCAAGCCACTGACAGTAATCCTGTGTAGTAAAATGAGTTGAGAAGTTGCTGATGTTAGACACTGTCGATATTCTATGAGGACACTCATGGGGGCATACCATCCTTAATTTCCCGTTTGTACGCAATTGTACCAAAAGAAGATTTCTTGCTGCAAAGATCAGAACGTAGTATATACTTTATGCAGTTATCTATTGTAACGTAACGGGAAAGTTGCAACACACTTTCTCTCACTTTCACTCAATCACCCCCTCATCTCTTTCCCTTTTTTCCTTACTCGACTACTGTAATTGCTCCTTCTCCCTCCTCATTCCTCTCTTCTTGCTCGCTGTGCATGCTGTGTATTTCCTGCCCGACTGCAGAGGGAATGGAGCAGAGAGGGCGTCCAGTTCAGGCAAACGCTCTGACGGCAGCGCTCCGCTGAGGAACGCATATATTAGAAGAGAGCCGAGGAGAGGTGAGGAGAGAAAGAGCAGCACTACAGGGAGGGAATGTGAGCGAAGAGAATATGATTATACGGGTTATGGCTAATGCTTTGTACCTGTGGTTTTACTTTGTGCTCTGAGGACCTCTTACATGTGTTGGTGAGGTTGGCTGGCTTTAATAATACCCATCACATGCCTAATGCTCTCGGAGACAGGGGACAGTTCAGCGATTCCGCGTATTTTTAGCTCCACCTCAGCAGCCCAACACAGGAGAAGCGGGAAAAAGGAGGTTTTGAATGAATCGACGCCGCGGTGCACAGCAGAAGACGTCAGCAACAGCAGCACTACCAGCTGAGAGGAGTACACACGCGCACACACACACACACACACACACACACACACACACACACACACACACACAGGCACCACTGAGAGGAGCAGAGCAGAGCGCAGCAAATCACAGACCTGCAGCTAACATGTTGGGCCAACCAGGACAGGCAACCTTACACGTCCCTTACAAGAGGCAGCCAGTGTATTGTGTGACTTACAGGTGTGTATCCCAGCCCATCTCCCATCACATATGTGGGATTGTATTGCTACGTAGCGACTCAGGAGGCGCGTCTGCTAAGGCTTTCCGGCAGCCGCAGGAGAAAAAGTGCTTTGGGATTGCAATGCCGTTAAGTGTGTGTACAAAGTGCATTTGCAGGCGGGAGAATTCACATGCATGCTGAACAGTGTCTTGTCTATCGTTCGTTTTTTGCGGCAGCTGGCTGTTTTGCCTTTTGGATTGCCTTCGGGGAGTGCATGTATCAATGTGTACTAATGGTGCAGTCTCTCCAGGAATGAGAGGGCAGAGAGGGAGAAAGGGAGAGAGAGATGCTCTCTGCATGATCACAGGTCACTGACCGCTGTGTTGATGTCAGCGGAACTGTGATCTCTCAGGCTGATTATGATGCTCTTCTATATACATGGTTAATGTGGGATGTCTCTATAGGTTAGACCGTAGTGGAGGTTTGATGCAGTCCTCCTCACCTCTAAGTGAGCCGGAGATACACTTCTCAAAGGAAGGTACTTGTTTACATGGGTTCGCTTCTCCATCCTTAGCACATCTGCTCTTAGGGCCCAGCCCACACACAGGCACACAGACATTTACTGTATATATATTTACAGACTTACACATGCAATGTCACATCTGCTGCATTTTGTACTTTTCCATGCTCTGGTGGCTCATATTGCTCTCCTTTTGCTGACATTGTATGTTGTTTACATCGTTGATTGAAGAAACACCACGTGAGCTCTCTAGTCACAGTGTTTCACCTATCAGCCTCAAAGTGAACTGAACATGCATGCAGCTGTAAATGGCCTGCTGCACATTAACAGTTTGAAATCTATGGATTTACCAGTACAACCTAGGTCAGATATGCAGGTATATGAAGGGAAAAGCTAAAGTTTTTTAACTGTTCTTTGGTTAATTCTGTCTATTGAAATGGGCTGTGACATGGTGTCGATGCCATAGATCCATGCACAAGACATCAAGCTTATTATCATTCTGTCTGGATGTCAGCCGCAGCGATACGGTTACTTAGCCTATTTATCATTCCTGCATGTGCTCCCTCATCGGCCAGCCCTCCTGCTGTGTTCTCAGCTACAGAGGCAGTGGGCTGTAAACACCAGACCGCAAAATTTCACCTCCAGCGTGAGCTGCCGATAATAGAAGTTGACGGTTTGGTTCAGCGCTGAATCAATATTATTCTCATTGTATTGTATATAGCTACATTTCAAACCTAGCTCATTTTAAACTAACATCAATGAGCCTCTTGTGGGTTTGTCCAGTCTTGAGTGGTGGTCTGTTTTCAATGAGTTAAGTAATGGTCGACTTTAGCTGGGTCTGGTTCTCCTCAAGGCGTTGGATAACATCTGACTTTTTGTTTTGTTCCAGTAATGTAGAGTGCAGCCCAGTCACACCCAGCCCATCCTTCTCTTCTCATCCCTTGGCCAAAGGGTGAAATGTGGCCAAAAGACACAGCGCTTCATTTGTATGCTTAGCTGATATAGAGGTCATACTTTTTGTTAAGTGCGGCTTTAGCTGGACTACTTCAGCCTGACAAATGACACACCTAAAATTGGTGCAGGGGACAGAAGGCCCATGGATAGAGGAGAGGCAGTAGAAAGGGGGGGGGGGGGGGGGACCTCTTCTAAACCACACACAATCTTCACACTTCCAGGGAGACTTGATGCTTCTAAGAATAGACGTAATGATCACACCTAACAGAAAGTTGTGGTATTTGAAAAGGGAGTATATTCTCTGCGTATTAAGACCGTGACCATTTAAGTTTCCCAGAATGTGATTTAGATGAGCCTCTGTGAGTGGGATAGAAATCCTGGGAAAGAGACTGCTGTGGTAAAATCTCCATCCTGCTGGCCAGGTTTTAGCTTTTGAGCTGTGCACCAGATGTGGACTACCTTCCTGCACTGATGCCTGACTTGATAAGCCTCGTAAGTCTCTACAAGCTCTCCACACACTCTCAGGACACAGAGATCTAAAAATAGCCCCTCAATTTAGTTACCCACTGCCAGCCAAGTGGAACCTCACCTAATTCATTTAATCCATCGTTTTAATTTCCTTGATAAAATGATAATGCGATAGCCTGCATGCTTAAGCAATCAAGAGGGACAGATGGGAGTGGGCCAAAACCATACTATTAAATTCGTTTTCATGTTTTTTTGTAACACTGTGTACTATGTTACAATATCCCTTATTTGATGTCTAATCATGCAATGTGGTGATCAGGTATTTAAAGCCACTTCTGTATTGAAAAAGCGTGCTCTTGTGATCTAAATAGAGAAATACCAGATAATGACAATTTAGAGGGAACATATTGTGAGAGAAACCGACAGAGCTTTGATAGCTTTCTGTGCAGAACGTTTATGCAGAACAGATGGGAAGACACTGCTATTATGCATAATATGACAAGACAATGACACCAGAAAAAAAATGAACAGTTTGCATCCTGGTAGATGTCTTGTGAGGCGGCTGGGTCTTTTGTGTTTGGTGCCCGCATGTTGTTCATTGCCACTGAGCATTGCAGTCGTGGAGTAGCTGTGTTGTGTTAGCCCTGTGTGTCACTGTAATGTAACTCCCCAGTGTGAGTGTGCTCAGTTTGCTCTGCGGCATTGTGTGTGTCTGCTCAGATTCTGTAATGAGAACTGCGGGAGAGAAGTCCCTTCAAGCCTGGAGCTAGTCAGGACACAGTTAGATCACAGCAGAGAACAGATATCACACACACACACACCTGCACACACACACACACACACACCTGCACACACAAAGAGCTGACTCAGTCGGCATGTCCTGCAAAGAGGGATTTTGGGTGGAGGAGAAGTTATTTGCTAATCTTGATGAGAAGTCAGAAATGTCTTTGTTTTTTTCTCCACTGGTAACATGGTATAGATATACACACTGAAGCAAACACTGCTGTAAAAGACAGGTCTGCTGCAGTAAAGTGTGCAGCGCTTTACAAGCTTGGGCACCCTCACGGCCAAGATTCTCTGCAGCAAAACTTTAACAGGACTAATCACATGTCTCCCCTACAGTACCGTCTGTATTTTTGCTTAATTTTCATGACTTAATCATTTACCACTGTACCAAATGGTAATGTAAACAAGGGTCTGAACAATAGATATGTCTAGTTTTGTCTCCTAGTATACATTCCTCCACCGTCATCTGGCTGAATATAGCTGCCCGATGTTAAAACAAATCTTTGGTTTTTCATGTGTGTGCGTGTGTGTGTCTGTGCGTGTGTGTGTGTGTGTGTGTGTGGCGGACAAGGGTTTGGGGGTAGAAGAAGGGTATTTAGAGTTTGGATGACATAATAATGCCACCAACATGAATGTGGAAGGGGTTTAGCCATGTTTCACAGCATGAGGGTTAGCTGAATCCGATTGTTAGAGGATCCAGTGGCTGTTTATCTGCCCCTCTGCTTTTGGACAAAAGCACTGGCAAGTGACATGGCTTTCATGAAATGGTATCAGAAAACAGGGATTAAGCTGGTTCAGATGATGTAATCCTTAAGGACACAATATAATTCAACTATGCCTGTCCTGCTTTGTTTCTCTACATTATGAAGAGCATAAGTGGCGATATCATGAAGACTTACACAGTATTAACATGACATTATATTTAAAGAAGAGATGGATGAAAACAGTTGTGTTTGAGGTTATTGGACTTAATTACGCTGCCAGCTCTTAAAGAGGTGTTTTCCCAGGAGCATGTTAATGATGTGCAAAATTGCAAATATTGAACCACCCAGAACAACAGAATAAGCTGCTGTGCCGTGTTCATCTGTGTGCTCGCCCTCATTACACATTTTACCTCTCTGCCTATTTTTGCCTTGCTTTTCTGTTACAATTTCATTTTTTTGTTTTTGTGATGTTTGATTTATTTTTGATGTTGCAGGATTATGGGGTTTAGAGATTCAAACAGATAATCTGACCATGAACATATGCAATTTGTGTCTGTCTGTGTGTGCGTGTCTGTGTGTGCGTGTGTGTGTGTGTGTGTGTGTGTGCTCAAGGGAATGTGTATGTAGTATGACAGATTGCCTAACTTTGGCTGAGTCCGACAGAGTCATGTTGCGGATCATTCATTCATTTGGTTCCGTAAAACCTCCGGGAGCAGACGGCTCTTCAGAGCTTGAAGAGACAGGATAATGCTTGGAGTAAGTCTCACACATGATAAATGCTGCTGCATGGGACTGGCATTGAGAACCTGCAGGTAGGTCATCTTTGTTTTGGTACACTTGTGCTATGGGTTGTGTCTGTTTGTGCTTGATAGGACTGCATTTTGAAGGTGCACGTGGCTAGGTATAGATGCTGACAGCTTGGTCTGCTGCACAATGCTTAGATCTTAGATGGAGTGAGGGCCCCTGTCCTGTACATTTTACAGAGAAAGCTGTCATCTCCGACTGCTGCAGAATTCGGACAAGCTGCTTCATCATAAATGATCTTAAAGCTCTAAACAGTAGGAAGACGGCCAAGAGGCTGTGCAGTGAACCACCATCTCCGTGCAGAATCCGTTTTTCATCACAGGGAGGATGCTGTGAACAGTGTTCTTTGTATGAATATCAAATGATGAATGCAGTTATACGTGGAAGTCCGATAAAGAGCCTGTCTCCCAGAATCCTCACCTGTCTCCTGGCCTGTCTCCTCTCCTCTGCTGATTTTGCGTTGGCACTCATCAGAGAAATGGTGGAGAAACATATTTAATCTTATCGGATGAGCAGAAAAGTCTGCTCTATAAATGTGTATGTGTTTGAATATTAAATAATCTCTCACCACTACATTGATGAGAACACAGCACACATAGAGTATTACTCGAGGATATTTCATTTATCATCACTCCTCCCAGTTAAGACATTTTCATCAAAAAAAGTGTCTTTTTGTCTTATTTCATTTTTTGCCACTTGAACATGAAATCATGTTTTCTTCATTAAATGTACTTTTGTCCCTCATGTGATGGCGAGCATCAGGGCACCGTAACATGTGCCGGTGAATGCTTGATGCCTGATACGTTACAGTGCTCTGCTGCTCTTGAATGCTGTGGTGCGTGTGGTGTTTGGGTGGAATTAGATGAACATATGGGGTGTGTTTTGAATGGTTCTGATCTTTGCACTGCTTCGTTGTGGTTCATAAGTTACCCAGCTTGTGGATAAGGACAGTGACGTTGAGTGGAAGGGGAGAGGGCCCAGAATCTCTTCATCTTCTCTGATTCTTTCTTCGTTGAACCTCGAGCTCTCGAGTACTCTTAATTTGTATTCTGCTGACAGTGCGATGATCATTTAGCTAGTTAAGCCTCCTACACATGGGTGGAGCTCCCTGAAGGGATTCAAGGGTGAGACGGTCAAATTCAAATGAACTACTACTTAAATCTCTTTCTTGGTGATGTTAATAAACGTTGAATCAGTTACCACCATTTCTCACTACAAGAATGGTCTTCATTGGTAAGTTTTATTAGAAATGAAACAGTTTTTTAGATATTTGGTGATATTGTTTCCTATTCTCTGACAGTGTTTTACATCCTACATTAGGTTTAGTTGTGCCAGTGTAAAGTAATGTCTCTCGGGTGGGTTTGTGTTGTTTAGCTACCTATGGCAGCACTATCAACAAGGCTTGCAGCACACCATTCACTCAGGTCTTTCCTGCCTGGAGTTGCAGATTCCAAGCCCTCCGTCTATCTCCTCACGGAGATTTTCAGCTTTAACATTCCCCCGCACTTCACATCCCCTTCTGTCCTACATTGCACAGCTAAGTGATTGATAGCTGTGTTTGGCTTCGTGGTGTAGGTCGGACTTTGTATTTAGCCGCTGAGATACTGTATGCAACACTCATGCAGATGTTCCAGCTCTTTAGCCACAGGCAAACGTGTGCAGTCTCAGGATGTAAAAGTTTGATCTACTTTGTGATATGTGATCCCAATGTCTACAGCAGTTTAGACCTCATTAGACAAATGACGACTGTGCTTCAGAGAAACTGATTGGCTTATCATATCACACATCCCAATTACATTTTGGTAATCTTCCACAATGCAGATGCAGTGGCATGAGCTAGGATGTCTTCCCGGCTGCCTGCCCATCGTTCCATCATGTCAGTAAGAGAAGAGCTGTGTCAGCGTGGGAAAGGCAAGGCAAGAAATAATTTAGGTTTGAGACGGAACGTAATTACATGCATTTGATTACATTCATTTGAATTAGGAGCCGTTGCCGATCTTCCAGTATGCTGTGCTGGCTGGCAGTTGCTTTTCATGCCTCGTTCCAGTCAGGTTCCCTCACTGTGTGTTTCTATTTGCAAGATTGTGTCAGTCGGTAGTGACTACCTTTACCTGACCTGGAATCATTCGCTTGGACCCAGACCTCGATCTGCTTTTCCTGTAATGACTGCCAGGTCGACTGGCTTGCATATCATATAGCTACAGAGCAGCTTTGCCATAAATGTCTCAGGGGTTTGTCCCTGGTTCCTCCTCTCCTTTTTTCCTCTATCATCTCCGGTCTACCATAGCATGGTCTTTGCTGTCAAATCCAATTTGCAACCTCATATTTTAAGTAAGTGGGGCCTGTCAGATATCACTGCTTGTGAGAGTGAGTTGGTGTAATGACATTAAAAGCACAAATATGCTTAGTTCAGCTCTGCATATGTGTTGGAAATGTGCTGCCACAGTAAATAAGCTTTTAAACTGATGAAGGACGCGTGCTTTAGGTGGGATTTTGGGTACTCGATGGTCAACAGCCTACAGTGTAACATGACGTGTGGTGTCAGGCAAACAAGAGAAACCCTGCGACGTGATAATAGGGGAGACATTTAAGATTCTGCTTAATACACCATTCAAACTTGATTCTTGACTCTTTTTTTTGTGCGTTTCCATTTTTGTGTTTTATTTTTATAGAACAGAAGAAGAAGAGGATTTCAAATAAAAAACCTGCTGTGACAAAGTATAACTGAGTACTGCAGTGTGGAGAGTAACGGGACAGGCAGCTGTTGGTGCTGTCCTGCTGAGTGCTGATGCGTTGTTTTCACTGATGACCTACCTTTACTTGATCCTGCATGGTCGAGTTCCTCAGTGTCAGTCAGTTACATCTCTTTCATAGCACCCGCGGAGCCTCTGGAGACGGGAGGTCAACCGCATGTTACTTCTCTTTAACCTGTGGTTTCCCAAAGCATGTTGTCATGTCACCTGAGATTGGCTCAGACCTTTGATGATAAAACTCGACTCAGTGCAGATGAGTCTGAATGTTTGTGTGTCCGTCAGTGAATTGAAGCAAAGTGCCTTTGAGCCTCCGCTATTGATGTGCTGATCACAGTGGGGGAAAGACTGTAGCGTGAGAGAAAACGAGTCATCGACTGTTCTACTTTCATCTGTTTTAGAGTTGGCTTGGGAAAGATTTGAATAGTTTGATTCATGCCATGATGTCAGCTTATCACCTTGTCTCACTAATTAGACATTTTAAGATGCTGTGTTTATCATAAAACAATTGTTATCAGTGGATGAGCTCCACTGATAACATCCATGCAATTGTAGGGCTACAGATGAGATTAATAGCATCCCCTGATGAGCGTTGCAGTCTTTCATCTCTTTTGCACTGTCAGGTATGTGATGCTTTTGCTGATTGTGTGTTTTTTGTCTTGCTAAGAGATCTTTTGCTTTGCAAAACTTTCTCTCCTGCAGCTTTTCGGTGTCCCAGAAGAGATTTGCCAAGCGAGATGAAATGTCAGAACTTTCAGACCAACTAAGCTGCTCTGATGTTTAGAATTACACAAGGCAAGATATTCATGTGTAAAGTTTTATTAGATTAATTCCAGATGCAGCGGTGCAATAGAGAAGAGTGTCTCACCCCCCCCCCCCCCCCTTACGGAGAACGTTTAGATTTGTCCTTTTCTCAATTTGTCCGGTGTGTAGACTTCCACGATGGGTTAAAAGAGGTTCACAAACTATGCCTTCTATTGAGTTTCATGATGTTGGTCTCTTCTCTTCTTTGTCTCGCTTTCATGTGAGCTTCCTATCTGCTAAAATTGGATTTAACACAATGTTATGAAGCATTATTGACTGCCACAATTGACTTTTTTAAGCCCACAGAGAAGCTGCTGCAGATGCGTGGTTTTTCAAAACTGTAGTAATGCAAACCAGTGATGCTATTTTTAGGATTACCTAACTCTAATTTCGATTAAGTGTGGAAGAGTATCAAACATTCCTTTTTCCCCCTCCCCGTATTCCCCTTCCCACTCAGACATTCGCACCCTTCAGATGATAACAATCCTTGTTAATACAAATGAAAAGATGAAATAAAGATGACTCCTGGTTGCCCTGGGTCATCATTATTCAGTGAGTATGGTGCAGGATAAATCTGTGGTAATAAATATTGACGTAAAGCTGCAGGGGCCCCGTCATCGATTTATACTCCAGAGTAATGCTCGCACCAGAAAACTTCCTAACTTTTTTCTTTGTCGCAGCGTATCCCTGTACCTATTGATCCCTAAGATAAGTGCTTTGGAAAGTCATTGTATTGTCATGGTTGGAGGCTTTATAAAACCACAATTTCTTTGATGAATTACTTCAAATCACCATTTATAAATATTTATCAGTCAGCCAAATTTGTGCCAATGGAGCAGGGGAAGTGCTGAGGCACTCGCAGTCTAAGTTTATAACAGTGCGACCAAGAGCAAACCTTCCTGTGTAAAATATATTAATAAGGGTTTTGGGCTCTTTGTGAAGCCTTTGTTTGTACACTGGAGTTAAGCCTCAAATATTATTTTTTGCTGTTGACTTAGAGTTTGAAAAATGTAATTTCCAACTGAGCAGGCATGAAATGAGATGTAACTGATGAGCAGCACCTATTTTTGGCAACATATTTCAGTATCCAAACCAGGAAATCAACATGTTAATGGCAACTTGTACACAATAAATCTGACATATTAAATGTTCTTTCTTTATATATTCAGTATACAGGAGTGTGACCATGAAATAATTATTGAAGTTTTAGTGGTTGATTACAATCAGTTAATTCATTTCAACATTAAAAACAGTTTATATCATGAAATGTCAGTGAAGTTGACGATTATTAATTTATGGAGAGTAGTGTTTCCTTGCATCCTGATTCTGTATTATTGCTCCAACACAGGCCTTTCTTGCATTCACTGCAATGCAATTAGCGGTTGCCTTGCTTATGTTTTGGAACGGCATGGCCTAAAGGACCATTGTGACTTCAATGAAATGTGCTGTGACAGAACTGTGTGTGTGTTGAATGTTAATGAGGTGACAAACCCTCTCCCTCTCTCTCTCTGACAGGGGTTCAGACTCTGGCAAGTCCTTGCACCTGTGTCTGCTCTCCTTCGGGCCTGCTTGAGCCTGCCTTTGCCACTCTGTGCCCAGTGCTGCTTGAGTGGTTTTGCTGGACGGCTACAGACTCCATAAAAGCAGAGCTTCTACCAGGGTTTTCCTGTTTCATTGATGCTGTACATGCGTGGGTAGTGAGGCATATCTGTTCTCCAGTAAGGCTGTAATCACTGTGTCGTACTGTCAACTCAGCTTACAATCTCTGCGGTTGTAAACAGTGAAGATCATGATGTTGATGATAGTAGTCAATGAGTGCAATGACAGGGAAAAGCCAGTCAGTCAGTGTGAAATGTGTTTGCTTGGTTTCCTTCATTTCCATACTGAGTGACAGTGGAGTTTCCCAATAACTCCTCGGAGAGACTGCCCATATAATTCCTCCTCAAATGTCAGCCGGGCAAGGCTGCTGCAGTGCTCTGCTATGAAGCTGATAAAGGTCAGTCAACATGTGCAAATCCTGCTGCAGAATGCTTATCTCCTTAATGGCTCCCTCCCTGTGTCTGGATATTGAGCACAAACCGCTGTTATTAAGGCTTAATTAATTCTGCCTGCCAGAGCTGGGACGCTACAGGGTGTTACTGAAGCTCCATGATATCTCTCTCTCTCTCTCTCTCTCTATCTCTCTCTCTCTCTCTCTCTATCTCTCTATCTCTCTCTCTCTCTCTCTCTCTCTCTCTCTCTCTCTCTCTCTCTCTCTCTCTCTCTCTCTCTCTCTCTCTCTATCTCTCTATCTCTCTCTCTCTCTCTCTCTCTCTCTCTCTCTCTCTCTCTCTCTCACACACGATGTAATGTCCTGTCACACATGGGTGGGGTGTCGTACACACAGAAGTGACTGTCATTACAGAGTTCAGTATTGGTTCATGGCACCTCATTTGTTGCAGTCCTTCTTTGATTTGCTTTTTTCTTATTCTTTGGAATAAGCATATCATCTGAGTATTAACAGCTTGCTGATATTCATGATACATCCGTTACAGCCAATTGAATTGTTCTGGATATTAAGTCAGCAGCCCAACTCAAATAATTGATTTCCGTTGCATGTGCTCTGGTGATTAGAAGAATTGCAGGTTTATTTACGTTTTAGTTCACTAGTGACATGTAAAGCCAAATGTAGGCTACTATATGACATTTATTTCGCCGCAACTCTTGTGCAAGATGGAAGAGCTGTTTTGATGTTAATGGCAACTTGTACATTAGAAATCTGACATATTAAATGTTCTTTCTGTATATTCAGTATACAGGACTGTCACCATGAAATAAAAAAAGTTTTAGTGTTTGATTACAATCAGTTAATTAATTTCAACATTTAAAACAGTTTATATCATGAAATATCAGTAAATGTGGCAATTAAGAATTTAAGAATTTTCTTCAAATGTTGAATGTATTTATTATTATTAAATGAAATTAAAATGTATTCTCAAACATATTTACACAAATGACTTCAACCATTTTTGGTACTACAGTAATTAGCTAGTTTGTTACTTTTCATCTTGCTTTTTTATGCTACTGTGAGTTGAATATAAATTTCCTTCTTGAGTTTTCAGACACCACAGTGCTGCTGTGATGCTTATTACGAAGGCTCCATGGAGGGAGTCAAGAGGCTCCTCTGGCCCTTGTTCACAGCGCTGGAAATTACCGCTTGCCATAAGAGCGCCTGTTTTCCGTGCTTCCCTGTGGGCTGGAACTTGTTGAATTCTCTATCAGATTGTGTGAATGTACTTAGACAGATGTTGTTGAATTGAACTGCTTATAAATTGAATATCTGTGGGAAAGGAATGAAACATAAGCTAGGGGCAAACTGCTGCTTTGTTAGCTCCCTAATCCTTGGTTGTCTGTCAGATTCGATATATTTACCACAGGCCTACAGTATGTTTGTACCAGCTGCTCCTCTGGTGAGCGTTCCTCAGGATTAGTTTCAGTTCCCTTTAAGCATAGGTCAAAGGTCAATGTCACTGTTAGTGCTTCAAAAAGTAGACTCAAACAACCCTGAGGTGCCATCTGTTTTATAAGTTGCAATGTATATTCTGGAATGGTTTAAATACTCAACTAATTAGTATTAGTCTCTCAGAGGATACCAGCCTCTCAGAGGATACCAGCGGTACACCTGTGGGACAAACACTATCCAACATCCATCTAAACATGTGGCGGCTTCATTGGTGAAGAACGTTTTGACCAGGGCGGAATGGGAAGCAGTTACTATGGCGGCGGCGGCGGAGGAGGAAGCAGAGGCTCTATGAACGGACTGAGCGGGGGATGGGGAATGTGGGATGGGGAATGAACTTAGGGGGACGAAGGCAACTGGTGCCTGCGACTGCCCCAACCGCGGTGACGCGAGTGTCTCCGATTGATTACAAAGCGACCCTCAGACAGTAGTACCAAGCCCAAACTTGACCCAGAAAGACCCTTTTCACAAGACTACATTATTGACTGATATACAGTCTGTCCACTTCAACAGCAGCTATAACTTACTGTTTCCTTTAAAGAGATGAGGTTTCACTAATTTAATTCTGTGAAAGAGGGACTAACAGATGGAGAGAGGGAAGTAGAAATAGGGGAAGGGAGGAGGATCAGATAAGCAACAGAGGTGCACCCCTGTAGGGAGGGAGTTAGATCTCTACCATCCACCCAGCAAGTGTGGGGGGGGGGGGGGGGGATACTCTCAGACAGCACGCTTGAGCAGGAGATAAAGAGCTCCCCCTCCTGCTCTCATCCTGCTGGCTCCACTTTACTCTGCTCTTTGCGGATGCCAGCTGCTACGAGCCCTCTCTGCATCTTCCTCCTGCCCTGATAATGCCGAGAGGATTTCCAAGACCTGCAGCACCACAGCGAGTCTAGCAGCTGATTCACGCTGATTCCCTCTCACAGCAGGCGAGGCTGTCTCCACTGTGTGCATGTTACAGCAGAGCATAGTAAGTAGCAAACAGCGGGTTTGGGGAGTTTTCCTTTTCACCGCTGGGACTTTTTTTCTTTTTCTTTGGAAGAGTGGTGTAAATAGATACAGGAGTTGAGACCGTAAGTGGATGGTGTGATCCCTGTCTTTGGCGTGTGTTGTGGTGCAGTTCGGAGCCTTAGTGTGTTTCTATTGGTGTGAGGAAGAGAGATAGAGGTTTTCAAACCACAGAGCTTTGCCCCTGGTGCCCCTGCTGCTAAGAGAGAGAGAGAGAGAATTATGATTTGAGCTGCAATGCTACTGTTTCTACACATTTCTTGGCTAAACTCAACTCAGTTTATAGAAAATCCCTAATTAGCTGCTGGTCCGTGAGGATAAAGGTTGGTCACAAAACTCGTATTTTGAATTGACTTACTTCAGTTAGAGTTTGAACTCGCTCTTGTTTACTTTGTGGTAACACCTCTACTGTACACGTAAACACCGCTACATGGAGAAAGCCCCTCCTGAGCCTCTCTGCAAGTATAAATACCAATCATTCTTTCTCTTCTTTATCTGGCATGATGGAAGCAGAAACTCTGCTTGACCTCATGGTTAGTGTTTTGGGCCCCTGTAACATGCTGGTGATGTGAAGCTGTGCCTTGTTTAGAGAATATTACAATATATAGAAAACTTCCCTGAACCTGTCAAACATAGAACTTTTCTCAGGATAAGTACTGTTCTCAAAATACAAAATATCTCTGCTGAGAGGGAAATATGTAGCTGATTCTTTCAACTTCTGGCCTGCTGAATTATTAATAATGATCAGCGTATGTTACCAATGTACACATATTTACAAAAGAAATGTGTGCCTCACTGCTTCATAGCTTGGTATTACTCTGTTTATGCTTACCCCATACAAAATAAAGATGAACTGAGTTGTTGGGATCTAAATCATCTTTTAAAAAGAAGCAGAGATGACTGCGAGGTAATTTGATTGACGTTGATTACTGTAATCACGATATATGTAGAGCCCCTACACACAATCATATTTGGGACATTAGATTCAAGCAACTACAACAAAGCTGTTTCCCCGGTACTTAATCTAGAAGGCAGTGTGCTACAGCTCCTCTGCAGCAGGAGTTCATCTTCTCCTTTGGGACAATATTGTCACAAGCGTTGATGAAAGCTATCGTTTTCTGCAAAAACAAACAGACCCACTGTGCTGCAGTGTTTGAACACCAACTGGGGATGCTGCGAATTCTGTGATAAATAGTTCGGAAGTAATGCGGCTGAAACAAAAGCCTCAAAGAATGCAGATTCCTAATTAACAGGGGACGCTGGTGCAGAGCTCTACAGTGTGTCCCCAGTGCAGCGCAGCAAATTACGAGTTGTTACCAGGAACAAGCCTGGCCAAGCCTGTGTGTAGGGTGTGTGTGTGTGTGTGCATGTATTTGTGATCGAGAGCTGCTTCTACATGAATGTGTGATAGTTCATATTTGATGTTATGTTGCTTGTGTGTACAGAACCACTCAGCATCATTCCTGTTCCACCCTCTGAACTTTTCTGAAATGTCAACTCGTAAATCTTTCCACCCTCCCCAGTTTGTCTCCCCTCCCTTTGCTGCATGGTGATGCAGCGAGGCACCACTTTCTGTTTGTATCAACCGGCACCTTCATAGTGCTGAAGTTGTGCTGCTGTCCTTCAGAGAATGAATCCCTTACTGCTGGATATGTACGTAGTCATCGATTTACCCGTGGCTCACTTTATGTTTGGATAGTGTGAACATGTTGAACTCTGCTATGTCTTTATCTATATCCATGTATATGTTTATGAAAAGCAGCACATGGATTTAGCCTCTGCACAGAAGCAGTATTTACTCTATATGCTTTTATTGCACGCTTGTGCGCAGTATTTCTCGACTTCTGTTGAAGAATATGTGTTGTGTTTTTTTCTGCTGTAATAGATTGTGCATGATGGTGATGGGAGAAGCTAAAAAAAAAGGGCGGGGGGAATACAATACAACACTAACAATAATGCAATTCACTTTATTATCTCACATCGTCATTCTCCCCAGTTTTTCAGCCAGTTTGAATGGGACAAAGACATCAGCATATACATTTATATCTGTTGTCTTCATACTCAGACAGATGTCCCAACACTATCTACACCTGAATAGAGGAAGTACACAGGTCTTTGCTGGTAGACTCTTCCATAATATTAGACTGTATATAGTCTAGGGCTTTAAGCAAATATGATACACTTGGGTATCACGATGCTTTGTCTCATGATACTGTATCGATTTTTAAAAATACTATTGATTTTAAATGAATAGTAAACGTGTAAAGATTTGTGGCAGACTGTGGCTCATTTTGTGTTGTGTTTAAACCTCCGACTGCTAAATAACAGTGTTGTAATCTATCTTCAGCCATAGAGAATGAAGGCCTCTGTGATATGGTGAATACAATGGAGCCTTGTCCTTATTTATGACAGTTTTCCTTAACTTAGGTATTAAAAATTGTGTTGTATCGCCTCGCTTACAGTATTGCAATATATTGAATTGCAACCCCTGCATCATGATAAATACACGGCCCTAATAATGCCGCTACAGAACTCTTCTAAACGCCACATTTTACATGTGCATACAAAATAAAATTGAAAAAGATTATGATCTAACTAAGGCAGCTAAATAATCCTGGAGAGCCATACACTGTGAAGGCCTCTGCAGTTGTGGGGTTTTCTGTAAATAGTGAGAGAGACTCAATGGAACCAAATACAATGAATGTTTGGAGCTTAACCTGCCATGATATGGTTGGGCATCAGATAAATACGTCAGTGATTAGAATCTCTTTCTTCGCGAAGCATAAGAAACATCATCCAAATACAGTATGAGAAAGAAGTAGATTCATTTGGCTATGCGTCAATATATCAGACAGCATGTGTAAATACTCGATATTTTCCAGGATTTTGTTTCATTTTGTCTCAAAACTGTAAATTCAATTGTCCAAATCGTGTACTTGCCTAGTCACAAATAAATATTCGATGGACAACAACAAACAGAAAAGGCATCATATTTCAATCCTCTCAACACCAGCACCACTGACCACTTGTCGGTTTCTTATTCTATTCTGTGACAGTAACATACGTCTAGTTAAAGCAATGAATGGCCCCATCGAACTGAAATCAATAACGCATGGTGAGCTGGCTAAGGGAGAGTGCTGAGCCCTACACTTTGTGTTCCTGACCCGGCTGCAGTGCTACCAAAGATTGTTTTTTACAGTTGACTGAGGGGGTTCATTGAAAGCTAAACTTTTAGGTTTGTGTTATAACATCAACCAGCAGCCGAATAGAACTATAGAAACACAGGACGCGATCAGGCAGGAGTGTTAATACTGACTTGATGCTAATTTTAGTTTTTTGTTGTTGTTGTTTTCCCTCCATCCTCCCTCTTTTCAATCTCTCTCTGTCCTGCAGCCACAACTTGAGGGCTACATCATTTCGACACCCGGTAACCAGACAGATATCCCCTGAAAACACAGAGTACACACTACAGGACAGGTGAGTGTGAACGATGCATGTACTGCATGCTTAAAATACAGATCGGTTAGCTCAAGGTTATGACGTGGGAATACGGAAATAGACTGGGAAATAGCCTGTCACCCTCCCCAATGTGGCATATCACGTGTGTGTGTGTGTGTGTGTGGGGGGGGGGGTCTATTATCTAAAGCAAAAACAGTTTCAGCTAAGTGTTCATCAGGAAAATGAGCTGCGGTCAAAGTCAGAACACTAAAGGATGGGCATTGTAATTATGTTCACCAAATGAAATGTGTTCATTATCATCATGGCGTTCATAACTGACTGCACTTACTTATCAGTGGCTTTAGATCCCAGAGACTATTAAATATTATTCTTCAAATGATTGCCTTTGCAGTTATTGGTAATGGAATGGCTGACACTCACATATGCTTTTGACCGTGTCAATATCACATCTGGATTGATGAATCTGTCTCATCAATCTCATCATCGGTTTTGTTTCGGGGCATTTTCCTCAGTGTAGTTGAGGTCATAAAAATGGAAGTCTGACTGTGCTTCTAACTTTGATGCTGGCATTGACAGAATGAGATTTTTCTGTGCCAAGTAGGTTTTATTTTTTAATGGTGAGACTTCTTTGAAATAAAGATTGTATATTTAATAACAACAAATCACAGAATTTCTGAGAATTTTGCATATATTTTTAGTTTATATTTCTTCGTTGTATTGCAACATTGCGGCAGTTGGATTTAGTGTCATTGTTTTATGTCATTGTAGGAATCTGTGTGAATGCTTTCAGCAGGTTTGGAGCAGAATATAAGTGGGACTGGGCGATGTGGCCAAAATAAACAGATTTCCTGAGAAATTTGAGTTACTAAGCATTTGGTATTGTCAAGTTAGGCAACGTTATTGTGTATCACAATATCTGGACATATGATTTCATATGATGTGAATCTATTGAAAGACGATAAATGATCAAATCAAATTTTAGCCCAGCCCTAAATATATGCCAGCAGGTGTCTGATCGTATTTAAGCTGGCTGGTGTAAGAGGATCATGCATCGCGCAGATTCCACTTTAGGCAGAAGCAGGTTTAGAGACATGTGACCTCCACATTCCCACCAATTAAAAGATGCAGAACTGATTGTCATTCATTTCCTGAAACTCTCCATTATCCCTAGTTCAGTACTGTTGAGTCATGGATTTGTACACCATCAAGGGGTTTTAAAGTTACGGTTGCTTTATTTACATATTTTTAACAGAGATTAAATTATTATTTTTCTTAGGAATGCCTGTCGTAATATCTCTTCAAGCTACGGTAAGAATAGCTTCAGTTACATGCCCCTCTCACAAATGTATGGCGGGGATGCCATGAAACAGGACAGGACGGGATAAGAAACCTAGTCTCTGCATATACAGTGAGCATAATACAATTAGTTTTATTGTTAAAGGAACACTCACAACGTATTTATACATACTGTCCTCACTGTCCGTATGAATTCTTGAAACCACGGCAATCGCCTCTGTGTTGGAAACTACTGTAGGAGAAGAGTTGTGCTTTCGGCAAACAGATTAAAGGAGTTCTTTAATGTGATGGATGACACATCGTATAGTGCTGGGCTGAGTATGTGTCCACCTTAACTGTTTCCTCTTACTTCCAGTCATTGTGCTATGCTAGGCCACATTAAACACCCCCCTTAAATGTAAAATAATTCTTATGGAACATCTTCTCTTTTTTTAATTAGCATTAGCATTAACATTGTAAGTTATATAGAGTGTGAATTTGAATTCGCTACTTTTAACTCTACTCCGAACCACTCTGTGTTGCAGTACACACACGTTGCTAACTGCTGTGTGCTACTTTTTCTTCTCAACCCAAGTCTATTTACTTTAGTGCGGTATTTTCCTGCCTCTCCCTTGCTCCGTTCTTTTCGTAACGCTGTTGTAGAGTTTAGTGGAGAGCGTGAAAGCTGGGGTGCAGTCTTGGTATTGAATGTGTGCGACACAAGCATGACCTCACTGGGGCGGCAAAGTGTTGCTTCTGTTCACTGTCACGGTGATGTTATGGGCTTCATTCTGCATACAATTATAGCTGAAAAGGAAGTTGGCTTCTTCCATGAATCATTGACTGCCTTCCCAGTGAGGAGAACCTCAGTGTGTTCCCTGGAGACCCGTATCGGATTGAGGACAGAGCAGCCAGCCGGCCTGGAGGCTTTGACTTTGTTATAGATTATCCCACTATGATCAATTCGTCAACTCTCCACATGTGCACCCACTGCCTTAAAGGATACAAAAAAATGCCCTCATTTCCATCATACAGTAGCAAGAGAAGCAGGGAGAGATGGAGTTTAGTGTCTTTTCCTCTACGTGATGTGAAATATCGCTCCTCTCCACCTCATGCCACGACAAATCTCCTGGGGAACTGTTCCAATGGCAGTGGTGGTAAACAGTATGAAAGCTTCACATAAAACAGCAGAGTCCCCTTGATACAACAGAAACATCCTGTACAAATGCTGGCTGCAGTCCAGGCTGTGAGTGCAGATACTGTAAGTTTTGTGCCACTGTGGTCTCTTTCTTTTCCCATTTGTTCTACTCCTTGTTTTTTTTTGCTTCTTTAGCCGCCAACACACATCTATAGCTTATCTTCTTTTCCTTAGCCTCAGTGTAGTGCTGCAACACACAGCAGGAAAAAACAACAGGGTTGGAACTGCTTTTAACCCCTTTGCGGAAAAATGCAGAGCCAGGTCACACTTTGTTTCCTATTGTAAGTTCACTGCTGCAGTCAGGAAGAGGCTCAGCCAGGGACTGGACAGTTGCATGTCAAATATACTGATTGACTGGCTGCTGATGTGTTTTGAAAATGTTGCAGAAGTTTCCTTATCGTATCCCTTCTTAAGAAATTATATTTGTATTTTCCAGGCCTGTGAGAGAAAATATGAACAAATTACAACAAACACTGGAAGTGAGTGTAACGTGGTTTAATCATTGGTGCCTGACCTGGTGGTTTTAGCAACACAGAAGACTAGCCTTCACTTCCAGAGTTTGCTAATAATAGTACAACTGAACTTGCCATAATCTCAGGATGATTCCAGGGGCATGACAGTGACTACCTTTTAATCGAGTGGTCTGCACACTCTTCCCATATAAACTCAACAGAGCACCTTTAAAATGGGATGTAATAGAGGTCTGCAGGATTTGTAGATACAAAAAAATCAAAATGTTTCCAGGACCTTGTTAAATCGAATTGATCCTTGCTGTCTCTAGTGTTCCTGTTAACTATGATGCATCTCTTTTTTAGTATAAAGTATATTATGGTTGGTTGAGGATCAAACGACCATGTATAAATCTTTCGAATAATGTGGTCTGCAATACAAAATCTTTTATTTGTCACTAAATCTAAATGGGCTGCGCTGTATTTCTTCCATGTGGATATTTCTGGGTCCATAGTAATATGATGACATCATGAGGAAATGGGAGGTGGGCTGTGGATTCCTTAGAATCTGTCCAAAGATACTATATGTGTGCGTGTGTGTGTGTGTGTGTGTGTGTCATGTGTGCTTTAACGCAAGGCTAAATTTTGTTTTGTCTTGTTAGCCGGGTGTGTGTATGATATGTGTCAGGCCAAGTGTCAATGGAGTGTTTGGCACACGGAACTTCCACTGTTAACACAGCCACCGCAGAGCCATTGGTTGGGCCAGGTCGCGTGGCGGTGTCAGGAAATAGTCACATCCTTTATATGTGAAAGCTCAGCACAGTGCTGCGCTCTGTTTCCCTGTGTGTCTGTAGTTTGTCTATGGAATTAAGAAGGAATATCACTATCCAATGCTCATCATCCCGTCTGTATTACTGATCTTCTTCTACGCTGCCTGTTCAACTGCAGGATAGAAGCCCGTATGTCCAAGTCAGCAGCCAATCAGAGATCCCCGAGCATGGTCATAGAGTCCTCTAAGGCTGTGACCTCAGCAGCAGTGGATGCTAACTCAGGGACAAAGGTGAGTTACAGTGTTTGTCTTCAGTGAGAGCCCATGTTGAGTATGTTTTACTTGTGTTAGTCAAGCTTTATAAATTTAACAACGATCTAACTAAAATATAATCACTTTTTTTTCCCAGGTTTTCTTTATTTTATATTTTCTAACTGACCAAACATCTGTTTTTGTGGTAGCAAATTGCTTTAGGAGCTCTCTTGATGACCGTTAATGCTTATGTTGATAAACTGGTTTAAACAACTCGAGAAGACATTATCTCATTCAGATTAACATGCTCAGAGAGCAATTATTTAGTCATTTTTCAAGCATGATAAAACTCAAATAAACTTCCTCTGGGACTGGACAGGGGTGTGGTGTACAAAGTGTACAGTCTTTGTGATAGACTTGCTGTTGTTTCCACAGTGATCATGGAAATTTTTGCTGCGAACGTGTTTTGTCACTGAAAATGGGACACACCACAGAAGCACAGGATGTAAAAAAATCACAGAAATATATGAGCAACCATTCTGATGATTGATTAATCGTTAACATCGTTTTTTAAGGAAATAACATTTTCTGGTTCTCTTTGTCTAACCTTGTTACTTTTCTTTGTCTAATATGACAGTACACTAAACTCAACTGTTGATCAGACAATACCAGCAATATTGAAGCTGTTACCGTGGGCTCTTGGAGCAAATTTTTTGACATTTTATTGACTCATTGAGAGAATGACCGGCAGATTAACAGATAACGTAAAGAACATTGCTGTGATGATTGTTCTATGTGACAGAATCATCGTATCTTTTGATCCCTCTGGTGGTTTTCATTTTGTTTCATTAGAACGTATGAGGAACGTATGCATATTTGTCCCCTCAACATTTGTGTCTTCTTTTAGCCAGCTGGTCAACCCGACACCCCAGGTATTTCTGTAGAAAAGCACCTGCTTAAAAGTACTATTTTATTTTTTTATTTTTTTTACAGAGAACATGTTGTCTGAAATGACCTTGTCTAAAAATATGCCTGATTATAAATGGATGAACCCATCCACAGGAATAGCGAGTTGGTATTTCCTCTTTTCGATATGGGTGTTAGAAGAAGGAAGTTCCAGGAAAGTCATTTTCTCCTTCCTAGTAACTACATGTTGCACTGTGGAGGGCAGAGTCATGGCGTACCCCAGTATGTGTCCGACCTTTTTTATGCCATGTCTCCCTTCAGAAGCCAAAACAAATTCATGACTCCCATTCCTTGTGTAAAAATGCTTTATTTTTTTTATTAATCAACAATATTGGGGAAAGTGGAATTTAATTGAACCCAAACTTAAATTTCACTCCACATTTTTAATCATCCACTCCCTCCATATTGAATCCACACCCTCCCAGGGTCGCGTCCCCCAAGCTTGAGAACCTCTGGTCTCCACAGTAGAGACAGTACAGCTCTATTAATTACTGTATGTTACCTCAGGTAAGCAAAGTAAAGTAGCTTAAAGTTCTTCAGCAACACATTATAAAGCCTTTTGGTCTTTCTTTGCTTTCTGCAGGGCTGCAGAGGTACAGGGAAAGTGCACAGTTTTGGCAAGAGGGATCATGCTATTAAAAGGAACCTGAATATCCCAGTGGTGGTGAGAGGCTGGCTCTATAAACAGGTGAGCTGGAGTTCCTTTGCTCTTATGCTCTGAAAGAAAAACCCCACCTTACACGTATAGGAGCAAATGTTGAAGAGTGTTTGTGTGAAAGCTGATGTTCTATGAACTGTAACATTTACTGAATGAATGCCCAGACTGCCCTTACAAAACCCTTTTAATCTGGACTTGAGTGTTTTATGAGAGCACATAATGTTGAGACGTACCGTATGAAACACAATAGCTCCCGACCAATCCCAGAGTAAGAGACCTACAGCACTGAGTTAAGTGTACAGGCTGCAGCTCTGTGCCATATGCTGCAAGTTAAGAATAAACTTTAATTAAACTATTGTTCAAATGGTATGCTTCTAACATGCACTGTATTCCCAAACTACAAGTTTTAATTAAAAACTTAATTAAAAGGTGTTCCTGCGGGAAGGATTTCTAAATACTCTGCGTGTTGTGTTTCCCCCTTCACCTCCAGGACAGCTCCGGAATGCGACTGTGGAAAAGGAAGTGGTTTGTTTTGTCAGACTACTGCTTGTTTTACTACAAAGGTGAGTCTATGAAAAGTGCACTAGGCCAGGGTTTAACAGACAAACATCTAAATGGTGATACAGTCTCATCTGAGGGAAGATTCATTTCTTGGTTAATAACAGCCTGTAATTAGATGTACAACATATCGTGCTCTCTCTTACTCCCACTTCTCCTTCCTTGTTAACTTGAGGGTTTTATTAGGGGGTGTAATCTGTGCTTGTGTTGCTAGAGCATCTACCTCCCCTCCTCAATTAATCACACTGAATAATAGATAAGCCACATGCAGCCACATGGCCTCGACCAGACAAGAGTCACCTATGAATTATGCCTCGATAATTTCCCCTCTGCTCATAAATCTGCAGTCACTTGTAAACATTGTACAAGGTATTGGCAGAATTAGAGATCTCTGTTTTTGGATGTTTTAATCTTCTGTGTGTTGTGTTCTTGCTTCACAGACAGCAGAGAGGAGGCAGTGCTCGGTAGCATCCCTCTGCCCAGTTATGTCATTGCACCAGTTGAGCCCGATGACCACATAAACCGCAAATACGCTTTCAAGGTAACACTGAAGTGGCATTGAATCAGATTTATGTCTACGTGTAGCCAGCGAAACTTGTTTACTACTTGCAGTTTTTCTAAGGATATTCATTGCTACATCACTATTTGGTAGCAATCCTCACACACTGGTTCCCACACTGTGGTCTCTGTAACACAGGAAGGATGGGTTGGTACTCCTTGATCCTAATCTCTGTTTTGTTAAAGACAGTTTATGATTTACTAGGTCTAGGTATTGAACTACAGTACTTGATTACCGACCGCAATGTGTCAAACAGTCAAGCATCAAAAGTTGGGATCAGGTCATAGTTTTGTTTAGTCATTGTTTGATCAGATATTTATTTAGATATTTAAATGATAGCCTTTCTGTTTATAGCAAATTCATGCAAACATTTACGGCTGCTTGTATAACAGTAAGAAAACAGGTTAAAAGGTTTTGTAGCAAAATAATTCGCAAAGTAAAGACGGGACAAACGTATGGTTTTGTTATCGTTACTGAAACAGGCTTTGTTTTGCATTTCTTCTCGGAAGATTTCAACTTGTAGATTTTGAGAAAGATTTAGCGTGCAGCTCAGCTTATGATATCTATGAAGACATGAAGTGCGGGTGTTTGGATTGTGATGCAACTTCTGACCTTCTGGTCCCTGGTCTTTTTTTCAACACAAAACCAATGGTGGGTGTTACAATGGATGGCTGCCGTAAAGCACTTTATCTGTTCTGTTCACTGATTTTATAAAGCTATCGTGGGAAGGGGCAGCCCTATACTGTGCTGGAGAGGCTGCAGCAGTGCAATCTTCAATATGGTTTGCACAGTACAAGAGCTTCGTTCGCTGAAATCTGAATGGCCCCTCGCTCCTTTTGTTATACCGAGCGCAATATAGGCAGCCCGCATTTGGTAATTGTGTAATTTTTATTTAAAAATGTGCGACAAAACTTTTCCCTGCATGCTGCAAAGTCTTTTTCTCTTTTCTGTCTGTGAATTCTGCCAGAGGACAGCAAAGGGATTTATGTCTTTTTGTTACACCGACAGTGTTAACATTATCCAGCTCCTCCTTTGTGGAAACACAGAGCTTGTTGCAAAGAACAATAGTGCTTAAATGTTTGATGCACCACTGCAGCTTCAGGGCATTCTGTTGCAATCCTTTCTGCTGCTTTGTACTTTGGCTTTTGTTCTTGGATTGTGTGTGTGTGTGTGTGTGTGTGTGTGTGTGTGTGTGTGTCTGAGTGCATAGCTGTGTGAGTATGAATGTGTGTGCATGTGTGGTACGCGTCTCCTGTGTTTTAAATATCATATTACATACAATGGAATTTGTATGATAATTGTGCTGCTGGAACTATTAATTATGCATGAAGGCTATTCATCGTCTCCTCCCACCACTTGCTGGGGAGTATGTTGAAGGTTAGGTGAAATGAGCCTTGGCTCTGCTGTACCACCCTGTGTTTAAGAGATCTCTAATCCCCCCCCAGCTCTCTCTGAGCCATCATGCATTAAAGAGCAGGAGATTTCATTACTTGTATCTGAGGGGCTTTAGAAATTTTCCATTACTGCTAAGTTAAGCATGACAGCACCTCAGTAGATGTCTGGTGCTGTTCAACAACGGGACGCTTCAGACAGTGGGAGCTACTGACAGACTGCAGTCTGTGCTGGCCTGAAATAATGAGACGGTGACACAAATCATTCTGAAATCAATTTGACCAGCAGTTGAATATAAAATATAAGAAAGCAGGTTGTGTAAGTCAGTACAGTACTTCTCTGGAGTATTTGTTCCCTGAAGCAGTGATGCCACAATACTGTAAAAGGTCAAAACCTTTTCGATGTTGCTACTGTTACTCATTCTTGCTTCTGTGATGACTGGAGCCATTTCTGCTCTTTCTTATTGAGTCAGCAACTTCCTGTTGTTTTCTGTTCTCTTATTTTTGCTCATCTCACTGTGTTTCTCTCATTCCCTGTTGGTCAATTGCCTCCCATTGTGACTCGGGTGTGTGTGCGCGGGGCGGAGTGAGTACTGTTCTCTGCGGGCGGTCGTCCTCAATCACACTGGCTTCCTGTCTTGCATGAATAGGTATTTGATTTCACTTTAGCCTCATCAGTGGACCGCCATCCTCAGCTCATTTTCTTTCATATCACACCAGCAGCTGCAAAGTCTCTTCATGTACACAGATATGACTACAGTCATCTATGGACAATGCCAGAGCACGTAGGGGTGCCGCATTAGTTTTATCAAACAACTTTGAATATTATGGGGAATGAAATTGAAAAACTGAATTTTTGTTTATTTAGTATTTGTATTTGGACAGTGAGACATTTGTTTTGCTCTGTACTCCAGCAAATGTGATTTGAAATGAAACAGAAAATTGCACATTCAGTGTCCTCTAATTTTATAATTCTTCGACAATGACAAGGCTCCAGCATGTACACTTTTCACCTAAAATGGTTGTACACAAGTCAAAGAGAGCGAGTGAGCGCTGCTACCTCAAAGTCACCATTTCATTATAAGCACTAACATTGCCCCGGTTACTCGTTTGATCAATATCATGTGTCTACTGTATATTCCCAGTGACTCTGGTATTTGTCTTGTCAAGATGCATATCATTTATCACATCCTCATCGTCATTGGAGTGGTGGGATGACAGGCTGCCAGCCATTTCCCCTTACTCCCCTCTGCTTTCATTGCATTTCTTTGGATGTTTGTTGCCATCAGCAATTTGCCCCCTGCTGTACATACATTAATGTATAAAATATATACACATGTATATATAAATACAATATATAATTGTACATTGATACAATGTAAACTGTAAACTTGTTTTTCTACATCTGTTTTGAAGCAGGACCCTTTGGCTTCTCTCATGTTGCCTAAAGGTTAAGGATTTTTAATAAGAATGATGCATTCACTTTACAGTCTTCAGGATTGTATCTTTATAATTACCAGGACGCTTTTTCTGTCACTTTGAAAGTAGTTTTGCAGATATTGCTGCTTGTTTATTTAGCATGTTACGGTATTGGACTCACTGAAGATCACAGTCTTCCCAACGATGTACAGAATGCAGATCAGCCTTGTGTTGTGCTCTAGTGGTATTGTTGGCAGCTATTCATGTATTTTGTTTTGGTGAAGTTACAATTAATGAGAAAGAACTAGCATCTTACACAAACACATTGATTATGGAGGTATACAATATAATCACACATTACTAACTACTCCTTTGCACTCTTTTACTCTATATTGAGTAGATCAGTACAACTTATATATACAGTTAGAAGTTAATCTGTATGATCTGTGAAGTAACAGAAGGACATTTGCATTTAGGGTTTAAAAAAATAGGAGAAAAATACTAACTAGCCATGAGACTGTGCAACAAGGGTCTGAATGATCCTGTTCTGTGGTTCAGCTGGTTGTCTGCATCAGAATTGGGTTCGGTGTAGTGTGTCCTAATAGCTTGATGGTACAGTATGGCGCCACATTTTCACCACCACATAGAAATTGCAAAAGGTAAGCTAATGTTCATGATGTGTGTTAATGTGTATCCTGCCTTAAGAGATGATAGATGGCCACAACTGCCTGTCGTTTGCTGCAGTTGCTGTCTAATTTCTGTGCGCTCAAGAGATTGTTGCTGAAGCTTTTTTATAAAAACAGAAGCAAAAATCAACCTGAGTTATGCTTTTTTTCTCCAGAAACAGCACAATGTTTCTGCTGCAGCACTTTGATCCCTCCCTTTTTCAGTAAAATGTTGCAGTAAACTTTGTCCTCACTGAGATGACAGCTGCCAGTCTCAGTAAACAAGGAAAGCAAAGTGTTTCACTCATCAGCCTCACTGGCAGCTTTTTCTTGTCTTCAGCATAAAGTTCTCATATCCATCCTCTCTCTCTCTCTCCCTCTTTGATAGGCGAGCCACACAGGAATGCGCTCCTACATTTACAATAAGAACTCTGTGATTGGCTCACAGGCAGAACACTGCGGGATGCGGACATATTTCTTCAGTGCGGACACACAGGAGGACATGAATGGCTGGATCCGGGCCATGAACCAGGCTGCACTGATGCAGCAGAGTCACACTATAAAGAGGTTGGTCTCGCTCTACAGAATAGGATTCATTACCCACATTGGCTGGGCTTCTACTAGTACCAACAACTCTCCGTCCCTTAAGTACAGCAGTGTCAGTGAACTAGGTATGTCTTGAGTGATATCATGAAGGAAATCTGGATGTCACAGGATTTAACCAAACAGTAATTTGTCTTGCTAGAACATTATGTGTTGAGGTTTTTATGCATCAGCTACAATGTCTACTGCCTTAATATCTGTCATAGCTGAATTTTGCTTATTTTTGCTTGTCCGTTATTTCAAAAGTATGAGCTGTCTTCCACAGCAGGTCCAGCCTTCTCCGTCTACTCTGGGTCTGCAGTTGTTGTGTGTGTGTGTGCTGTATCTGGGTCTGGTATAAATGGGGCGTATTGCAGCCCATTTCTAGCTTTCTACAGCAGTAATCACATTATATAAAGCAGATTTGTGTGCTTTTCTTTGTTGTTGAAAATATTCACTTCCAGCAAATAGTCTGCAATACAGACTGATACTTTCACTACGTGATCTGCATTTAGACATCTTGGATTGGCTGGCTGCACTGCTTGCTTTGAATGGTCTGTGCAATATCGCCATCTAGAGGCCAATGTAAGTCAGTACCCCAAGTCCCCAAGGTTTATATTTAGAAAGCGCTCAACGTTCACACATAACGGCCTTAGTGTGTTCCCTTGCAATGAAACATTAATTATATGAAATGGTTAGTAATAATAAACGAATGAAGTAATAATTAATGCAAACAGTATTTTTTTCTGTGTGAGGTGATCCCTTCACTCCATCTACCGTGAGAACATGTACTTTAACCTGCTTGAATACACCTTTTACTGCTATTCATATTTAATCTCTTAGGAATTATTTCTGCTGCAATTAGCAACCCTTAAGTGGAAGCAGTTTGCAAAACAATCAATACCTGTTTGAAAATTAAGTTGCAAAGTGATTAATCAATGTAAATGAGAAACCAAATGAATTACAAGTCCTTTTATTTGAACACATTAGAAAGAGTGACACACTAGCCCGAGCTATTTCATGAAGACAAAGTGTCCTGTGGATTCTCTCTGCACGTATTGACCAGGGAATGCTCTGCTCACCTTCATTCCTATCTATTGAAAATGATTAACAAGTTATTGAATAACTAGCTATGGTCTCTAATCCTTTCTGAGAGAAACTCGCCAATGAATCTGACCGTATGTTCAAGTGTCTCTGCAAATGGATTAAGAAATGACCTTTAGGGTCACATGTGTTTTTTATCCACTGCTTATTAATGTCATTTAAATCTCTGATTTCAATAATAGTGCTGCACTTTATCATAATATAAAGTGAAGAGGAGGAATTAGATGAAGGTTAA
Source organism: Anarhichas minor (assembly GCF_050575085.1). Lineage (NCBI taxonomy): Eukaryota > Metazoa > Chordata > Actinopteri > Perciformes > Anarhichadidae > Anarhichas > Anarhichas minor. Next base: position 1,208,483 of record NW_027466488.1, read on the forward strand.
ATAGCTGCAGGAGTGTAGGCAACACTAACTGTTCATCACCATCATGTCTCACTTTTTTAGAGAGGTGGAGAATCCAAAGAAGGCCGTGCAGCAGGCTGTCCCACAGACCAACCATGTCCACATCAACCAGAGCTCATCTCAATCAGAAAGCCTTCGCAGGACAGACATAGAGGAACCTCCGGATAATGGTATCCAACTGGCTCATAGAGACGAGGTGAGGTATGGATTAGAGATCCAAGGGAAACCCAGCCAGTCAGCAGCAGAGGAAAGAGAAGAGAGCCTCTCTCCAGACTCTGTTGATGTTGCCACCCACAAGAACGGACAGCAAACTGTAATCCAAGTGGCTCTGCCACCAGAACAAAATGGAAATCTCGTCTATCAGAGGGGCTTTGTTTCTCGCGTAGACACTGAGAAACATGTGCATGTGCAGAGGAAGAATACACTGGCACAGGTGGAGCACTGGGTCAAGGTTCAGAAAGGGGACCCACCAAAGAGGTCAGTTTGAATCTTTAACAGCAGCATGAACGATGATGATAAAGAACCTAGAGTAAATGGCTCCCTCTAGTGGCTAGTATGAGGACTATAGTTTAATTGCTTGAATTGCCCTCTTTTTAAGTAGAGAAAGCATTCTCATTGTGGGCAGGTAATATGAAATCGTTTTTATAAAAGTAAAAGACATCCATGTGCTTTCTCTCTCAGTGCTCCCTCTGCTGAGTACAACATCCCTCGGCAGACTCCTCCATTAAAGCCCAAAGCCAGCTCAGCGGATGCCAGCTATCAGTCGTTGCCAAAGTCTCCCCGTCTCCTGTCTGGCAGCGCATCTCCTCCAGCAACATGCAAGTTGCCTAGTGACTACAAGTATGCCCATGACCGGCTCAGCCACTTCCGCATGTCCACCGACGAGCGCATGGCCACCAAGGAGGGAATGGTGTGGCAGCTGTACGAGTGGCAGCAGCGGCAGCAGTTCCGTCATGGCAGCCCCACCGCTCCGATCTACACTGGCCCCAACTTCACAGACTCCTCGTCTTTTAGAGTTACTGTGGAGATGCCACGATCCATGTCTGTCCCCCCGTCCCCATGTGAAGTCCCACCGTCAGTCCCCTCCTCCTTCAAACCCTTGTCCCCTCGCCGGCCACACACTCCTTCAGACAGACGCACAGTCCGGCCCCTGGATGAAGTGGCACCTGGGGACAGCACAAGATCCAGCTCCCCCGGCCATATTTGTGCCCATCTTTCTCAGGTAGGACACCTACTTAGAGAGGAGAGGCATCTCTGGCATTTTCATTACTCTAGGGCAAACTTCTTAGTTGCCTCTTAGAAATCTACAAATTACTTTTTTATTGTAATATAAGATATCAAATAAAATGTACTTTTCCCCAATCAAGCTCTGAGATAGAGAGGATTACATTTAGTTCTTAATACTCTGATTTAAAGTGTTCACATACTGTGCAGCATAATGTCTTAAATACACAAAGAAATGTTGCATTGATAGAACAATATTTATGAATAATGTTGTATTAATCCCTCTGGTGTTTTGTATTGTCTACTGTAGCCTAGGTTAGAAAACATTCAGCCCTTCTAGGAATAAGTTATCCATGGAGATCAATAAGTCAGCATTACTCTCAAAACATGCTAATATTTGTGTACTGATTAACTTGATCTTAAGCCATTTTTAAGAGAAAGATAGAGGGTAATGGTGGTCTTATTTTATATTGTTATCGATATCAACAAATACCATGAAAAGACCAAAACCAAACAAAGTATTGTCCATGTAGCCGCATGCTAATATAGCTCATGTCTCCATGCCATAGAACACAGGCCAAAAACACATAACCATGTCCTGGTTGCTCAGTAACTCAACAGAAAATTAAACAACAACCATTTTGATAATCGATTAAATGTCAGTTTTCAAGCAAAAGCATCAGTCAGGTTTAAGATTCTCCCTTAGTGAGGATTTGCTGCTTTTCCTTTTTTTATATCTCTATAAACTGACTATCGCAGAGTTTTGGACTGTTGGTCCAACAAAACAAACAACGTGAAGATGTCATGTTTGGCTCTGGGAAGTTGTGTTGGGAATTTTCAATTATTTCTGAAATTCTATAGATACAATTATTAATTGGTTAATTGACAATGAAATTCATTGGTAGTTGCAGCCCTCGCTGTAACACATCTCTTCAGTTTGTCTTGGATGACCTCACACTCCAAAGGGGAGAGGTGATTCACAAGGGGCACCAGTAGGTTTGTTCCCGATGTGGTATCACTCTGCTATCTAACACACTTGGTCAGAGTTGTTTACTTCATATGATTCAGTTAACAATAAAACACTTGTAAATATAATTTGACTGAAGTCCCACCCCGTAGAATGGTCGCTAGTCCAGGGTGGACCCTGTACAGGATAAACGGGTTTGGGAAATGGATGGAAGTTCCACCCTTGTTGAATGTGCTTTAACACTGTAATAATGGCACACAGTGAATGTCAGTACTCTGTCATTGGTATGGGACTGAAGCAGAAGTTGATGATTCACATGTAGTGGGCCAAATGACAAAGGTCTCCTTCTCACGGTAGGTTTGAAAAGTGGATGTGAGGTATCGATTGAAGGATTTAAGCTCACAGAGACACCATGGGAAGATTAGCATGAGGAGCATGAGAAGGCTCCGACTTCTCAGCGCACACACTTTGATGCTCATGTGAATCATTTGCAGATTCACACAGTCCACACCCAGGCCCACAGGTGGTGTGAGTGTGTGTGAGTAAAAGCTCGCCACTCCGCCGTTCCCCAAACCGTCGCAGCGCTCAGACAGCACCGCCACCGCCGCAGGAGACGGAGCGAGGGGCCGTCCTGTCATCCACACCCTGCGCTGTCTTCCCACCACACCCTCCACATGTGAAAAGATCTCCCTCCAAACCATCACCACATTTGCCAACACACACAGGCCTCACAACCAACCCGATGGCCTTACACACGTAAACAAAGTGTCACAGATGCTCTGTTTCCTCCATCATTCACACGAGTGTCAGGACACTAATTATAACCATGAAACACAGTGACGCACAATTACGGAAAACAATCTTCAGAGAAAGATTCATTTTTAACAAAAGGAGCCACACGATCCAAGGGAGCGATGTGTATGGGAACTAAATTTAGTCTGCAATGAACTTAGTTTTGGTGCATCCAGCTTCTTTGAGGCTGATCGTGCTCTCTGGCTGGAGTGCGCTTAAGTAATAGCGATCTGTATACCTCTGTGGAATATCATTAAGAAGTATGTTTTATTAGTAGCTAATCCAATTTGCCCAGGGCTCCTCAGCACCCTATAAACATCTCTACTCTATCTCAAACATCAGCGGCGGTCTCTTTCTTCTGATCTCGCATTTAAATAAAAAACCTATTATACAGCAAAAAATTGTGGCATGGGAATCTCAAAGGGAACGGCTTACAGTGCTTCTCTTGCTGGTAGCAAACAAATGTTATTTTAAGAAAACAGGTTTCGTATAATTTATGTGTAGTTAATTAAATCTCTTGTTGTTTGTGTCCTTTTAAGGTTCTGTGGTGGGCCTGGTTTTCACTAATTCTGTGTGTTAAGCAAAAACGTCAAATTTCCCAAGCCCTGTAGCGTCTGAAACTCAGGGCGCACCTTGTTTAGAATAAGAGTAAGGGTGATGAAAGGGAGAAAAGGATAGATGAAAAAATAAATCTGCTGTGTAGTCACATTTGTTTGCAGACTTGGAGGCAATGGTTTAACTTTGATTCAGTGTGATGAAGTGATTTATCTTTCAACACTCACATACTGGAGATCACTTAATGAATTAGACATTCTGTTTGATTTGACTCTATAAGATCTGTAATAACAAGTTGCATGTTGTTTGTCCGCAGGCTTCCCAAATAGAGAGAAGGTCCATGCCAGCCATGGGCTACATCACACACACTGTCAGTGCACCCAGCCTACATGGCAAAACGGTATGATCCTCTTAATTACATTCGCCACATAACTGGGTTAATTATTGAAGATATCTGTCATTATGTGTCAACTTAGTCTTCCAGCCCGTTAGTCTAGAACAGCCAATCCAGGTATGAACAGGAATAACTCACTCCGACATTTGATTATTTGTAATTTCATCTCGGGGACAGTATCAAGATGTAAAATCTGGAGCTGACTGACTTTGTGAACCCCTGTAAAGCTGCTTTAAATGTTAATGCCATACAATATTTTCTGATAACTCTTATCTTCAGACAATCCCTGATAGCACAATAAATCATTCTCCAAATCTCAGCTACTGCAGCTCAGCCACTGTACTGCACAGATGGTTCTCATTTTCTCTCATCCCTCTGTGCTTTCACTGGCCTCCGGCCCCTAAACCCGGGCTTGACTACAGCCAGAGGAGCTGACTCTGCTCCTCATTCAGCTTCGAAGGCACCAGGCTAAGATGGCTGGTGTGCATAGCCCTAGCGATGCGTTCGCTCACCTGCAGCACCACCAGCACAACGGCCTTCTAGGCCCCAGCATGCAGGTCAGGGGCTATTGTACTTCCCTAACCTCCTCTACAACACACTGCAACCCCTGCCAGTGCATTGAGGTCCTACTCCCCCCCCCCCCCCAGCCAATCCCATACATTATCTCCATGTCATTCTTAAGACTGTGCGGTCTGTTGGTGTTGCTTGGTTGTCTTGTTCATTCAACCACTTCGGCATGGGCTGTGTTGCACCTCGGACTGTCCAGATTGCCTCTTAACTCTACATTAGCGTCTTTATAGTTGTTGTCACTCTTCCACCTTGTTCAAAACTTTTAAAAGCTTTTAGAGGCTTGTGTTATACTATTTGTAAAAAGAAATAAGCCTTATTTGAAGCATGTTGCTTGTCAACTGTGCCTGCATTTCATACTTTCCTTTGTATGACAGATGTATACGTTTGCGCAGCCACAACAATTTGTAGCTACGTTGTTTCTGTGCTCTGATAAATCTTTTGCCCTTGGTGTTCTCATTCTGAAGCAGCCGTCAGGCCCCAGGCTCCCTTATGAGCCTGTTGACAAACAGTGCATTGCGGTGAGACTAGCAGACCACAGGGAAGCTGCAACGGCGCTCAGTAATGACAACTCCACCCAGTTTCTAACATCCAACCATTCTCTGACCATCCTCCATGCGTACGAAGAAATGTAAACACTCGGTTTTACTACATGTCATGCTCAAGACCTGTGTTGCTGAGTTGTGTATGAGGTCAAACATGAGGCATTAAACCGGTCCACAAATTACACCATTACTTAATTACAGTTTGGCTTTGCTAACTATACATGAAAATATAGAGGTAGGAAAGTCAATTATAATTCATGCCGAGTAAATTAATGTTCTGTTAGCAAAGCCTGAACAGCAAATGAAGGCCTTAGGAGTCATCTGGTCACCCATTCTCCTCTGTAGTTTCATTTCAAATGATTTATCTCTCCACTGCTCATTTAAAGGCTGATGATACTTACATACAACTGAAGAAGGACCTGGAGTATCTAGATCTGAAGGTGGGCCCCAACAAAGTAAATGCCACTTTATCCTTTTCATCCTCTTCTCCATCTCCCTTCTTTGCAATCTTGTTCTCCTGCTGCTGCCTCTAACATCTGCCTCCCTGTTCCCCCTTTTTTCTGTCTTTCCTCTGTTCTAAGCTGAGCTTTCTCCTGTCTCCTTATGATGGAATTAACATGTATTTTCGTTGTCTTCTTATTATGTAAATTATCCATTCAAGGATGAAAAGATATTTTTTCAATAATAATCTGGTGAATCCAACAAATAGTCCAATGTGTCTGACATAAAGGGATAGCAATGTTTGCCGTCTTACTTAAAGTTACTGTGAGGAACATTAAACTGGTTATGAAACGGTTAATACAGATGCCTCTTTATGGTCTGCGTAAGATCCAAAGCAAAGCTGAATCTGGGTCTGTCCGCGGTAGGCCGGTCGCTGCCGCCTTCGACCTGCAGTCGGAAGCTCCAGGCAGGAGGAGGAAAGCTCTGCACCCGGCAGCAGCGTCTCCTCCTCTGGCCAGGAGCAGAGCTTTGCCTCGCTGCTCGCCAGTACCCGTTGGTAACAAACACTGACACCACACTGCTGGGGGCCCAGGCCGTATTGCTGGGCCTGTGGAGGGAAGAGAGGCACGGGAGAACCAGCACTGAGCGGAGCAGACGGTCAGACCCTGCTGCACTAAAATTAGTTTTTTTTTTTTTATGGAATCTGGAAGCTCAGAAACACTACCACTTTCGTCCACAGGGAGTGCCAAAATGATCACAAAATGAAAGTTCCTTGTAGTAACTTTAAATTGTCCGTAAGTTCAGGTTGTCACAACGAATGATAGTACAATACTTTCAGGTGCAGCGGGGTGATGTAGTTATCTCATCCAAAAACATGTCGATGTTAAGCTTATCATAATGGGGATTGAGGTTTTTAAGCACATGGCTGAATTTCTAAAATGTTCGAGTCATGTGAAATCCAATTCCTGTGTCAGGGTTATAAATTGTCTAATTGCATAGGCCTACTATGACTGTTGTATTTAAGCAATCTGTCTCATTTAGCTAGCTATTGGCATACATTCCATTTACACCTGTGCAAAGCTTCGATACTATTAATTTGTATGTTTAAACACCACAGTGCATTAATGACAAATCTGGGTTGTGTTTTGGAAAGGAGGGAGGTCATCTAATGATGTACAGTACGTCCTGTGACTCCTCTCCATTTCCTGTTTCAAAACAGATCCAAAGTATTGACCCGATGATCGTATCAGTACACAATGTGTTTGAAAACTCCACTCCACAGAGTTTTGGGTACTGTTGGAATGTAAGGACGGTGTGCATACAAAGTGAAACGGACCATTCCACTGCTTTTCAGAAGGAATGCGATTCATCCCTTGAAGTTATGCAGGATTATGGACATGGATTCCTATCCAATCATTCACTGTGTGATACTCCAACACTGCTTTGAGATTTGAGAGGAATGCGAAGGAAGTTGTTATGTCAAATGGCTTCCTTGCATGCACTTAAGCATTTGTGAATGTGTTGGATGTCTGTTTGACATCTTCAGTTTGCTATTGTTTTGCTTGTTGGAGTATAAGAGATGACCCAATGGTGCTCCGTAACAAATACACTGACAATGTGACAACTTATATTTTAGGGCCTCTAGTTTCATTGTGGTAACTGGCGGAAACAGACAACAACGTGCAGCGGTGTGTGTGTTCACCATGGACTTGAGAGAGTACTACAGAAACGTAGTATTGCATTAACACACAACTTGGCGAACTTGCAGAAGACAGATTACAGAAAAATGGTCAAAATCGAACAGTTTTGAAAGTTGACTATCAATTTGTTAGTGTTTTTCGTTTGACCTATCCTTTAAACTTAATGTGTGAGAATGAGAATGTAACGCAGGTTTCTCTTGCAGTCTCTAAGCCCAAGCTAAGATATCCTGGTCATCACTTTTCCCATCTGCCTCAAAAACCACAGAAGACATTATAAAACTGTTCTCACGGGCAATGAAGTACTCCGTGTGACTTCTCTGACATGTACAATAGGTGCAATGCCCCTTAAACTGAGACTCCCATTCGCACTGGTCCATACCGCTGTGCTGGGTGTGGTGATCCTGATGTGGGTGTGTTATGAATATTCCACCCACACATTTCAGCTTCATGCATTACTAACTGAGACAGATAACTGGAAGACAAATCTCTCCCCCGTATCTCTGGATAGGACTCACAGACTGACAGTCCCCTTATTATTCAACTGATGGCAAATAAGAAATATTATAAAGTCACTTTTAACTACAATAGAACTGATAACAGAAAGTGGTCCTGTAAGATTATTGTATAATAGTTATGTTATACATTACCTAAAATAAGAATTTAAAGTTTAAAGTATTTCAAAATCACTGTAAAGTCTCTAAACCCGTCCAGATATGGCCATATAGGGAGACAACAGGAATGTACAGGTCTTGAAATGATAAAGTAAGTCAACAAGTGCTCTATTCTTTTTATGGTTCAGTACTATTCAGTGCTTTTTATGCTTATGGCAATGGAATTGGATAACTAAGAAGAAACGTAATACTAATTTAGCATCATCAGAGACACATTTCCTTATTTCAGTCACACTAGTGGCATGGCTCTAAGCATACCATTGTCAGTCTTTTGGTTGGTCCACCACCTTGGTCCAGACTGAAATATCTTACAAGGTACAGGGTGGATTGCCATGGAATTTGGTGCATACATTAATGCCACCCTCAGTAAAAGAAATGTATATATATATATAATCACTTTGGTGATTATACATCTAGCGCTGTCATCAGGTTTCTGATTCGTCCAATATATACACAGTAAACATAATACCAACTCTAACATCAACATGTTAGAGTTGTCATTGTAAGCATGTTATCATGATGATGTCAGCATTTCATTTAAAGTACCACTGTGCCTAAGCACAGCCTGACAGAGCCGCTAGCACAGCTGTAGACTGTTGTTAAGATGACGGGGATTCTCTCCAAGCTGCAGGCAGTTATGATTTGTTTGCCTGGAAGGAGATGGATCTCACTGGTGAACTGAAATTTACAGATTTTAAACAAAGTTATGTTAAACTGTGATGAGGTCGATGATATCCATAATGCCATGGCTGGTGCAGGAACATGCATGCAGCTGATTGTTTTTTATTCTTCACACCTTCTCAGTGTCTTACAGGCTGCTTTGCCCACACTGTGACTGATCTCTGCGCTAGCATCTACATACTGCCTTACCACACTGTTATGAAACTAGGGGCCCCACAGTTTGACACTTACCCAGGTGACACATAGCTTTTTGAAGTAGAAATAATGAAATACAATTTTACTTCAACCATAAATCTTTCCAATGTAAACCAATGTTTTTCTGAATCAATGAATGATCATATATAAAGGACCTGGTTAAACTCAACAAAAAAGAGCAGCTTTGGGGTTTCTTGGGTTTCTCCGAACACTAAGATGCAGAAACTCTCTCTGCATAAATGTTTTTGCACTGCTGCACTAAGTTTTGTTATACCAGCTCATGCTTTTTTTTTTTTTTCATCGTTTTATCCACTTTAGATCCATCCAGCGTGATTTTTCTGTTGTTATCTGTTCACTGGAAGTATTAAAGTAAAGGCATTCAAATGTGCTATTCGATAACCGATATTGAACATTTCATTGTATTTGTGGCTATGTGACATTTCAGGTTACTGGACGCGAGAGCTTGAAAACAGAAAGACCATCAAGGCCTGTGAAAATAGCAGAAAGTGATGCTGATGTAAGTGAATCATTACGTTCTCAGGATTTAAAGAAACCGTACGATAAGCACCCTGTTTATCCGTCTCTTCCTTTTCCTTAAGATCTCCATTTCTGACTTCTTACAATCCACTACAGAGAAGCAGCTGACTTTAGTCTGACTTCACTGTGTGTTTTAGTGTGGTTTGTGTATGTGTGTGTTCTTAAGTTGTGGTAAACAGAGGCTGCGGAGGGAACGTATGTACATTGCAACACTGTGGGGACACCCATCCACACTGCACAGTGAGGGCCTGAGAGTATCGACCACAGCTTTTATTTTCCTCCTCGCAATTTAAAGGGAAAAATACATGTAATGGGAGTTTTAGATGTTGAGCTGTTAAATTTTTCAGTTTGATTTGCCTGACCCTGCTTTTCTCATTCTTTGTTTTCTGCTGAATAGAGGTAAATAAGATGGATGTCCTGGCTTTTCATCATTAGCATTGTTCCACTTTAACAATTTATAAGAAATTGCCAGTAAATTGTCTGAACAATGAATATTTCATGCAATTAAAAACAACAATATACAGCAGCAAAATAAAAACAGCTTAATTATTAATTGAACAGAATGATAAATAGATCTGAGAAAAAAAATTCACTATGTGAGAAAGACTGTGAACTAGGCAGTCTTATGTTGTTTTCATAAACACATAACCCATTTCTGGGAAAACAAATCTGTCACTCTCAATAAACACGGTTTTCTCCAAAAGTGAATTTGAATTATGGATTTTTGATTATGATTACTTATAATGGGTAATACCAGATCTCACCCCCAAACTAGACAGTATAGAGCCTTTTGATATTCCTCACTGCGCTGATGAGAGGAATTCCTCGGGGCTTTTCACATAGATGAGCCTTATTGACATATTTACAGACAGCAAAGACGGCAGCAGACGATCAATTCGTCTTATCTGTCTGCGCTGTTAGAATATAGTTGAAGAAGACTAGAATGGAGCGGCTGACCTCTGTTGTAAACAGATACTGTATCTCATCAGCCCAGTCGCTGTTTCATCCCTCTCCTGTTTTCATGTCCCGTTATAGCTGTGCTCTATACGTGCTGCTATTAGAGGTAAACAGAGACTAATACGAAAGAGAGGTAAATGTGATTTTATCCTTTTGTTTTCCTGCATTCTTATTTTTTCAATATGTTTTTCCTTCAGGTGAAATTAAGTCGATTGTGTGAACAAGACAAGATTCTACAGGAGCTAGAGGCCGGGATACGCTCTTTGAAGGAGGACAAGGTTTTTGTTTTTATGCATAATATAGAGTTGGCGTTCTTTATCTTTTGTACGTTCAGTAGTTAAATGTGTGTGTGTGTGTGTGTGTGTCAGCCTGTATTGGTGTGGTCTATAAATGCTTCTTGTGTTATGACGGCGTCTCTCGTGTCCTTATCTAGGACAAGCTGGAGTCGGTGCTGGATTTTTCCCACCAGCAGATGGAGCAGTACAGAGATCAGCCGGCCCATGCTGAGAAGATTGCCTATCAGCAGAAATTACTACAAGAGGATGTGGTGTATATCAGGGCTGAGATATCTCAAGTCTCCACAGTAAGAGACAAGCTGCACTCACAAGTTCATTGTGCTTATAATGGAATATGCAGTTAAAATAGTTAAAATATACAGTTTTAATTTAGGTTTGTGATGTGAGATACTCCAGACTGGGTCCACTACTACATACAAGCACATGCTACCACTTGTATGTTTTTATTGGCCGGAAACAAGATGCTCGCCTCTATTTTTAGTTGTTCCCTTTTGAAGGTTTCTGCAACTGGCACAGTGTTTCAGGTTGACTCTGACTATCAAAATGAGTGCTCGGGGACAAACCTGAGGCTACAAAGAAACTCAAGAGTACATTTCTCCGTCGCTCTGAAAAATGCTTCAGTCAAAAAAATCTGTGATAAAATTAGAAAAAAGACGAGTTTCAAAAGAACATTTACAAATAAACCGCAAGGTTACGCAAGAGTTAACAAGACTCTTTTGGGCTCTCAGTGTCAAAGACATTTCCGACCACATTGGTTGTGTTCAAACATTTTTGATGCTCTCATTGGATGCTGTAAGTATAATATAAGAATGACTGAACATGGGAAACAACGGAACAGATCAAAGTGGTTCAGATGTTTAAAAAAAAAAAATCAAGTGAGAAATCATGATTTAAATAAAAATAACTCCCATATGCATCTCACCATATAAGAGAAAAGTGTCAAAGTGTAAAGTGTCACTATACAGTTCTGTAAACAGGTTGGACCCTTAAACCATTGTAGAAGCATTGGCTCACGAGATACAGTATCTTAAAGCTGTGTCTGTTCTCATTAGAACATGGGGCGTGTTCTGTTTTTGTTTTGCAGGAGATGGAGAACGCGTGGAATGAGTACAGCCGACTGGAGAGAGATGTGGACTGGCTGAAGTCGGCCCTGCAGGGACAGATGAACCGCAGCGATCTCTCTCAGGTCTGGTGCTCAGTGCTCTCTGTGAACACACACAAGCAGTCATTCACTGTCACGGACGGGTGTGTGCAGGAATGAGTTACTGACTACTGATTTCATATGCACAGACAAAGCCAAGAATTATGTATGGTTGATATCGGCTTCAAATTTAAAAATTGGCGAATTACATGACTTCTCATCAGTAATACATTGCCTGTGTTCACAAGAAATGTTTCACTTTGTTAAAGAATATGTGTCTATTTAGACTTGTGTGTTTCTGTGTTCCTCTGTGAGCAGAAAGATAAAGTCCAGATCAGAAAAGAGTTGTGGAGGATTGAGGATGTTATTGCAGGCCTCAGCACCAGTAAAGCCAACTACAAAGTCACTATCTCCTCTGTTACCAACCCAGGTGAGACACCTGGAGCTTTCATGTCTACAAAGCAAAAGATATTTGCTGTCACGTGGTCATGCTACTGTATCTCACCATTAAAGCTCTTAATCATACTGTATACTCAATACTAATGCCTTGAACATTTCCCATGGGAGAGAGAAAGCACTGTCTTTACAGCGTGTGTGTATTCATGTTACATGTTCATGTTCGTCAAATTCCCCAGAGAGGAAATTTGTGCCTTCAGTGTCGGCGTCATCCGTGCCTTCTGTGTCTGGGAGCCCGTCTGCTATGGAGATGAGATTGTCCCAGCAGCAGCAGCAGCAGCACAGCCCCCACCTCAGCCCCAGTAGCCACACCCCCACCCTTTCCTCCAGCCCCAGCCAGCAGCCCCTACATCACTGGGTGGATACAACCATCACCAGTGGGCTTAAATGGGTGAGTGACTCCTGCGACAGAAGGTAGCTGGTTCTTACATAAACATCTTTGTATGAAAAGCAAAGCTGCATTTAGTCTTTGTACCATGCAGACTAAACTTGTCACACTTTTTATATTCCATCTCTAACTGATCCTTTGCTAAAACCTGTCCCCCGCTGCTACTCCGTCAAGCTGTCAGAGCTACCATTGAGCCCACACTGTCACCAAATATTATCACTTTTTTTGAAAAAAACAAAAAAGGTGATTTCAAAAGAAGCAGACAGAAGCGTATATCACCTTCCAACCTCTCCGGGTAACGAGTATCACTACTACACAACGTCTAACCATGACTAGCTCAAAATCCCCCAAAACATTCTGAAAATAAAGAAGATCTGAAACCATTGCATAAGAGTCTATGGAGCAGAGCCTGGTCAGAGCGGGCCGATGCTGATGCCATGATTGGCCAGTCTAGGTGCTTGTGTGTCATTTTAAGTATTTATCAATAGTTAACAGTTGTTTTGTGTGCAGGGTGAGGAAGATGTGCCTCCCAGACCTCCTCTACCTCAGCTCTACAGCCCTGATGAGGATCCCCCAGATGTGCCCCCGCTGCCCCGGGAGACAACGGTCATCAGACACACTTCTGTACGTGGCCTCAAACGACAGTCAGATGAACGCAAAAGGGACAGAGAGATTGGCCAGTACACCAATGGAGATAGTAAGGTACATACAATATGAGTGTGTTTGTGCTGCTTAAATGTTTACGTTTCAGTTTCTCATCTGTTTCGAATCTCTGTCTTTGAATCTCAGGTGGAGCTTAGGCCTTTCCTGAGTGACCCAGAGCTTATGGGAGCTGGGGATGGCTCCAGCCACATCAGTGTAGTAGCATCTGGACATGAGGGTTACCAGACATTACCTAGCAGAGGTACAGTAGAACAGATTTATTTAGCTGTAGCGTATTTATTGGGTTAATAAATTTACCCTAGCTTTTGGCTTTATTGCCAAGTCGAGAACAGTGTTTTCACGTTTGTTGGCTTTCCCTCAGGAGTGGCTGGCTCCTCGCTTCGGCTGAATCAGTCCTCGAGCATCTCCTCGTATGTGACCCTCCGAAGAGCAGCCTCAGCTGTCGGCATGAAGGTGAGGCTCAGAATTAACTTCGTCGAATTTAATAATAAATGAATAATAATATATTGGTTGATCATCTCCTCCAGCTTGTTTTGGTGGGCTTCTGCCTTCATGTCCTGGCCTTTAGGGGTCTCTCCTATGTCAATCGTGAGCGTGACGATCTTGGGTGTCATGGTTGACGTCTTGTTGCTGAAGCAGAACTTGTAGGTTCTGTCCATGTGTGCTGCCACAGAGTATCTCCCAATACAGAAAAAAAACTATTTTTTGAAAGAAAAGTAATAATATATTTGTAAATAGTGGTGCATTGTAGCAAACGGAGATACTCTTGTTTGCTGGATTGTAGCATTTGAGTTAATTATGTTTTTTAAACCCAAGATGATTCAATTTAGCAGCATTTAAAAAATGGTTTGGTAAAAATCTAATAAAAAATAAATCAGTCAAAAGATATTGTGATCATTTTTACAACATTATCTTCAGATTCCGATCTCGATAGTCATATTTTCCAGTATTTAAAAATCAAATGGTAAAATTCCCCATGAAAAAGCAATATTCTGGAGATGAGAAAATAAGCACTGGGTCTGGACATTTTTCATTGTGTACACTGCGTATCTGATTCTCTCTGTATGAAAACTGAATAGTCTACCGTGTTCCTTTCTCATTCCTTATCAACATGAGCTTTTACCTTCATGTTAGGTTTGTTTTTGTTTTCTTTCACTTCTTTGCCTTCTGCTGCACCTTTTGCTCATGTTATCAACTCTCTTTGCTCCTCTCAGGAGAGACCAAAAAGTGCCTTGGAGCGTCTGTACTCTGGGGACCCGGTGCAGCAGCCGAGGGGGAAGATGAGTGCTGATGAGCAGCTGGAGAGGATGAAGAGGCACCAGAAGGCCCTCGTCCGCCAGCGCAAACGCACACTGAGCCATGGAGACCGCCACGCCTCTTCATCGCCGCGCACCTCTTCCTCGCGCCCACTTTCAGCAGACTTGGGATCAGTATGTTACTAGAGCAGTATCACATGTCACTCTCTCATGCATGACGACAACCAAACCGAGAGTGGCGATCTACAGTAGTAATGAGTGCCTTTACTTAATGTAGTCTGTTTGTTCTTAGTTCCCGACATCACAAAGTTGATAGCAATACATTCAAATAGAGTTGTGTAGCAAGTCACTGTGTGGCTCTAACTGTGCTCAATTCATGCATGTTGTTCTCAAACTTTAATACGCCTTTTTCACAGCAGACATTTTGACTTTTCATAGTAGGAAAAGTACAGTTACTAATAACATTAACAATGGCTCTGTTTGGTTCAAGTGTCCCAGTGAGCCATAAGAGTGGGGCAGTGAGCCAACATGCAGGATACTGAGACCCTGATGCTGCTGAATGGATTGCGGCAAACATTATTTTCATTATTTACATCTGTGCTTTCCCTACATGTCAAAATGTCTTCTATGAAAAAGGCCTATACAGATCAGTGGATAACAGTTTCTGCTTTACACTTAAAGGGACAGTTCACCCCAAAATCAATACCTTTTTGTCCTCTTTGCACCTGTTGTGCTATTTATCGATATAGATCATTTTGGTTTGAGTTGCCTAGCTTTGGAGCTATCGGGTGCACAGATAATCTAATAGTGTAGCAGAAGGCAGACATCTCTACGGCCGATATCTCCAAAACTAGGCAACTCACACCAAAACTAGATTGATAAATAGCACTACAAGTTAGAGGAAGAATATGTATTTTAGATTTTTGGGGTGAACTGTCCCTTTAACAACTGACTGTAGCTCAAGAAATGTCTACCAGTGTTTATTATGAAGTGGAAATAATTAAATTTGACAATGAATAGGAAAAAGTATTATTCCTCAAAAGCTTTACAAATAATATATCTTGCCTATCAAACACATAACGCACTAATTACCACAGACATGGGCCTTCAATGGCCTTCATCAACCGCTCACATTCATGGCTATTTTTCCATAACTACTTGTTATAGACCCTAACATTGTTTTATCCATCCAGTTTCACCTCTCCTCACTGATCTTTCAATTTCTTGACTATGGTTGCTTTCACTCTGACTCTGGTTATTCGGAAAGCACAAACTGCTGCTAGATTCCTCTCTCTCTTCATTTAGATATCGATGCCTGCTGTTCTTCAATGAAGTGCTGCTGCTGTCTCTAAGCAGTCCATTTGTATATATATATGTGTGTGTGTGTGTGTGTGTGTGTGTGTGTGTGTGTGAGAGAGAGAGAGAGAGTAAGAGAAAGAAAGGGCCTTCTTATTTTCTACTGACCAAATCATTGACATATATTGAGCAATGCCTTTTTAAGCCTACTCATCTAAATCTATTCATGGCATATATTTTTTTTACTTAATTGCAGATAAAGATGTTCTGAGTGTTTATGGAGCGGGGCCTACTGTTGTCCCACTAACCACTTCCCAGTCTTTTTGAGAGGAGGCCTTTTATTTAGGCAATACTAATGTTTATGACGAGCATTTCATATCAAATTATAGGTTAAGTGATTTCATTGTTCGCCCAGTGTCTTTCTCTGATATTAATACAGAAGTAATTATATTAATTGTTAGTGATAAGAATGCTTTATTTTTCAAATGTGAATGTTTGCAAATAAATAAACGTTATTTTCGAATGGACTCATATTGCCATGTTTTTTATTTGTTATATGTTTTTCTTTGAATACATGTCATCAGTATGAGTGAAGTGATCTTTCCTGTTTGTGTCAATGGCATCGTGTTGTCTTCTTTATCACTGTTGTAGAGCATTTACATGCATGTTGTGATTTGAGAGATTAAGCATACTAAAATCAATGCATGCTCCCTCTTTTTCCCCCTTTTTCACACTTATGCACACTTATACACACACACACACACACACTCTCTCTCACTCTCTCTGCAGCCTTTAAAATCACATTAGCATACCAGTGATAACCAGTGTGTTGTACAGAACTTGCTCCATGAAATTATGTGTAAAGGCAAATGAAACAAGTCATTTTCAAATTGACTTGGTGATTTGCTGATGGCAGCATCCTGTAATGTGTTTCACAGTCAATTTTCTTTTGTCTTTGTGTGTTGTCCAGTGGAAGAGAGAGCAGGAGTTTGACCTACAGTTGCTGGAGAGGGCGGTTCAAGGGGAGGAGGCACAGGGAGTTAGGAGCGTTCAGGGGGAGGAAACACCTCCCGAGCACAAAGAGAGGCCGCGCTCCCGCTCTGACGAATGGCTGACCCTGCGCTCCACGGCCACAACACCTCCTGCCCATGAGGTCGACCTGGAGCCACTAGACTATGACCTGGACCTTAACAAAGAGGTAAGTTGTATTTGTATCTGTGGAGGAATATAGCAAATGAGTTTATTGTCAATACATAAATATAATGAATGTACACTAATAGAAAAAACATAAAGCTCAACCGAGGACAAAAAAGGGCTGGGGTGCAATGTAACCACAGTCAAACAAGTCAAAAAGAAGATTTTGCACACCCAAATCACTAAGATTGCTCTTTTTTATTCAACCTATTGAATTTATTATGTCATCCTGCAAGATGGTATACATCAACTGTCAGCCTGAACTTGATCGCTGGTTATATTCCAAGGCATGTAGTGGATGGGTAAAAGACTTTGGCTGACCACGCAGTGAACACATTTCAGACACACATTCTGTTGGACATTAAGGGATTTCTTGTTTTGTTGGTGCAAAGATCGTGGTGTCATCATCATCCACAACCCGTCTGCATATCCTTCATCTGTGAAAGTGGATAGATTATTTTTGGGATGACCTCGTAGCAAGTATGATGATAATAAAGAAGCTTAGACCTTCACACACGCTATATCTGTTTGCCAATAATTTACTATGTCCCAAAACATAGTATGTCAAATGCAGTATGCCATAAATACCACGATGTCCTTCTGCATCCTTTCACATTTTGCAGTGTGCAAGCCAG
Source organism: Anarhichas minor (assembly GCF_050575085.1). Lineage (NCBI taxonomy): Eukaryota > Metazoa > Chordata > Actinopteri > Perciformes > Anarhichadidae > Anarhichas > Anarhichas minor. The sequence goes on from NW_027466488.1 coordinate 1,226,052, forward strand.
CATGCTGGTCTGGCTATTCTGACCCACAATCCTCAAGGTTCAAGGTGCAATGTTATGATGAAGTAGTCGTGTGTCCCAATTGAATGCATACTGCATGCAACAGTATGTACTTTGTAAGAGCAGCTGCAGTATGTACTAAAGGTAAAAAGTGCACATCTGTTTTGTGTAGCTTTCCAAGCCTCAGAAAGTATTGATCCCGGAGCGCTATGTGGATTCAGAGCCCGAGGAGCCTCTCAGTCCGCAGGAGGCGGAGGATCGGCATCGTAAGGTGGAGCGCATCAAGAGCATCTTGGCCAAGTCCAGGTAAATAAAATAAAATCATTTTGCATTCAATTGTTGCTTACAAACAGCTGATTCTGGAGGTTCAGGAAGGCCTTGTAGTGAGCCAAACAACCAGTTAAACCAAAATACTCAAGTTCAAGCCCTTTATTGGCAATCAATCATTCACCCTACCGACATGTCGCTGCATTTCCACATTATTACCAATGCGTCATGCTTTGTTAACTTTGTCTTTTATGTCTTTGTGCACGGGACAGTGTGCAAAACCTAGCACCCACAGTGACTGTGGACAAGCCAGATGTTGGGCTTGTGGCACTCGACTCAGCTCTGCAGGAGCAGGAGAGGATCATCACCATGTCCTATGCTCTCGCCTCGGAAGCTTCGCTCAAGAGCAAACTAGTCACAGGTTGGTCATTCGACAATTTTTGTTCTGTTGGTTTGAGCGTGAAGATCGTTGGAGGTTATGCATCTTTGCTTTATAAAGATCGGGAAAATCATTATTCCGTAGAAACACTTAGAGAAATAATAAGCTCACCAGCGCTGACAGTTTCAGTGAAACTTCTCCATGCATCAAATTGACATCTTTTGGTTGAAGAAGGGATAAAGAGAGGGAAGCCGCCTTTCACGAATACTGGATTGATGGAGTGGAGATGAGAAGGGCGTAAGGTGCAGAGTCAAGCAATAAGGCCGTTCATTTCCTAATAACTGAACATCATTCCTTCTTAGGAGCTCAGACAGTCTCTAATTGCAATCCATGTAGAATCTTTTAGACAGGGGAGGAATAGCTTGATGAGGCCATTTTGTGTGCTGATCAATGACCCCGTCAAACGCGACTCTCCCTCTGCATACCGTTGCTGCTGCTTTGAACGCAGCTCTGAACCTGCATAAAAGACGCTACGCTCACTTTTCATCTCTTTCATACTCTACAGCAGACAGGCAAGTTCATTTTCACTGGAGCTGCAGCAGATTGTCAGCCTGTCTGCCTCACTCACACATATGTGCACACACACACACACACACACACACACACACACACACACACACACACACACACACACACACACACACACACACACACACACAAGTCTGCACACATATATCTGTCACACACAGTAACACTCAAGCTGTCAGCGTGTGTGGAAGCTTAATATGCACAGTGAGGCAAAGTCAACAATTATAACATTATTTCCAGCATAGAGAAATGTCAGGGAGTATAACTGGTGGCATCTTGTCAGCAGAGACTGAATCAATGACTTTCTCTTCCTTTGGTGTTAAAGTAAGGTATGCTGGTGCACTTTCAAATCCCTGAATTAAAAGAAGAGGTTTTTATCACGGTATTATGCATGAGAGACTTCAATAATGCCGGCATGAAAGCAGGAATATGCAGCACTGCAATTACGTACAGTAAATATTAAAAAGGTGTATTTGATTGTTGAGTTTCATATTCAAAATTGTTATTTATTTTTTGGTATTTCTGTGATTACTTGTCAGGGATATTGAAAGGAATCTCTAATTTAGTGCTGGAAAGACTCTACAAAATAAACCTCTTCAACTGTTCATTGCTTTCTTGTGTTTTAAGCCGTTGAAATGTTCAAATGCTGAAAAAAATGTTGCACATCTCAAATGAGATGAGACCAAAATGTACCATCCTAATGACTTTTTTCTTACCAAAGACCTTCGAATGCTTATCTGTTAGGATTCTTAAGGAAAAACACACGTTACCTAAAATCGCGTTGATGTCAATAACTATTTTATAAGCTCGCTCCTAAAACCTGGTAAAAACAAAAGCCCTTGAGTTTGAGATGTGAGGTGTTCGTGCATGTCCTCTGTATCTACACTCGTAGATTTGTTTTACACAACAGAGTAAGAGAGGAGCACCTCTATTGAACTACTTTCGTAATCGATGATCAATTAAGTTATTTTTTTTCAAGTAACAGTGCCAAACTAATAAAAGGATTTAATGGTTTTCTTTGTGATATGATTATAATTAATATTTGGGGGGCTTTGTACAGATGGGTCTGACAAACAAGACATTTTAAGACGACATCTAAGATATTATTATATCTTAGATGTCGTCTAATGTTCACTATTTTCTGACCTTTTATAGACAAAACTTAGTTGATTTGAGAGAATTTGTGGCAGATTAATCTATGATGAAAATAATTGTTAGTTGCAACCCTAATCTTCATACATCCTGGTTTTGATGGTGTATTACATTTATACTGTTTCGTGACATTTTTTTAAAATCTGCATTTTCGTGTTTTTGCAACTATGCATTTTTTTCAAAGTATCTTTCATCACTGGATATGATTTAGAGTTGGTTAATGTGTGAAAATATATCCTGTAAGACAATAGAAATTTGTCAGCTGTCAGATATTTGTCATTATACTGACTGTAACTATTATTTTCGATAATTTATCAATTCATTTCTTTGATTAATTGAATTCATTCCCCGGCGACCAAGGTGACATCTTTAAATTGCTCTTTTTGTTCAAACATAAGTCCCAAAACATTTTTACAGGACAGAAAAGCAGCAAAACTTAACACTGGTGTTTGGGGTTTTTTGCTTTATCATTGACTGCAATTATGAACCAATCAAAATTGTTGCTGATAGATTTTCTGTCTATCAACTAATCAATGAATCGACTAGCCCCTTGTTAATGCTGTGATAGCTATCCCTTTAATGTATCATGCCATGGTGGACAATTCTGCAGATCATTCTGCAGGACGGCTTAAGGGCATTATTGGATTTAAAGAGGGTGATGGAGTACCTTGATTTGTCAGGTATTCTTTTATTGGATAACAACACACATATTCCTCGTTACAGTTATAACTATTTCAACTAAAAAGAAGTTGATAAACAGACTTTCCAGGAAAACAGTATCATTACACCATATACCGTGGTATTCGATTGTATTCATGCCGCCCACCCTCAGTGTCATCAGTACGCAGAAGACAGGAAGTTGTGTCCTTTCAGAAAAAAACAACAACAACAACACTGTGTGGTTCTCAACCAGTTCCAGCTTTCGTTGTGCCTTAAAACTTTCCCAGAACCAACCAATGTTATTTTCTCTCTCTCTGTTTTCCTTCTGTCCTCTCCTCCGTAGTTCCACCACAGGCTAACATCCCCCCACCTCCTCCCCCACCCCCTCCTCCACCTCCTCCTCTTCCTCCCGTTTCTCCTCTTCCTCCCATTTCTCCTCTTCCTCCCGTTTCTCCTCTTCCTCCCGTTTCTCTGGCGCCTCCCTCTCCTCTAAGCAACGGAATTCACTACACGTTTGTCTAATCCGAGAAATAAAGTAAGGCCATAACTGCATGCGTTACGGTGCTAATGTTTTCGAGGCCTCACTAATTCCCTCTAACACAGAGCTCCTGTGTGCTTTGCACCTCACTGCATGCTCACTGCTCTGTTGTGATTGTAGGAAACACATCTTGCCTAGGTTAGGGAAGCCCTGCCTCTGCTCCCATTATAATCAAAACAAACATCTGCAGGCAGTCTGCTCATCCCACTGTGATAATTGTGTGTAAATTGTTTTTCTTTTTTTTCTTTTTGTACCACTGCCAAAATATTTATGGCTGGTTGAGGAAAGAAAGGGCTCAAAGGAACATGACTGTTTGTAGCATTGTGTATAATTAACAAAAGAGACACCTTTTGATTTAGCACCTTGACAGTTCAGTAGTCGGCACAGCTGCATTCACAGCACCAATTAGCTCCCCATCTGTAGTCTGGCAGCGATAAGTCAGAAATAAACCCAGCAGATATCATCGTTGTTACTGTTAATGCAGAAAGGGGGGCTGTGTCATTTTACACCAGCCAATAATGACACATATTTGATTACTAATGTAGTTTCTGAAGTTTTTGTGATATACAGTATATATTAGGAAATACATTTCTGGATGGAGTTTAGCAAATGTGCAGCACATGGGCACACATACATAAATATCAGCACATGGACACACATACAGTAACAAAGTGTCCATCTAGCTGCATTTGACCTTTGACCCTTTAGTATGATGCAGCGTTCTTGTCAGAAGAAGTGAAAGCATGAAATGACTCGTTGTCAGCCAGGCATGACTTGAATCTTCATTTCCTTGAGAAATTGCGTAACTGCATGCGTTACTGTGTGTTGTCGTACTGTGTTTGATTTTTCTGAACCTTTTTTACTTTAGCTCTTTCGTTCCATGTTCACGTGGGCTGTGACGTGTAGCTGGTTTATAAAAGTGTGTCTGCCACAGTTTTGTGTCCATCAGAATGATATAAAGGATTTACTATTTGGACTTATATTAACAGAAGGACTCGGTGGTTATCAAGTTACTCTATTGTTAACACTTGTAGTGTGTCTGCATATCTGTTCAGCAACAAGTAGCAGCAACCTTCACAGATGTGCTTTACATTGATACACTGTAAAACCTTGTTGTTTTAACAGAGAATTTGCAGAGGAAGAGTATGAGAAGATTTATTTTGTGTGCGCAATGAATGCATCAGTACATCATGTAGAAAGTATGTTTTACTTACTCTTGTATTCATTCATTCTTTGGCTTTTTCATCTGTGTGACAGCTGTTTATTGCATTTTGTGTGATAATGATTGTTCTTCACTCTGTCGGCTTCAGTTTGTTGTGGAGAATCTAACGTTTGCTTGACTATTATACTCTCTACTATATTACAAGGAAAAAAATATTATTTTGGTTGTGGTGCATGGACAGCAACAATGTCTTAAAAGGCATTCCTTTATTTGTGACTCCAAAAGATAAATGAAAGTAAAGTAAATTGGAAAGATTCTGCTGTTGTGCTTATCATGTATTTCCTGATATGTACTGTTCTTGTCTTATGTTGTCTTTCTCTTTTATCACTTCTCAGCTCAAGCAATTTTTGGACACTGAGGTGCTATTCCACAATGACAACAAGCATTTTGGGAGAAAAGAGGATTTTTGGACATTTAAGTCTTTCTATACAGCAGTACAAGAACTGTACTAAACATTTGACATGCCTGCTGAGGCTCACGCAGCGTTGACTCCTTCAAGTGTTTCCAGTTGCTGAAAGCAACAAGAAAATGCAAGACTTTGCAACGGGACCTGCTGTCCTAACTAACTATGGAAGCGTCTAACAAATGTTAATCTCATAATAATATTTTCTACATGTTATTGCACTTTGAATTGTACACTGTATCACGTTTTCAAGGTATCACTGAATGGCTATTACTCGCAGTGTGATTGCAACTGGGAACTTGTTTTTGTTTTTGTCAGGTACAGAATGTTAAGAACCAGAGGTACTAAATGTGTCATGATGGTAGTATTTTTGTCAAAACTCAAGATAATATTCTTACACCAAACCACTTGAAATATCATATGTATGTACCTGTAGCACTGCCAGTCTCCTTTTAGCTTGCCAAAATGAATTTTATTTTTGCTTACATCAGGATGGAAATAACCTTTAACATATTTTCTGTGTGACTGGGGAAGGTTGCACAATGGAAATTTATTTTAAAAAAGTGAATATTAAAGATATTAACACAATACAATTTTCTTCGCATATGGATTTTTAAAAAATATTTTATTTAATTGTTATTGGAATGAGTTGCAAATTCTCATCTCTTCGATGACAATATCTCATCAGCCACAAGAATATAATGATACGATGTTTAAAGGGAAATTCTATAATATATGACCGTCTGTTAATGACAGCTTACACTGCCTTGTAATTGGCATGTTTGAGAAATTAGTTAGATTTAGAAAAGCAGCTGTTACTTAAATGATTAACTTTCAACCTAAACTAGCCTTTGTTCCTTTTTATATTTCTCTGATGCGTTTATCGACCGCATCTTTATTCTAATCATGTACAAAGGAAAAGTACAAAATGTGTACTCGTCGTAGCTCCGAGATTCTCTTTGAACCTCCACATTGATTGCCTTGACCTATTAAACTTCATTCTATTATTTGAAAAGGGAACCAAACTATGGCATGCTCAAAGGAGGTGAACCTTCAATACAAAAAAAAAAGGCTTCTTGAAATGTTTCTTAAGTTCAAAGCTTTTTCCATCTCGAAAGGGCATTTTTAATTCGGTGTATTTTCAACCAAGAAGGTGGACACTAATAACTCTGGATTCTGAAGTACAGAATTCATATCTTTAAATCATGAACTATGTCTCCATTGCAATTGTAAAAGAAACCTCTGAGAGATGCATGTATTGACCTTCTGATTCAAAAAGAAAGGAATATAGAGGAAATGTTTTTCAACAGAAAGTGCGAAGGTGCGTCTGTGGTTTTCAACACAAATATTTATCGTGTTACATTTATCATGAATTCCCCCCCCCCCCCCCCCGGAACATACGCTGATAGGATGTGATGCACACACATTAAATGGATACACCGCCCACGCCTTCCTTTTGCTTGTATGATAGTGAGCCGTTGTGATGCAGCTGCCTCCCAAGTGACATCTTTATCTTTAATTGGAGAGTAATTACTTTCACTCGTCTGCATCGTAGTGCGCTTTGAAAACACCTGAGAGAGGAGGCTGCACCTCCCTCGGCAGCCACATCCTCCCTGCCTCCATCTCTCCTCCAGGATCGGGGGCCCCACAGCGCCTGCTGGCCCTGGTGGCTAGGAGACCCATCGCATCCTCTGTTCTGCTTATTTTGCAATAAAATGGGATGTTTTTCCCTCCTCCTGCAAAAATTCACCCAAGACCCTCCACTGAGGATTGTGGCATTTCCATGTATTGACGTTTGGCTGGTGGTTCATATACATTTGTTATTCTATGCTCTGGACTTCAAAGAGAATGAAAGAGGGCCTATTATGCTAATTGGGTCCTGTTCTGTTAAAGGCAATCAAGGCCTCACGCATTAATCTGTAACTAAATACTTACTGGATTCACAGATGCAGAGAGAACATTCTACTCAGTTTCCTGACAGGGATGTTGGTACAGAGTAGTTTTTGAAAAAGTGATTAAAAGATAAGTCAGTCAGCAGCAGTAAATATAATGTCTCATTTTAAATCACAGAAGTAAAAGTGCCCCTTGTTAACGTCTAAAGTTAAGTGGCACTCGGCAGGTTAAAGCTTTGACTTTGACTTCATTTGTTAGGTTTCCTTTTCTATGTTGAAAGGAAGAGCCTTTTGAGACCATGCTGAGGAGTCCGACCTTGTACTCGGGTCTATATTGTTGACTGCACTGCACACTGCTGTGCGTTACATATTCACTGTTTTCCCCCGATAGGGGAAGAGAAAGGAGAAATTCTGCACTGATTCCCGGTGATACATATTTCCATCACATAAATATTATTGTTACTTGCCGTGAATGTCTGAGGATTATATTACAGTGGAAACACAGCCGGCACCTCCTTTGGGCACTAGTGGGGATCCAGATTGTAGTCCAATTGTAAAAAATACAAAACCAAGGAAGCCGATGCAATAGGTGCTTTGATTTCAAAACAGTACTTTATGCTGTTTTATCATTTTCAAGCTCCACATACGGTACATTTTTTAATATGTAAGAAATGGAATGGTGATTTGTTGAATAATTGAAGAGTTAGGAATCACTGAATATTCTTTCGAACGTGCGTGCATGCTATAAAAAGAATAGAGAGAAGGCTACATTTCATTTATGCAGCACCACATTGACCCAACCATTTGTAGTAACTAAAACAATGCCTTTGTGTAATCTTTGATTTCAAAGGTTCATTCGGGAGATGATACAATTGTCAAAATATTAAATATTGAATAATAGGTTTAGCTGCTTGATATATTAAACAGTAAGAGAACACAATTCCTTAAACATGAATGATTAAGTGTGTGTTCAGAGAGTGCTGTGTTACATTAAACAATGAATTAATCCCATGTCCCTTAAACGGAAGGCTTTTACAATACCTACAGTGAATTGGGCTTTTTGTACATAAAAGCAATTGCTTTGTAAATGAACCAAATGCCCCAGGGCCTCCTCTTTAATCTAGCAGCTTCGTGCACACAGACACACTGATCTAAGTGAAATGTACTATGTTCAGTGACTCAAACGAAAAGGCTACGCATGCATCTATGGGTCTACTGTGCACCATCACGGGTGATGCATCCGTCTATTTTATTTATTTTTTGGATATTTGGTAACAATAGTCAGATTAGACCATAACCTGAGATGACATACAAAGATTGTAGCTGCAGAACAAAAAATGTCAATTGTTGCACAAGAAGAGGAAGTTTTCACCTTACCAGATTATTGATTGGGCCTTAATAAATAACACAGAGCAGGTAATGTATTTTGAACTACATCACATATACAGTACCATAAATAATTGGATTAGAGTGTATTCATGAATACTACAGAGTTGATATTTGTAGTACTGCTGGCACAGGCTGTATGATGGTGTCGCTGATAAGTATATAATTAGAATTGGCATGTTGCTCTCCTTATTTCAACATGATTAATCAGTGGTTCTCTGTTAACTTGAAAGGAAATATTAGATCCTGACTAAACTTTGATGAAATCCAGAGTTACAAGTAAGAGATTTGGGTCAACTAATGAGAACAGAGCGTCCCACTTTGCAAGTCCAATTGGGAGAGAGGCGATATGCATGTATGCAAATAGTGTCAGAGTTAATTGCATATATTTGGCATTCAATAATGACTAACTTGTGTTGGTTCGTGTCAGCGGTTGTGACCGTTGGCAAGAGTCTTCTCACTGATTGCAGGTCAGGATGTTCAGAAGTTTATGTAGGGTTGTGTCATTTCTTGTCATTGAGGATCTCCTCACAGTACGTTACACATTTACACTTTTCATAGAGCACCCAACAGAAATTGAGGACGATACTTTAACAAGAGCTGTGTGACTGTTTACAAAGCAAGATCAACATAGCCTTTATTTGTATTCAGAAACAACATGTTGGAAACACATATGTCTGTATCTCCAAGACACTTTATTGTGCTCACTGTCATTAATGAGCAGAGCTGCCGAAATGTTCTTTTCCCCAGAAGCCTCATCGCCTCTTGAGCTTAAGGTCTGCTGCTATTCCATCACTTGTCAATTATATAATGCTTGTAAGCATGTTGACAACGTAATACAAGTGAAAAACCAAGGTGTGTCTACTCATCAGGACATTTTCTAAGCCAGGATACATAGCTACACATGCTGATTAAGAATATATGAATTAAAGATACGCCTGGTTTATTAATACATCATTTTTTATGGGATTATGCACATATGCCAATCCTTTTTATATGTTAGGGCTAGAGTTAAAAATGATACAGGCTAATAAATAGCAATTCTAAGATATTTATGCACTGGCCCCTAACAATTAATTTTGCAGTGTGTTGTACTGTTCACATGAACAGCAGCTTAACAACTGTTTATAAATGTATTTCAAACTACTTAAGACATGATTATCCCGTATTTGACTACAACGATGTTAAACCACGTTATCGAACATATATTGTCTGTTTATACACCAGTGAGTTGACTATTCCATTATATCCATGCTGCTGTTATGATCTGTTAGATTTATTTTTCCATCATTATTCTGCTTACTACTCTCTTTATATAAATTATTTATATCATATGAATTGAATGTGTTGTAACTCTGTTATGTTGATCAAATTTCTGATTTTAGGCTATACAAAATATATCAAATTGAAATTGATTTGAACAAAGACATCAGTAAACACTTAAATAATGTCCATAACCGCATCATACAGTGTTATGGGGTGTAATAAACATCTATTAATAGTTTACAAATGCTTTATTGGTGTCGTGTCACGCTCAAAGTTTTGAAGTACAACTTTTCTAATCATCTTCTTTTATAATGCAGGTAATTGTAAATCCCCATCAGGGATGCAAACCACTGTATTTCTGTGCCTGAATCAGCTGCACACCTTTGAAACCTGCTCTGGCTGCACTAAAACGCACACACACACACACACACACACACACACACACACACACACACACGCCATCTTCACTCACTGACTGAATGGTGTTCTCTAATTAACCATGCAGAACAGGAGAAGAACACATGTTAATTTAATGTAACAAAAATGTTGATTTTGATGCACTCTCCTTTTCAAATATTTATGGGCTAGACTTGAATTTCAAGATGCATCAAAGACTCACAGGGTATGCAAATGTGTCTGCCTTACCCCCCAACAAGTTGCACTGTCTTGTGCTCTCCATGCAGGCGTCATGCACTCTACCATCTGAGCTATAAAGAGGAAGCCATTACATCCACCTCTATAGAAATAGTTGTCTATATTTGTGTCTTGCATCTTGCATCCGTTGGCACCTCTCAGCTGCACCCATAAGTAATCACGTTTCAATGTTAGCCTAATGGTTAAACCCACAATAGGCAAATACAATGAGTCATGTCTTTTTGCATCATTTTTTTACAGATACAAATAACATCATTTTCAAAGCAGCAATGCAGTCCCAAAGTTGATAACTCAAGTATTTAAAGGACATTATTTCACTGCTAAGATGCACTCTTCACAATGAGCCTGTGTAATAGAGTGTTGTGGTCCAAATTCTCTGGTTTTGTCTTCAATACAGTCATCTGATTTTTGCAGGCGGGAGGATTTCTGCAAGTGTTTCCGGCAGTGGCCAAAAGGTGGCGTATGAGCCACGTAAAACACGCCTTTCAGTCGCGGTAAGTCCGCTCCGAAGGAGACGACACACTGAGCAGATATGAATCATCATGCATGGATCTGAAAAATAAAAAGGTTAGACTGTTGCAGAAGTATTTTATCATGCTGAGGTCTTTCACTGTGTTTGGGTTGTTTTAGTGGTCAAATCGGTGACACGTGTTATGGTTTTACATTGTTGAAAGAGTCCGCAGAACTGCAGAAAAAGTTTCTTTCGGAAAGGTAGGTCTCTCTTTCTTTTCTTTTCTCTCAAGCAAATTTCAGCAGTGAAATTAACACACACTCGCGCTCACACTGCAGCAAAAAAAAATAAGGGAGAGTACAGACTTACAGCTAAAAGGGAAATGAATTGAGGCGTATTGAACATTGTGTGATGCTCCTTGATGGAGATGTGGTGCGTTTTATTTCCCCTTGATCAAAAAAAGAAGAAAGAAGAGGGAAAGTGAGGCACGCGGGGGTCTGAGCTGATACGGTGTTGTGGATGAGTTGTGTGGCCAATTCTCTCTCTCTCTCTTTCTCTCTCTCTCTTTCTCTCGCTCTCTCTTTCTCCCTCTCTCTGTCACTCACTCCCTCTCTCTTTCTCTGCTTCTCCTCCCTCTTGTAGCTCTATGTGACTGCAGTTAACAATCAGAATTTCCTCCTGCTGTCTCCTCTCTTTGTAAGTACTTTCTTATTTCTATTATGTGATCCCTGGTAATCTGCTGTTATGACACTTAAGGCATGAATAGAGGATTTATAGTGAGTGTTGTAATGTGTATTGGGCTTTTTTTTTTTGCTTGTCATAAAATGCTGCTGCTGATTTCTTATAACTTTTTTCCGTCAGCTGTCTCTGTCTCCTGTCTTTCTATTCTGACTATTCTCTGATTTCTGAACGTTCCTATCTTAGTTTATTTTGTGTGTTTGACATATCTGGGCCTCCTCCAAACTCAGCTGATAATTTCAAACACATTGTCTCATTGTAAAAGCGTCTGTTTCGGCGAGTGATCCTGGGTCAGCCGCTGGACCTTTGCTTTATTTTCAGATGTCAAACGGATCTGTTTTCAAACACAATACAGAATTTATTGAAATGAATGTAATCAGTCTAACATGACATTAACTGAGTATGCATTAACGTACTGACGCAATAATTGATTATTTTAGTTACTGTGTTAAACCCGCTTTTAGGATTTTATACAAAAAAAATAAGAAATAAAATGTGTCAATATATGAAAGTTAAAAGTTAAATGTGATGTGGAAAATAACGTTTTCACTTGTCCCATTACACACATTACATATTTGTTTTTACACACGAATCATTTATTTTATTTCTAAAATCTGGGTATTAATCTTAATTGTATGCCTCTGAAAACTGACCCCTTCACGAGGATTGTTTTTTAAATCTTTTTTTTTTAACGTGATCATTTCTTTATGATATATACGTGAAGTTTAAAACAAATCTTAAGCGCTATGCATGTCGAGAAGAATGTATATGTTGGACGTACTTTTTATAGGACAATCCGTCAAAAATAATTATTTTAAATTCTAGAAAAGCTGAGGTGCATAAAGTCCATGAAATATGCAAATATCTGTGGAGAAGCTGGGAGACCTCTGGGTAGTGTGTAAATCAAAATGCCTTGTTTCTTATATAGTCATATAAAAGTCATAAGAGAGAACAAATGTATTTATATCTCAGGTGCTGATTTAATTTCTGCAAATATACATGCTGTTGTATCACACGAGTGTAAACCAGCCCCTGAACTCTTCTTACAGGGTTTGTCACATGCTCTCAATAACTCATGTCAGCTGAGCCCATTTTTCTCTAAATAAACGGTCATTTTTAAACACTTTTACTGAAGTTGGAAGGCTCCGTGCATTATTTGTCCTGCAACAAAATACATAAAAAGTGTGACTGTGCCACTAAAGGAAAGGTGCAGCATCTCTACAAGGGAAAGAAAGTCATCCTTAACTTTGGAGTCGCTGCACCTGTAAGAGATGTTCATTTAAGTAAGCCTTTAGAACTGACTAAAACACGGGCAGTTACAACCATCCTCCCTTTCTCCACTTTCATTTTGCCACAAATCTCTCTCTCTCTCTCTCTCTCTCTCTCTCTCTCTCTCTCTCGTCTCTTGTCTGGGAGGAGGAGGGGGGAGTCCTGCCTCTTTGCCTTCCTCAGATCAATGCCCTGGCCACTCACTTTCTGATGTTGCACGACGGGAAATGCTTTGAATACTTGCGACATGGCTGCACGCATTGATTGCCAAGATTGACAGCAGCTCTACCCATCGTCTTCTCTTGTCTGAGCGAGCGAGAGAGAGAGAGAGAGAGAGAGAGAGAGAGAGAGAGGAGAGAGAGGGAGAGAGAGAGAGAGAGAGAGAGAGAGAGAGAGAGAGAGAGAGAGAGAGGGAGGGAGATAAAGAACAGATAGTCGAACAACAAAAGGTACTTGTAGTTTTGGACAGCTGAACTTCACAGAGAGTAAACGGGATCCCCTCATATGGCCCCGAGTGAGCAGACTTAAGTTTTCGCTCAACAGATAGCTCAGTGGTTATTTCCTACAAAGTGAAGCCTAGTCTAGTAGTGTTTACGCACGGGAACGGACGCATGAATATCTTCTCCGCGGCTCAGGTCATCAAGGTAAACAACACGTTCTCTCTACTTTTCAACATGCTCTCTCTGTTGTCCTGGTATTTTCACCTTGTGTTTTACTGCTGATTCCTAAAAGTCGAGCGCGCTGTCACTAAACTGTTCCTGCACCGTGCGCGCGTTTCGCTTCAACATATTCTTTTTTTTTTTTTTAGAAAGTTACTTTAGTGTTACGCTTACACGGGTTCGCACATTTTGTAACGGGGAGGATGACTGACAAACTTTCAGTATTGCGATTGTTTGATGCGTCGCTTTCACCAAAACAAGCGGAGCACACGCGAGAGCAGAGTGGCGCGATGCTGGAGCTCGGGTTCACCTCAGAGCTGGTGAATCGGCGTTAAATTCAACATTTAACTTCGTCAAAACTCAACTCTGAGACAACCCGAACCACCTTTGAAGGTTTGAAATCACGTTTTTTCCCCCCTTTGTTTATTGCAGCAGCGCGAAGCCGTGCGAGCGGACACAGCAGGCTGTTCAGTGTAAAGCGGAGCCTTAAGACCGACCCGGACTGCTGTCACCGATAACATGTTCAGTAAACAAGAGGCGATTTGTATTCAACTGTTCGAAATGTAAAGGTTGACAGCGCTATAGTGTTCGTGTTTACATGTCCCGTAACTTTCCTCTGCCGGTGGCAGTTTCACTTCTGTCCACAAAGCGGTACTATTCATTGACAACGATGTGCGCCCCGGTAGGTTTCGCCTCTCTGCCTGCGAGGTGGACAAGTTTATTTGAAGCTGTCGCTCATGTCCCATTATACCTTTACACATTTTTGTTGCTCGTTTTTATTTGTGGCTGTTTTTTAATGTCAGAAACACCGTTTCTGGCCTCCCTGTAGCCTGGGAATTTGTTCTTCCTTAACTTTCTCGGGAGGTCAGGGGGAATTGACCTCTAAAGAATGCACAAGCCATAAATTTAATTCAACAATCGCAAGGCTTCTCCATTTAGAGAAGATGCACTTGAACAGACAGTTTTCCTTTTATTAAGTCTCTGACTCTCGGCGCTCCCGGACAGACCAAACAGCTTTCCTTGTGAAAAGTGCAAATATACAGGATATATAAGATTATATACTTTTTACATTCAGACATATTTTAGACTTCCTGAAATTTATCATATGGCATTTTAATAGAAAAATATTAGTTTAAATATTTTTAGAGCGCAATAAAAACGTTGGTCTATTTTTTTAGTGTTGGGAAATCCCTTTTTTATTTGTATATATTGTCCATTAGGAAGTATATAAATGTTGCACAAAATGAATAAGTAATTCTCCAGATATATCATTCATGTTAGAATAAGTGAAATTCCAGTGATGGTGCATTGATATTGGCAGCGCCGAGTTGGCCCCTCATTTTAAGATGTTTTCCAAAATTAGACACACTCCCGGTGCGCTAAAGCGAGCCTTCTACAGCCGCTGCGTTAGTTTTGGTAACATTGTCACCACAAGAGAGTCAGCTCTGACAACACTGGAAACTTTCTTAAAATTGAAATGTGCTGTTGTGTCTTTCTTCTATTTATTAAACACCGAGCACGTGCGTTTTGTGACCACACAAATGGCGCACCTGTGGCTAATTAAAATGATCTCTCCTTTAAAACTGCTCAAACAAAAACACATTCTCGGGTAATTCTCCGCCGTGTCGCCGTAAAGTTGTTACCCTTTGAACAGTTGCTCTTTCTGTAGCTGTGAACGCATGTTTCCTCATAAGGTAAGGCGGTTCAGGAGACCAAATGCGAGTCTAACTGGCACATTTATAATTAGACTGTCCATTCAGCACATTGTCCTGATTGCTATACAGGGACACTCGGCTCTGTCTCTATAAGAGTTTGTCTCTGACGGCTTGTGCAGCTCAACGTGTCGCTCAGTAAAAGAGAAAAGCGGCATTATAGAGCCCTTTGATGCCACACAACCGCACTTGCTCTTATTTAACATACCTCACTTAATTCTGCGCAGAGAAACTATGCGGGCATCTCCAATAACCGCATTCTTCATTTCTACACTTGTATGCAGTTGTTACACACAACTTAAATGTGCATTTTAATAATTTGAGAAAAGTGTTTCTATAATTTAGGCAAATATTTCCTGCTCTTTAATCAATGTTGCCGGGGAACGATGTGCTTTTACTTCGCAATAACAGTCGTTGAGTTAAACGTTATTAAAAAACTAAAGACTGGCAATTTGTTGGTATGTGATACTTAACAGAACTGCAGGGCAATAATATCATATTGATCATATTTCAGACTGACTGCCCTGGCACATTCTCTGTATTGTCAAGGACTAATCGGGTGGATCTTGAGCTTTTTGCAAGACTGAGAAAGGCAGCGTTTCCAACTTGGAGTCCGAATAAGATATAGACTCGCTGTCGTTGAGTAAGTTCAAAGATTTTTAGGACTTTCATTTGGCATGAAGGGAGAAGCCACCTGGCTCACTTGTCTAAACACATCCTGCACTCTGTCCAAGTCCAATGTCTCCCGTGTTGCAAGAGCAACGTTGCTGCTTTGAATCCTTTTTTTCTTCTTCTTAATCATTCATTGCGATTAGAGCCTTTCTTTATTATTTGTTTTATTGAGTGGAAGAGAAACGTAGTGGATGAGCAAAATTTGTTTAGACTGAGTGCCACGAACTAAACTGACTTGTTCTGACTTGAGCTCTACTTCTAACTGTCCTCTTCATCTAACGGTAGGATTTGTTTAAACTAAGCTCTTGTGCCAGCAATTAGTAGGATCAAAGAAAAGTCAGGAGAGAAAGCGGGGAGGGAAAGAGCGAGATTCAGGAAGAAAAGTGCCTCATATTATATAGCTTCAGTATTTTTTCTATGTCTACGTCTTACCTTAAATGTGCATCGCTGTGTGTGCAGGCTTTTGGTGCTATTTTTGATGCGATTTACAAAGATAGCGAATCTGATAATTTAACAGCAGATGTTTACCACTGGGTAACGGTCTTACGGTACCAGACAGAATTCTTTGAAATTACAACCAATTCCAACTCATTATACAATGATTTCACAGACATAATTCAGCAATGTAATCATACATAGAATTGATGTGTTGTCAGTTGCAAATAGAGCAAACAATATAAAAAATATGTATAACACTGTAGATTATTCCATGAAAAGTTCTGAACAGGCTGCATCAGTCTCTCTGGACCTAGATATTTAAAATTCCTATACAACTGTCATTGTTTTAGAGTGAGTTTGAGTGAGCCTCTACACGCCTTGGCATGTGTGCATGCAGGACTGATACACTCTCAGATATTTTGCAAGACGGTGTCTTTGCTCCTTACACGGATAAACACTGTTGATTTTGATCTGAAACATCAAAATGCAAAAAGCCACTCTGTCTCTCCCGACCAGATGTCATTTAGACCGCATAACTGAGACCTTACACATCGTGTTATTTTTCCATATATACTGTGTTCTGCAGAAAGACAGCTATTTTGTTCCAAGTGACAGGACGCTGCGGGCAGGAAGAGTGAAGCAATGGAGGGGGGGGGGGGGGGGGGGGGCTGAGGAGTACACAGGTACTAGTCTCCCTCTCTTCGTGGTAGTGGAGGGAGCGGCGGAGACCGAGACCTGATGATAAACAAGTTGGGAAGAGGTAAACAACAGCAGGCCTGGTAAAGGTGGAGGAGAGGGGTAGCAGAAGGGTGGAGGACTTCAGGAGATAATAAATGTGGCAGCACATGTTGTGACATCTGTCTTTCTAAGTGTTATCTAATTTGCTGTAGAATAATTCTACAATGATCAAAACTGATGGGAACATGCCACAGCATTTTCTTAATTTTGTAATTCTACAAGAAGTTTCTGACAAGTTAGTAACATGTCACTTCTGTCGCGATGCTTCATTTTCCTTCACGCGACACTGTGATTCGGCTTAAAGAAAGCACGGTGCAGATGTGCTCTGTTTGGACAAAGTGGATCTGTGCTTGCACAGGAGGAAATTGTGGCTCGTCTTGACTTCCACCATTGTCGCTTGTGGTAGAAGAGAAATGGGGATGAAATTAGTGGCTAACTGAGTCATCAGAGGCAGACAGTGGGACATCACCTCCACAACGTCACCATCTTAGATGAAAAGCTGCGAGGAAGTGGAGACAGAGAAAATAGAATCTCATTCATTTATATTTATATTTTTATCCAGGGTTCCTCTATGTCAAAGATTACACTTGATGGCATTGTTTATAGAAACAAATAGCACCTATGTGCGCCGGCACTTACTGAACATCGACAAGGGTAGGGGCAGATTTTATGGCTCTGTTAGATCTCTGTGTCCCTCTGGCTGCTGTAAGTGAACAGTATTGCTGACATTAAAGCGTTACAGATGAGAAAAAAAAAATCTAAATATGTGTATCTTCACAGGAACTGCATAATTGCACAAGTAACCTAAGTGGCCCATTTTGATCTGTATCATTCACTCTCCTACCAAAAATGTTTTTCTCAAAATAATTGGACATTTTCTTTTAGTCCATAGCATAGTTGTGCATAATTAACTTTGATTTCCAATGCAACAGTCTAGGCTATGGTAAGAAGCGTCTGTTGATTTTATTTTTATTTTTTTTAAATTACACATTAATATGTAGAATTAATTGGAGGCACCTTGGTGGCCGCGTGTTTGTGACACAGGTCTGGGACTGTAATCAGGTGGAGGAATTAGTCGGGCTCATTGTTTTTTATGAATCAGATGAGGATTTGTACAGTGGCTGTGTGAATATGGTAGCCTTTATTTCCATATCAAAGAGACACACAGTGCAGCCGGGCAGTAATTAAAATGTGGTGGATTTTAGAGTCCCTGCACATACACACACACACACACACACACACACACACACACACACACACACACACACACACACACACACACAGAGCATATGGACCAAGGCTGAGAGCTGTCAGGTTGTGTAAAAAGAGTGCAGGTGGTTGAAACTGAATTTTAAACAAACGCTCATGTTGGTCCATGTTCCTTTTGCAGACATTTGGGTACAGAATCAAAAGCCAGTTTTTTTTTTTTTGTTGTGGCAACCATTTGCCTGCTACAGTTTGAGAGAGCATGCATTCATTTTTTTTTTCACTCTAACAGCTTGCACTGACTGCAGTTACATAAACTGCCAAATAAGTCACAAAGAAATTATGCTTATTTATCAATCTATCAGCTTTTCTTGGATAGATATACTGTCTACATACTTCTGTTTGTGCGAGTGACCTTGCTGCTGAATGCTGGGATTATTGAGGAGAAAAAAAGAAGAGGAAGAAGCTGTGATCTTTTGCCCCGAGTGATTTCTGTCCTCCTAGAATTGGAGAAGCTCTGAAGACCAAAGATTGTGTCTTGTTAGTGAACAAGGGAAAAGAGATTAGTGTAATGTGGGCTTTTGCGCTGCTCTGACACAAAAGCGTCACAACAAGCCTTTTTCCTTGTGAGCCCCCCCGCCCCCATTGTGCTTGGATCAGGTCCTCCCATGGGCAACCCACTGCCTTGGAGGGAGCGTTAAAGGACTGTGAAAATATCACTTGAACCAACACGGGCAGCTGTGACACTGAGAATTTTTATGTAAAATAATGTGAAAGAAGGCCATAAAAACCTCCCACTCATAAGGGGAAAGTAGCACAATTATGGCCTCGAGCACATACCGTATTTGAATTTCCTATTTGTTATGAATAACCCCGTTGACGGCAGCAGTTATTTTTGTATCCATGTTACACAGGTCTCCACTGTCTGTAAAAGCTGAACAATTAGACATTATCCAGTTGGTGGCGGTTGACAGCCGGCTTGGTATCTGACATGAGATGTAAAATATGCTCCATAGTTGTGACTAAGCCAGCCTCTCTGGCTTCTATACTCTGTGGTCAGGAGCTGTTTTGTTGGCACACAATGAATCTTGTTCGATCAGATTGGCAACTTACTTTCTGTGTGCACATTTGTGTGTGTGTGTGTGTGTGTGTGCTCGTACATAGTGTGTATTGTGTGCACACTCTCAAGAGATGTGATTTGAGCACATGATACCATACAGTGTCCTATCTGCATGCGCTGAAGTGACATGGCCATGATAAGCTGTTTTGCCATATTGTGGCATCCATGATGCAGAATGCGGTTCCAGATATTTTGCGTCTCCAGTTTGACTGACGAGGGTCTGAGGAAGCTAATCTTGCATACGCTACTTACTAATTGTTGATTTAAGAGCTCAGTTCAGCTTAAACTTGTTGACGTCATTACATTGTTGAAGACAGGCCTCAACACAAAAACATACTTGGTCTCTGCTGACGCTGAATTCCAAGCTCTTCCTATAGTGTGTGTCAGCCCTCTTTGGATGGAAACAAATACTGATCAACCACTTGCATCATGGAGCCGCTACTGTGACATCTAAAACAGGCGAGGAAGTTATGGAAAAGAAAGGACTTATTGGGCCCGAAATCAGATTCCCAACAGTTTTTCCTCTGGAAAATGCTAATGTGCGATGCCAAAAATAAATCAAAGTGACAAAGACGAGAGGGTGGGGGAATAGATGGAAAGGGTCTTGTGGCTAAAGTTTTGATGAAGTTAACCATAGCATCTCTTGTTGCCTGGGTCTTTTGTTTCCTGTCTGAATAATTTCTTTTTACACTGACTTGGATGTGTTACAAGGCTTTGCCCTTAATGTGCATTATGATGAAATGGCTTCAACAGACCCAACCACGAGCTTTTTTTTCTCTCTCTCTCTCTCTCTCTCTCTCTCTCTCTCTCTCTCTCTCTCTCTCTCTCTCTCTCCGCCTGTCTTTTTTACTCTCTTTCTCGCTCTGTGAGTAAAGGAAGGGGGGTGTTTAGACCCTGTTGGTGAAAAGATGGGTTAAGAGCAGATTTTCTTAGACTCTCTGAGACTAAACACTGCACAAATAATGATGTTAGCGTTCATGTTGCCTCAGACCCTTTTGATGACGTGTAAGTAAATCAAACTCTGTCTCCTTTGGTCTAAGAAATTGATTTTTCTCCTGACCCGCACGTAGTGATTAATTCACTGTGGTAAGTCTTGTGTTTTCAAGGTGGTTGAGAATACTTATTGTACTTATTGGGTGGAAATATACGCAGTAGAAACATCAAAGCAACGTCAAACTTTCCCCTTTTCATTAGTTTCCAAATGGCACATTTTCCTACTCTCACCAGTGCTGGTGCATGGCGAGTACTGGAGCAACTTTATCCATCACACTGCCTACTTGTAAGACTCTAAAGTTGGAAAATATGAACTTTCAGCTGAAACCAAATTTGAATTTACAGTCATCCGCTCGTTCTTTGAGGTCTGTAAATTACCCCACATGCCGTTGAAGGCGGTGCATAGAAACATTTTGCAGAGTCTAGAACTGCATTTAAGAAACCCCTGGTTGGCTCAACTGCACATTTATTAGCAAAGTGCAGCTAAAGTGAGGGAAGCCTGACCCGGAGCACAAACAATACAGCCAGAGAAAGTCCCGTCTGTGATAATCACTTTCTTGAATGGGACTAAATAAGAGAAATCTGCTGAAATGATAGCGAAAGCCTGTGGTTTGGCCCATGTAGTAAATTTCCCATGAGCCTCTTTGACAATCTGAGGGGTTAGCCACTCTGGCACACGCCACCCACCCACATACAATACACACACACACACACACACACACACACACACACACAGAGTGCTGATTCTGACAGGCATTACGGGTGTAGAGACCTCTGGGAAGAGGGTTGTCCGAGGGAGGATGATTGACAGGAGGTGGGTGAGGTGGGTTGAGGTGGGTTGTCCTGTCTGAGGAACAGTAACACTCGTTCTTTTTTCCACTTTACAGGAAAGTCTGTAAGATCTGCAAAAACTTTGCTGAGGAGAGTGGAATGGCATTGGGGATTGAGTTTTAAATGTTTCGATTTAGAAAAAGATGGAATATTATACGACCACAATTAATGACCCTGCAGACTGCATACAAATGCATACAAATGACCTCAAAACCCTCCCTCCTGCAATTATATTCATATGCAGCTAATTTGCAATTGCGATTTACGTTCACTGTCAAAGCTTGCTGTTCGCAGAGTTACGTTCTTATACCGCAGTGTAAAGTCACAGGGAGGAGGCCCGGCGCATGACTTCTAAGCTGGAGACTGGGGTTTTGCATCCGAACACAGTTGACTTTTTGAACATTTACCATGCTCGTGATGTTTCTGCCAACCTTAACGAAGTGTTTTAGCCATTATGTACTTACCATGACCACAGTGTTTCTCTAATTCTAACCAAGTGCTTTGAGTTGACTAAACATAACCATAAGAAATGTAATTATGCTTTAGATTCAAAAACAAATGAGAATTATTGACGGTAACATTTTTACAGCAACGTTGTAAAGATTTCGTGTTAATTAAAAAACTTTCCAAAAAAGATGGAATAAAAAAAAGAATTGATCATTGATTGATTATTGATTGACTGCCTACATTTACTGAAACGTATTACCAATTGCAAATTATATGCAAATGCCCATAGACTGTAGTCGACGCTGTTGGACTTGGCCTGTTCATACGCACATGCAGCAGGGCTATGGCTGCTTTTTTTTGTGTTAGCAAGTAGAAAGGCTTTATGTCCTTGGTTAGGGGTGGGGTTGAGGGTAAACTGGGGAGGTACAATGTTCCTCCTCATCCTCAGAAAAGCTAAATTTATTGGTTACCATCTGCAGGGTGGAGGAGTTTGGGTTGTGGCCAGGCCAAAGAAAGGCTTCTAATTAAACAGTCATCATTATCAACCTGTGGTCAGTGATCATCATCCCCAACACTGGTTCTCCAAGATGAACATGGAATCATTGAGGCTTTCCCTGAACCTATGCTGGACTGAATTAGAATGGAAGAAGAAGAAATATAGGAGAAAAGTGCTAGCAAGATATATATTTTTTTCTTCTCTTGGCAGAAAAGGCAGCATGAGGCCCTGTGCCATATCCACTCAGGTTTAAACAATTACCCGACATCAGAGAACGCAGTAGAGCCTCAGTGTTGGCACAACCGTCATGCTTTTGACTGCTGTACTTCAGGCCATGGTTTCAGACATGGCCAAGTGTCACATGTAAGCGGAGCTTTCGATAATTTCAATTAGTGTAAGAGGGTGTGCCTGCAGTATCTGTATCACTGCTGCTGGAGGAGCTTTCCTTTGAGGTTGACAGCCCCTTAATGTAGTATTTCTTGGTTTGATGTGTGAGTGACACAGAGGCGCTCCAAGAGGATGGCAAAATGGTTTATTAGGACCTAATTATGGCTCTGTGATTAAAGGGGAAGTGACTGTGATTAGGAGACCTGCAGATGATGTGGAAACATGGATGAATATTCAGAGGAGAAATAGCACAGTATGTTTTAGCCTGTGTGTTTTGTATGTGTGCCTTTTGTACGGAGTCCGTGCTGCCTGGTGGCAGTCGTGTTATGATATCATCTTTACAGCATGAGAAGCTTTACAAATATAGGAAATTAGGCAGAAAATGCACAAATGAATACGCTACTAGACCCTGCTGTTTTTTTGTTTTTTTTTAGTGAGTATATGTGTACTCGCTTCATGTATGAATTTAGACATTTGTCGAGAAGCTCTGATATCCAAAACATAATTTTATAAAAGAAATGAAGATGACCTCATTTCTTTTTTCTTCTATCTGGCATGTCAGAGTAACACTGCAGACGTTCACAGCCAATTGAACATGAAACCATGAGGAATGTTCCGCAAAGCCAGGTCTACTTTGGACAGCTTAGGGCACGGGCAAAGAAATCTTCTTCGTCTTTTGAACTTCAGAGTATGTGCCGTTTTAATCAAAGAGATAAATAGTCTGATTATTTTTATTGTTAGTCTTCATCAATGGAGAGATTAGCATTGGACTTTCTCTTTTTTCACCCCCCAAACCTCTAACATTTTCAGATATGTGATAGCCACTGCCATTAGAAATCATTTATAGGAGTGTTCTGAGAGCAGGAGATTGTCAGCAGGGCCTTGCAATTTTACAATTTCACAACTGACTTCCTCCTTAAAATGACACAGGCTTACCTGCCTATTACTCCCTTTGATTTCTACAGTACATGCCTCTGCGCTCTGAGAGGTATTCATAATAAGCTTAAACTCCACTGGCTTCATTGCTAAAGGGTGCTTATCTCTCAGCTATTCAAGAGAAAGAAGGGTCATATTTTTTCCAATTTCAACATTTTACTGTGAGTCCACAGGCCGGCATGCGCACACATGGATATATGGTCACATACATGCACACATGCACAGACACAAGCACATGTACATGCACACACACTTGGCCCATGGCAGTTCTTTGAAAATATTTTTCCTTTTAAAAATTGAAATGGTACAGCTGTGGATTTTTTTTTTTTTTAGCTGGATGGAAGTCCCAAATTTCAGCACATTTATTCATTTTTTTATTTAATATACAAGTTAACTCACATTTCTAAAGGTTGTGGGAACCAGTCTGCTAGTTTTATTTAAAAGTCTGCTGGGCACATTCAATTGAAATTGAATGTCTGTTACAATCAGAGAAAAAGAATCCTGAGAAGTGTTTTTCTTTTATTACGTAGATCATACTTACCTTGCGGCACTTATTGCATGTTTGGACACGCATATTCAGCTTCAAAATGTGTACTCGTATGTAATGTAAGATATACTTTAAAACTAGTTTGCGGTGACGGTAGTGGCCATGGAGGGCCTTCTGTCTTTGGCTTGGAGCAATGTCAGTTTTTCTTGTAGAGTAATGAGAAACATGTGTTGGGCAAGTGAAGAAAACAAAGTCATCTTTCATCTGACCCACCTGTCCTGTTGTCAGCACAGTTAACACCAACCTCATGCTACTATTGTCTGGACAGCCGCACTAAAGAGCCCCTTCCTCCTGCTCTTCTGCTGCATTCTCCATTTTTTTTTTTTAGAGGCTATGCAAAGACACCTTTTGCCCTAACACTAATGGTAGCACATGGAAGCCAACTAAACACTTGAAGGGAAAAACTAAACCTTAATGACTACCAAAATTTAAGCACACATAATCTGTAGGTGCAAAGTGTTTGTTTGAACTACCTCTTTCTCCAGCAGTTAACAGCGCGCAGTACGTTTGTACTGTGAGTCAAAGTGATCCCCAGCCCTCCGCCTGTAGCCTCAGCCTGCTGAGTTTCTCAGTTTTACCGTTGCTTGTGCCATGTTGTAATGGGCTCCCAGGACATGATGGGAATATAATAACTGCTTGACGATGTTTTCCTGACCCCCCTCATTCTCCACTAAATGTAACATGTGCCCAGAAACATGGCATATATGGCACAGGTTGTGATGTCAGTTGTTATTGCTGGATATGTGAACCAGTACATTTTGGATTATTTTCCACAATCTGCTGTGCACAGTGCATTATGTCACAAAGGCCACATTGTAGCTAGTTGGGTGTAGAGCAGTGTTGTTTCTCCTTCCCTTGTTCTGTGCATTGCTCAGCCACCTTCTGTGCCTCCAGTCCAGACTGCAGCCTTACTTTATGCACATTTTCTTTCCTTGTGCTGCAATCAATTGACAATGGGCCTGTAGGACACTTAACATGCTGGTGGGGAAAAAGAACGTGCATTACAAATTGTGCAGACTAATGGCCAAGCATGTTATCCAGACTCAAGCCCCCCCCCCCCCCCCCCCCCCATTTGATTATTTGCAAAAGTGCTGTGGTTATCCTGGCTGGATTTGTTGAATTATGAGGTTTTCCTTTACAAAAAGCCTGCTGTTCTGTAAAACATGAGTTTAAATGATGAGATTAATTAAGTGATAACTCATATATTTGGATTCCGTTGCTGTACAGTTGGACTCCAACGCTGCTTTTGTTCAATACAGTATGGAATGGAAGAGCCTCCTGTTTTTCAGCTAATTAAATTTGCCACTAACATATGCTGGCAGGAACCTCTTACCTTGTTTGACTTATTTATTGCCTGACTGTAGAGATAATTTGACCTTTCATTTGAAAGGTTCTTTTTTTAATCCAGAAAAGGAGTGTTAAACTCAATTATACCAGTGATCAGTTGCTCAAACACTACATTTGTTTCCTCTGGGGGGACAAGCCACTCCTGGTACTTCCACCCATACAGGGCAACAAGGGGGGAGAGGTAAATTAGGGGAAGAGAAAAATGGGGATGGGGGTGGGAGGGAGACATGAGTGAGATGAGAAAGGGAGGAGGGAGAGAGAGAGAAGGAAAGAGGAAAGTGCCCTACAGTTCCTGCCATGTCACTGGAGATTTGTGTCCTCCTTTTAAATCATTTCCCTCTTAAGAAGATTAAGAAGGCAGAAATATTCTCAAACTGATCATTTCCCCTCCCCCTAAATGGACTCATTTGCATTTGCAAACGCTGCTATTAATGGTGGGTTTCAAAAAAGACAAATGACCTCTGCAACTGTAAATAAAAAGAAAAAAACAGAGGTTATAATGTTAATTGTTAAAATGGCTGCACAGGGGCCTGTGGAGCCAAAGCAAAGCATATGCTCCCATCAGTATCGGATTTACACCATGGCCACATATGCTACAGTGCAGGCTTATTTTCTTTTATTTATATGACCGTTAAATCTCAGTCAAGATTTCAGTCATTTCTTTCTCATGTAACTGGAGTTGTCCTTTTTGTCATTAACTTGGTTTATATTCCATCAGAGAAGGAGGACGACCAATTGGACTAAATATTTATCACTTTTTAGCAGGGAGCAGAGAAACATGCAGTGTAATGCTGTTATACTGTAGATTACAGTGTCGGGTTATATGAATGGAACATTTTCCAACAAGGAATATAAGTGTAGGACTTCCCTTCTTTTCTGAGAACACTGGAGCCCGTTTTAGACTTTCTTGTTGCATGCCACGAAGGTTTCACACGTGGCCTTAGTTAAAGTTGTCTGCCTGCATTGTACTGAGCTTGCCGTTAAAACAATTATTTGCCAACTTAAGTCTGCCTCTGCAAATCCAAAAATGTGCGACAGTAATACAAGTCATTGGTGGAAAAGGCCACTATCAAATGGTGCGTCCATGCTTCTCCTCGAACGAGGAAAACCTGGAATAATATGCGGACACCAATGCCTTGTTGTAACCTGATCATTTATGGATCAGTTGTTTCCTTTCTGGTTTAATTCACCATGTGATTGATTTTCAGTGCAGTACTGTTGGAAAATATCCACACTAAACCGTGCCTGAAATAGGGAATCATTTGAATACAGATGCTTAGGGCTTAGGCCTTGTCACTCGAAACCACTTGGAGCCAGGACACAATTGCAGGTTGATTATGTTGCTTCTGACAGAAGTTGCAACTCCTTTGTACAAGGCAGAGATATTTGCATCTAAATGCTTATTGTAGACATCTAAACAGCATAAAGACTGATTGTAAATACCAGCTGTTGGGCTGTACTCGGGAATAAAGACAAGGAATTTCAATACGGAAAATTGGGATGGAAATGAGGAAATTATTTTCAAACAGTGGAGCTGAAATCAATAAGTAGAAAATGGCGGCGTTTTGTGTGCTAGTTGTATTTGTTATCTTTATTGAGCATGTTTGTACAATCACATGTGAATCTATTTATGGTTAGCTACTGTATGTTGTATTCTAACTGGTGAAAACACTGTTTTATTCAGATGCATTTCATCTTTGGATACTGCTGCAGGCTTATATATATATATATGTATATATATATATATATATATTTATTTTTATTTTTTATTTTTTGATGTACAGTGAAGGTGTTACAGATGGGTAAAAGCGGAAGGAATTTGCTGTTGGTTAATTTATTAGATAGGAAATAAACAGTAACATGGATGCTAGGATGTATTTGACGTATGCCGTTTTGGTGTTCACAGGTATTTGATATAGTTGGAACATGCCATTCCAACCATTGTAATATTTGTGTGTGAGTGCATGTGTTCGTATGCACGCTCTGTATGTAAGTGCAGATATATGTTGGTGTACATGTGTGTGTCTGCCTGGTGCCCAAAGCAGAGTGATGCCCCTGCTGATTCTGCTCCTCCAGCTCTTTGTCCTGCAGCACTCAGTGTGTCTGCCTCCTCGGGAGACTGGCAGGCTTCTCTAGTGTAGCTCCACAAAGGCCCAGCCTCCTTTGAGGTGTTAAAAACTTCCATTTATGCATCTCCCTGGACAAAAAAGCACCAAGCCCAGTTGAGTCCAGCAGCAACACAGGCAGACATTGTGGCCACGCTTCTCTAGCACTCATTTCACAGATTCTAAAACCAGTATGTGGTGAACAGGATTTGAGCGGCTAAAGTGCCCCGTGAGGGCCAGGCGATAAGAGGGGAGAAACGCCACCACGCAGTAAACTAGAAGATGGGTACAGGAAAATAAACACATTACCTGGGAGAGAGGGAGAGACTTGTTTTCATACCCTTGCCTCCAACTTACACAAATCCCACACTGAATAAGAAAGACACAGAGACAAAATAAAACACAATTTGAGTGTATATATCTTGGAAGTTAAGAAAAGGGGTATCAGCAGTGTGCAAAAATACAAGCCTATTCTGTGTTCTCTGTCTTTACAGTCTTTGGAATGAAGAATGTGTGAGAGGGAATCAAAGAGAATGGATAGGTTGCACGCCCGCCTGTTAGGAGCACTGGGGACTGAACGCCGTCCACCATGGAGAAAAACATTCTGTCTGCTGGTCGTTTCTCTCCCCTCACCCTGCCTCAACCCAGTTGCTCAGTAAATAGACTTTTATTCTTGTTATTTGACGCAGAGGATATGACAGATAATGAATTTGCCGAGCAGCACATGAAAGCCTCATTCAGCCAGAGCACTGTATCTGTATCAGGCAATTGCTTGTAACAAACTCTGGGTAAAATAGCTGCAGATTTTTCTTTTTTCTGCTTTTATCTGACGCTATTGCTCTTCAGCTCTTCCAAAATACCGGTCACTGTTTTACTCCCAACAGAGATATTTTAACTGGAGCGATGCTCTGGTAGTCATTCCTGACACGTTGGTGTTAGACATTTTGTGAGTGTCTAGTCTACTGTAGTTCAGCGTCAGGACAGGATGAGCCAGACACAGAATGAAGGCAGTTTGAGAGAGACAGAGGGTAAAGATAAAAAGAGGAGGGCAGAGAGATTTGTAAGGCTGTGACAGTTAACGGTGTGCTGGAGCATGAAACAGCTGTTTGCACATGATTGACCTGTTTCCAACACCAAATAACTCAATGATACGGTGGATCTCTTGTAGAAATATAGCTTGTATTACAACACAGCACTGGACTTCTTGTTTTTTTTTTATTTATTCTATGGCTGTCTGTAGTTTCTCACCACTAGTAAGTGAATAAATCTATGAGCAAACGATGACTTTGGCACATCGATCTGTGCCAAAGTGTCCGCAGTTTACCTGAACACTAGCTGTTTCCTGTATGGTGATTACTCACTGCATGGTAACTGTTGTTCCATGTTTCACATATGGTGCTGCTGCAGAGAGGATTGACTTTTTGGAACTGGATATTTAACAGACAATCACACGTGTTCAATTACTATATCAGACACCTCTGGGCCAGAATCATCTGAGCTTCACCTCCACACTGCACCCCCGCTTCCCTCCTCTTCCACCCATTTCCCTATTTCCCCTGGGTCCACTGTTATAGGCTCACCTCATTGCATCCCAAACTCCCCCATGCAGTCCCCGGCCTGACTGACTGTGTGGCTGCTGCTTCTGCAGAGATAACCGCACAGCATCCAGGTAGGGGAGCAGCCTGCTGATGCCATAGATTACCTCTATTGTCAAAATAACTAACTCGGCAGAATTCCTACTTTAGCGTGTTTGGACGAAGGAGAGAGTGAGGATTTGGAAAGGCGGATTGGGGGTATATATATATATATATATTATTATTATTATTATTTTTTTTTTACATGTTGCAGATCTGGAGGAATTCCAAACAGAAGTACAAGTTTTGGCTTGCCTCATGCATATCCACACAAAACTACACATGATGAAATCTGCATTACATACATGTGTGCAGCTGGCACGTAAACATACATGCAATTAAAAAATGTCCTACAGCATAGTCTCGTATGCTGCACAGACTGTAAAGCCCCCAGAGACAAATTTGTGATATTGGGCTATATAAAATATTAAATTTCTTGACTTGTCTTATTAGTTTGAATGCAATATAGAGTTAAAGTACATGAAACATAAAACCTGTGTTTGGTCAGGACAGCTAAGTAGTGGTTGGTCTCCCCTGTGCTGTATACAGTTGTGGCGATGTTGTCTATTGATACTGAGCCACTGTCACATGATGGTTGAAAAACACAACTCACACCGTACATGAACACATGTCTGGAATTTAAAGGTTCAGTTGATTTAGAAGTGAATCTTTCTGAGCTGTGACTGTAAAACTGCTTTCTTCACTTACTGTACAAGAGGCTTTAGCTCAAATAGCAATTCCAGCAGACATGCAGCATGTTTGATGTGTAATATAAAGATACACAAGCAGTTTCTATGTGGGAGGTTTAAGTACAAGTGGACGGAGGAAACTTATTTTACAGCCACTGTATCAGTGCAGCAATGTGGAATTAGAATTTCGTTGTGCCCAGACAAAGTGTGTGTGTGTGTGTGTGTGTGTGTGTGTGTGTGTGTGTGTGTGTGTGTGTGTGTGTGTGTGTGTGTGTGTGTGTGTGTGTGTGTGTGTGTGTTCCCTGACAAATGTCAACACTGGAAATGATGCTATAATAATAATTTTCGACTCCTTCGCTGCATATGAAAGCTTTTGTGGTGACTTGAGTGTGTGCATGTTTGTATTTCTTCTGTTTATGTGTGTGTTTGTATGTGAGGTAGCTATGATGAGCGAGAGAAAAGTCCACTCTTTGACAGAAATACCACAGGTGGCACTGGGCTCTCTTTCCCTGCTCCTTTGATGTCAGCTCCATCGTTCTGTATCTGAGAGCTGAACCTCCAGTATTCTCAGTGTATTTGTTTTGTGACTTGTGGCCTAATGGGGCCAAATTTACTTTTCATCTCAGTCATCAACAGTTTCTGTCTAAAAGAATATAATAATGGAACATATTTCGTTTAGGAAATGTGGGCGATTTGTTAAGAAAAATGTGATGAAACTAATAATTTGAATTTGGGGTTGACTGAAATTGTGTTTAACAAGTCCCAGATCCTCTAATTAGGAATGGGGGAGTGTCTGTTTTATGTTTCCTGGCTGTAGGTCTAATTCACAGCAGGAGAGAAAAAGCTGCTACGTGCAGCTACAACAGGCCGGTTGACACTGACTGTTATTACACCACAGGGATTACTACATTTGCTTCATTATAATATAATTTGGGTCCCCCCATTATTTGTAATTATGAATTCCTTTGTTTTTTTTCTCTCTCTCAGACAAATAATTAACCAATGAAAGATGAATACATTTCCCCATATATTATTTACCTCATTGTTCCCAATTAATATCAGATTATGGATTCAAAGGTGTGTTAATGTCTACTTTCTGTAACTATGAGAGCTCATTTATTTAGGCATAGAAGGAATTAAGTCCAAAGTCAGATGTCGGATGGTTGCCGCTGGAGCATAGTTCAGACATTGAAATAGTGTGTGTTTAGTGTCATTTGAGAGGCACGAGAAGACTTTAAACTCGGGTGCTATTCATGTCACAGCTTTCCATTCAGCCGGGGTCACCTGGGTCCCCTCTCCTCCATTGTCACCTCCAGCCTCAAGGCCACCACATTCAGACCCGTCTGAAACTCTTCCCTTTTATCTGGCTCATTCTGTCAGCCCTTCAGCCTCCCACGTAGCAGACTCCGTGCTGTGCTCTGACAACAATGCAGTGGTAGTTGGAACATTTATCTGATCTTGTTGATGGTGGTTTATTGGTCCCGGCAATGGCAGACTGAGGTGCCGAAGCGCAAATTAGTGACAGATCAGTTAAGCATGACCTTAAAAAACCCTTGGCCTTGTTTAATTGGCAGTGCTGAGGCGGACTAATTGTATAAATCAGCTGGTAATGAGATCTTGGCTTATTGTGAAAAACAAGATAATGTGAGAAGATTAACATGAATGAGCTTGCAGTAGCTAGATGGTCTGATCAATGATTGGTTATCTCTCTATTGTCATTACGTCTGTTGGAATTTGGTGCCTAAAAGTGTATGCACTTGTACTGTATTGGACTTTCCCGTCTATTTGTGCGTTCTCTAACAAAGCTTTAAGTTGCAGCACTTCAACAGACGAGCTGAAACTAGCAGAGCATGGCCCCTTAATAAATCATTAGCAGGCAGCGCTCGAAGAAAGAAAGCAAAATTAAATAAAACAACCGCTTTCTATGAAAGCTGTTTATTAGTGAAATACGCCAAATGGAAGACAGATTATTGAGGTAGCAGAGAAACAGATTTTAAACATTGTCTAGGACGGATTCCCACTGACAGCTGTGAGGGCTGGAGGTCGGACACTAACAAAGCTGTTTTACATTAGCTCAGTTGTGGAGACTCTGACCCTCAGCCAACAGTCGCTATGGCCTCAATTCATCTCCTCTTTCTGCTCTATCTCTATTTGTTCCAATGTGGGTAAATACAGTTATGTAAGACCATTGTTGATTTTAACCATGTTCCAAACTCACTTGGTTTTAATGAAATGAAAGCAAATAAAATCATTAACAACACTATTTAAATGTTGTTTTTATGGAATTTTTAATCAAATGCAAGACATTTATAGAGTGGTCATTAATACAAATAATATGCTGCATACAAGGATACACTTAAAACGGGCTTTTTCTGTCTTCTTTTTGCTTACATTTCAGGTTTTTACATGAATTCAAAATCAACAGACCAGAGATCGCTGGAAGCTGGGGATTGAGTCTTTCAGTTTTTGTAAGTATCAATTTGCCTCTTCAGCTGTTTCTGTCTTGCCACATGTCTCATGCTCCCCCGCTGTCTTTCACCCACACTGAACACCTGCATCAAATGAGGTGGACAATTGCAATACAATGTATGCACAATTAGACCTTTACATAGGCACAAAGTTGACTGACAGACCTTTCAAACATAAGATCCTCCAACTTATTTTCCTTGCGTTTTGTTTTGCTTCATTAGTTTGTTGTGGTTACTCAGGATTTTTTTTCTTCTATTTCGTTCACATGTTATTGGTCCTTGTGTGATATGATCCACTTCTTTGTTTGTGAGTTGCAATTTTAAGATTAAATCAGGCTTTTTAGTATTTATAATGGTAGGTTTCTTAATGGCTATAATCAAAGCCTTGGAGGGGAAAAAAACACGTTTTCCTGTTCTAGAGAAAATACACATCAACCTTTTGGAAAAAAGTATTTTGAAAATGTATTAACAGGTGACACTAGTCAAAAATGTGAAACGTTTACCAAATATACTTTCTGTTGTGATAATTCCATTAAAATATCCAAAAGAAATGTTGATGGCCAAAACCAATTTGAACCTTTCCACAATCGCACAACTGCACATAAACTGGGATTTTAACTTTCATGTGTTCACGGGTTAATCCATGATTGTCAACAAAATTCAATCAATTGCAACTTTATTTGGTCTCATTATGAAAAGTTAATGCTACAACTTTAAAATACAATAATATTAACTGCATACTAATTGTGTCGGTACTACATGAGCCCATACTCTCAGCATACTTTTCCACCATAGCTGTACCAGACCTACGTTTAACTCGGGTCAGAGTCACGGAGCAAGCTTTGTGTAACTCCAGTCCTCTGCATCTATGAAAACGTTACTTAAACAATTTTTGCTCAGCTGCTGCTCTTGGCGGTTTTCTAATAAAAATGTTTCTTGGATATTAAGCAAATAAAGGTGAGGAACTTCATTGATATTATTATTTTCTTCCAAATGTCATATCATGGGAGTCATATTGAGGAGGAGCTATTCAATAACAGCCGGGAAATGTCTCTCCGAATTCAAAGTTCATGGCCATTTACTATTGTTTAATCATGCGTTTCACACCAGACACTGACTTCCGTATAGCAGCGAGCTACCTCTGCTGCTGCACGTTGGTTTGGTTGAGTTTGTCGTGAATGGCTTGCACTTGTAAAATGGTTGCACTATGTCATCATCTGTCTGATTTTAAATAGGTGCTCTATTTATGTTAAGTTATTTTGAAGCACTGTGCACACATCATTAAAAGACGTCACTGCACACATTGTTGACAGAGATGCAATAAGAACAGACAATATGGCGACACTTCTCAGCTGAAATACAGTACATGTAGCACATTGAGCTAGTTTTTGTTTAAAACCTATGCAAAGTCCAGGACAACACAGCTGTGACTGTAATATTAGTTCATTGAATCAACCACTGGTTTGAGCAGGTCTTAAAAACCCGATCATTTACGTTATCAACTTGTTGCAATTTCCTTTTCTTGGTAATTTGAGGTACCAGATGTAGTGTATTATGATCATATAACTTATGCTAGCCAGCTTCGCTAACAGACAATATAATAAAAGATGCAAAAGTAAAGTTTCTTGAGTTATCAGCAGTACAGTAGAAGCCTAAGAGTTAACATGGATTTCTGCAAATCAGTGGAATATGTAAAATCTACTAGTGAGCTATGTCTACTTGACCCCTGCTGGTCCAGCTAAAAATACCCCTCCTCAGTTGGCTAATATATTGCCTCCTAAAGTTGTGATAATACACACTCGATAGTTAAATGTTATTAAATCATGTTAATGTTACTCGGCACCTGTCAGTATTTCTTATAAATGAAAATATTGCATGTGGTGGGCTAGCATTCATTGCCGTCCCGCTCTTCCGAGACATTAAGTTGGATCCTCATACAATTTGAAATGTAGACCCTTTGACCTCCAGGTTTAATTAATCTCAAAACATGACAGGAAGTAATTTAGTTTGTGTCTGGATCGCTTATAGAACAAGTTTAATTACACGCCTGCAATCTCATTTGGAAACACCTGAGAATATGTTGGACCATCTGAAGAGGCTATATGCACTCTTTGTTAGCGTTTCCCATTTATCTAATAAGCAACAGCCTCATGGTCTCTCAGCTCTCAGCCCACTATCGATGGCACTACTCAAGGGGAGGATGCGGGGGAGACATTTTGTCAGAAATTAAATAAACAGCACTTCACCATAAAATGAAAATTAACAACCTTTGAATGGTTATTCTTCATCTATTATTTATCAAATGGGCTTCTTCAGCCCACTGACCCTGCAGTGATTATGGTCAATATGTTGCTGAGCAAAGACCGCTTGACAAAGACCGCCTGACAAAGATTTTAATTTCATCAGCCTCAATTACTTCCGAGGATCCTTGTGCGAATTTGAAAAACAAATTGTTGCACATGCCATTACCTGGCAAGAATGTGGAAAACCAACCTGAACTTTATCCATCATCCTAAACTCTGCATTCAATTAATAGCTTGTATTACTCATGAATGACCACGTTTTGAAAGGCCTGATATGCTTTAAGTGTTGGCAATTTCATTAGGTGGGTTATTGTTTGGGCTCTCTTTGCACTGGTGATTAAGTACGGTCTATATTTCACCACATGAAAAGGAGCTATAGCCTCTGAGTTTATTATTATTATTTGAAGGTTTGATGGACTTTATTTCATTCTCAGAAGAATAAAAACGTAATATAGACTTGGCTGCTGTCCTGCTTCTCAAGATATGTTCCCTTGTACTGGAGGACAGACTTTCACCTATTGGCTATATACGGCAGAAAACAGGACTAGAGAACATGCCATTAATCTTCTTGCTACCCCAGCTGTGGAAAGTAATGCATAACTAAAAGTCCGGTAAAATGAATTAATGATTTCAACCATGAACTTTTCTCCCAAAACGCCATGAATCGTCTCCGACTGATAATGCACCACGACCCTGGAGTGTGAAATCCCTGTTGCGTTGAGAGTAGCCAGTTAATTGATTTGCAAATTATTTAAAGTTTGTGGGGCCCAGGGGAGTGCTAGACTGTAATGACGGCCCATTTTGAAAGAGTTGAAAAACTCTTCCCAGCCAAGCCAGTATTAAATAGTAACTGTAATCTTACAAGTCTGATCTGAGCCCCATGAAGAGAGATGGTGTCCAGTATTGTGTTGTGAGATTGGGTCAGCTGAGCATGCCCTTTTTAAATTGGGATGTATGTCATCCTAAATGGAAGATCTATCTTTGTTTCTTGCTTGCTGGTGTTTCTCTGGGAAATCATACAATGTGAAGGATAATCTGGTTTTAATACAGAAACGAGGTATTTAAAAAAACATTATAAAGTCAGTTTACAAATGCTGTTTTTTCTATTCTAGGCATTTGTGTCATTGGTCCGTCGGTATAACATTCATTGTAGCAAATTCAGCCTTTAACTTCTGTTGAGTGTTGACTGCAAAATTAATGGGGTTTGACTGACTTGGACAAAGTAAAATGTTGTTCCTTACAACTCTCAAACAGGCAGGTGTGATATTATAAATATATGTAAAGGATAAGATGAATGTGTGAGTCAGAAAAATATAATAAGATCAGAATGTTTTGTTGTGGTAAGACCTATATCAAGCAATAGCCAGTCATTCTGCAGAGAAGGCTCATCTAGTAGCATACACACTGTACATTCCATTGCTTTTTAGTCAAATGTGTTTGATCTCTGTGTTAATATCAAGAAGCCTCTAATCTCGAACCATTAGCAACTGCTGTCATTCAGACACACGGTGTCAGCCTGATTTAAATAAAATGAAATGAAGATAGTTGTCTCTGGTCCCTTGGCTTCACTCATTGCCATAAACATATGCTCTGTGCCCCGCTTCTTTCCATCTTATTTATGACTTTAATTTGTTGTGTGGGCTGCGCAAGAAATCAAATTTAATCCAATCCTCCCAGGGACCCTGTCATATAATAACATGGTAATTTCTGTGTATCCTTTTGAAAAATGAGGAAATTAATTCTTCCTGACATGTTCTAATTATTCCAGTGTGAACGGCAAGATGGGCTCCCCTCCTTCCTCCCATCCCCCCCCATCCCCCTAAGTGTCAGTTGCCGACGGGTGGCGAGGTGCTAATGCTGACCAGCAGCGCGTTTAATTTGAAACATGAGCAGACACCTTTCAACACACC
Source organism: Anarhichas minor (assembly GCF_050575085.1). Lineage (NCBI taxonomy): Eukaryota > Metazoa > Chordata > Actinopteri > Perciformes > Anarhichadidae > Anarhichas > Anarhichas minor. Next base: position 1,262,552 of record NW_027466488.1, read on the forward strand.
TTCCTAATGTTGGAGTGGCTCACACAAATTAATTCACTACTCATCTGGCAGCTCTGACTGAGGTGTGTGTGTGTGTGTGTGTTTGTGTAGGTTGGGGGGGTCAATGGGACTATTGCTATTAGTAAACGTAACATAAGGTGTGTATGTGTGTGGGTAGTACACTGTATAAATGCAAATATGTCAAATGTGTGTGGACATGTGCTGGACCAGGTATCGCCTTATTTCATGTGACTGGGTGTTGAGGTGGCGTAAAGCCGTCTGCTGGGATATTGGGATTGCTTGGACAGCTTTTTTTCTCCTCGGTGGATTTCCTCCATCTCGAACCAACAATACCTTTTAACACATCCCAATGCTCCACTGAGAGCATTGAAAGGCTTATTTAATTAGACTGTCATCAGGCAGTCTTTAGCTTATCACTTCAATTTGCATGGGGACACTACTGGCAGAGACGCTGTGAAACAATGATCTGGCGTTTCTTATTCAAGAGTTAAAAACATAAAATAAATAAATGATCCAAAGTGAATGAAAATAATAATTTATTATAATACTATTAACTGTTATAATTTCTATCCAGGGTTGCTATTGACTTTCAATCTGTAAAACAAAGAAGTCATATTGTCATCATGGAGAACAAAATTAGTTAATAATAAAAATGGTTGAAATCAAAATGTAAAATTTTATTCTGACTTTTGCCAAGACTTAGTCTCTGTAAGTCCACAGCTCTGTATGCATCTACGCTTCTGAGAGAAGACATGTGTTTCCACTCTAATTATGTACAGTATATAAGCAGCTGAGACAGGAGGAGAAAAGATAAACAAACAAAATTGACTGAACTTTGGAGTCGGGTTAAAACCATAAGACTCTAATTGATTTGATGTATGTGTGTGTGTGTGTGTTGTCTCTGGGTCGTAGAGCAGAGGGCTCATAGCCATGGCGTCATGTTCGAGGAGAAGAGAGCATGGCTTTGTGAACGGTGGGTGGGTCCCCCCATGACTCAGAGAGAGGAGAGGCGTCAACATGGCCGCCCGGTCCACAGGGATTAAAGTGCCCCCCCTCACATCCTGCAGGGTTAATCACTGCCATTTTGGATCCATGCAGTGGGAGCAAATGCACTCTCCATCACTGTGGAAGAACTGAGACATAGGCCACCAGTTAGGCTGCCACTCTGTGGATAGATCTGCTTCATAAGCTTGTTTCCACTCCACAATAGAGAGTTTTGAGCCCTGGTTAACTTGTTCTAAGGACCTGGACCAGTGCAGACTCTTGCACTCTGTATCCTCCTCTTTGGATATTGGAATGGTTTCTCATGTCTTTGGTTAAGGGATATAACAAGTAGCCTGGGATGTAGCTGGTAGGATCTGTGTAGCTAACTTCTGTGTCTCGCAATGTGCCACGCACTACGTGAGCCTGTTAATGCCTGAAGGCTGAGAGTGCTGTCTGGTGCCAAGACCCACATGGCTGCTGGCGGTGCATTAAATCAGCAGTCAATTTGACTGGAAGTTTGAAATCTGGGCTAGGTTAAGGGGTTGTGCTGAAGCCGTGTTAATAGCTAGCTTGTTGTCCATATGGTACTGCTTTAATAGAGCACATTTGTTACAGATGGTGGGAGACTTGGTTAGGCAGAGGCAGCTTTTGGCAGAGGCTCATTCTTCGAAAGGGCTGCTGTGCTGCTCAGACTGGTCCAGGTCAGCTTATTGATGTCTATCTTCCCTGCTTCTCCTCAACCAAAAAGCCTGCCCTTGAATTGTGGCCTAGCCTTGATTTTAAAGACATTCTTGTGTGTGTGTGTGTGTGTGTGTGTGTGTCTGTCTTCAGAGAAGAGCAAATACAACATGGCTCGGTCACTTTTTCCTGAGTTTGGTCATTTGCTCTCCAAACCGCACCGTTGCTTCCATAGGCTAAGTTCAGTTGTCTCTGACCACAATGGGACTGTAGACAGCAGGCACAGCTGAGGAAACACAAGCACACAGAGTGAAAGAACAAGGGTTATGGAATAAGACAAATGACAAAGATAGAAACTGAGCATAGCCTAATCTATTTCACTTCCTCTGCTGCTTTTTAAGTGTCAGCAAGTCTGCTGAGGGATTCAGCTACCAGTAAAATAAATAAACACACATTCTGATAATAAAATATAAAATAGAGTGCTGTGTTAATCCTCAAACGTAACGTTTCTGCATCAAACTCCATACTGTTTCTATTCCTCTACCTAATTACTGGTTTAAAATGTGTTTGCATCTACTATAAGGTTGGAGCAAATTCACATTTGTGTTGGTATTGTTTTTTAGTTTGTGCGCGCCTGCTTCAGAGTATGTGTGCTTTTTGCACTCAGAGAAGTGAGGAGACACGCTTGATCTGCTCTGCACTGTTTGACGGTTGTTTTCTCACGTTGTCACTGACTTGGTGTGCTGTGGCGTGGTGACGGTATTATGTGCACTGGGCCCAGCTGAGTGGAGAAAAGAGCAGAGCTGCAGCGCCCCCAGCCATGCCACTCCCGCCTCCCCAGACACCTTATTGTGAGAAAAGTCTCGGCTGAGCCCTCTGGGTCTTGTGGATCCACTGCCTTGCTAAGTGCTGGCCAGACTGAAAGGCACAGTGTCCTTGGGCCCAGCTCATTCTCTCCATTCTCTCAGAGGCTTTGTCCTATAAGCCATGAGAGCAAGAAGAGAAAATGCCAAATTAAACCCATGTCACTAAAAACTTAAGGTGGTTAAGGGCTGAGATGTCAATTGCTGTTGCGTTTTCTGTTATTCATGATTATACGCATGAATATATTCAGAATATTTCTCTTGGTGTTAAAAACTAGTGATTTTAACTGCAGCAAAATCTGCAGATCTGCAGACTTTCAAGCTATTTTTAAGTTATGGAATTGAATAATAGGATGGTGGAGTTGAAATGACACATCATAACGCTTAACATTTTTGCAAGATATCCTTGCGATATTTCAATGTATAAGGCTAATTGTGAGATTTGAGAGACATTTCAACGACTGACAAAAGGTCCACTCCAAAATCTGTTGGTATCGCGGCTCATTTTTACCACCTAAAACTAAGCGCATGGAAGTCCTAATCAATTTCTTAACACAACAAAAGTGTATATTATACAGACCAATAACAAAGGCTAATGGAAACCTGTTGTAAGTCATTTTTAGCCATGTGTCGCCAAAATTGTGTGGGTAATGCTTCTGAACGAGCCCTACAAGTGGTGACATCATGACCACATCCCTTTGCCTCATTGACGCTGTAAGTCCCAGCCTGGGTCCATTGCGGCCTGGCTCCCAGAAGCCACAGCACCCTCGCCACACATGGGCTGCAGCTGGACCACCGTTAGCTACTCTGAACAGACCAGGGCTGCTCTGGGATCTGTGGTTACAGTGCTGGATGTCCATGTATATATCTGCACACAGCCGTGGAAAAAGACTGTATAGAGATCAGTAGGCAGAGTTTATTTGATGCAAACATATCATCAGGCTCTCAGTGCAACCCGATGTTGTATGCAAATCCACTCCCTCCATGGAAAGAGTATAATTAATGATGTCAGTTCATAAAAACGGAGGATGGGTTTGTAGCCCTATATCTGCTTTAATTAAAGACAGGCTTTATTATAGGAAAGAGATGTATGCTCTGTGTTTTTCTTTCTTTCTATTTCTCTTTCTTTCTTTCTCTCTCCCTTTTCGCCTTCTTGATTATCACTAATTTCATAGTGAAAATGGTTTTCTGTGATTTCTCCTGCCAGAACCCCAACTCGCTGACATGGAGGGCTTTCTTCGTAGCAGCTTTTTACTGAGGTCAGTTTCATTTCCGTTGTTGCCATTTAGGATCATAGGTCGGGCCGGGGTGGTAGCGGGCTAACGGGGGTTATGCTTTCTGACACATTGTTAGCTTTAGACTTTGTGCTGTGTGTACGTGCACATGTTTGTGTGTGTGTGTGTGCATGTTTCTGTGTATTTGACCAATGTCAAACATGGTTTCTGACATATTTACCCAAGCTGTGTGTTATGATTGTGATTAGTCAGTGTGTGGCTGACTGCCATGCTCTCCCTGATAGCATCCAGAAAGCACACATCAACGAGTTAAGGGACACATGTAGATGAGCTGTCCCCCGTGTACTCCTTCCTCTCCCTTTCACGCCTTAAAGGACCTGCACATCAGGCTTTCTGTGTCTTTACTCTGCATGCTTTTGTCTGACCTCTCCCCCCCCCCCCCCCCTTACCAACCACCCTAATCAGGGATATTGGAATGAGGCAGTCGCTGGAATATCTGTCTTGTGATGTACTGTTGCTTCCTGTTGTGTTCCGTGTTTGTATTCAACCTACCATAAAGATTTAAATTTTTTTTGTCTTTACCCTTCCTGTGATTCTAATTAAAAATGTGTGCTGTCATTACACACAGAGGAAGTAAATAAGAGAGTGTATTTACCATTGGCTCTTTTCCTAGTCAGCTACCTTCTCTAGGCTCCAGTGTTGCTCCCTAATTAGGGTTGGCTCATTAGAAGCCACAGCAGCAGCATCTGCCTTTCAAAGCTGCTGTCAGCCAAACTTTACTAAAGCTAATGAAGCCTCTTTGATTTCTTTTTCAAAAGGTCACTTATTTGATTAAATTAACAGCATTTTTTTCTCTCTCAGAACTGTTGGAGGCATTTAAAAAAAGGACAATTTGATACCATTACTCTCGCAAAATGTCCTTGAGGAATTCAAAAGGAAGATCTCTCATGCATTTCAATTTATGTTATTTATTATAGAATTCAATCATTTAAAATCACACTAAAAGTAAGATTGAGACCCACATTCACAAGCTTCAGAAAAAAAGCAGGTTGAGTTCTGACAGAATTTAAATTGTGACCAGTACAGTACAGTTAATCCTGCAGAATTACACTGTATGAATTATACTCACAGGGATATTGTTCATACATCTATGACCGTTCACTGAAACAGCTTCTTTTGTTAACTGTATTACATTTAACAAATCGAGGAGCCATTAATTACTTGCATATGAATTTCATATATTTAGTATGCATTCATACTGCGGTAAATAAAAAAACATGTCATGCAGAAATGTACAGTATCAGTATCTTTCATGGCTTGGCACCAATTTATTTGGTGTGGTGTATCTGCTAGGTTTGACAGAAGTTATTCAGGCATACAGCATGTTACATTTTTGAGAGCACACTGCCTGTGCTCATTTCCGCTTTTTTTGTAATGGTACAAAGTGGATGGCAGCGTTTAACTCTCAGCACCTGTCAAAACCAGTTTGGTGGATAACTAACTGCACTAAGGATGTAGTGTACACTGTATGCAGCAATGGAAGAGGTTTGACAGAAGCATATCTCAAGTTCTGCATCCAATTTCACATTTATAAAAGAAAAATAAACATCACCTTTGGCCTTGGCTACTTCTCACCAATTTCCTTTTGTTCTTATAGCTGTGAGGAAACGCTGATTATTCTAAGTAAACACATTATTGTGCTGCTAATCCACATCCTTCTGTCAATGTCGGTTTTAATTAAAGGAGAAGCGCCAGTAGAAAGATATCACGCACACTGGCTGGAGATTGGAGGCCTCAACAATCAGGCCAAGATTAAAGGCAGGCTTTGCTTCAGGGGTTAGCCCTTTTGCTTGGATAAGACATGTGTCCTGGAGTGGGCTCTGGGTTGGGAGTAGGGGTGAAAGGGGAGAAAAGGATAGAAACAGAGATGGATGGATGTGGCAGTTAAGACATTCCTCCAGTGAAGAATCCCAGTGTCTTTTCCCAAGCAACTAAATTGGGTCAAAGGGGGCTTCCTTAACATGCTCGTACATCTCTGCTCAAATGTGCAGGTGTTATTGACTTTTTATACTGTATGTCATATCTCAGTAGCAACCCGGATGGGCCTTTCATTATTGTAATGAGTCACAACTTTGGTTTTGAGTCATACATATAGTGAGTTTTAATAGCCATAAAAGAGCTTATCCATGGCCACTGTGAAAAATACATCAAGCTCTTCAGATGTGATGGGGAAAAGTTTAAACCCCATATTTTATGTACATGTCAAAGCCTTTGTACTGTCTCCAAATAATAAGTCTGTTTTAAAATTCCTAATATTTCTGAAACTAACGCAAAAGTTCTCTTTACCACAGTATACGATGTGCAGTGTCTTTAACAGACAGCTATTTGTGCTTGTGCTACTGTAAGCCTCACAGTTTTTCTCTTTGTTGAAAAGATGCGTTTTCATTTTAGATAAATGTTTTATATGTTTATGGAAGACATTTAACAGGTTTTTGTTTGTGTAGTGAAAGAGACCGAGCAAATGAGGGAGAAAGGGGAAGGAAGAGAGACAGAACAGAGAGAGATAAGCACAGGAAGAGAGAGGGGGAGAGAGAGATGTCTTCAGTCTCTCTACTCCCAGTGGGCAGGACCTCCCCCTACATTTCTGCCATTATTTGATGTAATGAAAGGAGAAAGTGTGTAACATTGAGATTGTTAATTAATTTAGTCTAACAAGATGAAGATAAATGAAGCCCACTGAAGGTTGACTAGGCTAAGGGGCCCACTTAGCATTCCTACTGCCCTCGAGCTCTGTCTCTCTCTCTCCTTTACAATGGAGCACAGCTAATAGGTGCAGCACCGTGTTTGTACAAACCCGCTGAGCTCTCACTCAGTAAGTTTAGATGTGGACCTTTTTGACAAAATATTTCATTTCCAGCTTCTATTTATCATATTCTTATCTCTTTGGGATATTTTAATTTCCAAACGGCTGGGCTGCATTAGTAACGCAGTTAGTTTTGGAGCATAGATATGCAATTATCTGATTGAGTCATCTTGACATGTTAGATAAAACTCAGTTGACATACATGACTAGTGAACTGACTTTTTAAATATATGTATAGAAAAGCACTGGTCAAATGTTAATACATACATTATTCTTCTGCGGACACCTTGTAGTCTACTTGTGGATAACAAACGCACCTTTTATTATCTTCTGCTAGAGATCAGTTATATTTTTTCTGAAATGGCGGAAGGTTATATAAATGGCCATTCTCTCCAGCAACTATGTGGCCCCTTCACATGAGTCTGTGACTCCCAGCCTTTCACCGTGTGAATGGTTCTTCTCTAATGCGGCTTGGGGGCTATTTGAGCGGCAAGACAGACAAAAAGCAGAAAGGACTTTTTTTTTTTTTTTTTTTTTTTTTTTTTTTTTACAAAGCTAGACAGTTGTCTTCATCCAGAGCCCTTACAACCAAATCAGTAGTCTATCGAGGTCCTTCCTCAGTGGACACTTTGTGCAGGATCTTCATGGCAGCACAGACCAATCATTATGGCACCCATTCTTTGCTCCCTTAGTTCTCAAGTCATCAACAATGGGTTGTTGATTGTACGGAAAACACCAGAACAATTACGTTCTCTGTTTTGGTGGCAGGGCAGCATTTTAAAGTGCAATCCTCGATAATGGCCTCATTATTGTTATTCTTGGAGCAGGCCTCAGGATAAAGAAGTAGCCGCTCGCAGTACGTCATTATTTCGTAAATTTCGATTAGCTCATCATGCTGTCTCCTGGCAAACAGAATCATAGCTAATTAAAAGTGAGCTAGCGCTCTTGCCTGTGACTTAAAAGGTAGCACTCGATGGACTGTTATATGAAAAAAGTGGTAAAAAAAGGAGGATTAGAGCGGTTACCCTGGTAACTCCAACTTCCATCTGCGAGGGAACAATGAACTTGTGTTCCTCCGCCACCTATGCTTGAAAAAACGGAAAGCGAGGAAGTGAGTGTTCTAAAAGGACAAGACCCTTTTTTTCAACAACAAAGTGGGATCCAGGCCTAATAGGCTCTTTGGTGCGAGTTGTTAGGCGAGCTCTCTGGGGGATAGAAGAGCAGAAAGGTCAACGTGTAATCCTAGGACAGTGAAGGTTGTACCAGGTTTTTTTTTTACAACAGCAGGTTGTTTCCTATATCTGTTTGTCTGGCCAAAAAACATAACCTCAAGTTTTGTCCATTTTAAAGATTTTTAAAAGAAAACAAAGATTGACAGAAATGGCTGCTAGTAATATGTCTGCTCGTGATGAAGCGGGTTTACATGCCCTACAGCCAAAATGTACACATTCCCTCAGCTGATTTAAAAAACACAAACAAGATGCCAAAGAGTGGGGCCAATTAGACGGAGCTGTCAGAAGCTGTTGGAATTGTCTCTTGCATCTCTTTTTACTGATACAACCAAATCTACGTTTGTCTCTGGCACCTCATCTCTGTTGGAAACAACATGAACTCTTCCATGAATCTTAAAAACGCCTACATATGGTTAAACCAATACACTCATGGCTTGCAGTAACCACTGCATAATATTTTTTAGCCTCTGTTCGACCATCATTGAACACTCTACTCTATGTATCTTAGTTAAAGCATTAAAACATTGAGGTGATAAATACTGACTGTCATGAGTAATGCATTTCTATAATCTTTTTATTTCAACCAGCATTCAAACAATTTTCTTAAGCATTACAAAAAGTAAGTGTTTGACGGGTTAAGAGCTGCTAAAGAGCTGCTACTCTGAAAGGGAACACTCCTGCTCTAAAACACTGCTGAGTTATAATGATCCATGACTACGGAGGAACAGTGTGTGTTTCTCTTTGAGTTTTATGTCCCTTATTACAGCTGCAATATGTCTGCTCACATTAAGCTAATTTATGGCTGAGGCCAGCCTAACAGCAGTACAGGTTAATGAATTTGGCATTACTAATTAAACGTTATTGAGGGATGAATATGAATCCTGTGGTCTGGAGGGACGGCACAGAAAAGGGGGAGGAGAGGAGAACGGGACAGAGGACTTTTCTGCCCTGTCTCTTTCCTGCAGTTCTTCCTTCGGGTCGCCTTCACAATGACGAAAACACAAGCAGTAAGACAGCACAGCTTTGAGGTGAAATGGAGGACAGCTGTACTTCAGTGCAATGCCCCATCACAATACTATCTCTGAATGAATGCATTTGAAAAGAAAATCATTTAGACGATTAAGTATAATTCCACAGAAAGCGTTTGGGGAAAAATAAGACCACCAAAGGCAGACTACTTGGCCATTTTTTCTGTACTTGCTTTTCTGTATTTGCTGTGCAAAGTATTGCCTTGTAAAAGGATAAATGAACGGCTAACGTGATTAGACACTCTCATGTAAACTGAGGACCATTCTGTTCGAACTGTTAAGCAATTATTTCAGTCACTTCTTGAAAACGTAGCAAGTACTCAAGCAAAGAGGGATGGTAGCGGCAGTGTTGATTATTGAGCCATTATTGAACAGCCATGAGACACACTCTCTCGGCTATGAGTGTGTTAAGGATATATATATATATATATATATATATATGTATGTATGTATGTATGTATGTGTATATATGTTTTTAAAAAGTTTTTAAATCGCTCATTTGGTTTCTGAAATAAGCTAGGGCGGTTAATCAAATTGCTAATCGAAAGCAACTGAATGAGAGACATCATTTTACAGTGATGTTAACTTTGGATTAAAGCATAAAAGTGACTGAAATATTAAAACATCTGTTCAAATGTCTTGATTTAATCTTGTAAATGCTCCACACAGCTTCCTAGCCGGCTGTTCAAAGCTCTCTCTCTTTCAGCAAGTTTTACCTCCGATCTGGATCACGGAGACATTTTCTCTCTTATTTTTGTAAAGCTTGTTATAATGTTGGTGTGATTCGTGAAGCACCAGTATTTTTTTACGTGTGTATTGTTATTGGCTGATGTTCTACACGGTACACGCACGGTTTAAATCTAATTTTTCCTGCCACTCTTTCTCTCTTCCTTTTACTCTCACTAGCGCCTCTACACTCCACGTCTGACATACTCTCCCTGAGAGCTAAGCCTTTCAATTTAGATTTCAATTATCATGTTAGTTTTGTGATTAGACTTTAGTCCTCCAGGAATCAGTCCTCTCTGCTCCTCTCTATTCCACTCTATTCCACTTCCCCTGCAATCACATCCCATCTGATGAATTGCGCATATAATTACGGAAGTTATTGAATATGCAGATCACTGCTGACTCTTGGTGTGCGGTTCATAATGCATCAACTCTAACTGTAGCAAACAAGGGTCTCTGATAAAGACCCACTCTGATAATGAGAGAGGGCCAATGTATGCTATTAGTCAGAGATAACAGACACCACAAAGGCTGAGACTCAATTAAAACAAAGCCACGCTGTAATCTGTGTACGTGTGTGTATGTGTGTGTGTGCTCTCCTAAACAGCACTCAGGCCTGTGTAGACACTTGCCACTGGGCACAGTCAGCTTTGCCATTACAACCAGCACAATACAAACTAGACCAACATGAGGTATTTCCCCTATGTTACAGTATGTTGCTACCATCGTTTTACACCCCGTCCCATGATGCAATCCCTGGGAGCTTTTCAAGGGAGGGGAGAGAAGCACTTTACAGGCACACCCACAGGAGAGGGTTGTGGGAAATTTTGTAACTTTTGATAGCTTTTAGAGAGCTATACTAAAAACCTGGCTCACTAGCAAAGAGGAAAAAGTCTTTCATGCATTTTGCTGTTAAAATTCTGGATGGACGTGTTGCTTGCTCCTCAACAGGTCCAAAACCAATACTCATTTTTTTTTTTCACATAATGCTAGTCTTACAGGGTTTCTCATCTTAAGTTTCAAACACAATTGAGAATACAGGGAAACGGAAGAAAACGGCTCCTGTATTTTTAGCCTGAGCTATAGTGATGTAGCTGCCATTTATAGCTGATATGCCAGGCTGATGCTGGACGGCTGCCCTGCTGACACCAGAGAGGAGGGTTTATGGACTGCACAAACTCTGCACAACGCGATCGCAGACTGACGAAAAATAAGCAGATCACATGTAGATTAATTTGATTCTGACGTATTTAATTGATGAAAATATTTATATATTTTAAGATTTGTAGGATAAAGTGAGACATTCTTCACACAGTGGAGGTGATCTCAAGGTGCAGACAAGTGGCCATCTAAGAACACACATGTGTACTTCAAACAAAGACACGATGCAAATATCAAAACACGAAAAACGTAAATGTGCAGCAAGTGAGGAAACATGAGGGTTGTCAGCGATACGCCACTTTTTAACTTCAGAATCAGAAATACTGAAGCTCTCCTTGGTGCTTTCACTCTTGGGCATGTGTTTTGATATTTGCAATATTTGTGTTGTCACCCCATCTGCATTTCTTTTAATCTTTTAATCAATTTTAACCAAGTCAATATGATATTCTTATAGTATGTCCTGCATGGCATTTATTTTGCACACACATACATGTATGCATCTACATTCATTAAACCTTGATTTATATGCAAGAGATCATACAGATATGATGCTTACGTGTGTACTTGACAGCATTTATTAAGATACTCCTGGGTCCTTTTTGACCACACCCAACTAGTTGATTATTTCATGCAAAACATCTTGTGCCTCTTACCACCTCTCTTCTGATTGGCCATTGCTGTTTGCTGATAGTCTACTTAAGTCTGTGGAATTACTTTTGCTGTAAGTACTGCTGACTATGGTCCTACGACTAAAATAGTAACCTTTATTTCACATCTTTTTGCATCCGAAGAAGTTGCTTTTTAGTCGGAGCCTTTTCTCTATAGTGATGAGTTCACCTTGGCTACACACACCTGACTCCACTTCTTGGTAAGCCTGGAGTCAAGAGTGACATTTTTTTTCCACATTGTTAATTTAGGCATACATTGTCCTCACTATATTTGGTTATTTAATGAGTAATATTTTTTATTTTTTTGTGACTTTCCCTTTTAAATGTGTTTATTTCCATTGAACTGAATCCTTGAAAAAGCTTAAAACGGCATTAAAACCAAGGCAATAATCCGGTATGTTTTGAAAATCTTTTATTGCCCCACATCCTTAGAAAGCATGGTTGGTGCTGGATCTTTTTGACTGTCATGGCTGTCTGTTATAATTAAGACTCAGCGCAAGATTTCAGCACATGTGTATTGTTACGTTCATAGGATTGAACACTTTTACACCAACTGTTAGCTTAACAGGAGGTCAAAAAGGTGACTTAAACTTTGTTAAGGGGCTTACATTGGAGCTCACATAGCATGAAAGTGGCTGACTAATGGGCCTAGACACTGACAGAAAATGCAGTTTAGGGACTGTGCTCGTGTTCAATGTTAAATGCCTGTTCTGTGGTCTGTAAAGTAAAAAAATAAATAAAACTAAAGGGCATGGTTTTCCTAAATGGCCAATGAGATTTGACTGCCCTTTACTGTAAAAAGTGTGTTGCAAGTGCAGTGACCTTTGTCAAGTTCCAGCTATTGTTTGCAGATTGGTTACACACTCTACAGGCTGTGAAAGACACATCTGCTACCTTCAGCTCAGTGGAGAGCAGATAGACTGTCAGGGTTGAGGGTTGTGTGTGTGGGTAGGTGGGGTCCTCAGCTACCCGGTCACACAGCTACAGTCCCTATCTTCTTATCAAATATTTGTCTGGCCTTCACTCCCTATTTGCCTTCTATTCTGTTTGCTTTTTTTTTATTGAAATCTATCTTAGGCAGATTGATAAAGTTTAGTTGTTTTTGTCTGTTTTGCATTAATCTAGGTGTGTACATTTTACACAATGAATTAATTTTTATATTGTACTTAAAATGTATGTTCATAGATATTTGATGCTGATATATGGATATTTTCCACATTATTTAGATTTGTTAGGATTTTGAAATTGCACACCAGGAATTTGATACCATGTGAGTTTGAAATCACAGAAAATTCCCTTTACATTTTTTTCATCAAATATAAAACCATATTTGTTTAATGTGTTTCTGATTGATTCCCCGATTGAGATTCAAAGGGTGGTCATAAATGTTTCAGGACAAAGGGTCTCTTTGTGTGAATGGGGCCCCAGTTGAAATGGAGGAGTAGTTTGAGATTACCAGATTATTTCCTACTAGCCCAGTGAGTGAGGCGAGGCGAGCCGCAGCCCTGCGCCGTGCTGTGCTGAGGCTGAGCATAATGAGTGTGGTAGCAGGGAACCACAACAGAGCCGGGGCAGAGGCTGCCTGGGAACCAGAGGCCCATGGCCCACAGCCAAACACACACACAAATCCTGCCGCACACTTGTGGCTTTTTAAGAAAGCAATTTAGTTAATGATTTCATTTTGAAGCACTGTCATGATGCATTGTGTCCCCTGGGTGAGCCAGCAAAAGGTGAAAGGAGAAACTAACACAGAGGAAAAGGTATTAGTAAACACCAGCTTCCCCTCGACAACCACAGAGAAAAATAACATGCAACCGAGCGTAATGTGGCATTTGTTGTGAACACTGCAAAAAACATCACTTGGGTAATAGGTTGTGGTATGTATATCACTTGTGGCTCCTGCTTCTTTTGATGCATTGCTCTGGACAAATGCAGAAAAGAGTAGAAGCACAGTGTAAGTAAGGGTCATGGTTAGCAGCATAGACTGCTGAGGCATTTTGAGTTTTAGTCGGTGTCTAATCCACTACAGTGCCTGCTTCCCTGGAGTGGAAATATAGCACATCTTTCTGTTCAACCATGTCTGTCAGCTCTCTGATTTTATTAGGGCTATGTTTCACATTCATTTACTCAGGTTCTCTCAGTGCCGGCCAATGAATGAAACCATCTTAGCATTGCTAAAACAGCAGCTTGTACATGTCTTCTGTGAACCAAATTTTTGGGCAATTACTCAGATCAGTGGCTGGGGTTTCTGGTTTTGCTCTTCAGATATTATTTTTCTCCAGTCTCTCTCTCCCCCTTTTTTTTTTATCAGCCGTCAATCACTCATGGTAACTTTTAACCACCTCCAAACAGGGCTGGGTGCCAGCCATTCATTTAGACCTTCTTTTTTGCTCGGCTTCTTCCTGTCTGACCTGTCAGAATGTAACACACTGTTGACCATGCTTTCTATTCAGCACTGGCAAATTAATTGGTTTCAGTGGTTTAAATCAGCAATCAATGTCAGTTTCCCAACATAATAAGCCTTAATCATAAATCTTTGAGGTGTGGCTTGCCTGACCCCTATTCATCATGGCTCTGCTAGATGGCCTCATCTGGGTGGAGCAAATGAACTACCCCTGTTTTGATTTTCCAATTGCCGTGTCACATGAAACGTGGCTACTCTCTCCCCTCCCCGGTTCTATCCCAACCCTTCTTCTCACAGTCCTTAAAAAATGAAACACAAGGGCCCAAAGACAAAGAGGGAAAAGAAGTCCAGTTGTCACAAGGGGAGACACAGTTGTGTTCCTTGAGAGAGTGCCCAATGAATACCATTAATTTATTCAGACAGAGAAAAAAAATAGCAGAAAAGAAAAAACAAAACTCTAAAGAATTAGAGGTGGGTCTAACTGTAGCTAATGAGCTGTTGTCCTCACAGCCCCTATAGAATAGCAATAGAGCAGTTTAATTACAACAGTGTTGAAGATGATTTCAAAATGTTTTCCCTAGCTACAGAAATCTATTTGAGATGAGAATGAGATTGCGTTTCTTTTCAGTAGACATTTCAACTTTGTCAATTTGGTGACCAGGAATTGTGAAGCATTCGACATCAGGAAAAAAGACAGGAACAAGGATAGTGATGGAGAAAGTGGGACACTGTGTGTCGACATTTCAGATGTCTAAACCAACTGCAGTTGTACCAACCCCACTAAAGCTGCCAATCATGACCTCATGATGGCAAGACCAAAGACTGAGGCCCATAGTTCACTGCCATACAGAACAATAACCCCCCCCCCCTCCCCCCCTATTTTCATAAACCATTCACGGTCCCAAGTGCCCATGCTTTTACTGCTCCCTGCTAAATTTCTCCTTCATAATTAGCTATTGTCCTTGAGTATTTGGCTAAAAGTCTATTTTTTTGTTCCTCAAATGCCTTGCTTTCCATCCCTTTTGAGATGTCTATGCTCCCTACAGACTTATTGTGCATCTCTTTGGTAACTTGGGATGCGTCTCTTCACTTGTTTGGCACCCCCCAGCCAGCTTCTCAACTCACTTTTCTGGCAACTGTGAGAGATGTTACACTCGATTTGTTGAAGTGCAGCCATTTGCTGCAGACTCTCCAGTGCACAGAAGAAGTTATCTTTATAAATGACAGAATGGCCCTTGCCTGAATAGTGCTTTGTTTACTGTTTAACAAAAAGGGGGCCCCACTCTATATTTCATCTGTCACCGTTGCTTTTCTTTCCTTCAACAATGCTCGATTGTTTCAATGAAAATTTCAGGTTCCATGAACAGAAGAATTCTGTATTATTATGATCCTGCCAAATTCCGATCTCTGTTTTCCTTGTCCTGCTCACAAAGGGCTCATAACTTACTGTCAACTATGAGGCCACAAAGCTCCACTGTTGCTCAGCAAATAGGGTTGTGTTGGGTGATGGCTTGACTTGCTGTGAGGTTTGCATAAGTGCAGCAGCAGCAGCAGTAGCAACAGAAGGCTCTTTGGGAACTCCGTCCCCCAGTAGGCCCACAGAAAACGAGCGAGTAAAAGAAAGAGAGGTAAAACAACAACAAGCTTTTCTTGTCTCAGTATTATATTTTTCTCCACCCAGGAAGGGAAACAGTTCGTCCGGTGAAGGAGACTGCTGAAAGTTGTTGTCCTGATACTGTTGGTGTCTTCTGTTGAGTGTGTTTTGATTCGCAACATCCAGTATGCTCCTCTTCTAGTGGATCATTTCTGCTAAAGAATGACGCAAGTCCAGAGAAAAAAAGGACAGCAGCGAATTTTTTTGGACGGCCAACCTTCATTTGTGAAAGCATACGCATGAGTGAACTTGTGTGTGTCCTGGGGAACTGAGAGGCTGTTATGCCATCCAGCTCTGAGCTTGTGTCCTGGGATCAGGAAAAGGGCCAAAGGCACAGGGGACCCAAGAAGAAGAAGAAGGAAGCAGAGGAGGAGGTAGAAGAGGAGGGGGCAATGAGGGATTCAGTGTGTGAGTGCTCATCGACCCTTCCTGAGTAGACAGACAGGGACACTTAAGCACTCTCACACCTGCATCTGCCTTTGCCTTGCGTGGGGGGCAAGGACACCAACCAGGCTGTCATGGCAGCTGCACAAGTGTTTAAAGTGAGATACACGGGAGTTCCTCTAGCAGCATATTATTGCAAATAATCTACCCTGCAAAGTAATTATCAAGGCTCTGCTCAATATGTAAAGTGTGCACTTCAGGTGGCTTGCTTAATTTGCTCTGGGTGGCTATCATTTCAGTGTGGATTTTAGCTGTGGTAACCGTGGCAGTTTCTAATAGAGAAGGCATCAGGAGAGAGTGTGAAGTGAGGATGAAGTGCCGCCGTAATTGAGTTGACTTTTTGCAAAGGAAGGTCAACAATAATGGAAGAACAATTTAAACAAATTCATTTAGACAACTCTCCAGTCCCAGTAGAGTAGGTTACCTTTTTTGGAAAATCTGTATTTTCTCAACCATTTACTATATTTTAATATCATTATCTGTAATTACTTTTTCAATTTAAATCAATTTTGTATCACCTGCTCAAAGTGACTTATAAAAATTCTAGCATATCTTTTTTTTCGGATGTACCTGTATTTAATTCTGTAAGAATAACACAATAGACAAACGTGTGTGTGTGTGTGTGTGTGTGTGTGTGTGTGTGTGTGTGTGTGTGTGTGTGTGTGTGTGTGTGTGTGTGTGTGTGTGTGTGTGTGTGTGTGTGTGTGTGTGTGTGTGTGTGTGTGTGTGTGTGTGTGTGTGTGTGTGGAAAAAGAGGCTAACCGTGAGCAGTATACAGCCCGTGTTACGAGTTGATTATGTATCCAGAAACCTGGCTGCTGCACAGCATGGCACAATCACAATGGAGGGTGATAATTTAATTGTGCTAAACGGTGGATTCCGTGTCAATGCTCCTCCAGCTGGGAGCTGTCAGGTAGTAATATCTCATTATGGCAGGTGAAGAACCCAGAGGAACCCTACCATGACACCTGTTGGAACAGGAGGAACCCCTGAGGGAAACACACACAGATGATTTTTTCTCTTTGACTTTCTCTCACACATATACACGCACACGCATGGTTTAAGGCCCCCAAACTATTTTCTTTAGCTGCTTCCACTTCCTACAAAAGATCACAACTGTTATTCAATTAATTTTCAAGATTATGCTTTTGTTTGGAAATTGATTTAATTGAACAATGTCACAGTTTAAAAAACATGATCTTTTAACAATAGGTTCATAGTTTGGTTTACATATTTAATAGCTACTATAGTTCAATACAGTGACAAACAAACAGACAGGACAGAGCAGTCATATAGCATCATATATGTGTTAATTGGCTCAATTAAAAGATCAGTCAGACACCTCAAGTGTTCTTTTTTATGCTTGAAGACAGTTGGGAAACGTAAACACTTCAATATACCTTTGCTTATATGAATAAACAAATATATAGTATGTTTTATGTAAAGCATAACTATACTATGTACTATAAAGCAAGGAATCACTGTTGTATGTGTGTGTCCACATATCTCGAGAACCGCTCATCCAAGCTGATTCTCACTTGGCCGGCGTTAGTCAATGAACTAAGTTGGCAATTGCACTTTGTTTAGCTAATGTTAGCCAGCAATATCTCTGTTGAGATGTCCTACATTAATTTGGAGATGAAACAGTTTATGTTAAGAAAAAAATGACTCATTACGGTGTTAAAAAATATACAGGGATCTGCAGAGATGGTGAGTGATAGCAAATCTCTGTCATGACTTATGTCTATGCTAGCTAATAATACAGGCTAGACGGCTAATATGACTAAATCACTGAGGCAAACTGCAATGCATTAGCATACGGTGAAGTCCTAGTTTGGCTTAAGGATATTTACCCAACTCTGACAGGCCATATCATTGAGTCCAGCCAGTTATAGTCAGAGCTGTTAATAAATTGATCTGCTCACAATTGCAGTCTGGTTAGCAATAATAGTTTGGTCATGTATCATGATGTAGTATCTTGAGTTGCGCTAAATGCAGCTGCTGAGCAGAGCCATTAGCTGTTTGGAGACCAATTACAAGGAAAACCAATATGCCCACATTTAGATAAAAAGCATCTGTCAACATCAATGTGTGTTTTATTTTGTGGAAGCATTTTTCAATCAAAGGTGAAACATCACAGTTAGGATGGGTTATGGTGGAACTTGCCATTCCTGCCCCATTAACTTCAATAGAAGTGTCACCAAAGTCTGGCACCTTTGAACGCTTGTAATTTGAATGCTTTCACATGATAATGACCCTTCCTTCTTTTATAGTTTCCTTTGGGCGAAGTAATTAAACAATCTTTTTCAATCAATTATTAAATTGGTTTAATTTTCTCTGTATTTGTCTACGCATGTGAAGGAAGAAAGTGTAATTTGTACCCCCTGTTGGGACTTGTGATCAAAACTTGAAGGTGCAAGACATCAGAAGTGAGACATGCATGTGGGCGGGTTGGGGTGATGGGGGAGATGGTGTGGAGTTACTTATAACCATTGTCTATAAAAGGTCAACAGTGTGACAGAGCAGATTCAACGGGTGAACCTCAGTCGGACCCTTTTACGATGAAATGAGAAATGGGATAGCCGAGGACACACGGCCCATCAGTAACAAGATGAGCAGTGCACAACACGCCCACACAACCAATTAAGCGGAGGCTGTTTTGCACGATGATGAAACATTATCGCAGGGAACAATTCATGACTCAAAGCATTCCAGGCCATATGAGCCCGCGGCTGGGGAACTTAAGTCCTAATCCTTCAAATGTGTGTAATATTGTCAGCTATATATAGACCAGTTCTCTTTTCGAACTCTCCTCGCTCGTCTCTGCCTCAAGTCTTCAAAGTCACTGGGGCTTTGTCTGTCAGATAGTAGGCAGGAGGCAACATTTCATGCACTTATTGATTACTTTGGTTTGTTAGATGTCTATTGTTGTTGTGTAATCAAGCATGAGGGAGGGCAGGCTGTCAAGGATTCATGAGTTGCTTCATCAGTTCACCATTTCTTCACAATTTTGTTTGCACATTTTGGGCTTATTTTGCAGAGAAACTGATTCAATTATTAATGTGGGTAAAGTTATTTCAACAACACCAGAGTACACTGTAGTTGTACAAACAGGGCTGTTTTGCTGATTTTATTTTGCAAGCAGGGACGCCAAGGCTGCAAACAGTGTAGTTCTATGAGAAAATGTGATTGAATTTACATGCATCGGTAGTACCCACATTCAGCCAAATTCTCCTTACTTTGAACCTCATCAAATTGTTGTATCTATGCTGATCTATTGCACACAAACCCCTTTTGATCTCAGCACTGTGTGATCCCCGCACCAAATGTGAGAAATAAAATACCGTATGGTTGCCCTCAGATATTTTCAGAGAATTACTGCCACGCTTCCCCTTTTCCCTTTCAATAATATGAGGTAGTATTGTATGGGGCTTGTCGGAGGTGGGGGTGGGGCAGAGGGGGGGTTCTCCGCACTCTTAAGCTGCCTGAGCACAGCCCTCCCAGCACTGCTAATAAATTATTAACTCCTGCTGACAAATACTGTTATGGAGCCTGCCGCAGATCTGTTGCATTCTTTAACAAGATTGCTGTAGACACATGTTACAGGAGGACGGAGTCTCCATCGCTCCCTCTCTCCTTTTCTCTCTCCCTAACCCCTTCTCTCGCTCACGCCTCAGCAGTTTGACTGATGGCTGGAGACCAAAGTAAAAGTGCCTGAGAGACTGAATATTTTAGTGGTAAAATAATACCACTTGATTTACTGTGTAATACAAAAGCAGTGCTTTGTTTCACTCTCACACTCCATTGAGGACGAGGTGCTTGTTGCTCTCGAGACTTGGGCTTTTTGGGCGCATGAATAAAAAATACATCAGAACTATGAGCCCGAACCGCTCCCACCACACACACACACACACACACACACACACACACACACACTACTACTGCCCGCTCTACTTGCGTGATCAGAACTTTGTTCTGACTTTTGATTTTCAATTAACAGTACTTGATTTTGAGATCACTTTCTATTTGATATAATTACAGGAAACAATTTAATGGCTGATTAAAATTGAGTAAAGACACAGCTGACGGCACATCCAGGCTCAGACGCTAAAAGACAGGAGAGACAGGCAGGCACGGGTCTCACTCTCCCGCCTTGACATCTACCTGATATACTGGGTTTGTTTGTACAGCTGCTGAGACATATGAGATAATTTAGACTGAGCCGGTGTGTATGAGTGAATAAGAGAGAGAGTGTGGTAATGCATAGTGACTGTTTTATTTGGATATACCAGTGCATGTTTCTGAATGATAATTCAATACAGTGCAAATTCATCTGCGTTACTTATCTAGAATAAATGTCAAGAAAATCGGTATTCTGCTCCAACTACAAACTCTTCTTAATCAAGACTAAAACATTTCTATTTATTATGGATTTGCAAGTCTTTTATCATCGTATCTCTCACAATTATATTTGTGGTCATTTTATATTTCACCTTTTTCTAATTTTGTTGTGTTTTTCTTCATATTTTCTGTCTTTTTAAAAGTTGCTTCATGCATTTAGTAAAGCAGTTTGTTTTTGAAAGGTGCTATACAAATAATCTTGCCTAGACATACACAGAGAATATCAATTCAGCAGTACGTGTACATGGACAATACACCTCATTTGACAGACTTCCTTGTGTAAAACCAATAACTATTAGACCCAAAGACCTTGTTCATAAAAGCCCTTTAGAAATGGAACATATCTTTCCCTATCTCTCTGTGCCTGACTCTCAGCAGAAAGCGCAAGGACACCATCACACCACAGCCTGCCTCAACCTTGAGAGCCCCCCCCCCCCCCTCTCTCTCAAACCCCCCAGGCAAAAGTGAGGGTGGAACTAAAGTGCTGTCACACTGACCCCTGTGGATAGAGCAGGAGAACGGGGCAGGTGGTGATCAGTGATCAAATATATATAGTACAAGAAGTACCATGAGAATTTTGTCACATACAAACATAGAACCATACCTTCACAACCCCAATTTGTCTTTTTCTCACACACACACACACACAGACATACCCCCTACACCCTCAAGAGAAGACGGATCCTTAAGCAATGGTCAACGTCCTGTAGTTGAGAAAAATAAGCAGAACAAAAGATCAGGGAAAGGCAGATTAGGAGTTAAATATACTCCAGCTCCTTCACTTCACATCAGTAGGAAGGCCATATTATCCCCTTTTTAATTTAATACCAAATGCATAATTCGATTTGCTTTTCACAGTGTTTAATTTCATTCATTGTAGCACACAGCATGAGTGTGGCCTCATTAATTCTGAGAAAAAGTGGAATCGGTTGTATAATTTCTGCACCAAAAAGAGTTGGGTTGTAAAAGGAATTAACATGAGTTTCCTTTGCACCTGATATGTCAAGTACAATATTCACTGTAATATTCATAGAAGCATGTGACAGATTTGTGAATTTAGTCCTCCACTATTACAGTAGTTTGATTTTTAAGCTGCTTAAGTAGGATTTGGCGGCCCGAGGGAACACTGTCACAGCTAAATGTTAACAGTTTCCTAATTTGACGAGTGGTAACAAAAGAAGATGAGGCTGGTTTTTGTTTGCGTTTGAAATTTACTCGCACAAGGAAAATTATAAAAACGTTGAAGGACAAAACCAAATCAAATCAACTTATAAATAATAAAAAGAAGATTAACACAGGAAATAGCAACCTCGTTTTACATCTCTGCGTAGAGTAGAAGGAGTTAACTTATTTGTGAGGTTTTTACTTTATATCTGGATGATAGCCCCACTGCCTGGCTGACCTACTGCCTGAGTTACTGTTTGGGCCAAGACCCAAGGAGGCACAGTTCCAGCCCTAGATCAAGCCATCCATCTGCATTAAACAAAGGATTAGGGACCCCACTGCCTGCTCCAAACTCCACAGTCCAGAGCAGCTACAGGCGACAGACAGGTGTAGCATTCAATCTGTGCGTTATCTGCTCAGGTGCACCACATTCAATCCCAGTTACAGCCATGCACAATGACTTGAACATAACTGCAAGGGGTCCATGAAATACTCAAAAAAACTGCATTCCTTTTCATGTACTGTTGATAAACCTTTCCTGACTCTATTCTCCACTTCCTGCTCCACAGCAGAGTCATGTCTTCAAAGCAAGCCACGTCTCCTTTTGCCTCTGTGGTCGATGGGGATGATGCCATGAGTCAGGAGCACTTGTCTTGGGAGAAAGAGGAGAGTGCTGAGGCCCATGGCACACCACAGCTGCCCCTGCACAGCCTGCTCCATGGAAAAACCCATCCTGATGAAATGCAGCAGCTCAGCAGCGTGCCGCCAGAGAGCGATTGGGACAGCCTGGTGTCAGCCCAACAGCGCATGGTGAGCCATGTCAATACTCTACATACACACATAAACCTTTGTCCTTCTTATTTGATGCCTCTGTGGTGAGGATGGAATAAAAGAAAACCCTTAATAGTTGGGGCATAAATGATAAAGTAAAAGTTTATTTTTAAAGAAAAGCTGGATACTTTCAAGTGTGCCGTACTGTTTTACTCTCCTCTCTTGGGGATTACACATCCTGGCTCAGAAGTCACCTATTGTTCCTGGCTTGTATAAAGAAGCTCAGGCGATATTCTATCCCTAGCTCCATCCCCCTGGTTCCCTGATGCTGTGAAACCTCTGGCAGAGCTGCCTATCCGAAGACCCCAGCATTCCAAACACTAAACCATCAGCTAATATTACGTTAAACAGAGGACCTCTAACTTTCCCTTTTAATAATGTGGATGGCTCATAAAATCGCATCATGACCAATGGAAGACCATGATGCGTTCTTGCTGCTATTAAAGAAACACGTCTTGTTCTTGGTGCACGCGGAGCTGCTTAGATGTGAGCGGAGCAAAGAAGAGCACAGGCACTTGTGGGCTATAGACATGGGAGGCAGGTGGTTGTCTGTAACAGACGGGTCCGTGGTAAAGAGACCCTGAGGGCCTCTGAAGTAGCTGTGTAGTTGGCCACTGAGACCCTCAACCCCTCAGCATTGCAGCACAACGCACACGAAAACCAGACTCATGAATAACCTCTGTAGCAGACTGCTCCGCATGATGCTGGGCTGTGCGTGCCAACGGTGTAGGTAATTGACAGGCAAAGGTTTACTCAGGTGTTGTCTTCATTTGTCGCACATTATACAAAAATATCTAATTGATCAATTATACATACTATAATACTCCTAATGATTATTTGTATATTGCTTCGGTAAAATAGTGTTTACAGAGTGATTTACAAATTTCTCAGCACAAATGTCAATGACAATGAGTCTAGTCATATCGCTCCTAAATGATGGAAAAGTACAAAGAACAAACAGAAATCTTGTTCTTTCGTTCTCACTCTAAAGAGTAAGTGGGAGGAAGGATGCAAAAAGAAAGGAAAGGTAAAAAGGAGGACGACAAGGAGAGATCCAGACAAGAAAAAGGGGACGACATAAGGCGAAAGGACTGAGAGTGTTGCCTTTGCTGATTATCTGACTCCACTGCTGTGCCATGCGTCTGTGTGGGCTGTGCCCTGAACCTTTGCCAGCTGATTAACCCAGCACTGCTCCACTCCCCTCAAGCACTCTCCACTGTCTCTGCCACACTGCATAATCATCCAACACAGGGCTGGGAGGTGCAGAGTAGACCGGTAGGTCGTGCCACCCTGGTGCTTGGTACCAGACCACCCTTCACACCACTGCAACTCTGCCTGGAGCTCCGACATGCAACGCAGGGATGAGAAATTGGCACTGACAACATTCCTGGCCTGTTTACGGCAATCCTGTCTTTTTATTTAGGATTGTCAGGGGCTCCAGACATGGTTCTATCATTCAACCCTGCTGTATTATACGCCGTTATCACACTGCTGTTGATTAAAGCTCAGTTTTCCATGACAGGCCTGCAGTATGGGTTGGCTACAGACGTGTGCCATGTTTATTCCCCTCACTACGAAGCCCAAAGTTTAAATCAGAGCTAACTGTTCCCCCGTTAAAGGCTGCAAACTCCTGGCTGCTTAGCCACCTTCTGCTTTCTCAGACTCCACAAACCATAATTAACACCACCTCCTGTCAGACGCAACCTTTGCCATGGTCTGTGTGCTGACTATACACTCCCTTGTGCAGAGTATTCTCTTCCCCCTCAAGCTCTCTCCCATTCTTCTCCCCATTTCCTTCACGTCTCTGTTTGTGCACAGGGAGCACTCAGCCAGTCAGCCACAGACAGGACCCTTAGTTAAATACTAAACCATACACAGGTGGGACTGAAAAACAACAACAGCTCGAGACAGGACACAGATTTACGATGGCTCAAGGCACTCAGCTGAGAATAGGTCTCCACTAGAAAATGAACAAATTACACAGCAGTCACCCCAACACAAATGCACACTCAAAAGCAATTTGAGGAATTACAGTTGGGAGGTTACTCTGTGTAGTCTCTGCAGATGAAAAGTAAAGGGCACATTATGGATATTCCCTATGAAAGTGTACCTCGTCATTACATCTCAGTTTTTTCACTTGTCATATCTCATTTACCAGCAAAGCCATCTCTGTTGGCGACACAAAAGTTGCTGTATGAAAGCCAGAGAGGAGCTATTTGATATGGCCAAATCGCCTCTGAGCTGCAAAAAAAAACTAGCAATCACTGCATTTGAATGAAAAACTGTCAAAAACCTCAATGGAGCCCTGACAGAATACAGAAACATGCTCCTCGTATAATACAAATACCATCCCTCGTTGCCACCCCTCCCATCTTTTGTTTGTCTTACAGGAATCTGACAGCAATAAAGTATGTTCCCTGTACTCCTTCCGGAACAATTCCACTTCCCCACACAAGCCGGAGGAGGGGGCCCGGGAGCGAAGCGACCTGCTGAGCGGATCAGCGTTTGGAACTCCGGAGCGCCGCAAAGGAAGCCTGGCAGACGTAGTGGACACGCTGAAGCAGAAGAAACTGGAGGAGATGACAAAGACAGAGCAAGACGGTATGACTCCCTGTGTGTCCGTCTGTGTGTGTGTCCGTCTGTGTGTGTGTGTGTGTGCGTGTGTGTATGGGCGTAGGAATAACCTTTTCCTCCTAACTGCGCCTGATCTTCCCAATCTTTTTCTCTTTCTTTCTCATCATTTTCTAACTTCCTGACTGTCCGCCTCTTCACTCTTTTGTCTCTCCGTCTCGTACACTAATGTGGGTACACACACAAGCTGTGAATACTGACGTCACAGTGTTTCCAGTTTGTTCTGAACTTCTTCCAATGTGACAAAGACTGTGTGGCAGTACACCTCAGCATAAGTGTGGTCTTCTTCCGTGCCAAGGCAAACTCTTTGACTATAAAACTCATAGTGCTGACCTGATGCCAGGAACATTACCTCTTTTTCTTCTGCTTCACAGAACAGTTTTCACTCAGCGCAGTTATTCATCAAAGTTTGCAACCCACAAACAACCCGAGCCCTTCTCACATCCTATTCAACACATCATGGACATTTCAGACCTTTCATTTTCCTAGAATTGCATGCAGAGAAAAAAAAATCCTTTTCTGTGATAAGACTGTAAGGTCTGTCATATCTGCACCCCGTTTCACCCTGCTCGGCTCTCACTCCCACAGCCTGCAGTCTATCAAGAGTATGGCGGAAAAACAAATATTTGAAAGAGCTGTGCTGAAACACATCCCCCTTCTTAATTAGGGCTGCAGTAATATAACTACATCCAATCAAATGTTAAAACCCCTTGGGAATGCATGTGTCTCATTTAGTGTCTGGGGAGCTCTTAGCTTAAGCACTTCATCAGACGAATAAATTAGACCTCTGTTAGCCTAAAAATAATTTGCCACTTCTTTTTTAAGTGTTCGTTTAGTGATCTTTGTATCAGAGCATCACAGGCCTCTCACCGGATAATCATTTAGCCATGTCCTGATATGCAGACTGATGTCATTTAGGTAATAAAAGACAGAACAATCATTTACCCGAACACCTATAAATGACCAATAAAGAATGAGAGGTATTTGAAACATTAAACACAGAAAGAATGCTGGTGCGCATGCCAGTATACCGTAATCGATGTCTTTTATATTGTCTAATGACCACTGAAATAGGCAATTTGGCAAAAAATGTAATAACGAGAACAAAATCCAAAGGTAAAAGCACAGGAATCCAGCAGATACATTTGCTTCCGTGAAGAGTTTTCATGTTTTCTCCGGGTTCACGAAGGCTTCTTCTGAATGCTCTAGCTTTCTGTCACACCAACAGACATGAATATTAGGAATATGCAGTCTTCTTGCTACCGGTCTTAGATCTGGAGCTGATCCCAGCACGCAAGAGAATGACGGCCCAAAGCGCTTTCACAGGACAAATTGTGGTTAGTCAAAAAAAGTCAAGCCGATTCTGTTACTACTTCTTTGCTTTGCCCAAAGGTAAAAATATATTTCACGTGTCATGTTTCTTGCAGAGTTGATTTTCAGGGCAATATTGTCAGTGGTCTCTGTAGCAACGGCGGGCGTTATGGTAATGAGCCCCAGCTGGTGAAGGCTGGTTGTTGCAGTAATTTAAATGGTGAAGTGCAGCTTGTAATCCAGGGCCGTATGTTAACGCAAGGAGGAGAGGGTGCTTTAGAGTGCCATACAGCTGTTTTAATCTCCTGTTAATAATAGAGACTTGGTTTGCCTCATGCGCTGTGTATCATCGGCACCTAAATAAACTCCCTTGTTGAAGGAAATTAGTTTCTGAGCAGGGAACACAGCCGAAGACAAGAGCCTCACAAAGTTCAGTATGCTGTCCCCAAGCTGCAGGAACCGAGAGATACTCTCTTCTTGAGAGCACTTGAGGAAGCTTCAGTGGTGATGATCAGTGATTACTGTAAAATGAAGGCAGAGGGACTCTTAAAAACTGCGAAAGGAAAATCTCGCAGAAATCATAATTGTATGTCTTTCTTTATGGAGAGATAGCCACTGTTGAAAATTAAAAAGGGCAGGATTAACCGGTTAGCGAAATAGAAGAAGGTTGGAGAAGCCATTTGTTGTCTTAATAATGCTGCTAATGTGGCGCAAGCAACAGATGAGCTAAATATATTGCTTATCTAAGCATGACAACTGTTGTGTATGATTCTGCTGCTTCGGTGCCTGTCTAGTCGGGATCTCAAGGTCCTCAGGGACTCTTCACCATCTGCTACCATTCTTCTCTGGACTTCCTTGTCTGGTCAAGATAGTTCATTGTACTGATGGATAAATGTGGTGACCTCAAGTGTAGAGGGAAAACAAATGGTCTGTGGTACACTTTTTACACAGTACATGTGGACCACTTAAAGTGACGTTAAGACTGGAAGCTTTGGGTTAAGAAGCCTCTTGGACATGTTATCCAAATGTCCCAGCGCTTCTTACTATTGAGTCATTTTTTTTTTTTTTTTTAGATATGAATTGTTTTTTGTTGTAACCACAAATTAGATTCATTAGTTTCCCATTTTATCGTAGCGTTGGCTGATATCTACGAAAGCCCTGGTGAGAAAACACAATTCTGATCCTTTTTCAAAGTCTGATCTAAATTGTTTTATCTACCGTGTTTATGCCTCAAGAACAGGTGGAAAAAGGTTCCTTAATTTGTCCCCCTTTATCTGCGAAACAAATGGAATAATGTATCAGTTTTCCTCTGGGTGAGTTTTAATTTACATAACTTTCTAACCCAATACATGTTCCTGTTGTTTAAAGTGCATGGGAACATTTCAATTCACCTGTAAGAAAACATTTACTACTATTTCATTCAAAGGAAAAAGATGAATGAGTTTCCTTCATTGACCATGAAGACATATAATAGAGAATAACATGATAACAATACAGGCGGTGCTCACTGGCTTCTCCATCCTTCCATCGCTATATATTTGTACCCTTTCACCCTCTCTGTCCTTCCACCCTTCCTCTCCGTTTCTGGTCCTTGAAGTGCTTTAAGTGCTTGTGACTGTGCTAATGAATGAAAATGTCCTCCCAGCAGCGAGCACCACATTTAGCTGAATAGTCACCTTTGCTGTAAAAGCTCTATTAGGCCAAGTTGCCAGCAGGGCTAACGATTGTGCCCCATGTTTATTTACTAGGTATTGTAAATGCATTATTTATGGTTAAGTCTCCAGACAGCACTTGTCAAGAGTTAAAAATGTCAGTATAAAGTATTAGGGGGAAAAGGAAAAATAGGCACCATTATAAAAACCCAAGGTGACCTTGATTTGATTCACATGCAATTAGAACAGTTTTATATAATGCACTAAAGTATGAATCAATACTGTGCAAGTCAACACAGAAAATGCGTTGTGTGGTGAGTCTTTATGATCGTCCCCCAAGACAAGGACGGGTAATTGAGTTTAAGCTCCCTGTCCTAGCTTTTAGGGATTTCTCTGGGCTCAGTATCTACTGCTTGAGTTCTTGCCAGTAAAACATGCAGTCATGTATGCCATCTTTGTGTTACTGAGTGTGGTATGCTGAGACAGGGGAAGTCTCATTTTGTGAGCTGTGTTCCAAAATAATGCCTATTTACCATTCAGTGTTATAGTTTCTTATTAGTGAAGTCAAACTTTGTCCAACATTTTACTACTGAAACTACAATAGCTGGTTCTAGCTGGTGTCCAGAATCCGTCATGGCTTAGTTCCCTGGATGCTGTTGAGAAAACGGTGGCGCACGTGATGCGACTCATGCAGACAGTGAATAGGCGTGGTGTGAGGACATTTGACGCAGGCACGCACACACACACACACACACACACACACACACACACACACACACACACACACACACACACACACACACACACAAAGAAGATGCCCTTCCTTAATACGACAGCTCTTTAGACCTGTCAGAGTGGATACAGTAGGTGCTCAAGCAGAATACTCAACACCTGGAGCCCCTTGACAGAATCATGGCTAATTAGCTTAGCAAAGGGGAACCATGCCACCATTCAGCCAAACTGCAACCTCCTTTAATCTCAGATAGAAGGATATTTAATGGATACTGAGAAAAGAGTTTCCCTTATTTCAGCAGCAGGTAACCTATCCATTGCTGGTGACATAAAACAGTACAACATGGTGCGCCATTGTGAACTAGTTCTGTTCGGGCACAGGGTTATATGGATGTGTTCCTGTGTTATCACTTAGACCTCTCTTTCTCTCCCTTTGCCTGCATCACCTCTCCTCTGTTTCTAAGTGTAATCCTCCTGGTGAGGATGTGTATTATCACTGTCTAATGACTGTGCAGTAGGTTGAGTGTGGGGGAGTGATCAGCATTGTGTGTGTAGCCCCAGGTCATTATCCTCTATTACAACAGGCCATGTAATGAGATTCAGGGAGGGGTGAAAGCTTTGGAAGAGAATAGGATCAGCTCTAAGCCTGTGGTCTGATTAGCACTGATGAACTCTTGACTCTGTTGTAACACTGTCCCCTGTCAGTGTCACAGCCCCTGCTGACTCCACATGGAGGCTCACTGGAAATTGTCTGCAGGTGCTTAATAGCACCAACAGATTTATTTTTGGGTGTTTATTTAGCTTAGATGTAGCATTCAAAATATTTTCTAAAGATATATTCTGTATAGTGCAGTCTGTATTATACATTATATTATATACAGCACCCCATCCCCTCCCCCCAAACAGACTGATGCACCTTTTCCCCTCCTCTCTCAGCTTCCTCCCTCACCCCTCTCCTCTCATCCCAGCTGCCATGTCATCTGGTTCTGCTTTATCCCACCTAATTAATAGGAATCTTTGTTATAATGATCTGAGCATGAGCCTCTGACTCCATGCATATGCAATGAGGTCGGAAATCCAGTTGCCTTGGTTGCAGATTTTGAGGCATTCTTCACACATAGCTGTACGCTGCCTCACACTGAATTCAGCATCCTATCGGACAGAGTTAGGCCGGGACCCTCCTTGGCAGGACACACCCACTTGCCAAACATCAGCAAAGCACCAGCAACTCTCCTGTGCACTGTGTACCTCCTTTAATAATCTGTTGCTTATTCTGACAAGATCTCAGCAAGCTACTTATCTTGGGGCAAGTAATCTATTTGATCAAATAGCAGAGTTTCATTTTTTTTTTGCGCGTGGATATGTGTGTGTATGTGCTTGCATATACTGTACATGTAAGTGGGGGCCTTCCTGTGCGTTTGTGTGTGTGTGTGCATGTGTGAGTGTTCTCTCTTGGCCTGTGGCGTGGAGCACCAGCCCAGCGGAGCAGTGCTCTGGTCTGTCACTTTTGTTTGAATAGGTAATGTAGATCTGTTCAGGCTGAAGAGACATGAGCTGGAATCGCTTGTTAGGACACATGATCAAAAGCGTCTCTCTGCTCTCTGCCAATCAACCCTCTTGTCACCCTGTGAAGCAGACGTTAAATAGATTTTTCGGCTGTATGCCGCGGGCAGCCTGCCAGCCTGACATGTGAACTTTCACAAAAAAAAAAAAAAGATACCCTGCCCCTCGCTCCCCCCTAATCTCCTCTTCCTTCGTGTCCAGTTTTTTTGCTTTTCCTTTCTTTTTCCTCTCCCCTTTTCCATGTTTTCCCTACCATCTTGACACCCGAATCTGATCCAAATCAACATTTTCCCTCCTATGATTTTTGTCTCCCACCCCATCTTACTCTCCAGTGACAAAGTTGCTCCTCTGCCAGGCTGAGATCAGAGCCCAGGGCTAAATGGAGTGGCTGTATGAGGGGAATAGGGAGCACAGAGTGTCTGGTCCTCTGCTGAATTATGTATTTACTATCTGTTCCAAAACAGAGCCCTCACATAACACTCACGTCCCCATAGGACTCTGGAAGCCGACACAGGTTTCACTTTACACAAGCTAAGATATAGATTTTGTTGCCCCTTTCAAAAAGGGAACCCTTTCTGCTGTCTTGGTCATTCAGATGACAAAACAAGCAGCTGCGTCTTCAATGTGCCATTCTTTGCATTCAAGATCACCTTCCCCAGTTCTCATATTCCGATTAGTCAACAGTAGCAACTGCTGTGGTGCATTCCAGGGGCCATCTTCCTCGGTTTCAGCTGTTGAGCGTGTCCCCCTGCACCCATGCAGCACAAAACTCCCATTGTGATCCTGGCTTACTGGCTGCACAGGAACCCCTTGATAGGAGGAAACGGGTGTCTCTGAGAGACAAATCACAGCTAGGGTTGCACAGAGTCTTGTTTGTCTTTACATACTCACACACCCACACACTATGTCTCGTCAGTGACATCATTGCATGTGCAGTAGCAATTTGGGGAAATAATAAAATATTTATATTTGCTGGTAGAACAAAAAAAACAATAGATTTGCCTCAGTGCTGTATTTGAGTGACTGGATGATTAGATCAGCAGCCGCTTGCAATGGCCTGACTGTTTTATGTGACGCCGCACTATTTGGAGGGGCACAGAGAACGCGGACACACAAGACGGCAGGAGCCATTAATGCTGCTATATTTGTCATTGGGCTACAATTAGGAAATAACAGCCTGGTTAAGTGATTAAAAGGATCATGATTAAAAGGGACATATGCAGACAAACTGCATATATTCAGGACAGTGGAGTAGGAGGGGCCGAGGCGATCAGAAATGGGGAGAACGGGCTATTCCACAATGGGATGGGGTGCAAAGGGAGGGCACATGTGTCCTGCTGTGCGTGTGTGTGTGTCTCTGAATGCCTGCAGTAGGGTTACACAGGGAGACTTGTGTGCCAGCTCAGTATCACTGTCCTAGCTGTGGCATTCAGCTCTCAAGCATTCTGCGCACATAACTTGACAAAAGAGCCGGTGTCATCTGACCAAGGATCAAAATAGTGTGAGCGTAACTCACACCCTGGGCACAGACAGCCTCTGTAGCCTGCTAATGATTTCAGCGCACATTGCAGGCTTATTCTGTAAGTCAAGCTGTAAGTCCAGCTAAGAGATCCGCCTTGACATAAGCAAACATGACAACTAGTGTAGATCAGCGACTTATTAACATATTTGCATTGTTTTACCCAAACAGCAAGCACGAATGTCTTACCCCAAACCTTGATGGTTGCCGTTTGAACAAAGAGACTATTTAATCAGCAGTGATGAAACACTTGATGCTTTTTCTCTCTCCTTGTTCAATAACATTACATGCGCCAGGAGATGAGATGAGGATGTCAGAAGGAATGAATAGAAATGTGTTTTATTGCACTGCAAAGCCTGAGTGCCAATGATTATAATTATTTGACGTCATGTCTCTATGGAAGTACCTCTAGAATCATTTTTAAGTCTGCTCCGGTCGAGTGGTTGATATGCTGCAAGACCAAGTCGTCAATTGCACATCATGAAGTTCAATCTGTTGGTTGACATTATTATTTAAAATTTGGATTAACGATTTGTTGAGGCGGCCTTTATGCTATTCTTCTCCCAATTAGCATAATATTGGATAAAGGAAATTGGGTCGTTAGCTTTTATACTAGCCTTTTACTTTTACTACCACCCGCCACACCTCATCTTCCTCTTTCCTTCCTCTTTGTCATTTTCTTCTGGGTGGGTGGTACTTTGCTCCACAAAGCCGATACTGTAAGCCTGTTGTTAGCTTCCCTGTTGTGAGCTGGACCAATGAGCTCAGTCGCTCATGAGAAGCAAATTTCTCCATCTTTGCCCAGCAGGTCTCAGTCCGTATGGCTCTGTATCCCACAGAAAGGGAATGGGCCAATTGAAAAGAAAAGTACAGCGTCTATTGTTGCTGAACCAACTTGAACAACAGCACACTGAGACACTTGGGCTCTGTGGTTAAATGAATGGGGGACTTTCTAGGAGTTGGAATGCTTAACCTTTATAAGTGCTGTGGTTTCTTCATCTTTTCTTTATCCAGTGGCAAGGCAAGAATCAGAATTGTGCAGTGTAGAAACATTCGTTTTTTAACATTGTAATGAATTTAATTTGCTCAGTAATTTTCAGTGTGTTGATCAAGCTGTAGAGATGCTCTACTGGTATGATAACACAATGTTCAGAGCACAAAAAAGATGTCTACTAATTCTTGAAACTTTAGAATGGGAAGAGTTTTTGTTGTATGCGTGCATCTGTTTACACTCCAGTAAGCAGTGCGCGTGCATTCTGAACTCTGACATCTTTGTAAACAAAGTTGGCTGCGAGATTCGATAAACAGCTAATTACTATTGAAAATGAGGAAGCCAATCTGCAGAAATAGAAATGAATAATACCCTCACTTTAAGTTTGTATTTTATTTGTATTTTACCTCAGAATTTGTCATTTATTTAAACTGAAATTAGAATATAGTATTCAGTTGGATGGAGAGTCACTCACATGCCTTTGCAAAATTCAACACATTTACATTATGCTGTATTACCAAACGTACAGTTTATAATTGTAATTTTTGCTTTTTTAATATCATCTTATAGTTCAATCTCTGAAGCTCATCGCCTTCGTCCAGCATTTATGATGAAATTAAGTTTCAATGTGTATACCAGACTTGGCTTCACTGCAAATTGTAATGCATTCATGTGGATCCTATTAGTCACTTTTTGTCCTTGTAGAGTCCGACACCCATTAATTTACTAAATCACACTGAACAGTCATGATCACAGTACTCTACATTTTGTTCACACATCTATTAATTTAACATAGTTGAATAAATGTGAATCTTTTCAAGCATTGATGAGCAAGTTTATATCTGACAGTTAAATTGCAGGGTACCCAAAAGAAATCTCTTCACTGTAAGGTACCCAGTATTTTAGTGTGAAATTATTATAATTTATTACAGTGTGTGGACCCTAATGATTACCAACATCAAATGGAAATTATAAATTTAAATCAAGTCCACATATTTCTCCTCGTAATGTTCATCTTCACAAGTGCTGATCAGCTTCGGCTGAGATTTCAGAAGTAAATCAACTTTTGCATGCTTGCACGCACTCAGTTTATCACATCACTATATCTTTGTCTGCTTTACTTTCCTGCTCTATTGTTATCTACTTGAAACAATTAATTAACCAGTGTCGCTCGCACCAGTGTCTTTATTAGGCTGATTACTATTAAATCACAGACGACTGTATGAAAGAAACACAAGATTGAAATAAATTGTTTTTGTTTTTTCTTCCTTCATTTTGATAAAACATATACCAGTCTTCCTAATTAATTCAAAGTAGCAATTGTTTTTTACCCAATGAATTGTATTTATAGCCGTGTTCAATAGACTCTGCTGCATGAATAGAGACTTTAAAGCAAAGGAGGGGAGATGAGAGGGAATGAAAAGTTAATTTTGCTATCCAAGCATTTAATGGTCCTAGTTCTTAAAAGTGACCTTGTGGGGTAGAGAGCGGAGCAGCACAGCAGCTCCTTCCAGATGCACACATGGCATCCATCGGGGGCACAATCACGCACAGTCCCAACACCTCAGGCTCGGACATATGTTGAGTTTTATTTCATTCTTCTGACATTAATCCTATTCACCAGCTGTTCTGCCAGCTGCCACTCTCCGGCTTAAGGGGAGATTGCAGTTTTGGGGGCTGTGAGTACTGGTTTATCTTGGCTCCTCATCTGCTCCTCACGAAGTTTTGATTGGATTTTTTTTCTTTGCCCTCCT
Organism: Anarhichas minor; assembly: GCF_050575085.1. NCBI lineage: Eukaryota > Metazoa > Chordata > Actinopteri > Perciformes > Anarhichadidae > Anarhichas > Anarhichas minor. Next base: position 1,297,041 of record NW_027466488.1, read on the forward strand.
CCTACTTCCAGGTTCCTTGAGTTGTATACTTCCCTGCAATCTTTTTCTATCTTTGAACTTATTTGCTTTTGTTTTACCCCTCTCTAATTTGTGCAGTCAAGGGGGGGGGGGGTTAGTGTTAAGGCTGCGATTTCACTTTGAATCTTGGCTTTTTTTTTGGCCCATGCCGTCAAGTATTCAGTAGTGTCCTTTGACGTATGTTCTAAATACACACGTAATATTTATTACAAACTGTAATTCTGAGCATGCAGCACACTCGCCTCTTATCTGCCCCTTAACTTCTCTCACTCTTTCTCTCAAGGAAGCATTTGTAAGGAATCACAGTGCTGAAAGCTGCTCACCCCACAGTCATCTAACAGCATTTCTGTAGGATTACCCTGGACATGGCCTCAGCCTGTACAGTTATGATTATTGACATATTGGGTCTGACATATTTCACATTTATGTGCATTGTCTGGAAGCATACTCAAGTGTTCTCAATGTCATTTCTGCTGAAGTACAGCCGGGCAGTCTGCGAGCAAGGGCTGCAATGAATTGATCATTGCTCACTGCTCACTTTAATAATTCAAGCCTGATTGCCACAGAGTGCCGCAGTAAAATGGATTGGGAGAGGTCACATGCTGCTCAGCTCAGGAGGTGAAGCCTCTTGGGGATGGTTAATTCATATATGCTTGATAGACACGTGTCCTATTTAGAGAGGTCAGTGTGCTGTGTGTGTGTGTATACGGTTTCTCAGAATGGCCAGGTCAACACTGTGGGATTAACGGTGGTCAGTGCAGATAAAGGCACGGGATACGGTAGAAGTTCCTGGTCACAGAGGCCAGCATTTGTTTTTTTGCTTCCTGAGGAAAAAGCAAAACTAATCAAAAAGTTACCTGCAAATTGCACCTTCTAATCCTTCTAATTTACTGCTTCTTTAAAATTTGCTACTCAAAATTAGACAGTTTGTAATAGTTTTAACCTGTGATTACATGTGAAGAGGTCTTTCAGTCTACTGCATTTAACTCTGCAACCTTCAGCCGCTAATGGGATAAATACAAGGAATATAATTCAATTAGCTGGAAGCACATGAAATGCTTGCCAAACATCAAAGAAACAGGGCAGCAGAAAATAAACCATTGAATTGAACGGATTCCTTAAATTCAAACTGTTAACCACTTTGTATAACACTGTTGATCCAATACCAGCCCTAGTGAGCTTTTCAGACTCTTATTCATGAAAACACTTTTGACTTATCAGGATAAACAACAACTGGCCCATGGCCAGTGATGTTGCCAGTTTATGCTGGCAGGCATGTACACAGGTGAGATACGATGTCATCACATTGAGGTAAAAAATGGTACAATAAGAAGTAAGGAAATAGAATGGAAGGGAGTGAGGCAGTAAGGGAAGAAAGAAGTATTGGTGCAGAGGAGATGCATCCGAACCTCAGATAAAGCAAGTCAGGTTATCTACAATATATTTATAGCCACTGTTTACCTGACCGAACAGGATAGTCTAAAGGTGACTAACAGAGATGTTCACCAAGTGGAATAATGATAAGGTGTCAGTTAAAGAAAGCCCACCACGAGGTGCAGGTGCTCCACAATACACTGGCATGCCTGGACCTTTTTTTTATTTATGCATGCCAGCACTAGTGATTACATATTAAAAAGCTGGAATTATCTAACTGCACCAAAAAGTCTTCCAGAAATGGTAGAGGTTATTAAAACTGTTGACAACGAGGAAAGGTAATTGCCTGAAAATGAGCGACAACGCACTGTTGTGCTCAGAATGTTTTTTCCCCCCCAGCTCCCTCTTTAGCGTTTGCATTGTGCGGCATCACCCGGGTGTGTAACCTATTGCGTTCCGATTGCTCCCTTGCAATTAGTGCCCTTTTTGTCCTCACTTCAATAACGCCATGATTATGGAGACTTCAGGAGTATTTGCAGCATCCAACAGCTGTTGTCTCAGGGACTACCGGCTGAATGACAAAAACATGTTTTCTCTCTGCATTTCACTTCCCTGCCTGCCTCTTGTAATTATTATGTTTTATTTGGTGTGATGATGGGGTCTTGTTTTTAGTGTGTCTGTGATTAAGATATTCAAAGGACTCCTTGGAGTGTGTCACATTCATTTTCTTTATCAACCTCGACTTTTGATTTGTTTCCCGCTCTGTGCCTTGCGGATCGGAAATTAGACGTCAGCCTATCATTGTCTGACTGACATTCTGAGAGTTTTATCTCCGAGATAGAAATGCACGCCTCAATTAAAGAAATGAAATGAAAATCTAACACTGCGTTTAGGGATAGAATTTAAAAAAGCAATTTAGGACATTACAGTTTATCTTCATATATTTCTTTTTAGAGTTTAGACACATAGTTTTTACATGTGTAATCACATGATGCAGTCAATGTAGTGAAGTAAATGAAAAGCACTAATATCATATAGAGGAGTAATTAAGGCATAATGTATGACTGTATAAATCATTGCAAAATAAGAGTGATTGGTGTCATTTTAAACCAAGTAACGGTGGATATTCCTCATCCCATTTCTTACTTCATTAGACCTTTTAGCTTGTAGGATGAATGATGTTTAACCATTTCTAGAGCTCTCTGTGAAGTATAAAACCTCAGTTTCTATAGGCTCACGATATTTTCAACAAATTGCATATGTACTTTACAAGAATCTTGTTTGAGGAAATAATGTCGATGCATCATTTTCATAGTAAATATATTTTTTTCCTTTTTCTTTAAATGCAGTCCCTACACTGAATTTGTGTATTATTGCATTTTTTTGTGTCATTTGTTCAGTTTTGTTATTGCCGTTCATAGATCTTCCTAACGCCCAGTTTGATGTTCTGAGGAGGTTTTGGTTTTGGTTGGCTATAATTGGATTATGACAGATTGTAAAAAATGTGCTCTATTCAAGCTGAAGCTTGTTTAGAAACTCTAAACCCAATTTCCTCGTCACTGCAATGAGGATTGTTTCCCTATTTGCCTTGCTATACTGTATGTGCCCCTCTGCATTCTGGGGAGGAAATTATTTATATGGTCAGTGTCAGTTGATCATTGATTTGGTAATTGCATGTTTTCCCTTGAGGCTGGGACTGATATACAAGGCCAATGCTAAAGAGGAGGTCTCTTAGTCTGTTATCCATGACTTATGGCTAATTTGAGTCCCCTAGATAGCTCTCTTTTCTCTGCCAACGGCTTTTCAACACAACAAACACTCAAACACGAGTATCATCTTTCGTCCCGGGAGAATAGTGCACGCAGAGAGGCTCAGAATGTGGTGGCAGACAGTTGAAACGATTTCATTGCTGACAACACAGAGTAATAAAACACCAACTACTGCATGTTGTAACAAACCATTTCCGTGTTTTGAGACAGTCACGGCCTTTTGAAACACGATGGGGGGGTGTTTGCAATAAATTTAATTTAGATTGAAAACATTGCAATGTTATGCAAACTTAAATATACACACTGGACTTCCTATCTCCATGGCAATCTGAAGAGCCATTTGAAAATTAGTGTGTCATGATTTTTTAAGGTCTGCTTTATTACTGTCCAATTCCAAAGTGACAAGATTTGATTTGTTTGTGGCTCCGTTTATTTGTCCATTTTGTGTTCCACTCAATAATTTGAGCTTTTCTACAGTTTGCAATGATCGTTTGAATGAACTGCTCTGTTTAGAGCGCAATAAAAACATAAATTAGCAAACAACTTCCCCCTGCCTTCGCTTCTCAGCCCACAGGCATTTATAGCTACCTAGCACTCAATTTAATAAAATGTGTGTGAACAATAAAAAACACAAATTCAGATTATTAGTTGTTGCATTAAAACAACGGAGAGTAACATCAGTGGGCGCATGCTGTGTGTGAGAGGGAAGGACATTTTCGAGTCAGTCGGTGTCGGGACAGACAGTTAACGTTAACCTGCCTCTTAGCTTCACTTCTGTGGTTTATGCTGAACATGATATTCTGGCAGCACTGACTGCCAGGTGCTGAAATCTTTGTTTATGTCACACATCAACCTAGAAACATTCCTTTGTTGAGATTTATGAGGATCATTAGCTTTGTTTTTAATACAGTAAGAAAAAAAGAAAAAGAAAAGCTGTAGCTTAATCTCGGCATCGCATCTCGGTTTAAAGTGTCTAAATCCCAGCGCCTGTTCACCCACATCAATAAGATCACAGAATACTTTCACAGGAAAGCTGTATACCAGAGATGACAGCGTTGATGGGAGAAAAAGATATTGAATTAGCCAGTGTTGAATCAGTGATGACTATTCACTTTCTTCTGACTGCCACTTGGAAATGCTTAAGAAATCCCGAGGAAGGGTTCAGGGCATTTTTCCAGCTTACCAGCCCCAGGCCCAGAGAAGAGACAATGAGACCCAGACAGGCTTAGTAGTCCAGAAACCATTCCCCCCTCAATGGGTACACGTCTTGGACGCGCACTCCAATAGTTTTGTCTTGTATGTTGCTATCTGTGCTAGCTGCAGAGTGGTGGGGGTCTGTGCCAGGCAAAGGTCCATAGGGACCATTGGAATCGCCGGGGCTGGAGGAAGTTGGTCTGGGTCCAGTGGGGCGATCTGGGCTTGGTGACAAGCCAAGCTGTCTACTGCAGGGACGCTGGGAAAATGTAAATAAGAGCCTGATAAGGGCTATTGTTTTCATTCCATTCTCATCCCAGCTGAATGGCCTGCTCCCCAGCCACAGAGCATTTTATCTCAAGAGGGGGAGGGGAAAAATGGAAGGGGTGGGGGTGCAAGAGATTTAAGAGCCCCCATAGGAAAATATAAATAAACTTCTCTTGTTTAAGCTAATTCCCCAGTATGTGATGTCCTACTTTGAAAGAACAGCAGCAGCAAAGTCTTCCCCTAAAACTTCAGAAGTTCTGCACTAACTGTCTTAAATAACTATGTTTGCCTTTAAATTCAACCAGCACTTCATATCCAGTGAACTCACTGAAGTGTGAATCTTTTATTAGAAATAATTCGTTGTTATATGGGGAATACAGTGAATTGTCATTTTTTTACATTCTCTGTGTCGTAGCCTGACAGTAATTATTACATTGATACTAACCAGTGTTTCCATTGGCATCTATAACGTCTCCAGAAAAAAAAGACAGGCATTTTAGAAACTGAAATAGCATTCCTCCTATTAATCTAAATTCTTCTGAAAAATAGGCTGTGGACGGGTGTTTTGAAAAAAGCCAGACATCTCATTTATTGTTTTCCCCGAGCATGCCTGTGCAAAAGTTGCTCTGCTTTCACCAAACCCATTTTTGGTTGCCTGTTTTGTCCACGCTGTTCGAACACTGAACGATGTTCGAGAGTTATTTTATAGACTAATCCAGGTCATCATTCACCTCTCCCAGGTGGAAGGCAGGGAGGACAGCGGTGCATTCCAGCTGTAGTCTTTCCTGTTGGAGGACTTGGCAGGTTGTGTCTGGCCCGACGGAGGGGATGGAGAAGTGAGGGAGAGGCAGCTCTCCTGGGAGGGAGGTGGAAAGGAGGGGGAGGACTGGAGTAGAATGGAAGCTGGCACCACATTATCTCCAACAGTTGGCGCATTGCTTAATGATCAAGTGCTGGAGCAGCATCTGTGATGAAAGTGTGTGTGTTTACTTATGTGTGTGCGTGTGTGTGAGAGAGCATATGTGTGCATATAAACATATGCTCACGATGTTTGTTTAATTCCCCTTTACACTACTTATGAAATAAGGCTTTTTTTGTGCTTTAGGGGAGAGAACGTCGTGCACTGAAGTTGTTCTGGCTGTCTCAGGATTATGATTTGAGGGAAGTTTGTTGTTTTCCGGGAGAGGAAGCTGTCTCACCCAGGGGTGGAGGAGAAGAAGAGTTGAGCTCTGCTACTCCCCCCTGCCCTTAACCCCTGTTTTAAGATCTGTGATCTTTGTGCTATGGAGGGAGTTAACGCACACAACACACACAACACACACAACACACACAACACACACACAACACACAGCCTTTTCTCTCTCACTCTCTTAGGGTCAAGGGGACAAACTGTGAGTTGGGAATTGGAAAGTCAATAAAGCAGAAGTAATGTTATAATGACCCTGAGCTGAAGATGTCCTGTCGACCCCCATCACGTTGGAGGAAGTGGACAATCAAACAAAATGGTCACTCTGCTTGATCTCTCTGAAAGCCATTCTTAAACAAGGCCAGAAGAACTGCCGACCTCTCCTTTACTCCCAGTTCCTCTGAAGTCAGTGTTTGTCAGAGGGAACAACAGTGTTTGCTTTGTGGAAGAGATGTTACAGATGGATTAAAGGAAACAACTCTTGTATACATTCTAAACTGGACAAATGTCCTCTGTGTTTGATGTCAAGGATGATAATAGTGAAACTGGAAGAGTCCAGAATATTGCATGTGCCCTTCTCAGTCTGTCTCACTGTTTCTCTGAATTTCACATTAAGTGCAACTTGAAAAAAAATCAAAAACACATGACGGCTTCATTAAACTGAGAAAAACCTCCTCTATGTGGCATCATTTTAACCATTAACATGCTTCTGAATTGTGTCCTTTTATTGCTAGAAGTGTGATCATAAGCGATCCGCAGCTAGATATGTGGTAAGGCTATTCATTACAGAGCCCCGGGGCTTTGTGGTATTAATTAGTGTGTCTGCTTTGGTTTTGCATTTTGCTCCAAATCTAGAGAAACACACTTTTACAAATCATCCTCGGGCTCTATATGAAACCTGAGGACAGATGCTATAGAGACCAGAACAGCTGTTTTAGACAGTACATTAATTGTTCTCACAGAACTGGATTGTACATGATTGCTGCTTGTTTTAATCAGACTCAACAGGACTGCAAGCTGCATGTCTTGATCTAGTTCAGATTGGAGGCAGATAGTTTGTGGAGATGGCGTCTCAAGGTGGAGGGGTGGAGGCCTGCCTGTGCTGCTGGGTTTGATGGGAACAGGCTGACCCCTGAGCAGTGCAGGGACGGTGGAGGCCTGGGTCAGCCGGCCCAGTGTGTTCTTTATCAGCTACCCCAGCGACAGCATGGCAGATTGCAGCCATTCCTCCTCTGATTCATTGTCTGCTGGACAAATGTTAATTGTTTTCATCATTGGCAGTTATGTGAACGCTTAGACGTAGCCAGTCTCACTCCTTGTCTCCCACTTAATGTTTGTCTCTGTCCCTATGCTATCCCCACAATGTCTGCTTCCCTCCTCACTCCACCCTTAGCTCATCTCTCTGCCGTCGGGCTGAGTCACTTTTAATGTTCGCCGTGTGATACCATCAAAAAAAATACCCCTCTCTCATCTGATACGCTGACTTTCTTTCATTTTCATTTTAAGTGAATAGATTAAGAGGTTTATAACATCCACAAAACTTATTTTGTCGTTGAAATGACTTAAATTTTCTTTACGCATTTTTTTTCTTCAGATTCCTCATGCATGGAGAAACTTCTTTCTAAAGACTGGAAAGAGAAGATGGAGAGGCTCAACACCAGTGAACTGCTGGCAGAAGTAAAAGGTAGGACTTCAACACACAAACACCACTTTAAGCCGTGTTAACAAATCCCTCATTCCTATCAGACGTACATAATCTATGTACTGTATAATCTCAGACACAGCCTTGTACTCTGAATTAAAACAAAGGCCTTTGGCTGCCCTCTTCATTCATTTCTCTCCTCCCTTATCTTTTGTTGGAATGCCCGACTCTGTCCAGACTGCTGTCTTTAAAATTCCAGCCCATTTAGACTCGTTTTGAGGCTCTCTGTGCTTGTCAGTGGATTATTGTTGTTGTCCCTTCAGACGGCCCCGAGCTTAGCTACTCTGCTCTGACACATGCAGTGTGTTCATGCCGCTCTGGTAATTGTTGAACCCAAAGTGTGCTTGATGTAAACAGAGGGCGGCTGAGCTGAGAGCAGAGGAGATGGTGCGGCGATGCACAGAGTCGTCTCCTCTGTGAGCCTGCGATTGAGTGGAATGTCTTGACTCTGACAGTGAACGCCCTGAGCAGCGTATCAACTGCGGCACGGCAAAGCGCAACTCAGCACTCCCCCGGAATCTGTTTATGACGGGGTGAAGGTGGGCCAAAGATGGGCAGGGCCGCTGCTCAGTCCTGAGCACTGACTGTTACTGAGAGCTGGTGTGTTTATACTGCACAGGAAAGCACAATACCAGCTGGCTGATAACACCAGGCTGTCACTGGCTCCTGCACTCTCCCACCAGTGATTACCTTCATTAAATTATATTTAATCTCTCAATAAAAGACTAAAATGTTTTTGTTATTAACATTTCATGAAGATTATTCACACACATATAAAGAGAGCTCATTTCACTGCTGTGCAGGTGATTTTGATCATTTGCTAAATTGTTTATTTTTTTGAAAACAAGGGTGACATACATAAATAAAACTTGTTTGGTTTTAATTATTGAATTACACTTACAGAGAATTATAGAGGAGAGGAAAAAAATGCTGTTGAATCTTCTAATAAGTATATTCATTGGCAATAACCTTAATGAACTGAAGGATAAATCACTGCTTGGTAAACTAGATTCATTGTACCTGCCTGTATACTGTGTGCCACTGTAGATCAAAGTGCACTGGGTAAAATGTTTTAAATGATTTAGCCTTTTGAAAGCTGGTCTGTTAAATTACAGGCAGGGCATTTCTTCTGTTTGATGAATGGGAACGGGAAGGTTACTTGGTGGTCTGTAAACAGGTAGGGAGTCTGATAATAAACACGATGGCCTCTGTCTGTTGATGAGTTATGGAGACAGTCTATACACCACAGTTACCAATATAAATGCGTCTCCTATCACAGTGCCACCCTTAGATTTTTAATTAGCATGCCATTTCATATGACTGTAGACATTTCAAAGGGCTGCTTTGTGCTCCCCCTTACAAATGTCTCTCTCTCTGCGTTTGATGTCTGCCTGATGTAAATATGGGCAATTAAAAAGAAGTCCAGGGCTGGAGACGCACAAGGTCCGCCTAATTAAAACACAAACAAAGGTACATAGCAGAAAACACCTTATGATTAAGATCTAAAGTGTTATGATGAATCAGAGGTTCCATTAATTGTAAGGTTAAACTCAGCATAAAAGACAAACAGGCATGTAGGTTTGAAATGAATGAAAGGAAGTTGAGAATAAAGGCTGGCATGCAGATAAAGACTACAGTACCTACTGGCACAGTGGCCTTGCATATTCTATGCTGATTAATCACCCATTCCTCAACCAATTATTCTGAGCACCTTGTAGGTTACCTTTTGACATTGTTCATCAAAACCTTGAAAGACAATAACAGTAATTGTGTTATTGCAGAGGCAAGTGGAGAAATCTGACTGGCGGGGAAATAATTTATTTTTGCTCTTAGAAAACAAATACAAACGAAAAACAATCGGTGTAACAGAATTTGACCCCAGGCTTTTACCCATGAAAAGAATGACATTCTTTCACTGCAGTTGTGTTCAGACATGCCCTGAATACTTGTTCCTGTTGAGGTGAACATGCACGTACAGTAAACAAACAAAACAATAGTATCAACAACATCGGAGATTTGCTTTTAAGGTCTGCAAACCCAACCAACCATTTACCTCTTACAGATGACATATCTATTATTATAGCTTATTGTCATGTGGGTGTTTGTCTACATTATGTTTTGCTTCTGAGGCTAAGACTATTTTTAGGTTCAAGAGTCAGTAGAAACAAGCGCAGTAATCCAGTTGAGGCGGTCTGCTTAAGCCAGACATAAAAAAAAAGGTGTTATTAAGGGTTAATGATCTCAAATCTCCATCTGCCTTTTCTTGTATGCTGTTGGGGCTTAGTAGCAGCAGGGGCAGGCAAAAAGGAGAGTTTGCGAAAGAGCATTAGTGGCGGATTTCTTTTCACCAGTCAATTCCAGAGCTAACTGTTTGTTTTCATACCTGAGCTTGGCTGTCAATCTGCAGGAACGATGAAGGAGGGAGATGAAATCTCAGAGCAAGAAAGGGAGGCCGTCTGGAAGGGCTCCAAACCACAGAAAGTAGCAGATAATAGGAGGCAAGGTGGAAGGCGGAGCGCAAGAGGTAGAGAGAGAAAAAAGATTTAGGATACTTGGACTTCACATTTACAATTGTATACCTCAAAGAGATATTTTTCCTTAAAAAAATTGCATAGTCCCCATTCTTCACATGATTGAGGACACTTCCAATCATTACTTCCCTATTTTCATATGTAGGCTACTGTATGTATGTATATACTGTACATTATAGACATAGTCAAATGCATACAAATATAGCACACAGTGGCCTACGCAGATAAGGTTGCCCTCTATTGCACGCTTGCTATGTGCAGGGTCTTTGAGCCTCGTACTCAACAGAGCTGTTTAAGTTTCCCTGCTGAGTGCCAGTTTCCCGGACCCCCGTTGGGAGAAAAAAAAATGCTCAAGCATTCACTCAAACTGAAGAAAATATGTGGTTACTAAATTGGAACACAAGCTGTATTCATTCTCTCGGAATTTACAAAATATATATATATATATATATATATATATTTAAAAAATTTAAATAAGAAAAAGCTTAACATTGTACACCAGCGTTGAAATGGCAGCTTGAATTCTGAAGCAGAAAAATCGGGGCTCTTGCACTGTCAGAATCAATTTAAGAATGGTGTCGACATGACAGTGGTCGAGTGCACACAGACGGTCCTGTGGCAGGCAGATAAGTGGAAGCTCTTTAGGAGGAGAACGCAGGGCAGGGCAGGGCGGTAGCTGAGACTGATTTGATGCTGGCCCTACCTGTGCTGGCTTTACTCCTGAACAGACAGAAAGGAGTCCACTGTGTGAACACAGAGCCCATATTGTTCAGCCATGTGGGTTAGCTTCAAAACACGATTATTCACTTCAAACTGTTACTTTATTCCTAATGGCTTCCATAAAGTGAGGTTTCCATGCACTAGAGATGCACATCACAATATCTGTGCCCGCATTTCCCAGTGACACAGACTTGCATATAGCTTTAGAAAAGAGTAATAAAATATTTGTGTGTTTTAACAACACACTCTAGATAAATATTATGTATATTAGGTTTACCAAACATACAAAACCATTCCCACAAACGGAACAAAACGGTATCTGTCCAGTTGCTCCAGTCAAAAATGCCTCAGTTAGCATTTTCTCCACAACACTTCAGTCAACTGTTTGCCCTGTGCACTCAGGTGAAATATGAGCCACAGTAAATCATTATTCCTCAGGCCACATTTGCCAGATGAATGTATGAGAGTGTTGGACTGTGTGTTTTTCTCCTCTAATGAATTGAGGAATTCAGCTTGTGGCAGTGGAGGTATAAAAAAAAGGAGGTGGTGTGTGTGTGTGTGTGTGTGTGTGTGTGTGTGTGTGTGTGTGTGTGTGTGTGTGTGTGTGTGTGTGTGTGTGTGTGTGTGTGTGTGTGTGTGTGTGTGTGTGTGTGTGTGTGTGTGTGTGTGTGTGTGTGAGAGAGAGAGATATAGGGATAGAGTTCTCTGTTTGTGTTTTGAATTATATTCCAGTGGTTTGTTTAACTAATGACTTTTAAAGTTGTATGATACATTTCATAGAAACAAGCGTAATACTCCTGTTTTCATTTGAAGAGAATGTAAAACATTTACAGAGCTGACAATAACACACCTGTCTTTTATAAAAAGACACTCCACTGAAATATTCCTCAGCAAAGCAAATAAGATAAGATGATTTATTGTCATTGCATGTTAAACATCCTCACTGCATTGAGAAGCTGCTGAGGGGTTGACCTACGTTAATTCCAAGGATGTAAATTAATACATTAATCAGATGTGAACAGATAATAGACTCTGATCAGATGCAAACATCCGAATTTTAGGGATCTTCTCAAAAGTGCATGCAAGACAAGAGAGGTTTTCAGATTTTTATTTCAAAAAAATCTCATCTTTTATGCCACAAATTTTATTTTCTCCTATTTTTATTTTCTCAATAACTTGTCGTGACGGGTAGTTTTCGCTATAGCTGTTTGCACTCCCGAAAGGTGCATGCAATGTTCAGCAGGCAGGCACAAAACCAGACTCCAGAAACCAGGGAGGGCAGCAACAACTTCTGGAGCCTTTGCGCTTGTTGCAACATACATGATAACTTTTATTGGTCGTCTTGCTGAGCGTGTCAGTAGTGTTGAAAAGGAGGGATATTTCAAATTTCAATGTAAACAGAAAATGACGGTAACTGCATAGTGTTTACAGGTTCCGAGTTGCCTGTTACTAATTAGTACATATATATATATATATACATATATGTACAAGCAAAACCACATTTTGTTACTGTTAACGTTAGTCATTGGCAAAACGCATTCTGTAGTGCGCTGGCTATTGCCAATGTGGCTGCCTTCCCTCCTGGTATTTGTCAAACACTGGTTGTGAAGGAGATATAAAAAAAAACAACTGATATTTGTGTTTATATTTGAATTAACTGCGAGCAGATTGATTTTGTTTCTGCAGATTTGGTTTATTGAATGCTTGAAAAAGATGGCAAGCCTTTATTCCGGAATAAGGCAGGAGCCAGCTGCCATTTGCTCTTGTGTAAAACAACATTAATTAGTTTTAATTTTACGTCAAGTTACTTTTGCATTTTACAAAGACATTTTCACATTTTTTGGTAATTTTATGCATTTTGTACCTCCCCTGAAAAAAAGAATTTTACTTCCGGTTTTTGTTTGGCAGCCATTGCTGTCAGTAATTTGACCTTTTTCTTTACATTTATTTTCTTATTGTTTACATTCTTCTTTAATTATCAGCTGCTAGGTAAGACCAATGAATACATGTTCTGTGAAAAGAATGAGATAACATCTAACTCCTAATTCACTTTCAAGGTTTTGCAGACAGTAAGCTGTTGCCTTGATCACTGTCTTGCAGGCTTTAAGCACTTTGCATGAGAGAAACCTTGAAAATGATTCTATTTTAGGGGCACGGGGGTCAGACTCATCACCATGAAGGCTATTAGAGATGAATAGAAGGACTGAGACAAACTTTGTTTTCGTGTACCGTATTTTCCGCACTATAAAGCGCACCGGATTATAAGGCGCACCTTCAATGAATGGCCTATTTTAGAACTGTTTTTATACATAGGGCGCACCGGATTATAAGGCGCATAGAATAGAATAGCGTCGTAAGCGTGTCTCTTGAAAGGTGCCATTTTGGGGTCTTTATACACACAAGTGGTGTTGGACTAGGAGTAAGCACAGTACCGGTGTTTACCGCGGTGCGGCTTTGTAGTTTACCAGTCGTACTGAAACATTTTGACAGAGCGCCGTGTACAACCAGTATGGATCAACCAATTAACCAATTGATCCATATATAAGGCGCTCCGGATTACAAGGCGCACTGTCGTTTTTTGAGAAAATTAAAGGCTTTTAAGTGCGCCTTATAGTGCGGAAAATACGGTAATCTTTGCTATAGACTGCCTTGCATACATACAACACCCTGCACGATAACAGGATCTCTGGTTTGTCGCACTGTATTATAGAGTCAAAGAATGATGTATTCAATTTATTGAAAGACTAGAAGAAAAGTTTCTGTTCCGAGTTATTTTTTTGTCTTCAGAGTGAATTTCAGGGTCAGTGGAGTGGAGTAATATGTTCAGGTCGAGCCTCTATCTTGGCTTTGATGAAGTACCTTGTCCAGTGTCATGGGTAGAAAGTGAAGTGCTGGAGCTTTCACATTAGCATAATTATACTGAAGAGTGAGGCTTCCTCTATCATCAAAATATTAGTCTCCATCAGTGTAAGCCATGAACAGCAAAACCACAGTAGATGAAGTGTGTTTTTATTAATAACCTCTCCAGATGCCAATCAGAGTATTTTTTTTTAAATTGTGTGCTGAGCCTTTTAAATTATTTTTCTTAAAATCATATATTTCCATACTCAAATACATGTGCACATGCATACATATATATATATATATATATATAGAAACTCGTACCAGACTTCCATTTACAAGTAAAAAAGCTGTTATATGTCTCAAGCACAAAGGTGGTTTTAAAAATGTGAGAAGATCTGATGTTTTTTAACAAGATGATGGGTGAATAAGTCTTTATGTTCAAACCATAGGAGAGCAGAGGGACTGAGAATCATTGCTGCCAGTGGATGACATGTGCTCGTGAGTCATTGCTCATGCTTGTTAATGCGGTTTTATTGGCAAGATTAATTGCTTTTATATCATGGCAAAGGCAGCAAGCCAGGTAAAACGGCTGGTGCTCATATTGTCTTGGTTGTAGGGCATGAAGGCGCGTTAACGCCATATTACTGGTATTACTGCTACATATGGCCTTGTAGCACTGCAGAGAGATACCATAAAACTAGCTCTTATTGTTCTAGCTTGTTTTTCTACCAGTCTAGATCCTCAATACGATACCTTTTTCTGACCAAAATATTTCAGTTATAATCAATATCACAAAAGTGGATTTGGTAAGAAGATTGGCTTGTGCTTCATGCTTTTGTTGCAGGTTTGAAGAAAGGTCTGTTGGCAGAACAAATCGTTCTATTTTGAACACTAAAGGAGGTACCAATAGACTCAATTGACTCTTTGTGTTTTGCACTGAAAGAATGGACAAAGGGTCAGATGACTGCAGAGTTTACACACGTGTGCATTTACTCAGAGGCATGTACCTTTTATCGATTGGAACAGCACGTAACACACATCTGTACACGCTCATGTCTACTTTCACACACACTTTAGGAGAGAGCAGAGAGAGAGAGAGAGAGAGCGCGCCTAAGCACACAAGGCATTCAAGTTATGTGCGGTCTGTGGATACAGCTTGGTACAATCGGAGCATTTAGACAAGTCTTAATTTACTTAAGATGGGCTTGCAGCATATGGAAGCATCCACAATAGCTGACTGATAGAGAGACAAAGAAATTCCAGTCTTCTGCCGTTAAAAAACTCAATTCAGATCCGGTCATAATGGCTCAGCTGTCTTAACCAAAGGAAGGGAAGAGAATAGGGTGCCTTGTGATTTTCCCCCTTTTCACCCTCACCCTCCCTCGCTTTTCTTCTTTTTTTGTGCCTGAATCTTTTATCTGTGTTATTCACTCGGGACTCTTCAAAGTAACAAGCCTCCTTCTTTTTCCCCGGTACTGGACTTGGAACCCAAATTAGAGACTGCTTGATTAGAGCAGAGAGGAGGGAGCCAAGAGAGAGGGAGATGTGGGTATTGGACAGAACAAATCGCACCCCTACAAAGTGCCTTTTATCCAAAGACCCCAAGGCTTAAATACCCCCATCCCTCCCCAAGCAACCATGGCTCTGCTTGTTTCCCTCTTATCATTTATTTAGTCACCCGTCGCTGATGTTTTCTGCCCTACTTTGTGACGTTTAAAAGAGGCAGAAATCTCAAAAGGTGAATGCTGAAAGCGCTGAAACTGAACAACACGGCTTTACCGTCTCCTCCTTCTATGTGCCAATCTAGCATCTCTGAAGTGAACACAGTGGCCTAAGAGAAAAAACAAAACAAGAAAAGTGCCAGCACAACTTGACTGCTTACTCCTGAGATCCTCCTCCTGAGTCAGGCTGGTATTGTCCTACTCGGCTTCAGTCGTCTAACAGGAAGATGTCACAACATGTTAGGTCTGGGCCGACTGCTGGGGTTTATGTAGAGCCAAGGCATCTCTGGGCTGTCTGTCTGCCATCGGTAGCTCAATGTGAGGAGACATGTTAACAGGCAGACGCTAGCCCCACCGCTGTTAAAAGCCATGCAATATGCAGGAAACGGCCTCTTTTGTCAGCAGGTTGGTCAGACACAGACCACGACTCTCCTCTTCTGCACCACCCAATAAAAGTTTTATCTGCATTTTAAAGCTGATCCATAATTTAAAGCAGGAAGAAAGATATTTTTTACACTAACCACCTAACAAAAACCATATGCGCCTGATTTTCTACAGCCTCGAAAGTGAAATTCTTCCACAATGTTTTAGATGTTACGATTTTACGTATTCAGCATTCACCAATAATCTGATTTATACTGATATGATTATAAATCTGTTTAATAATTAGGATTAAGTTTAGCAAAAGGGAAGGCCCAAATAGCTCTACAGAGGGCAGTTTAGATTTCCCCCAATTTAGCTCAACATCAAAACAATGGGTTCTCTGTTAGTATTCTTTTGGTGTCCGGGCAGAACTGAGCTCTCCACACTGACAATTCCATCCGATCCTTCTGTGGACCCTCAGCACCAGTCCCCCTGCACATTCATGCACACAAACACAAAATGTATGTGCTGTACATTCCAGTTATTACATGTTTTGCAATTTTGTGTTTTATGACACTCCTAAACTAGTGAGGGATCATCAGAAATGTGTAATTAGGCAGGCTGAGAGCGGGCGTCATTGAGTCCAGGTGTTTGGTTCCCAACTCAAGGTCATCAAGGTCTCGAGGCCTGATGGCCGTCATCTTCATCTGGATCATGATTTTCTTTTTCTTTTCTTTCTTTCTGTCTTTCTTCATCTCCTTCTTTAGTCCCTCCCTCCTCCCCATCACGGTATTGATGGCTGTGATTTATTGTGACAACGACTGATGTATCCGGCTAGTGACCTGTAAAAGGCAGGTCCTTCATGGACACAGCCAAAGGTTAATAAAATTGGTGCTGATTGTATCAATTTTACAGCTAAGCCATTCACAACAAGTGTAGTCGGGTGAATAAGAAGTCAATTCAGGCCTTGGAAACTGCACACATGCCCGATGAATAGCTGCTTTTAGGTGCTTTTTTTTTCTTCGTTCGGAGGATAAATGGAGAATTGCAGCTCTCTTCCATTGCAGCAGGCAGCGGAGGCAGAGCGAGGCGAACCGAGGTTCAGACAAGCCTGCCAGTAAATTGCCCTGAATGGGTTCTGGAGGTTGACAAGCCCTATTAAGACAAACGGCTTTCCTCATCGGAGAGATAAAATAAATCAGGTGTTTAGTCAAATTAAAATAGTTTGAGTGGAGAGGGCCCCTGGGAGCTCTCGGAGAAACTCAAGACAGATGTGGCCAGAGACGAGAGGAAGACACCCAGGAAAGAATTCAGCTCCCGCTGGCCCCAGGCCAGCCTTCACTGTACTGTTATCTGGATCTCTATGCTTTTATCCTTCTCTCTCCATGCCGTCTCTCCTTCTCTCTGTCTCTTCTGTCGGTTTCCCCATCTCTTTTTTTCCTGTTCTCCAGGATCAGCTTGTCACACGGGAGTGCAGTGGGAGGAGAGTGAGTTACTGTCTAGCCTCTCACTGGCAATTATGTTGGCGGTGTAAGTCAATGGTAGGATCACTTAGCATTGATTAGGCGGAGCGAGAGAGCAGTGCAGCGGAGCCACTCTCTCTATCACACACAGTGCGGACATGTGACTGTAGAGGGAGAAATAAGCCTATTGGTCTGTCATTGCTTTGCTTTTTCAAGTATGCATACAGTAGCTACACAGATAAAATAAAGAGTGTATTGTTCAGTTTTCCCTTTACCGATGATTGCCATAGTCATATTAAGAGCATATTTGTGGTGTGTAAACATTGTTGTTTTTCTGGTGCAGGTTTTTGACAAGTTCGAACCAATCTTTCGGTAGTCTGTAAGGAGTTTTGTAGTTTTGAGGCTAACACTAACTCTCAACACTTTCTTTATGTTCACCCCTCTGACATAAGCTGCCACCTCAGTTTGACAGCTCCCTGCAGCTCTTGGTCTATATGCCGGGAACAATTCCTTCCCTTTCTTCCGGTGAACGCTGTGAACACCAGCTACAGTAAATAGATAACTCCAGGCTGTGTGTGACCTTAACACTTTCTAGTGAATTCACTGCAGTTGGTTGCTGCCTGTGTGGTTTTCTTTGTACGCTATATTGTGTTCAGTACTATAGCACAATATGATGATCGGCATGTGCAGCATGGTCCCTTTTCTATATTTAGTGTATTATGACCAAGGCCTTCTGCAGGTTATTTTTTTTAATTTTTTTTTTGTACAAAAGCATCCACCCTATTATTTAGTCATGGACACTATGAGACCTTTTGTGTCTTTCTTTCTTTCTGGTATACATACCACATACCTGTATCTATGTTTATGACTCAGGCTCTCCACCTTGTGCTTGTTTATCCTTTCCACTCCTAACATCGCTCTCACTCTCTATTTCCTCACTAGGTACTCCAGAAAGCCTGGCAGAAAAGGAACACCAGCTCTCCACAATGATCACCCAGCTGATCAGCCTGCGAGAGCAGCTACTGGCAGCCCACGACGAACAGAAGAAGCTCGCCGCCTCACAGATGGAGAAACAGAGGCAGCAAATGGAGCTAGCTCGTCAGCAGCAGGAGCAGGTAACTGCTCACTGTTTCCTTTTCTCACACTCACCGTGTCTCATTTTGCACCCCAGGTAATAGTTCTTTCTTTTCTTTCTTTTCTTTCTTTCTTTCTTTCTTTCTTTCTTTCTTTGTCTGTCTCAATCATTCCCTTTGCTACTTTAATCTTGTTTACCGTATTTCCCCATGTCGTCTCTATAATAAACGCCATTAAATGCATTTTTAACAAACTGTCACTTCTCTCTATTTCATATTAAATTTCATGCCTGAAATGCTAATAAAATCTTACTCCTCGGTAGGAATTTGGAAGAATGTTAGATTTAAGAGATGATATATTCTATATTACCTCAGATATTTCGGTCATGCTCTCTCGCTCACATTTATGCTGCGTGGTAGGAAAATGTTATTATGACTTGTACTAACAAATGCGAGGGAATGTGCGAATTAAACGTTATATTAAACATGGAAGTCCTCTATATCTTATAAATCGACTCCTATTAGAACAAGCCTGGCATTAGATTTGCAGCACGAATCAGGCCAATGAGCCATATTGTACAAATCAGCAAATTAGCAGAGGCCATGAAGTGTGTTAATGTCTGGGAAGAAATAAGGACACAAACTATCCACACGGGCGACACTTTTATTATCACTAGCCCCCCTAATGGCTATGAGTCAATTATCAGCAAGGAGTTCACTCAGAGTTTTCCCCACACACTCTCAGACCTTCCTGTGGTAAATGAAGAGATGGACCATATACCTTGGAGTGATGCATTTCGTCATAGTACACTAATAATACATTAACAGTATTGATTCCTTTTTCAATCAATGATGTTCATTTGCAAACTACACTCAACTCTGTAGGCTTTGTGGACATTGCAGCATAAATGAACAGTGATATAAGATATGTTATTATTTGATCTTATTTTAAAATGGAAGAATATTAATAAAATGGAAAAGAGAGAGGGGGCGAGAGAGGGAGAGAGAGGGAGCCCGCTGAGAGCCAGAATGTCATCAAGCCATCAAGATACAACACAGTAATTAACTGTTGACACTCGTGAGGAAGCCAGCACAAATTAATCTTGACACATTTGCAGACGACCGATATCTTACAGTGAACACTTTGTAATTATATTTAAAAATGAAAATTAAATGACACTTAAAACTAGGTTGTCATGCTCAATGGGCATGTAGAGCGGGGGGACTGCTGGGATTAGAAGGATTGCGGTGTGGCTACTCGTCACTCAGGGGCGGCAGGGACGTCTGCCACACGTTCGCTGCCTGCACCAGTTATCTCCATCATAACCACCACCGTCTGTCCTGTAAATCATTTATTCTCTTTTACCACTAATGTTGACTGTGCAGTTCAGCACAGGTCATGTCATGTTCATTTGGAAATTGAAAATATGTTTTTGTCAGATTTTGCAGCAATTTCATTATAAAACCACAGTTTTTCTATGAAAATAAATGTTATATTATTGTCCCATATTGATCTACTGCTTTCTCACCTTTATTATTTTCATTTTCATTGTAACCACTATTTTAACATATTCTAATGTCCTGGATAGTATTTAAGAGCAGTATCTCTGGCGTTGTACCTGCAGTTGCAGCACATTTCCTACGATATATATATATATATATATATATATATATAATGTCTCGAAAAAACAAAAAAGTAGGCCGATCACATGATTTTAGTTCCTTATTCTCTTTGTTAGTTTGAACCAGGAATTATTTCATTTCTTTACTTCTGTTTCCAACCAGATTGCAAGACAACAGCAGCAGCTTCTGCAGCAGCAGCACAAAATCAACCTCCTCCAACAACAGATCCAGGTCAGTCAATGTGTGTCTGTTGGCCCTCCAACACTCGGCAGCAGCTTACATCTCTCACTCCTTCTACACTGATTACACCTCTGTGTAACTGATGCACCACCGCTGTCACGGCGAACCACATGTCTGGATTTAATGGCACGGATCAATAGAATTAGACATTAAAGTAAATATCATTGCTAACTTCTGTTAGCAATGATATTTACTTTAAAAAAAAAGTCTTGTCTTTTTATCTTTAATTTTTGTGTCACACTAACATTCATCACTCTCATCAAATGTTAATTGCCTGTTGGTAATTTGGGAGGGCTTTAAAATATGGAGGAGAATAATTAGCACATCTTAACGAACAAAAAAAAGCGAGGGGGAGGGGTGGGGGGGGGGGGGGGGCAGCAGCAGCAGCAGCTAATGAGTCCTGTTGATGGAGAAGAGCCTGGAGGTGGTGGGGGACATGAAAGAGGCTGGTAAATGCCTCTGAAGCAAGTTAGTCCCAGAAGGGCAATGTGGTATGCTTTCACAAAGCACAATACTGAAACTTACATTGTCATTATGCTGAGTGCCTGACATTGTGCTTTTTTTTCTCCTACTGTAGTTCCTACATTTATGTGTTGCTCTAGATTTTGACCCATGCATCTTATGCCAGACATTATCAATGGCCTTCGTGTGTGTGTGTGTGTGTGTGTGTATGTCTGCCTGTGCCTAATAGTGTGATACAGTGCAGAGTTGTGTAGTGAAAGACCACCCAGACATGGTCAGACAGTCCAGGGTTATCCAGAGCTGGTCACTGGCAGCGGTCAAGGCTGTGAGTCTTACTACCCGTGTGGAGCTAACGTTATCCTGCTGGGTGTGCTTGGTGTCAGGCACATCCTTCTCCATTCACCTCCTCCTCCACTCCTTGTTCTTCTTACTGACAACTCCCTGTCTTGTTCTTTCGTTTACTTGCAGCAAATTGTTCCTCCAGCACCTTTTAGCACTCCTCCCAAGACATACTATTTTATTTTCTAAAAAGCAGTTTCTATCTATGGGGAATCTAACACAGGTTGTTCTCATGATACACTAAGGCAAAGCAAACTTCTGGTTTTAAACATCAGTTCGCGCAACAGACAGATCTACTGCCAGGACATCAACATGCCTCTTCCAAGAGCTCTTTGCAAGAGAAAGGCCATACAGTCAATATGTTCTTGTGAAGCCACACGTCTGGACCTTGCACTTCAACAGTGGACAGTCTATTAGAAAATTCCACTGGAGAGAAGCACAGAGCACGACACTCTGTCTAGAAAACACTCTAAAATGAAGTACCTTATACACTACTGAGGGACTAGTATACTCATATTATGGATGGCCCTTCACTTATGCTCATTGAGCATAAGGGCACAGCCCTAATGCATCTCACTTTTAAAGGCTCTTGCTTTCATCACAAAGTTAAAGGCAAATGATACCTGAAAATTCTCCTTGATGCATAGTTTTGAGAGAGGGTGGGGAGTTGAGTGTGCATGGGAATGTACTTCTAAATATCCATTTCAAACACTTGAACAGAGATACAAGTAGAGTCCTTTCTGGTAGAGCCCAGTTAGCCAGCTTCTCCCTTGGCCAAATGTGCCACAGATCTTCCCTGATTAAAAGAAAAAGCCACATCCACAATTAAACAAAAGAGTCCCATGGACGGACCATCCATTCCACTGCCCAGCAGCCTTGGCTGGCTGCACGAAGCAGACTGAACACCTACCGAGAACAAACAGGAGTCACTCAATACTTCAAATAAGTTTGATCGTGCAAAATTGTTTATCAGCAAGTCCTTTAAAGCAGAAGATGTTCTTTCTCCCTAACCTAGTTCCTCCAAATATCCAGTGTGGTGACGGCCCCTCCTCTCAAGTCAGAGTAGGAAAGACAGTAGATAAAAGAGAGTCAGGGGCAAGTTAGTCAAGCATTTTTGCCACTCTGTTTTCATTACTGCTGCCTCTTAAAAATGCCCCGGCCATTTTAATATATAACAGCTTTGACTTAATTAGTTCTGTAAACAAGCCTCCAGCCTGCATGTTACAGACTTTTAGTAAAGTGGGAAGCAGTGTTGAGGGATTGAGTTACTCTGCTGTTGGAATGGAGAGCACTAAACTTTATTGGAGACCCCACTGGCCGTCAAAGTCCTTCTGTTTTGATTTCAGGGAGGAAACCAAGAGAGAGCCTAAGCTAAGGTCTTGTATTGATAATGTAACTGATCACATCAGTGGACATTGTAAACTGCCCAAACAATGAAACCATGGGGACTGCAAGTGGAGATTGTTGTTGGCACACTATATGTGCTATTTCAAGGGGCTTTTGCATGTGGATTGGAGGGAATCTGTAAGACGTGTGTAGTTACAGAGGTTTAGTTAGTGAGGAAGGCAGACTGCAGTTTAATCAAGTTTCCCCTTTGAATAGCCATCTCTCTTTTTATCCTTTCCCATCATTCCTACAAGAGAAGGATAGAGATTTAGTCTTTGTCCTTCGGGATTACAATGTCACTTGTTTTAAGATAACAGATGATTGCAGTTTTAGGGGCTTATCAAAAGTTAAAGCTTCAAGGCTTTGTGTGTTTTTCCGTCAGCTTGTTTGTATTCCTTCAGTCCATCCTCGTCGTTGAAATCATCTTGGCACTAATTCAATCTCAGGATGAGATTAACTCTTGATTTAGTTGAA
This sequence comes from Anarhichas minor, assembly GCF_050575085.1. Classification (NCBI taxonomy): domain Eukaryota; kingdom Metazoa; phylum Chordata; class Actinopteri; order Perciformes; family Anarhichadidae; genus Anarhichas; species Anarhichas minor. Next base: position 1,319,790 of record NW_027466488.1, read on the forward strand.
ACACCACCAAGACACGTGTGACAATTAAACATATATATTAGCAGAGACCTGGTTTATCTCATACGTTTCTTAAGTCTCTGAGTCTGTGTGTAGGGACTGGGAGATTACCGATAGATTAAGAAATAATGAGCACGCTGTTCTGTTTTTGACTCGGGCACACTGGGCATTATTTGAGTCTCCTCTTCATGGCTTTCCGTTTCATAGTCACTCCCACGTTCTCCTGCTCCTAATGGATGAGCAGTCGCAGCAGATAAACAGTTAAACAGCAGCATGTTGATCATCAGGGTGTTCACTCTGTTGTCTGGCATTTTCTTTCAAATGCGCTTCCTTGTTACAGTACATGAGAGTTAAAGGCAATACACATGAGCAGTAGTAGAGTGGAAATGACAGAATATGACAATAAAGTCTCTTTGGTCACAAAATAAAATAAAATGCCCTCATGAGATGTGGAGCTCTAAGTAACTCAAGAGACGGGAGTGTCCATAGCCATGCAGTGACCACCCATCTCCTCACCTTTCACATTTTAATGACCCCAGTTCATGCATTCCTCAAGGATGGATCTGTGAAGACACAAACCATGGTTTGACTCTCACACGCACGTACTCATACACATGCACAGAGGCAATCGTGTACAGTGCGCAGGCACACAGGGACCCACGCATTGATGCACACATCAAGAGAATAAATATTGGCGGAAAGGTCAGGGTGAACTTTATCTTCACAAACAGGCTGGAGGAAACTGAGCTCCCCTGATGAAACAGAGGGGCACTTTTAATCTAAATCATTTCATTTAAAGTGTTTATCCAATAAAAATATCATGACATTGTCATTTGTCATTGGCTGTGGCATTGATGTGCCAACCGTGACACTGTGAGATCCAGGATCTGAGAGATAATCCATTTCTATGGGCGCCATTGTATACCGTGTTGTTTACACGACTGCTTTTGAAAACTTAAATGATCTGTTCATCAAGGAGGTCTGGCTGTATTTATCTCCCTTTAACCTTTCGTTCTCTTCCTATACATGGCCTAGCTTCAAATTCCAACCTCACTGTATGAACAGTACACACACATTATCTGTGCCACTGCAGCCTACCTTTAACCTTGTGTCCACAAAGACAGAATGTGTGTATCCCTTCCATTTAAAAAGAGAAACCTGAGGTTAAAAGAGACAGGGCCAGTATATTGTTGTCCACCCTATACTTCAAAGTCTCAGAAGCTTTATCACGTGTCTTTAATGGTGTAAATAAACAGTCAGGGGTATGCAGACGTTCGATGGTAAAATGCTAAAGGTCTTTAATTTAACCAGCATTTAGCTTTTAAAGGTGGACAATCAAGCACTGGATCATATGTTTTGAGATGAGACACAGGACAGCGGATACTGAGACCGACGTGGTCTGATAGAACAAGGATATATAGTAATTATTCACAGGTCCTTGTTTTCTTTAACACTACTTCCCTTTTAATACAGACAAATTGATCTTACATGCTGTTGTTTACTTTGAGTTAATATATTTTTAGAAGAGTCAGTTGCACATGGATTTTCCATTTCCGTCTGTTACAAAGAAACCGGATAAGTCACAGGGGAAGTTCTGTTAAAGTGTCTTTTGTATTCAGTGGCCGTAGAGTCTGCCCACTTAAAACACGCTGGGTTTCTCTTTTTTTGTATTTTTAATGATGGCTGTTGCTTCAGATTGCACCAAAAGTCAATGTAAGGTCTTTGTCACTGAGAAGCAGTTGCCCCCTAATAATTGGCCTGTATCAGACTGTATATCTGTTTCCTCACAAGCCCTACACAGCCTGATTCCTCTACATTATGTCCTGCAGCAGACTAGTTACCATTTCTATGTAAAGCTTTTTAGCTACGTATTCAACTTTTCTCTGCTGATCAAATAGGTATCTACCCAGATCTCCCAGCATGAACAAAAAAAATGCTGTCAAATTGGTGTTTGGCCCTGTATGATAAATTGTCTTTTAGTAATTCTGTTCTGTAATCACTTCTTTGTTATGAAAAAATGGAAAATGCATGCTATCCAATCCAATACAGTAATTGAATGCACTGATTCTGTTTGGTTACCAATTTAGAAAAGCAAAGACTCCAAAACTAACATTATGGTAAATATTTTAAATCAATCAGATGAGTTTAAATAAACACAGGGCTGTATGGTAATTGCACAAAGATAATAGCGCTAATTTGTGTTTTCTCAGTTGCTTTTGTTGTCTCCCCGGCACAAATTATTTTCTCAGTTTGAGACTCTTATTAATGCACTGGCAAAAAAAAAGGCACAGAAATAGACATTGTTAAAGAGAATGTGTAAGTCCCTTAATTAGCACAGCTAGATTGGAACTGTTAGCATGATAATAAGAGAATAATAGAGCAGGGAAATGATTGTGTGTTTAAGTGTGCTACTGTGTGCACACTTCTCCCTGTGTGGATGCTGCACTGCCAGTGCTTTCCCTTGTGTTGAGGATCTCTGTGTTAGCCTGCTAGTAGGATTATGTGGGGGCATTAACAGCCTAGTCAGACAGGCTTGGCTCTCGCCCAGAGAGAATCAGTCCAGCATGTTCATCCTCCATTTAAGGAGACTGTTAGCTGATGAAGATGTGCACATGCAAGACTGAAGATAAAAGAAAGCGGTGACCCGACTCATTAGCCGCTGTGATTTAATATATTGACACTTGGATACAAATAATTATATTCAGTGGACTTTATCGGCGGGGAGGGAGGGGATCAATTTCATTAGTTATGAATTGTGACTTCTTGTCAGTAAGCAGAAGAAATGCTGACATTAAACAAACTAATGTGCAATTTAAACAATGAAGCCATCGCGGCCCTGTTAAAATTAATGATGCACAAAAAGGTGTACTAGATACTACCTCAGCAATGTCAGTGACAATTTACAAATTAAGCTAAACAGTTGGTATGTAATACCATTTGTCTGTTAAAACAAAGTCTGGCTTTAGGAAAATAAACAGTAGATGTTGTTTGAACGGTCTGTGGGTTTTGTTCCATTAGCATATGATGCTGTCTCCTTTTCTTTGTGAATGAAGTGTAACAACTGATCACTGGTTTAATTGAGTCTATTTAGAAGCAGTCAAATAAGACATTTGCTTGCTTGTAATGTGAATGCAGACAAACATAGATCCATTATTGCTGTAAAATACACAATAAAGCCATGCTTATGTGTAATTGGCCTTTGTATTCAGACACCTCAGCAGTTTAAGCAGCGATAATTAAGAGGCTCCATCTGAGAGGTGCCACATGAACGGCTGTAATGTGTGAAATCACACCTGAGGGTCTACTTAAAATTAGTCACCTGAGGGGTTTGTAAAGCAGCCGTGGGACGGGTTAATTTATGACACAAACTTCCAGCCTTCCGTCACTTCACACAAGTGACAGGAATAACCTACACAAGACAGAAAAATGTAGCATGAAGCTAAATAATCCTGATATTCTTTACATGCATATAAATCAGTCTAAATATCACTATAAAGCACCTGTTCAGAGCTCCGCAAACCTTCCCTGGATGAAAGCAGAGCTCCTACACTTAAAGTCCATTGTACCCCGACCCTCGTAGGGAAAATATCAGTTGAGGGAGAACACATCCTCCAGTGTGATGTTGATTTAGTTTTTCACTTCCTCTCTGCATGGACTATGTTTTCTCTGCTAATGTTGTGCAAACTGTTTTGTCTTTGCATTGGCTTTGCGTGGCTATCGTCCTCAGCAGTGGGCACACTCACAGGGAGAAGGAGCTGCATTAATGGGCTCTACTGTGTACAGGCAGCCGGCAGCGAGAAAAGGGCGCGTGTTTTCTTAGGACTGGGGTGGCAAAGCAAAGCATTCAGCCCATGACCGATGCAAAAAAGGAGGTTTTTGTTTTTGGGAAAGGAAGAACACAATGAATGAGTTATTTTGTCCTGCACAGTTTTTCATTAAAAAAAAAGTTTGCGTTTTTTCTTCCGCATAACCTTCTTTTTTCTTTTGACCATTTTTAAAATTGTGTCACTACTTTAATATAATTCAACCTAAACAGTATTTTTCAAACAAGTCCTCATATTACCTCTCTTTGTTTGATCTTTTGTAGAAATCAGGCGAGGATATTTGAGCATGTTTGAAAGTCTCATCGCACTTGTGTCTCCAATAAAGTTGCCCCTCCTGACAGGCATGCTGTCTATGCATTCTGTTGCTGAACAACAGAATGAGCCCCGTTGTTATGTGTGGCCTCGGCAGCTGGGAGGTAATAGTGAAGACAGAGCCTCAGTCTATGAGGACGAGACAGAGAGGGACACCCAGCTGTAGTGTGGACAATACCATTACACAATGTAGGGGTGGTCTTCTGTTTCGCAATTAGAGAGAATCATTTTTCCCATAATTGCAAAAGAGTTTTTTCCAACAAATTTTAAATATGTGATGAATGAAAAAGGAATGCTTCATATTGAAATAGTATAGAGGCATGGTCAACTCTAAAGGGAATATATATTATATATAATTACAATTATTTTATACAACACCAAATATTGTACAGAGCATTTGTGTCTTTCGAGTTGCTCCAAAGTGTTGAAGATGTGACATTTTAAACCTAAACAACCACAATATTTGATAAGCCTCACATTAAATCCCTCTATTTTCCACTCCCCCTACCCTGTTCACATCACATGGTTGTAGCTGGCTATCTGACTAGCCCATGTCCAATGTTCTTTAGTACCACACTCTCCCCCCTGCAATGAGGGTCTGAGGCATTTCACTTATTTTCATTTCCATATAGCGAGGATGTATATGCAGGATAATGATGCCGGCCCCAAACCCACTTGTGCGTTTGTTTATGTCTGTTCTCTTCTTTCCCGTCATTACACATGCTGTTTGAGGGAGTCCCCGTGGATTTGGCCAGTTTACTGCGAACCTTAATTTTATGGACAGACCTTGAACATTTTTTTATTAATTCTTACTTCCATGTATGCCCCTACCCCCCAAAAAAGAGCTGATATTCTTTGGAAATATAACACTGAATTTCCTGTTAAAAATAATCTGCATGTTAAGGGTGTAAAGCAGGATTGTGTTGCTGTGTGCACCCAATTCATTATGTCAGCGTGTAGGAATGCATTTTGCTTTTACTGTGTCTCACACACACACACACACACACACACACACACACACACACACACACACACACACACACACACACAGTGTAATGTAATAGAGAGCTGTAGCATGAAAACTCTTTTTGGTCACTTAAACATACACCAATGAAAAAGCTTTAAAATCTAAGAACATATCTAAAGGCTTGACTTTGATATTCATTTTCAAAATAAATCTTTTTTTTAAACAGATAAATTTCATTGAAATAATTTGTACAATTTTCTTTATATACACAATTTATACTAAACCTACACAGATCACATTTCTTGACTAGAAATGCATTTTTGCATCTTTTTTTGTATCAATGCATCATTTAAACGTTCTTGCCCAAGCACTGACTTGTATCTACAAATGTATTTTCTGTCTGCCTATTTTGCATCATACTTGAGGTCAAGCTGTTATTATTCTTCCTACAACATTTAATACTGAAACTACATTAAGCAGTGTGCAGAAATCCTGTAAATGCCAGGCAGTGTATTTAAGCAAACAGTAGCCTGCCGCTTTATCCAGAATTCTACGGAAGTTAGGAGGAGCGAGGAGATGGAGGAGGGCTGGAGTGGAGGGATTTGGGGTGGGCTGTGTTAGGCGGGTCAGAGGGATGGACTACCCTGCTTTCAAGCTCCCATCGACTTAATATAGACATATTGGAATGGCTGTTTTCCAAGAAGGCTTGTTTTACTGTGTAAGGAATTAGTGGAACAAGAAGTCATCTATTGGTTGTTCCCTCTGGTCTGACCTCACTCATGTGTCTGGATTTGCTGCACTTTATCCTGAACAACACTCAGTGTAATACACACAGAGGCATGACTGATGTGCAATGTTACACTTAAACCTGAGCAAACAGTGCCTGCTGTCAGGGTTAAAGCTGCACCCCAACAATTCAGAGAAATTATTATGGGGCTTTTTTTTCAGTCCAGTGCTTGTACACTGTTGACGTTTTGCTTTAGCTATCTATCTTTGACTTCCGTGGGGAAGGCTGCTGTGCAACGACTGCAGGAAAGAAGTGAGGGGAAAGGTTGGAGACTTGACCAGGACAAGGGCCCTTTGTTAGTGACCTGAACCCCTCCAGTGTATTTGCCATCCCCAATTCCAGTGCGCCTATTTTCAGAGCAGGAAAGCTGGAATACTGTGCTTCAGGCTAGTGGGTGGTAATATGAAGACCTGAACTCTGGAGCATCAAAGTCTGGTGCAAATGTATTGATCTATTTGTCTGATTACCATTAGCTACAGACAAATCCAAACACCGCCACATCTCCGTTCGATCAATGTGTGTGTCTGCTGCGCGAAGTAACTGTTCAGTGTATGCAGTACAACCGGCTGATAAGTTGACCTGTAGTGAAAGAGTAATATGTGCTTAAATACCGTTGTTTCATGGGGGAAAAAATCCTGAAGCAACACAGAGGATTCAACAGCCCAGAAGTGCTTCCACTGAGTGATTTTCCTCCTGGTTAGGCTCCAGTACAGTGTACACCCAGCGGGCTGTGTACACAGTGGCGGGTGTTAAACATATCCTGCTGTCTAGTGTCAGTTTTACTGTGTGTGCTGCTGTTGGGATGTAGCCAGACGTGCCAGCTTCCTCAAGATCACTTTCACTTTAAATGGATCACAAAAGGTGATTTCTACTCGCAGGCGTTCGGTGTGCAGCTCAGCGGAGAGCAGGGGGGGAACAAAGTGTGAACTATCAGTTCTTACAGCAACAGCTGGAGTCTATACTCCCTGGGTGAAATTACAGAACCCCTTCTATAGAAAATGTGAAAGAGAAGGTTAGCGAGAGCTGCGGATCTGACAGCTACTAAAGTGTGGAAGTAATTTTATTAAAATGAGATGTCAGTGAAACTTGAGTCCTCTTCCAAATGATTACTGGAGATTGTGATCTTTTCCTAATGGGAAAGGCGCTTATTATAATTGAAATTATTGTACAGAATTAAGAACATCATCACCATGAGCTCATCAGCAATTTTTGGCAGCTTGCAGTTGTATTGTTGTCAGTATGTTCATAGAATACTTGAAGGGCTTTTACTTTCACAAGTCTCCTAGAATGCAGATTATATCCAAGATAAGCATATGTGTCAGAGGGGTTTTAAAAGGTGTCAAGTAGCAATTAATCAGGATGTTAAACCCAGGATCTCACAGGTCCTTTCAACCTAATAACCATGAAACCCAGTGAGAATGAGGTAGGTGTCTTTTTTGCCCCTTTTGTCTTTTAATCTTGTTAATACTGACTGATTCTGGCAGTAAAAACAAAAACTCTCCCAGTTTCCTTCGCATAGCACATTGTGGTGCATCGCGAGTAGCAAACTTGAGTGTGGATCAGTGCATGGAAGTGTAAGGGGGTTCAGAGGGAAAGCCAGCAGGGGGGTTTAAGGCCTCCCGGGTGCTTTGTAGAGGCTATAACAGACAGTGAGGAACATGGGTGTTGACAGGGGCCCAAGTCGGTGCTGTAATGCGCTGTACATCTCCATTAGCACTCAGTGTTTTGGAGCTGCTTGCTCGTGTGTTGTAGGTGGATGCTTACATGTCTATAAAAACAACACCACTCACGGCACAAATGCCTTATAGCATTACCTGAGCTTAATACAAGCCTGTAAAAAAAATGTTAAAAAGTGAAATGTTTTTTCAATCACACAGCTTGTCAAAAAATAATTATAATAGTGCATCTTTGATCTTAAATATGCTAAGTGCTATTTGTATTTCACCACAAGTAAGACTTACAGGAATAATAAAAAATAAATCTAGTAGTTGCAAGAGTACAGCGTTCATGGGTTAATGCAGTATTAAAGCTGAATAATTTGAGTGTGTGTGTGTGGGTGTGTGAGTGTATGTTGTAAGTGCTAGGATAAATAAAGGGAGCTCTTTCAAGTCCACCCCGTCTTTTTAACTTTGTGTATTTACATATCAGAGATGAGAGTCGTCTGACTCGTCGTCTGCAGTCAGACCCTATAGGATGGGCTGCTATTGTAAACCATTGTACAGTCCGCTGATCGACTGTAAGTGCTTTCTTGTTGACCTTGGTTAATTTGTACTCTTTAAGTTTTATACCCTGGAATTAATGATTGAGTATATGATTGAAAAGAGGTTGAATGAAGTATTTCTCAATAACACACACGAAGCAAAACTAAGAGTTTATATTTGGCAAAAAGAAACGTGTCAAATAGTACAACTACACAAGGATAAGGTGTGACTGAACTAAATATTGCAAAAATAATAAATTGTCCTGTAATGTTTTTTTGAAAAAACAAACAAACTAAAACCGTATTAGTTTTTTAAAAATATGGCATCTGTATGGTATCCTACTTGCAGTAGAACTGCAAGTTGGTTCGATTTATCAAACACCAGCGTCTCCTTGAGCGTGAAACAGATTGCGTGCTGGCCTGATACAGACTTCATCAGGTCATCTGAATTGATGATACATGTTGCAAGGAGGCTGAGTTCCCCCAGAAACCTCTGTTGGAGTGCTTGCTGGCAGAGACGGGGGCCTCAGCCAAGTCTGTCTGACTGATCACTACAGATGCTCCTCTTCAAGTATTCCGAGTCAGATCCTTAGTGCTGGGTCTTGAGGGACAAACAATAGCACCTGTTCCTCATAAGATAGCCCATTCATGTATCTTTAATGAAGCCTGGGGGCAGATGGTGTGAAATGACATTATCCAGTACTTAGCAGTGCTAAGACAAAGGAAGAGCAGTGCCAGCACAACAATGCCGCTGTATTTACGAGGAGAAGGGGGGACGCTGCCCAAGTGCCCAGCTCACATCTGCTCCACTTCATTCTCAGACTCCTCAAGATCATCTTGGCAATAGAAATATCCTGGGCACTCAGCCCATACATAGATGAACTTGAGGGTAACTCTTAACAGGAGGGGGAGGTCTGGGTTTGTCGTAACAGAGGGAGAGTGGAAGCCACACATATGAACACAATTTTTCTGTGTTTTTTTTTATATAGTTCTTTATTTTTTCTTCTTCTACTTCTTCTACTTTACTTCAACAGTCAAAAAAAGCGCTTGTGAAAATGTTTTAATCTGCTCAGACACTGTGCCAGCTGTTAATTGACAGCTCAACTAACCTCCACTGTTTGTTGCCACCTTGAAGCTCCTCAGATTTTGATTTGCCTTTCTCTGACATTAGTTGCCGTAAATTAAACTTTAATGCGCGGAGCTCATTACTGCAAATCACAGCTATTCAAACTCAATGCATTTATTTCCCCTTCAACGCACATTTGCACTCTGCCTTGCCTCGGTGAATCTTGTATATTCTGCTCCTTATTTTAAAATAATAAAAGTAATAAAAGCTGATATCGCAGATGAAATTATACAATTTACATTTAGTACTGGAGAAAAATACGTCCAAGTCTGATGCCTTTTGCTGTCTGTCTCTCGGTGTATATAATCTGTAGACATCTCTTGTATGATTTAATTCAGTTAAATGCATTCACATTGGTCTTATAAAACAATGTATGGGATTGTGTGAATGACAAAATATTTAAATGGCTCTTTCATTGTTTAGCATCATGACTCATTTTTCCTCACATGAAGCAGCTGGTCGTGGATCAGTTTGTTTTGCTGGTTTCGATTTGAAGAAGTATGGTCAGAATTTTGTTTATGAGCATCTTTTACATTAGACCAATAAAGTTGCCCATGTACAGCGGTCTTGCAAAGATGTTTTAACTTAGGAGAGTTTTTATATATATATACGTATATATCATTTTTGACAGTCAATGATTTAGTTAAAAACAATTGAAGTACCTTCTAATTTACTGCTGAGGCATGTTAGTTAATTCATGAAAATAATGTATGAACTACCCTGCAACACATGTAACATACTTGGAGCGATGTGGACTTAAGGGAGCCCTTTGCTGCCCTGTGACTACCGCACATTCAGCAACAGACTCCATCTGGTTTTACAGTCCAAATACACAGACAGAGAAAAGCTGTGTTCCCCAGTGTTCCCCCCGCCTGTCACTGGCCCTACCTCATGTTGTGACATTAATTATTGTGTTTTTCCATATGTTCCATACATGCAAGGCCAAGATTCATCTTTCATCCAGTCAGCCTGGAAACTTGGAACTCAAATCCCTATAAAGCAATGTTTTATTTAAGGTCATTTGTCGCAGTCTCCTTGGCCATTTATTTTTCTCCAGCAACAGCACATTTTACAGATTTACTTTTGGAAGAATTACATACTTTTCTATTCTTCTATAATGCACTTTCTGCACTTTCACTTCTGTAAAAGCTCAGTAGGCATAAAATGGTTCTATATATTTAGTTTTCAGTCTAGCTCGGCACCTCTAGACAGATCAATATAGTAGTTTTAAGTAGGTTTAGCGTGCTAGCTTTGAGAGAAACTGGGTGCGACTAAGCCAGGAAAGGGTCTTCAGGGGGAGCAGCACACGCTGAAAAAGTGGATATCATAGCAGACCTCAGCCAGAACATGGGGGGAAAAGTCATTGCTCAGAGCAGGTTGATTTCATGCCCCAATGCAGCGGCAGTAATTGCACCCAGACCCGTTTTTATTGCGAGTTGATTTTAAGGAGGGCTGAATGGAGAAACATTCTGTAAAGTGTTTATTTTGGGGGATGACCTTTATTAACCCATTTTCCAGGCAGGTTCCCCTGAGGTGGCCTGGCTCAGTGCTAGATTAACCATCGCAGGCCCATGGTAGCCGTGCTGCTCCCCATCATAGAGTTTCAGGAAGCAGAGAATGACAGTAAGATTGGACCTTGTAACATGTGTGCAAAACCCCCACGCACCACTTTTGAGACGTAAGCTACTCACCAACCCCTGACACACACATGCAGTGGGTTTGGGTTGATGTTCCCAGTAGGCAAGTCAGCAACAGACTGGATGGTGAAGGTTAATGTGTGAGTGGAACAGACAGTCAGAGAATGACATTAAAATGAAATACAGCAAGCGGCGAGCATTTTTCAACTGCCTGCTATTTTTCCTCTGCTGAAAACTGTTGTAGTAAATTACTGGATTGTCTTTAGGCTTTTATCATCTAAATAAATGATCATCCAAGATAATGTGAGAATTTGATCTTCCCTTGAGGTGAGGGTCGCCTGTGTAAAACATTCAGCAATCCTCTTGCTAACATGTTATATCTACTGCAACAGCAAGCGTGCCGATGAATGCTTCTCTCAAGCACAGTAATTCTCCAAAGAATCCGTACGGACCTACTGAGCCTCTCTGTTCTCTCTCCTTCATGTTGCTTTTTCTAACGGATGCTGGAACAATATGTGCATATGTGGGGGTCTTTGATGTACCGAGGTGAAATTGTGGTTTGGATTAAGGGCAGGCGTAGCTCGGCCAGGTATTGTGTGAGCACAGGACGGCCGTCAGGGCCACAGAGCCCCTGTCAGCACGCGTTAGCAGGAGCTGTGATCTGGCCTCCCTCTGAGTGGGCTCTGTGTTTCTGTGTACCATGCCTATGCTTAGGCCTCTCTCTGATCTCTGCTCCCTATCTGTTCAGCAGGTCCAGGGTCACATGTCTCCGCTCATGATCCCCATTTTTCCACACGACCAGCGCACTCTGGCAGCAGCAGCTGCCGCCCAGCAAGGATTTCTCTTCCCTCCGGGAATGTCTTATAAGCCAGGTATGCAACTTAAGTATTAATTTTGTCCTCCGCCTTTTCTCTCTTGCCATGTCCTTTTACCTTGCACTTAAATTCATAATTATGATTTTTAGTCGAAAAGTTGCTACAGTCGCACAACAACAAACAAATGCTTGATTCACACCCGAGGCCGGTGGCATGCTCGGCTCTGTCTGAACTTGGACTTGAGACTAAGGACTGGGAATGTTATAGTCCATGTGGAACAATAGGTATAGGTAGAGAAGCAATGGAACGTCAACACGTCTTCAACATTAAAGAATATTTCAGGACTGTGCTGGCTCTGTAATTGTTTTGTATCCACTGTCGGAGGTTAGGGAGATGAACCCTGCATGAAAAGTCTTCCCCTTGTTATTTGCATAGAGAGCAACTCCCCTCTTACAGTTTCACACAAGTATGTCTTTTGATAGTGAAATTAAGTAGTTAAAAGACAATTACTAGGTGGGTAGCTTGGATGATGTAAGGAACAGGTTTTCCTGGATGTATAACTGTTTTTATCGCCTGTAACAGCATGCCTCTTTCTTTCCCTTTGTCTGTTTGAATTAAGTAAAAGAGAAGCCTTCCACAGCCTTCAAAATAGAAAAAGGTTTTTAGAAAAATTGTTTCAACATGTTAACCAACGCCCTGCCAAAGCAGTAACCTCATACACCCTTATATCCTTGAGAGAATTAAAGATGTGCCACCACATACTACTGTATTTATTTAAAACATAAAAACAAATAGGCATGGCCTAAAATGCTTCCTTCTTCTCAGTCTAACCTTTTCCCCTCGCATGGCTTTCTTGATCCCAGAGCCTAGCAATTTTTTTTTAGATGTGTCTCTTAGTTATCTAATCAAATTGTTGTTGTTGTTTTTGTTTTTTTAGTTCTCACTCCCATACATGCAAATAGAAGGATACAGTGAAAACCTCACTGTCCAGGAGAAAAGTATTTATTAGTCAGCTTGAAAAAGGAAAGTCCTCCTGGTTGTTATAAAACAGGCCTGGAACAAGGAAAAGGTCTAAAAACAGAAAAAGAAGCACTGGGAAGTCAGCAGGTTTGCAGCAGAACATTAAAAGGTGTGGTAGTGCAGTTAATGAATTAACTATAAAACCACAGAATGAAAAAGAAAGTCAGCTATTTTGAAACTATGGAGCCATGACAGCTTAAACAAAGTGCCTGAGGGGGAGTCTTTTACTTGTGTGCTTTCTGCAATAGGTCTGACATGGAAAATGTTTTAGTTCAAATAACAGGAGCTATTACGGAATCATGGTCAGGGGTCGCCATGTGTATAGGTCCTGCATAATTCATGAGTTCATGAAGAAAAAGCAAAGGGGGTCTGAAAATGACTCGTGTAGTCAGGAGAGGTATTTGAAAACCTCTATTATTTCTCCACGGCCAACACAATATACACCATATATCCAGAAAGTACAATGTTATCGCCACCACCTGCAGGGTATACAGGATGCTGCCGTGTCCTTTCTCCATGAAGTGAGTGGCCAAGCATTCACTTCCAAGACTAAGGCACACTAATCTGATATCATTATGAGAAAGCTCCCAGGGACCACTGCTTATGACCCCCAGCCCTGTGGTGCTCACATGGCAACAGAGTCATTCTGGCACCGTAGTGGTAAGTCATCACCCCATCCACTGGCTGTGCTCAATGGCCTGGTGTTGCATGGTAGACAAGCACAGTCATAGAAACATCAAGTCATCTTCTAAACAAATAGACTTATGTCTGTTTGCACTGTTTACACAGACATGGCGGCATTCAGTCTGATGTGCCTCTAATGGACCTGCAGAATGACCCCATAGTCTTTGGGCTCCTCTGCCAGTCTTCCACATAGACATCCTGCTGACAGTTGACATTTCCCTTCTGCTATTTTATTTCAAATCTTGTATTTTTACCACATTTTAGGTTTTTAGGACAATGTGTTTTGTTTTTCTTGTAATTAAATTAAGTTTGGTGACTTAAGTTTTTTTGTTTTACTCTATGGCCTCATCTGATATTTCTTATTTTCATGTAAGCCTGTTTTTCTGCTAACAGCTTTGGTATTTCAATAGAATGTAAAAGCCAGTGAAAAGAGAAGATCAAGTTTGAGGGTTGTCGTCATATACTTCATTCATCATCATTTGATCTGTTCTAAGAAAGGTCTCCGCTACATCTGTCAACCTTCAGCAGATCTATGACTTATATTTCATGGCACCGCATGCGCAGGGAAATATATCCTGATGTGACCATGGCGTCCCCTGCACCCCCACCCTTTGCATTCAGAGTCCAGGCTCTGGGCATGGGACCAGCCATGGCCAGTAAAATACAAAACACAGTTTTAAATGTAATTCCCTTTCACCAGTGACGTTAACCTGGCACAGCGCCCATTCTGCTGGAGTCTGGTGCCTCGACTGTGTGCCCCCAAGACTGAGACCTTGGAGCCCGAGACCCCCCCAGCAGTGGTGGTGTGCTCACTTAGCACATGACTCTCCCCAGGTTTCACATGACATCCAAAGACATCCAGCCATTTATTATTCCCAACCCCTACGTCACAGACGGCACAGAGAGAGGGAGACGGAGAGAAAGCGATACCAAAAAAAGGGAGGTGTAGAAATAACCACAGTGCACCCCCGCACATCCAAGCCAGCACTATTTGAAACCACTTCTGCTGTGTGATTTTATTTGCTACTAAATGGGGATTGAATTTCCATGGCCTGTATCACATTGTGCTGTGCTGTACAAGATTGCAAAGTGAGGCGAGCAGGCGAGGGCAAAGTGAAAGAGAAGGTATATACATTTACCTTGTCTGTGGCTTAATGGCTCCATATGTTTGTGAGATGAAGTGACAGGCAGAAGTGGGGTCTGAGCGAAGGGCAACTACCCCTCCCCACTCTCTTTGTGCACCCCACCTCCTCCAGACACATCCTTTAACCCCCCCCCCCCCCCCCCCCCCCCGCCCATGAACGCTGCGCTGCGGAGTCTCACTGGGTCTGTTCTGTCCCTCTCAACACACTAGGTTGAGTGTGTGAAAGTGTCTGGTACTCGGTTATACATCCTCGTGGATATCATTCATGCAGCAGCCATTTTTATATCCCTTGCTGACAAACGTGCTGATGGCAGGCCAACAGTAGTGAGTAGTAATAAATAGAGCTACCATTTGGAGAACCCATTCTTCCTTGCTTGATCACAGTGATACGCGAGATAAGAATGTGTGTTTTTTTTTCCAACCTTGTTATTGTGACTACACACTTGTTATAACCAGTTTGCATACAAGTGCTTTCACTGTGCTGCCAAAGCTATCACTCAGAAACAAACAATGTAGTGTTGAACAATAGCCAGGCAAGTCCACAGCTGTATGAACTGCCTGAGAGAACATGCTGGTCCTTTTACATCATCTCTAATGAAACAACAGGGGAGATATTCAACATGTATTCTGAACACACACACACACACACACACACACACACACACACACACACACACACACACACACACACACACACACACACACACACACACATATGAACCTTAAAAGAACTTGTAAACTATGTAGTCGTTATTTCCAGGAGGAGTACTGTGCAGGTGGAGGAAGGAGGGAATGGTGTGGAACTACCTAAGTAATCCTGCTCCAGTCAAACCAGCTTACCCTTTTGTTCATGCAGATGTTTGGGCTTGAAGCCGAGGGCTCGTTGCAATGTGCCACATTGCTGTGGTAAAGTAGTGGATGGCCCAGGATCCTTGTTGGCACTTGCCTGGTCGCTGTGGGCCGGCTCATTGTCTGAACCTGTATGCATTGTCTCTCTCCCTCTCTGACAGGTGATAACTACCCGGTGCAGTTCATTCCATCCACAATGGCAGCTGCAGCAGCGTCAGGATTCAGCCCCCTTCAGCTTCAGGTATGTACAATACTCTGACAAAGAATGCTAGGGACGCCCGCCAAGCCCGGGGTAGAAAGGATGGCTAAGCAGCTGTACGCTAAGTAATGAGCTGCACACTAAATAATCCTGGAGGCCCCCAGCTCACACACGCTTATCACCTTACATATGTAATTTATCCTGTTTTATAGAGGATTTATCCCCACTAGCTCTAGCAGACAGAGGAGTTAGGAAGATAATAGTTATTAAAGAGAATGAGAATCACTTTAATTGCTTTAATCGCCTGCCAGTGAATTTATCAGAAGATGATTGACTGTGAAAGCAAAGAATCTCCTTATTAATGCTTTTGTCTAGTAGAGCCACTGTAATATTTTATCTCTGCGAGGAAGACAACTGAGAAGAAAGAGTGTGCAAACAATCTGAGTCATTTTAATATATAGATGTGTTATGTTATACACAGTGAGGCTGAGCAGGTTTTTGTGCCACATAAAATGTTGGGATAGGCTCCAAGCCCTACAGGCTCCTCCAGGACTTTTCTCACGCAGCATTTAAAAAAAGCTGAACCCAGGTCAGGGCTTAACCTGAGGCCATAATATTTAATAAAGATAAGTGTCTTCGTTCCATCCTTTAAGTTGTCACTACTGTTACCAGGGCTTCGATGAGCTTGTGCATAATCTTTGTTCCCTAATTAGTGATAATGATTCCCTTAACTTTTATTCTGACTTTTATTTCCATAAACAAAACTATACAAGTAGAAACGGTAGGCTGAATAACAACCCTATTTATTCAGCTACCCTCCTTCTCTAATTATCAGTTTCCTTTGCAGTTGGCAGTAATTGTAGATCTTAAGTCTATTTGAAACGATAAATCCGTTGTTTGGAGACAAACGAAGCAAATAAAGGAGTGAAAAGCATTTATCCTGACAGTTAGTTAAATGGCCAATGCCGCTTTGTCAACAACAGGCAACCATTATTGAAAGCTGCAACATGTGATGCTCAACAGCAGAAAGAAATATGTCATGACAAAACAAGAGAGCTCAAGACCGAGGGGGAGGAACCCTTAGCACACTGATATATGTGGCATTTGTCCTTCTGAGGTTACCGCTGTCAGTGTTAACGAGCCTTGGCAAGTTCTAACAATGCACGCAGCTGGCTGTGAAGAGTTGTGCGTCATTATGCAGCCATGAGAGGAGCTATTGGAAGCATGTAAGGTGTTAAATGAGTCTGCTCATGTTTGAAGATATGTGTCTGTGAGAGTAAAAGGTGGAGACTGCGTATGTGAATATGTTTCTGGAGTGTATGTGTGTCGCTTAGTTTGTGTATCATGTAGAGGTCCATTGGAAAGGAGTGGTAGTTCAGACAGGCATGCAGAGTCTATTTATAATGGTGTATGAGGTCAGATGAGACAGTCATATATCTGAAGGTTGGGGTGAGGAGGGGAGAGTGATTAATTCTGATTATGTATCTAACCCTGGGAATGGGGTAAAAACAGTGCCTCCAAGACCATGACTTGGCTGACCTTTACAAAATACAGTAAACAAAAAGAGGTGCATTTTCCATTAATTGAAGTCTGTCAGCCTGTCACATATTCCGCCTGCTGGCTGCTATTTACCCTGCATAGAGACTCCCCTTAAAACAGCAAGGCAAGTCAAACATGCCCTTTTCTACATAGCTGGGATCAACAAACCATGTGACTGCCACCACTTACTCTACAAAGCACTGGGAGCCTGCTATGATTAAAAACATCATATCAAGCCAGACCTGGAATAAAGTTAGCGTTGACTCCTCTCTTTGGAGCAATAATAGCTTCAGCACCCTCTTCTCCTTCAAAATGAAACTATTGAAAAGTATACTCCAGTACGTGTTTGTGTTTGACAGAGAGGGCTCAGAGGTACAAATGACAAAATCACCAGAGGAGAACAAAACAGAATAAGAACAATTTAATTTGAGTTGAAAGTAGTGCAGTGAAGTATCTGAGCTGCACTCTAGAGGTGCCTTAGGGCTCCTGTAGAAAAAAAGAAATGTGACAGCTACTTTGAAATTAACACATTATGTCCAGTGTTATGATGGTGCAACTTGTAATTTAAACGCCACTGGTAAGATTATTTGGGATAAAACATGACTAAAGTTAAATAAGGTGATTTAAGCACAGTACTCCACTAAACATTTAAACTGTTCTGAACTTTTCTAGTTTCACCTCCAAGCCCATTCTTCATCAACACACACACAAAATCCCCCACACATATGGCTGAATAGGCTGCCCCCCAAAATTAAAATATCTCTTCCTGTCAGCTGCATGGCAAGGTATAATTTTCACCAATTTACTCAGTTTAGATTGTGCATTATATGAACCTTAAAAATTATCTTATTGGAAGAATTAATTCCCACAATGCTGAAGAGGTAATGTGATCAGCCATCCAGTCAGTGAGGCTAGCCGCTCCGTCAGTCTTAATGTTGGCCACGTAGCCGCTTCACAATCTCCTCTGTCATAACAGTCTGGGATCCTTCCCCCCTATTCCCCGCCCTCTCTCTCCAAAGAGAAGAAAACCCAACAAGGTAACAAAGGCTTAGAGCTGATGGATGTAAATGAATCTTCCAGGATGCGTTTGAATGTTGGAGACTGTAATTTGCTTGTCAATACGAGGTGGTAGCATCACTCCGGTGGCTGGCAGTCTGCAAGTGGCTGTCACCAGGCATTGCTGTACCACAAGGCAATTTCACTCAATGTTTTCCTGACAGATTGGCTCTCGTCCTCAACTCACAGGAGAGGAGGCGGGTAAACTATCCAGCGCGACATGCCCCTCTTCATTAGTAGCCACACAGAGCGGGGATGAGCCCAGGACCAGCAGGAAACAATGGCTCGATCCCTGCCTGTCCTTCCCTGATTACAACTGACACCTCTCACCTAACAGAGGAAATTGTGTTCAGATTGTACCCCAATCTGTCCCGACACCTACTATATTCAGTTGAGTGAAGAGGCAAGAAAGGGATTTCCCTAATTCCACAAAAGACTTTTCTATTTGGGATAGCACTTAATTTGCTGTGTGTACGCTACACCTTGCATCGCCCGTCCTTTTTACAGAACCAGTAAACAGGAGGAGGACCTTTGAGAAAGTCCCGTTTTTTATCATTGGAAGCAGACTTTAGCGTTTAAGCCATTTTAAAGAAAGTGTTATTGGATAAAACAGAACATCTGGGTTCTCTGTATGCAGTATCACAGTTAGGACTAAATAAATAGAAACCCTCTGCTTTCAATCAGTCAAAGCTCCATTTTCTATTGCTTGCTGTCTCTGTCTCACTGTCTTGCTTTTCCAATTTCCCATCCACATCTTGAACCCTCTCTCAGTATCTTAGTTTGTGTATTTCTCTTTGAATTACTCCCATCCTCTTTTCTTTGCTCATTCTGTCTGTGTGTTGCTTTCCCCCCCCCCTGAATTGTCCAGGCCCATCACATCCTTATGCTTTATAGCGCTGGAAGTCGAGCCGCTTGAGTTAAGACTTAACGCCGCAATTACCATCCGCCGTATTTGCCATGGCATCTTTCTAGGCCCATGATAAACCTGGGCCCAGCCTCAGCTAATGCTCCCACTGTAAAGATGAAAAGCAGCCCACATGCTCAGCGACAACCCGGACCAGATCTCAAGCAGACAGACACATCTGAAGGAGTACTCAGAGGCTTAGACTACTAGAGTGATAAGAAAGAGTGTTACACAGTCAGGGACAAACAGGAAGAAAATGGGAGAGCAGCAAACCGCACATTATCTTTTGTTTGGATGTAAATGTCTCTGTAGTACAGATGTGAAGAAACGGCTTCCATCATTAACAAGTGAAGCACTTTTGACTTTGAAAGAGAGAGGGAGAGAGGGAGGAGGGGAGAAAAGAGAGTACAGACATACTGTAGAGAGCAGCTGTTTCTGTGTTTATGAGCAGAGGAGCTCGGTCTTTGAAGGTAACCCAGAGCAGTGCAGCGATGCTAGCTGTGTGTGGAAGGCTGGCTAATAGGACAGCTATGTGAGCAGCTGGATAGAGGCAGTGGTGAACAGAGGGACAGATGGACAGATAGAGTGGATAATGCAGTGAGCTGCACTGAATGGGAGGGCTGGCTCTGGGGCCCCTGGGCCTGGAGAACCCACACACACACACACACTTACAGATGATGGGCTGTGTTTGTGTGTGAATGTGCGAGAAAGAGAAACTGATAGACTTCAACATATACGTATACTGTAGATGTAAGATAGAGAAAGGCAAGAGGAGGGGTTAGAGCAGAGCAGGTTGGGTGCCAGCAGATGAGACAGATGTTGGGCCATACTGGAAAGCATCGGCACAGTGCACCAGGACGCCTTCCTCCACTCCAGACATCTGGGCCTAGCCTGGGTCAGCCTGCCCGGTCGCCCTGGGCAATGAGCCTGTACAAGCCTTGTGGCAAACGGGGCTGGCGCTGTACTGCCTTTTAAATGGTGCGGTGCACTGAAGCACACTTAATGCCCTCATATCCAGCCCAGTGCTCAGCACCCAGGCCAGGCAGAGGTGAATGAGACATTGACAAACAGACACACTCGCACACAAAGAGACAGGAATGTGTTCAAGAGTGTGGCAGTCATTAGACAATGCTCACCTCATGTAAAATGCAGAGGATATTAATTGGATTAAGAATTGTTAAGGCAGTTTGTTTGTGTATTTCCTGCAGTTATAAATGCGCACTGCTCCATCATTGCTGGCAGCAAAGAATCTGACAAATATCTGCCGCTGTATTTTCCAGCACTATTGTCATGCTGTGACTGACTTTTTAAAAGTAAAAAGAATATACACTTTTGTTTTTTCACTGAAAGTTTTTTTTCTTATTGTAAAGCATTATGCTCCATCGTTTGCAGAAGGAAAAAAATATATTAATGAGCACTACAAGGAAATCAATGCTTTTTTTTAATAGTATCAGCTTTGTTGTTTTACTAAACAAACAGGGGCAGATGGTCTTAGTTGCTTATCATACTTCTGAGATGTCTAGCATTATTGGCAGAGTGTGTAATTTCAGTGTCATGTCGCAGGTAGAAAAGTGAACCTCCCCGTTTAACCTCTGCTGCCTTCAGAGGGCTTGTTTTTAATTACCAGAGGCTAACAGGCTGACCTTGGGCGTGCTGCACTCACTTTGAATCCATGCTTGGTGAGATCTGCTCCGCTCTACTGGGAAGCAGGGAATGATGGGGTCAGAAGGAAGACCTTAGATGTTGTATTAGCATGTCTTCTCATTTAAGTGTCTTGTATCTGCATTATGAAATAATGTTTTACGAAGAAAGGCAAAACCTGTCAAAGCATACTTTTTTTAACACCCACATTAGCTGTTATATTCATGTTGCTATTTTTTTATTTGCATACAAGATGTCCCATAGTGTGCGGCTCTATTACATGTGGCTTAGAAGATGTATATTTTTCCCTGATCAAAAAAGCAAAACAACTAGTGTAAAGGGGGAAAAAGGGAAACAGAAGGGTCTTGAGCTCCACTCAGGTCTTTGCCTACTCCTATAGTACCCCAGAGTTTGAGTATTGACTTTCAGCTTGACCCTAAATACCATGAACCTTTTGCCGCCCCCACCTGGCAAGTAGATATGATAAGGGGTTATTAGATGTGAGATAGTCAATTGGGGGAAGTGGGCAGATGTCTTCTGCTTAGGGAGGCCAGCCATGGCAGGATGCATAATCCCTCAGCTTTTGACACCACAATGCCTTTTAAATTGACAACTTCCTGTTCTGTTTTATGAGGTTGTTGTTTCTAACTTGATTATGTATTGAGAGTCAAACAATAATTTTGTAATGCATTGTAAATTACAATTTATTTTTCACCGAGACATACCCCAATGCTAAGGCAAAGGTCTCCAGACTTCACTCATTGAAGGTATTTCATATCTACCCTTGAGCAGTGTATGGTGGGTTAACACACCTTCCATCTGTCTCTCCCCCTGATTTTATTTATTGTTCTTTGGCTCTTGGAGGCAGAGTGTTCCTTGTTAAAAGGATAAACATTGATTCTCACTCCATGGCACTGAATCTCTAATCAGTGCTGAAACAGGGCACCCAGACTGCGTCTAATTTTAGGCAATGCCTAATTATGCTCTTTTTCCGGGACAATAAAGTTCTTCCCACTTAAGGTCAGGGGCATGCTCGTCAACAGGCCTGTTAGCAAACATCTGTCCAGCAGACTCCACTTCCGCTCCTCTACTAACACTAGCCTGAAGTGACATCCAGTGAACGGAGACTCCCCTCTCTCTCTCTCTCTCTCTCTCTGTCCTGTCCCCTCCCACACAAACACACATACACATACACAGTCACACACAAACACACTGACACGCAGAGTGCCTTTACCACTGACATTAACTAAGTCTAGCTCAGATGTGAAGAAAATAGAGTTGGCTACTGTGTCCGTTCCTGTTGGAGACAAAAGGCTGTTTGTGAGGGAGGTGGGGGCAGTGCTATCATTGTAGGAACATAATCGGTCTGTCATTTCCGCTGCCCATGCGCTGTTGTTATCCCCAGGTCCCCTGGAAGAATGGACCTTTTGTACTGCCGCTTATGTGGCAGCGATAAAGTTTCTTACAGGAGCACATATGTGTTTATAACTGGAGATATGTGAGCGAACATAAAGTGCTTTGTTTGGCTTTAGTCTGCATCCACACTGTCAAAGGTGAGGCCAGCGGGGCCGGGTCACTTTTTCCCATCCACACAAACGCAGTCTGTATGTGACCAGTCGAACCAGGAAATGAAACAGGGTTTGCTGATTGTTCAGAGGAAAAGAAATTAGATTCTTTCTGACAGCACCATCTGACTGGATAACGCAAAAAAAACACAAGGTTTACCTAGTGTGAGGATAGCGGGAGGCCAGTGGGGGAGCTAAGGGGCGCTATCTGTCTGATGAAGTGAGGTCTAGGGCTATATGGAGTAACACTCTTTCTCAGACAGTAGCTCTATTTGACAGACCCCTGCCATTTGCAGCAGGAGACAAAAGCCAATCTCATACCTTACCTGGTGGCCAATACATACAGACCTGAGGCAAAGAGAAGTGTTGGGCACAGAAAAACAAGCACAGAAAATGATCATCAAAGCTGTCTGTCATTTGTTTCAGGTTGTAATGATATGAAAATGGGTGCGCAACTTCATCTCAAGACGTTAAACTGTAGCTTTATCCAAGATAAAGGATGAATTACTATGTCAAAAATCTGATCCAACCAACAGTTAGCAGTCTGTGGCTCACCAGATATTTTTCTAGTACTCCCAAACCCTCATATCAACGTCTTTAACCAACCCTTTTTAGTATATGCCACATAATCAGCCCAGTGGTGGAAATGTAAATTGAGCTTTCAGAGTTCAAACCTGTTACAGGCCCAACTGTTATTGAGTGCTTCGCCCAGCCATCTGAACCACCCTCTTGTGTGGTAATGTCACCAACAGTTGGACATCTTACTGATTTATCGCCAAGGAAAATAACGGTGATTACATCAGAGTTCTTTGTGCAGGTTTCTAAGCCGTAATAATGCATGTGTTTAATATATTCTGTGATGGCAGTCCAACTGAGGTTGGGTTTCTGACATTGTGGAATGGGACTGTCTCACATGGCTGTGTGGAGACGAATCCCAGGCCAGGAACTTCAATAGGAAGCTGTGTAGATCTAGAGAAATGAGAGATCTTTGCTAACACACTTGCATCCAGGCTGCAAACTTTTCTCTGTGATGAGTGGAAAATAGGGGCTCCAAGTATTTTGAATGAAAGCCATCTCTGTGTGGTTTTTAAGACTGCTGTCTCTCTCTGGGTTCAGCCTTTGAAATACAGTTAAGACCTTTGATGGAGGTTCTCTGCCAGCCTCATGGAAAGAGAGGAAAGACGTAAGAGAGAGAGAGAGAGAGAGAGAGAGAGAGAGAGAGAGAGAGAGAGAGAGAGAGAGAGAGAGAGAGAGAGAGAGAGAGAGAGAGAGAGAGAGAGAGAGAGAGAGAGAGAGAGAGAGAGAGAGAGAGAGATGAAGGCCGACATAGAAGCAGAGAGAGTTCTAGGGAGAGGAAAAGACAGACTATAAAACTTTGAATGTTTGCTGGATTTGGATGTTAACGGGTTTCTCCACCTCCCTACAGCAACTGTATGCCGCCCAGCTTGCCAGCATGCAGGTCTCTCCTGGAGCCAAGATGCCTCCACTCCCTCAGCCCCTCAATGCCAGTGGGCCCATTTCTCCCTCTTCTCTGAAGAATGACAAGAGTTCCTGCAGCCCCATCACTTACATCAAGGTACAACTCCTTCAACCTGCCCACCCACCAGCCTAGACCTTGAGTGGTACTTGACCTAGCCTAGCCTAGTTGGTGCTCCCTGAATATAGAATCATCTACACTGCTCACTACTTCAGTGTTACAGCCGGCCGGTGCCGAGCCCAGCCTCTAACAGGCCATCAATCTGTGGGGCTTTAACAAGGCCCTCTCTCTCTTAACCAGACTTCTGTGGACACGGTTGCTATGGCTATGGCTGCTCCAAGCCAGTAATTTGTGGAACACATGGTTTCAAATTTTATTTTTTCACAGTGAAAAGTTATTTTCTTCCTTTTTTCGTAACTGAAATGGAATAAAACAATTACAACAGTGCTATACAAATGCTGACAAAAGTTAAGTGAAAAGTGGAATTGACGACTTTGTTTGCCTTGTAAACAAACCAAATGCAGGATGTGTGTTTGCTGCTGCTGTATGGCATGGCTCCACTAGACCTCCATGCAGAGGAAAGGCCATGTACATCATCCCCACTTACCGAGACTATAATCAGTAACATACGCCCATTTGGAGTAGTTTAGCGTAATAATATCACAATGGAGAAAGACCATAAATCATGTCGTAGCAGGAAGGCTTTCTCTTCACACACGCATACACAATCCTCCAGGTCTCCTGTCTCGTGGGATTTCAATTAGAATATTGCCATTACCATTGTATTCATGTATCATTTCATCACATTAATACAATTCTCTATTTGTCAGATTACATGGATGCCAGTTAGACCAGTATTAATACAAAACTAATTCAAGTGAAAATATAAAAAATATCACAAAATTGAACAAAATGAATTATACATAAATGGAAAGTAAACATATACAAAGTCAAATTAAATCAGATTGCCTTTAGTACTGTTTGTCTGCTTTCAGCATCACTGCATGACAAACTGTTATTGGCACAGAAATAACAAGGCCTTGGGGCAGTCTATGCTTGAGCCATATGTTTGGACAAGGAGACACTTGGGCTTTGAAAAAGACTGTTAACGACAGCGTGAGCCCTAATCTGATTTAAAAGACTGCTGTATACACAGGGTGGTTTATACTGTGCAAAGTGACATTTCTCTTCTTGGATGTGAATGTTTGAGTTGTTTCTATTCAGAATCATTCAGCATTTCTTGTATTCTAAGCAACGGTGCATATTGATTTTGGTGTGTCTTAGCTTACAGGGCAGTTTGTCTTTATTATCTCGGAATTTTCTTAAATTTCAGGTGATCAAATATTCCAAATATGGATTGATAATATTTTAAATGTTTCATTCTGATTAAATCCTAATTCATTTAAATATTATATTAAACATTTATCTTAATGTTTCAATATTTGGAAAAAAATCTGGTCTTTCTTTTCAACATGAGTTTGCACACAATTACTGCCAACTTTGATAACTCGTATAGGTTACTTAAAGTTACTCTTGTTTTGTGTGCATTTATCCTACTCTTAAGAGTTCAGTGTTTAATCTATTTCAAGCAAAGGAGCAAGCTCTGAAAGGCCTCCCATTGTGTATCTGCAGGCACCCATAGAAAATACATGCTTGGTTTGAGTAGACCAGATGCTTAGGATGACACCTTAGCATTTATGCATCCTCTTCTGACCTCATCTCAGAACTACACTATTGAGTTTTTCTCCAATCATATTTTTTTTTAGGAATAGGCATATCAAAGCACATGATAAAACCAAGTATGCACAAATGAGGATTGAAATTAGAAAACAAGTTAATGAAGTAGATAATGCAAGTCGACATCTGATGAATGGAACAGCTGTCTTTGATCATTGGCACCGCCGTTATCTGGTCATTATTTATTCTTCGAACCAGAGTACAGACACAGGGAGGAGGAGAGGGAGAACAGATGAAGACGTACAGAAAGACAGAATCTGCTTTAATTAGTGTGAACAAAGGCACTGGGCAACTGTGAAGAAGATCGCAGTGGCACAGCTCCTAAGGAAGGATGGATGAGGAGAAGAGAGGAAAAAAGAGAGGGAAAAACCAGAGAGGAGGTGTGGGTCAAGATAGGGTTCCTATAATTAACCAGGAACAGAGGAGAATTGTGCTGTCTGGGAATCCTTAGCCCCTCCAAAAATGGAAGGGAGGGCACACCTACTAACATCTGTCTCCTCTCAATACTCCTGCTGCCGTAGGAGGAGGGAACACAGCCGCTCAACCTGTCTGCTCGGCCAAAGACGACGGACCTGGTGAAATCCCCCACATCCCCGACACAAAACCTGTTCCTCGGCAGTAAAAGCAGCCCCAACAGTCTGCTCAGCAAGGGTGGTATCCCCGGCCAATTCATAGGAGGCCTGGGCCGGGGCTCATCTCTGGGTAAGACCTTTACTTCACAAACAAGATCCCACCCAAGCACACAGATTTGATCAGCTCAAACACACACTATGCACTCACATCCAGGGAGACCACACTGCAAGGTTTCGTTAGGTTATATCTCTCACAAATCAATGCCACTGGATGTTGTGTGAAGTTGTTTTTTTCTTTTTTGGCAGTGTGTGTTCGAGTGGACTAACTCTGTTATGTGTGTGTCTAGATATTCTGTCCAGCCTAAACTCTACCGCGTTGTTCGGGGACCAGGACACAGTGATGAAGGCCATCCAGGAGGCTCGGAAAATGAGAGAGCAGATCCAGAGGGAACAGCTGCAACATCACCAGCAGAGCATGGAGGCAAAGCTGTCCGCCCTCAGTTCAGTGGGCCTCAACAACTGCAGAGTTGACAAGGTTAGAACTACTATCATATAGTCTGTCTCTGTTTTATCCCTGATTCAGCTCTTCTCCATTGCAAGCTTTTTCCATAAAGCAAAAAAAAAAAGAAAGTTGACCACAATGAATGCTCAGCTCACACCGCAAGTAGCGGAGGAAAGAAACTATTAAAGAAAGTGGAACATGGTGATTTTGATCTATCAGTAATTCTTAAGGCTAACATTTTTTTATTTAATCTGTGTCCAGGGTGGTCGTATTGATAAGAGCTGGCATAGTTCAGTGTGTACATGAGTGTTTATTGAAATTAGTATGAATATGCTTGTGTGTGAGTGTGTTTAGAGGGCTCTGCGTTGTTGATGTTGGTGTGAGGGCCGTGACAGGCCATGGCGGTGCCCGGTGTGGGTTAAGAAGACTCTGATGTCTATGCCCAATTAAAGCAGACTTGCAGCCCTCTCCGTCCCCTGACACAGGATGGGGCTGCTTTGTACCAGGAGCACACACTCCCAGGGATTCCCTTTAAAAATATCTTCAATCGATGAGTCAATCAAGGAGAGAAAAAAAAGCTGTCCTCCTCTCTTCAGCTTGATGCCATGTTGCCAGTTGGCTGTGAGGAGCAGGCAGGAACTGGGAGCGATGCTCATTAATATTTCAGCACCTGACACTTTCAACCAACAGCCTCAACTAGGTCAATGTATATGTAAAAAAGTCAATGAATATCTATTTTGATTTCCCTCTTATTTGGTGTTTGAAGGAGATCACTGTCTATGCAGGTGGCAATCAACTATGCTCTTACTAAAGAGAAGCAAATAAATTGGTGCAGCCCACAGAGAGGACAGAGACACAGCCTCTCCTTACTAACCCAAACTAAAAAAAACCTCAACAATAATCAGTCAATTATTACATTATTACATTTTTGTATTGTCATAAATGCTCCATGTCCCTGAATTTAAACAAGAAAACAGGCTGCTGTCTTTGTTTCGATACAACATGGTATGTGAGGCTTTGAGCATGAGAACACAGGAGGTACAGCTGCCTCCCTACCTCTCAACTAAGGGGAGCCTGTGGTCAACCAAGCAGCCGAGTCTGCCATGACATGAAAGCGGTAACTGAACAATGCCTGTAAAGAGCCGTTTTCAACCGGCAGCACACACCTACAGCTTCATTGTCCTTTGCAGGTAGAGCTTAACTTTTTTTTTTTTTTTCTTACTCCCTGCTTAGTCTTTTGTGTAAGATTTAGTTTGGTTTCCTCCAAATTTTGGACTTGTCTGTTCAACGTATGTTAAAGCTATCATCTCAGAGGAATAGAATGCTTTTTTCCTTGTTTTTCTAAAGGGATTTGCTGCTTGAAAAAGTCAGTCACTCTTCACCTGTAATCTACCTTTTGTCTGTGCTTGCCACCTGAGTATGGAGAGCATGTTTTTAAGAGCGAGAGAGAGAGAGAGAGAGAGAGAGAGAGAGAGTGTGTGTGTGTGTGTGTGTGGGGGGGGGGGGGGTGAGTGAGTGAGTGAGTGTTGGGGGGCAAGGTAAGTGAATGTAAAAAGGCCAGAAATTAAAATACTATTTAAGAAATGAGTATACAAACATAATTATAGTATTAATAACACAAAAACTAAACGCCAAATAATGGAGCAAGTTCAGGTGGAAAAAGTGATCGTTGCATTGCATTTTACACACACCCGCCTCTGTTTTCATTACAGCATCATTTAATGTCTTGTTGAATGACACCTTAACCGAGCTCATGCTTGACTCTCTGCGTCGTGCAAATCATAGTGAGATATCGTCACCTCTTAGTTTCAGTGACACTGGCCCTATTAGGGTGGTGTGAAATGAGAGGCACGCTTTATCAAGTCAGCTAAAAGAATTGCCCCATCATCTTCATCCTTCGGCTGCAATAAAGAACAGTAAGCTGTAATTCAGCGGTGAAATGAGAGAGAAGGAGAGATAGTCTTTTGCTGATACAAGCCCACGAAGTAGAAAGGTTTGAATGCCCCTGATAAAAGCTTTCACTTTGGTCAGTTTCAGAATATTAATATTTCAAGAAAGCGCCTCTCACCTGACATAAATATGGTGCGGTGTTTAATAGCTCCCCCCCTCCCAGTGTCTTGTTTGGAAGTTTATCATAGAGAGAGCTTACATGAAGAAGAATCTGGAAAGGTAACATTAATGGGATTAAGGAGAGGTTAAGATCATCCAGCGTGGCTGTTAGAAGGGGATATTAAATATTGATTTATCCCACTGTAATGACCGGGGAGAGGAGTGGTTCTAAGTGCTGCTTACAGATGGATCAATTCATCTTTTCATAAAAAGTGTGTCAGAACAGTACAATGCATTCCTCCCTAACCTTTATCACTATGACTCTAGCTCTCGCTCCCTCCCTGGTCATTGCCCTAGGAGAACATGGTGTAGATCAGGCTCTCTGTTCCACACTATACAAGCCTTTAACCTGAGGACATGTAAAATATTCATTGATTACAGGAGCGGATTTTCTTTCTAGTCTTTTCATTTGTCTGTTTTTACTATATCCCGTCAGTACAATAAAACCTTTTACAACCCTACTGCAATTTACCTTTTTGAAATATTTATCTAAAAGGTGTTATTGTCTGCGGAGGGCAATTACTTTGTTCCATTATTTACCATCTCCTCCTCACCCAGTGGAGGCTTTTACCTAGATTGTGCCAGAATGCCTACAGGTCAAATACAGTACATCTGAATCCATTTGTAACCATTTGAATTGTTTCCCCCAATTATGCACTGTAGCTATAACCGGACATGCTGTTTTTTCAGGGTCACGGGTGAATAAATATGAAGCATCTGTATCACTCATGTTTTCACTCAGATGGTGAATGCAAAGATTCAACCATGTTTCCATCTTGTCATCAACATTTATGGCCTACTGGAATATATGGCCAGTAGATCAGGGACCGCTGATGAATATTCATTGCCTCAGCAGACTGAAATAATATTTTTCTGAGAGATTTAGACAATGTATTCAAGTTAATTGGTCTAAATCCAAACCCACAGTTTTGAAAATTAACTAAATCAATCGGAAAATGTTTCTTTGCCCTTGTTATCCTTAATATGTTCAGACAGCATATCATCTCTCATATCAAAGTTTACCTGTAAATGTAACCAACCATGACATTCAAATAACTCACGAATCTATTGCTTCGTCTAATTTGTCAATACAGAAGTGGTCAGGTGTAGCCAATTGGCAGCTTTGCCAGAGCGCATTGAAAGGTGCTGCTGGTCCTTGTTGCAGACAAATAGTATACTTGTCTGTAAACGGGAAATTGTAAAATACCTGTAAATGAGCACCTTAATTAATCTTGCTCTGAAATGTGTGTTAAATTCAATTTCATCCTCGGCAAACTGTTGCCTCTGTGACAAAATATTTTTCACTTTAAATTTCAAATTGTTCAATGTTATTGACTAGTTAAAAAGCACACCATAGGCTAAGCAGAGATGAAGAGATACGTCTTTTCACATTTTGGGCCACTGACTGCCTTCACCCAAATATGCAGTTTATTGGCCCAAGGCCATTAGGTAAGCCTGGTTGTTGAACTCTGTATTGTCAAGTATGACACATTTCTACATGGACGCATCAATTTCTCTTAAGTTGCGATTGACGTTGCATATGCGATGCCCTGGAGGTTGTGTGAGATAAAATATATTCCTCTGCTGACATGTCCCTAACTGGAATCAAAAGGTGAAAGGCCAGTGTATTAACCTATTGAACTGCCCTTTTTTGCCCTGAAGCACCTCCTTTCCTCAGTATTGATGACTACAATTGGTCATTTGGCATGTCCCAAAGCTCAGCCTCTAAATATTCAAATGGAGCTTACACTGGTGCTCCACAAAATCCAGACTCCTAACCTATTGGTTATAGTGGTTGTACTGGTCTCTCCTCTGTATGTGTGTAATTGTGTGTGCATACACATGTGTGTGTATGTGTTGCCAGGGCTCTATTCAGGCAAAGCCCTCACAAAGACTTTGAATATAATCTTGTCTGGTCTGCAGCCCTGGAAGCAATTTTCTGCTCCTTTTCGGCTGCTGTCTTGGAAATTGCAAACCAAGGCGTTTTGGCTGCAATGTAAATCCTTGGCATACAAGGGTTTGCCCATCCAAATTAGATTATGCTTAGCTCCCAGACACTGGCTGTAGCCAGCAAGTGCTATTGTGAAGATTGCTTACATTAATGCTTTGTCCAATTATTCATGTTTGCCAAAAGAATAAAAATAATGTATGACTCTGGATAATATGTGTGTGTGTGTGTGTGTGTGTGTGTGTGTGTCTGCGGGCTCCTATCCCAGGTCCGGTCTTTAGCTCTGTCTCGCCTCTTCCGCAGAAAGACATCAAGACAGCATCTTGGTTGGGTCATTTGGCGGTGGTGGCTCCATTATTTTCTGCAGGTGTCATTTTACATGGTGAATTTCTGGCCAGCTTCTGTTGCTCAGAAATGCTGCTGGCCTCGGTGGCTAAGACCTGTGATGCCGCACTCACCACAAGGCACATACAACAAAGGATGAGGAACAGAATAGGCCACAATGGCCATTTATAGTCTATGGTATTGTTGCAGCAGGAGCATAATGGCTGCAGTGTCCAACAAGTCTTGAGGTTTTGTCCATATGTGAAAGGGGTTTTTGTAATGCCGCAGTTTATAATGTCCTGCTGTTTGCAACCTGGAGGGTTTGATAAGGCAGGAGATTTCAGACCAACTTAACATTCCCTGGAGGACCCAGTGAACAGTTCTGGATCATTGAGGATTGGAAACCCGTAAAACTACACGATGTCAACACAAATGATCTCAGCAGTACGGAGAAGAACTGAACACTGAGTCAGAAATTGGTCACACGGAGAGAAAGTTGCATATTACACATACAATTATGACATTTTCAACATCTCATTCTGTTGAAGACGGCACAAAATTGCAATGTTTTATACTCAACAAAATAGGTATAATGTATTAAAGATTATCTCAAAATGTCCCAAAGTAGACACAACAGTATGTAGAAGAAATCCAGATGTTTAGACTAAATGCACATTTGAATTGGCACTGAAAGGTCACATTTTGTGGGTTTGTCTTTTTTCTTGCCAACAAAAAGTAACCCATCTTGAATAATTACAGCATATCCTTTTATTTAAAAAAAAACAATAAACATTAAATTGGCAGAAAGCCCAGAGTAGAGTTACCTCACAATTTTTTTTTAAAACATACTTTAAGCCCCTAATTTAATTAAAGGCCATTCCTCCCTCTAAACAAATGAGGTGATGCCCTGGCAGTACAAATTGGACTGGAATAGCTGGCCATCTCTGCTCTGTGTTGAGGACAACTACTATAGAACAGATGCCAGCCTTTTGTGGCTGCTACTGTTGATTTTGCTGCTGCCTGCATTAGCCTTAGCAAAGGGAGAGCTCCGGGTAAAAAGAGAGCAACAGTCTGCATGAAAGTAACTGTGGGTTATACCGCATGGCTGGATGTACTTAACATTTAAATGGTTCAAAACTAGCAAAAACTACTGGAAAGCTGCAGACTTATAAATGACATTGCAACTGGTTACAATAAAAATATAAAACAGATGAGGCGCTGAGCTGTGAGGAGCTGTAGCCATGTTAAAGTGCAGTCTTTGTCTCCATCAGGGCTGGGACAGATTGTTGAGGGGTTTAGCCTGAGACCCTCAGAGAGAAGACTCTGAGGGCCACAGACCACAGTGATGACTGACACTTGATACACAAAGCCCTGTATTGTGGTCAAAGAGCCATTGCCTTCAACTTGCCACATACCAGGTGTGTGATATAACCAGAGCCAGTTCTGCACATTATCACACATAAGTGGCTGTTTAGGGTCCTGCAGCTGTTGAAGGTTGCAATGATGAAAATTTCAAACATATGCAGTCACATGTTTTCCACCATAAAGGAAACATGGATGAGATTTTACCTATAGTTTAGAGATCTTGGAAAGTAAAGGGGTTACAGCTGTCACAGAAAGGGCTAGACATGTAGTTTACTGTTTATACACTACACAGCCAAAACATAACCAGACTATTATATGACTTTAAGTTGGCAACTGATTATTTTGGAAGGAGTAAAATGTGTCATGCCTGCCAGCCGGTTGAAAGAAATCTAGCAGTTTTCTCTTCAGATAATCATTCTGATGTCAAAATGTTTTGGCAAGCAAACATGCCAACTTAATCTGTCCTTGTATCGTCTAGTTTACATTTTTTTCAATATGGAGTCGGTTCATTTTGTTGCCAAAATCACACAAAAATCACAACAATCATAACAAAAAACTATTTATAACGGTGAATTGAAATATAACAAAATTAATTAAAGCACGTTTTGGACCTAACCTAGATTCTAGTCCTATAATATTCAACAAGGCCTGGTTTGTCTATTTTATTCAAGGTATACGGGACTAAGAAAAAATTACATCATTTTTACCACCAAAAAGCATAAATTGTGTCTGTTCTATGATGTTAAATGAAAACTTTAATCCAGATTAGTTAGATAGTTGTCATTCTGTATCGATATACCTGACCCAACAAACTGAGCAAACTCAAAAAACATTCCCGCTAATCTGCACCAGAGTCTACTTTACTCTTCTGTGTATTTTTCTTTCATCTCTATTTGAACAATCCCAGGCCATATGGCTTTGCCTGTTGCCTTGAGCTATTTACAAAGGAGAGAGTGAAGGAGTGTCAATGCGTTGCCTAAATACAGGGCAGGAGTAAGCACAATGCACAGGGCCGTCGGCCACCCGCCTCTGCCCAGAATACACCCTGTGGGCAGAGCAGCAGGCCTCCGGCACATGTTCTGCGGCCGGCCAGATTAAAGCTCTCTTTACAGCATTGACGAGGGCTCTTTTGGGTTCCCTCGCCCAAGAAGTTGCAGAGACTCCACTATCTCTCCTCTTCCCACTTCTCTCTCTTCCTCCATGACTCATGACTACACAGGACTGGCTCATGACATCACTTGGCGGCAGTGTACAACTGAACAAAATTGCATCTGTTACCAAACTTTGAAGACAAAAGACTGCACAGGCAGGGCAGATGAGATTATTGTGGGTGGCAGTTTTCCACTGCAGCTCAGAGTGCATTGCTATAATTTTAGTTGTGGGGTGGAGAGCTGCATGCTGAAGTCATTTGAGGGAGGGACCGCTTGTTTGCCAGCGGTCGTGGTCAAAATGGGAGGGGAATAATGTGTACTGTTACATCTTTTATTTCCTGTCTCTTTATCTTAAATTTTACTTTTATCTTCTGTTGCTCCCTTGTACTGTACAATCAGCCGCATACACTCCCTCTTTTCCTGGCTGGATGGCCAGCTTCCCTAGATACTGCATGTCCTTTGCTACTTCTCTGTGTCAGAGTGATCAGTAAAAATTTAATGATACTATAAAATAATAAAAGTGCCATTAATTTATCACAGCACTTGATGCGTGGGCGGTAAAGAAGCATTAGTTCACTGAATATTTTCAAACCTTAAAACAAAACCCTGATGCTCTGCAGATAATTTATTGCTCTAATTCTAATTCACAGATATAAATTACCAAACTTAACCAATAAGTATATTAAGCTCAGTATATAAAAGTTGATGAAAATTTGTGATACCATATTGCACAGATTTTCTGATACTAATTAGCAAGCTAACACAAGGAAGGGATGATTACTGACTGTAACTACTACATTATGTCAAATATGTAAAGTCCGGGCTTTTATTAAGTATATGAACATGTTTCTATATAACAACAAAGAAACACATAATCATTTTTATGTCAAAGCTACCTCAAAGAATCCCCCAACAAGAGACTCATTCAGTCTAGTTCCCAGCTGTCTAATGTGCTGATGTTCACTAATCATATGACTTTGTGCGATGGAGAAAGAAGTTCAACACTGAGCTAGTTATTAATGAAATTCACTGATGGATGGGCCCTGTTCACTCTCCTTCTCAGCCCAACATGATGCTTAATGATCATGAGTTTATAAAAGGACTTGATTGATCATGAGGGACCAACGAAGCGCAGAAGAGGGACGAGATGACTACTTTATTACAGATATACAGTACCCATGAACGCTGTGTCTTCCTAGTGGACTGTCCAAGTAACATCAGAGGCAGCACCATTGCCCATCCAGCTAATCGCACATCAGTCACTTTGTCATCGGGCTGCTAGCTTCTTTCATTAAGAGCAATAATGTGGCTGGGTGATGAATACAGATCCGTGCATGTGTTGCTTTACGCAGAATGTGACACCGAGAGAAGCGCCACACTCCATCTTCTCTTTACAAAGCGTCCTCTTGCCCAGCAGGGACCACCACATATGTCATAATTAGAAAACACTTAAGTAAGCAAAGGGCCGTCAGATAGACAGGCTCTAATCACAGGCCATAAGCAGGTAGTGGTTAATTGTATATCAAAATCACTCAGTTGGCCATAAAAAATGACTTCTCCTTCAAGTATGATGGTAAATTGCAGTGCTCTTTCTGTCTCTTTCGCAGTCCTTTCTTTTGAGGAATAGTTCTTAAATAAATAAAAGCATGAGGAAAATCAAAATACTGTGAAAGGCCTCAAATGGACTTTGACTATCTTCATCCTTCATCTTGTCATTTTTTTTTTTTTTTTAACCCTGAAGGAAAAAAAGACATACAAAAGAAAGACGATTTTTAAATATTTTTAAAAAAATGTGCTGTAATTACTGATGGTTGTTGTTGACCACATTACTTTACTTGTCAGGAAAATATATCAAAATTCATCAAATGCAGCTGTAAAAACAAATATCTTCTCTTACAATAGTTAGGTCTGCTTCATTTTTGAGCACCTTTTCCTGTCGGGGGGGAACTTCCATGTAGGCGAAAAGTGAAAAAGTAACAAAATGGTGCAATGCATTACAAAGAAGGGACTAAAATATTAATGTGTGTGTGTGTCAGGGGAGCTGTTAGTATTATGTGGGGACTACCCGGGTTTCTGTTCGGACTGCATGTGATAGGCATGTTTAGAAAAGAAAGAGGCAGAGGTCAGTGCAGACAGTACATCTTTGGCAGAGATTGAACGCTCATCCTGGGAGTAAAACAAATGCTTTTTTTTCTGAATGGTGGCAACATGCCTGCTTTTAGTGTCATCCAGGCGAAACCTAGCGGGGGAGAGATTATTTGTATCATGCAGAGTCAAAGTGTCCATCTCCTAGTTGAGTCTTTAGAGAGGAAGACAGCCCTTTGCTAATGCCCTGTGTATTCACTGA
The DNA here is from genome assembly GCF_050575085.1 of Anarhichas minor. Lineage (NCBI taxonomy): Eukaryota > Metazoa > Chordata > Actinopteri > Perciformes > Anarhichadidae > Anarhichas > Anarhichas minor. The sequence goes on from NW_027466488.1 coordinate 1,355,588, forward strand.
GGAAGTAGGTCATTCAACAATGGCGCCAGCAGCAGTCGGCACTCTCCACTTGCATAATACATTAAGTGTAATGTGCAGCAACTATTCAGAGGCCCCCCGAAAGCTGTTATTTTATTCTGTAAATGCACACGGACATGACATTTAATATTGTCACGGAGCGCTGAATGACAGGGTTTCATTGTGCGTCAAGTACAACATGATGCCAAGTTTAATCTGAGCACAAAGCGACATGACAAACGGGAAAACACGGTGTGTTCTCTAAAGCATGAACTCTGAATAAATGATGGGCGCTGAGCTCTGGGCACTGTAGACTGGAAGGGAGGATGTAAGGAGAAGATTACAGAGGAAAATCTGAGCACTGCAAAGAGGGCCACGGCCCCATTGTGTGCCTCGGATCACAAAGTATCCTTCTGTAAATCTATTTGCAGCACCCCTGGCCCTCACTGTCTCGCTGCCTCCTGTCATCCATTATAGCAGCTGCTGAATAGAGAGATGAGAGGAAAAAGCTACATCTAGCTCATGTCAAAAGAGCAGCTCTTCAAAAGAACCTCTATTTACCAAAGACAATTTTTTTCTTTTCAGATTCCTGATGGGGTTATTTTTACAATTCTATCACTGTACAAATGTGTGTATGTGCTTGTCCATGTACCTGACTGTTTGTGTTTCCCTGTAGGAGAGGGCGCATTTTGAGAGCATCGGGCACCACCTTGGCAAGCTGGGCGAGGAAGGGAAGATCGGCCACAGAGTTATTGACCTCACCAGGCCAGAGGATCTTGATGGTAAGGCCATATTTGTGTTTTTCTCTTTCTTTTTTTTTCATTGCACGTAGTTGACTTAATAAAGTTAAGTGGATTCTGTATAGCCTAAATCTGAACTTTGAAAGCAAAAGGAGTTTTGATGGCTGATAAAGCCTGCAACTCCGGTAGAGTGTGTGGGTGTGTGCAGAAACGTGCGTATGTGTGAGGGAGATGTGGGGGTTGGGGTGAAAGCCGTTTGAAATGAGCCGTGGCTCCGAGGTTTTCACAGGTAGGTGAGTAGAGGACAAGGGTGCCTGAGGACAAAGCTGGCTTTTTTCCAAGCTCAGCTCCTGTTGCTGTTGTGCTTGTTTGAGGTCCTGGGCACAGGGGTGTAAATTTGGGTTGCACCAGTGTGACAAAGCGTCATCTCCCTTTGTGGCGCTGGCTCCTTCACAGGAGCGAGACGTACCTCAGTGCACCAGTGTTTGTCCGACATAAATATTTGTGGCAGTTTCCATGGCACTTCAGAGCCAGAGCAAAGAGGAAAATGGTTCTGACTCATCTTTGATGCCTCAAAGACTCTCAAGGTAGAAGGATAGATATTTCTCAGGACAATGTAACCCATCAACATCTTTAAATAGCATCTTACACATACATTTCCCATCAGTTATAGAAAGAAATGCTCCTGCATAATTGGTTCACATAGACTTTTACAAAATATATATATATTTTTACTCCCAATAATAAAAAAAAAAAATTGTTTACAGACTCCAAAGTAAATATCTTCTCACATCACACCCATCGTGAAGATGAGAAGTAGAGGTGCATTTAGTGGATTCATTGACATGTTTCCCATGTGAGCCACAGCAGCAGATCCCATCCCACCCGTCTGACTCCTCGGACAGATGTGCTTCCAGTGCTCATTCTCCCAGTGGGAACCTTCTCTCTGTGGCTACTGTGGAGTCAGGACTGAAACAGAGCGCACACCAGGGCAGTTGTGTCCTTTTAAGTCCTGCAAAGGGCCGAGGGAAAGGCATGCGCCAGACGCCTCACATCAGTGTTCCCAGTGGGCTATGGATTAGGAGCAAGCAGAGGTTAGAGGAGAGGAGAGGTCCTCTTCCCAGGGGGAAATGGCTGGGAGTCAGGGCAGTGCACATAACTCAAAACGCACAGTTAGCATTTCTTCTCTTTAACCACAAATATATCTGTCCGTCTCTTTCAGCTTCACCAACAGGAAAACACATACGGTTGAATGATGTGAAGCAGGGTTTTATGATGTGAACCACAAAGTGTTTACTCTTCTGAGAACATGTTTACTTTTGAAATCCTTGTTGTGAGGATTTTCTGCTCCCTGGACCAATAGAGGTATACTTTGATTCATAGAAACATATAGTATCCATCTAATTGCATCTTATTTGTGCTCTATTTTGTAACCTAGAAAGCTCTCCTTTGCTGATTTGCATGTCAGAAGTCATGCAGGTGTCAGTGTTATAACCAGCAAAACATTTTGGTGACAAATGTTTTATTTATGTTAAGCGTCTATATTACAGTTGTTTGAATTACATTTAAAATACTATATTTCAACATGTACTCAGCATCTGCTTCACAATAAAATAGTCATTTTTATCACTAATGTTTACTTTTTTACCTATATCAGCCCAGTTTTAACCTAGACATTTTGACCTGCAAATTGCCAAATCAATGCTTACTGAATACTAAATACATAAAAACATAAATAAATAGAACTTAAGTCGCAAATGTGATTTTATTTTTGGCACCACTCCGGTACAGAAGGAGGGAATATAATTTGAAATCTCACACTTTTCCTCAGTAGTTCAGAACACACTGCATTCTGTATACTTTCATGAAAAGGAAAATTACTGGGTGTACCTCCCAGCCCTAACATAGGGTGTGAAAGCCCCCGGGTGTGTAGCAGAACAGAGCGGCCACATTGAGTAGACCCAGAGTACAGCGGACGTCTGTCATCACAGCAGTTCACAGAAAGCTTTTGGTTGCTTAAGCTAATATTTGCGAGGCATGCAGCTTCCAAAGTCCTAACGACTTGGAAAAAAAGTGCCAAAGGAATGGAAATAGATAGGATTTCCACGAGCCACACACAAGAACCCCCGCAAATTCATTAAGTCTTTTTAAGCTCTGAAAAAAACATTACCAAATACCACAAAGGCCTCAGCCCAGCCAGGACCTTTGTTCATTCGCATATGGCAGTATGGAGTTTCTGTGTAGCTGAGGTTTTCTGTTTGTCTAAACCGCCCCCATCACTGAGAGTCCGTAGAGAACAAAGAGGTTGTTGAGAGATGTGTGGAGGCAGGAAACAGAATTAATCTTAACGCCCAGTGTGATAATATCAACCGTAGAGTGAGAAAAGATGGGGCTTTAGCCAAGCAGTGTCTCTAACAATGTCCTCATGGAATAGGATGAGAAGAACCGTAGTGTTGCATTGTTGTTACATTGATGGGTTCCTTTACATCGGTAGCTTGAAGCTGTTTTGGAGTTTTATTCAAGTTGATTGTTTGAAGAGGGTATGTTGTTGTTTTTCTTCCACTGTGAGGCCGTGGGAATCAAGCACTGACTTTTATTGCTTTTCCTAGAAGAAAACTTAGATGAGGAGGCTCAGACATAATGATTTAACAAGTGACAACAACAATAGGTGAATAGGTCATGACAATCAGGAAGAAAGTTGTTTTGAAGTTGACAAATTCAAATTTACCCCCAATTGGACACATTTCTCTGTGTTTCTGTGTGTTTGTATATCCATGCATCTCCTCCTGTGTTTACAAAGCTAGGATGTTGTGAAAGAATAGACTCCACTCTTAAGCTAAATGCATATGAGAGGGAATAGAGCAGACAAAAGTAAAAGCCAGAGCCTACATGTTGAAACAGGTTGGTCGTTAGCACGCACACTCACACGAACAAGTGCTCCAGATAACTCAAATCGTCCTAACTGGAAAGAAAAAAAAGGATTGACATGTTATAATGGGGCTTATATCACTTGTAATTTGTAATGGTTTAATTAGCATGCTATGAGCTCAGGCTAGAACAGGGACACTGAGAGCTGTCTCCTGTCTGTCCATACACATTAATCTCGCCTGATCCTGCTCTGAGGGAGAGGCTCTATTGTCAGTAGTAAATGCCTTCAGTCAGAGGTGTTAAATGTGATCCCAACAGGGAGTGGTTTGGCAGGTTTGCGTGATTGTTGCCTGCTCACTGAGGCTCATCCTCTTGAGCGGATTCCTGGGTGACATTATGTGTCTGCCCGCAGAACAAAGATTAGTAAAGGAGGAGAAAAGGGGGATGAGAGGGGACGGCAGGGGCAGTGCTACCCTCTGGCTTGGTACATGGTCGAGTCTGAGCCTGCAGCTCACAGTTGTGATGGGCTTTTGGGCCTCATTACATTCTCTCTCCATTTCTTTCCCTTGTTTCTGCTTCGTCTTTATCCGCTCTTGCTTCTTTATTTATTATACCCCCCTCCACACACACACAATCATTCTTTCTCACTGTAATTCATGCTGCTCATCTGCAGTGTTTCCAGGAGAGACAAATTAAAAGAGGATTCTCATATTGCTCTGTCACACTTGAGCTGCAGGCCTCATGAATCACAATAAATTCTATTAAGCAGCGCTCCCTCTGTTTCGCTCCCTTCCCCAGCTACCACCCAGGGGGCCTGCCCCTGTCACTGCTAAACATCTGTGTTTATTTACACAATCACACACCTAACTAACTGATTCCTAAATGTCTTGCACCTCCTGGAAAAAAAATGTTAATGCTCATTTGCAAAATGTCAGACCAGTGTCATGATTTTCAATGAAAAGACAGAAACAATGTGGCAGTAAATTGCATGTTGCAGCTTCTAGGGATTTGTTGAGACTGGCTGGTAATGCGCAGGATGCCTCTGATTGAGTCATATATATTATTGGGGCTGTACTGTAATGCTTGGTTTGTAATCAGAGAGATTACAGTGAAGACTTTATTATAATTTCAGGTCAAAGTTCAAACTGTGTTTGGATGTTGGTTTGCCAGAGGCAGGCTTACATCTGAGACAACTTGATACCTCCATTACTTTGTGTTTTACAAATCCAGGACCACACCACCTGCCTCAGTACGGGTGAAGATGATGTAACACTGCTGTTGTTCATTTCAACGGCGTTCTGTAGCATCAGACAGGCACTTTTCTATGTGCCATCATGTGAGCAAAAAACCATGCCTCATCTGGATTCCCTCCAATGAACCAAGTCACGTGGCTGGTTTCCTGGCTAACTATGGATGTGGCACTAGCTGATGGCAGGCGGTTGTTTTGTCCCCCTCCCCGTAAGAAGCTCACCTCTGCCCGTATGCATGCACACCAGTATATAAATTGCTGAATCAGTGTCAGTGATAGAGTAATGGCACGGGAGGCATCGTAAATTACAGCAAGCGATCCCGGGGCGCAGACACTGGCTGTCGTGTCTGAGTGAGCGCTGCGCTCCTGAGCTAATGAATACCTTCATCTGGCCCCGGCAGTCAGCAGATTGCCCCGCGTTGATGGATACTGTCAGCCCTCCGCCACACCACATTTCATTGCACAATAAACATGGTTGTCAAAACCAAACAAAGTGAAATCAATTCATCCTGTACAGTGAGTGCATGCTAAATGAAATTAACGTACTGTGGGGTTCGGTGGCAGCAAAGGTAGTGTATTATTTCTGAATTCATGGTGGCTTTAGGGCCTATAGACTTCTAGAAGGCAGAACAAGAGACGGTATTTGCAGAGTTCGAAAAAGTGTCAATGAAAATACCTCTTACGTGTTGTGATTTTGTATTTTTGTGCATCCTGTATGTGAGAGACTGAGCAAAGGAAAGGGTTTTTCAGATTAGGCTGTTTTGTAGATTATCATATGAAATTTAAAAAAGGAGAAAAAGTCCCTCGTTAAAATATATGATTCACTATTTGGTGAAAATGTAATACTAAATATATTAATCTATGACACAAGATTTTAGGACTTTTTGAAATATATTTTCTAATAATAATTATATATATATATTAAAATTTGTATTATTATTATAAAAATCAGAGGTGGTTCCCCCCCGAAAAAAATAAGTGTCAGTTTGGTTTTTTTTAAGCATATTTGCTGAAGACGGAAACATGAACACATCAATTATAATATTGTGACTCTTATTAACTTGCATTGGGAAAGAGCTGAATCCTTTAGGCAGCAACTAGTGCAGAGCCACAATGTGAGAACACATTTTCACTGGTCTACCATATGACAGCAATCTTAAATGTGGCTGTTTGATTGTTAAATATGTTCTGGTGAAAATTGAATTGGGGGGGCCTTTGTACTGAGAGAAACAGGTTTCTTAGTGTGCAGCAGGACCTCAAACATTCTCTGTGAGCAGAAAGCAAACTTCCACTGCACCTCCATCTCTTTTATACTGGAGGTGGTTGTGGGCTCCTTCAGGACAGCATCTGTGTGTGTTTTGTGTGTCTACATATATTGCCCTTTCACTACTTGTCTCCTATAATACTTTTGAAAAGAAGACATGCTTTTCCAAAGTGACAACACTCAATCTCTTGAGGCTGAAATGGTGCCGCAGCATCTTCAGTGATTGGAGCAAAGCGGGGTTTCTGTGGATTTGGAATTAATGTCTCTGCACAGCCCTCCATTACTCATTAAGAATTTGATTTTGTTTATCAACTGAAATAATAGAAATCAAACCACAGGTAACGTGTGCCAAGGCTGCTAGTGGAATGGTCTAATGAGAAGGCTTCACATGTGGATGATGAAATATGCATGAGTCATCCCAAGCTTTCTTTTCCAGATTTGAGATCATTAAAGATGTATCGTAGCATATGGAAGGCTTTTTTTGTCTTATTTTTCAAGCCTTGTTTATCAACATGTTTTTGTTTGTTTAAATATTCATACTGCTTTTATTTAATTCTTTCACATCTTACATATAAAAGGAAGCAAATGCGCATGCAAACAGAAATCATTATCAGCCTGATGTACAGTTTAATACTGAGAGAAACTCTCTTATGCTGATTGTGAATGCCCTGATTGAGAAACGGCACTTTGCAGAATCGGCACAGTCTCTCATCGCAAATGTGGAGAGAAAGAGTGAGTGAGAAAATGACAGAAGGAAAAAAGAGGGAGAGAGTAAAGCAGGAAGGAGAGCAGGAGGAATGGTGTGCTTGAATTTATTTTGTGCATATGTGTTGAATTGTAAATTGTTCATATGCCTCAAGAACTATATTTGTTATTTATGTTTGCATTCTTGCACTTTTTATGGAAACTATGAACGTCAAATTGAATAGTAGAGTGTGAACACTTGCAGACAAAATATTTTACTGCCATAGAAGTACAAGGTCTTGCTCTTTTGTTTTTGGATGGACCTAAGTATAAGTTAAAGAGCGCAGCTCCCCCTTAAACTGACATTGTATTCGTTTTTATTGCACATCAAATGTAAGCCTGTCGAGTCAGGTATTCCACTCGATATAAAATATACCCTCTCTAAGAGGATCTGCAGCCCAGCACTCATCTGAAACATTGTTCATGATGAGGACAGTAGATGGAGAGTTTGAACGTGGCTCATCATTTAATCAATGTCCTGGGTCACTGTTCCTGGGAAGTAAATTGCTCTGCAGATAAACCCTAACCCAATTATTGTTGGCCAACAGGAGGCGCTGGATCTACTGAGGCACGCGTCTTCAGGGAAGCCAGAGGAAGGAACAACAACGAGCCCCACATTAAAAGGCCAATGAATGCATTCATGGTGTGGGCCAAGGATGAGCGGCGCAAGATCCTCCAGGCCTTCCCCGACATGCACAACTCCAACATAAGCAAGATTTTGGGTAAGACTTTTGCAATCAAATACAAGTCGGTCAAGCAAATATTTCAAGGTAGCCCTCTCTTAAGACAAGGGCGCTGTAACTGCTTTTGTAAAGCCACCGGTAAGGGACTGAAAAATGATATCAAACCAACATTGCTCTTCATTACCCTTTCACACTTTCCATTCTGCCTCTGTTCCTCTCACCCTCCAGCTGAAGCAGAGGCACCTAACTCACTGATAAACTTTCAGTGTTTACAGCTAATGATTAGAAAGGTCTTTCACGACACACGGTAGAGGTGGTGAACTTGCTTTCTGTGATTTCGTGAATCAATCTGAATTGTTTGTGTGTAACACACAGTTGATTTGACAAAGTAGCTAGCATCTGAAGGAGGGTGTGTTATCTCACAGGCCACTGTGCATCAGGTCACCACGGCACACAGATGGATTTATAGCCCATCACTACCATAAGTGTTTGTCATGAAAAATGACAGAGGCTAAATGGGTCTTGTCCCCTCAGCATTGGAGTCCATACATCAGAGCTGTTAAAAGTGCTGTCATCCAGTACCTAGGACACTTCACAGAGCTGCAGTATTTACTGCACTAGCCTGTTGTTTCTTGCTGTTTGACATCGAAAGCATGCCTCTAGTCTCAGATTATGTAATATCAAGAGGTTGGTGAGGAACAAACAATAAATCATGATTTTGCCAGAAAATGTACTCTTATGTACAGTTCAGTGTTAAAGTAGCCTTTGGCCAAATGTGGTAAAATGTTTGTTTTGGACTATATATAGTTGCATTACTGATCATTTTAATCACTATCGGTTATTAAAATAGCTTTTTTTCCCCGCTTATGTTCAAATTCTGAAACTCTGAATCTAATGTATTGTGTAGGTTCCCGGTGGAAGTCCATGACTAACCAGGACAAGCAGCCATTCTATGAGGAGCAGGCCCGTCTGAGTAAGCAACACCTAGAGAAGTACCCAAACTACAAGTACAAGCCGCGGCCTAAGAGGACCTGCATTATCGACGGGAAAAAACTCCGCATTGGAGAGTACAAGCAGATGATGCGCTCACGGCGACAAGAGATGCGGCAGTTCTTTACTGTGGGGTAGGTGCGCAAGTCCCACTAACTATCCACACTAACACACAGAAAATCCAAAAACATACCAAGTGGATGCTAGTTTTTAGCCTCCTTAAAACTTCTTCTCATACACCCTTTCCAAAAGGGAATGTTGAGTTAACCTCTACTGTTTTGGTTTTAAGACAAGGGTCTGACATATACAGACCTGTATAGCTGTCACCATATATAGCTGTGATTTAATAATTTTAGACAATAGCAGTCTGCCAATGGAGTGCAGACATTATTACATGATATAAGCTTTAAGTATAGACTTACAGAAGCCTGGAGGGCAGCACTCCGAAGCTTAACACTTTAATTTACTGTGTGTGGTTAGCAGGAGAACCCTTCTCCAGGTGTTCCCATGTCAGTTATAAGCTGCAGCGGCTGGAGTATCAATCATCCAACGCAACAGCAGACAAGAGCAGCGCTAACCACGTATTGGTTTTATGTCACCAATAAACTGGGTAGCGTTTCTGAACAGCTCAAGACAGGAGCTGTCAGGAGAACCTCTCTTTTCCCAAATCCTTTTCACAGAGCTGCTGGCTTAAATCTGACTGCTGTGGGAAACCAACCATTTCAGTTTAAGTGCAAAAAAAAAAAATATATAAATATATATAAGAAATCTCAAGCTACGATTAAAAAAAAGAACATACATATGTATGTTCTTTTATCGTTTTTTTATATTTTCTTTTGAAAATCGAATTCGTTTTAAAAGTAAGTCGTGTGTGTGATATCTTAATTGTTTTTCTCTCTCTCGCACATCCAGACAGCCACCACAGATTCCTATCACCACCAGCGCCAGTATGGTCTATCCCGGGGCCATCACAATGGCAACCACCACACCCTCACCTCAGTTGACATCAGAGTGCTCGAGTGCCTCAGCGAGTCCCGAGCCATCCATTCCCGTCATTCAGAGCACCTACAACATGAAGCTAGAGCCCAGTACCTTGGTAAACAACAGTGTGCCGGTCAATGGAGAGGATGAGATGGACATGTATGAGGATTTTGAGGATGAGCCCAAATCAGACTATAGTAGTGACACACAAGAGCCAGTCAGCACCAACTGAGATCTCTTTCACAGAAGAGGCCAGTGCCGATGCAGACACAACACTCATACAGGAGGATGACCAGAGGGCTGGTCTGATCTGAGGGAGTGAAAGAGCAAAATAAAACAAAACTACACCACAAAGGTTTAAAAATGTAAAATAAGTAACGGTGTATCATTTAGGAGCCAGCATGCAGATGTGGCTTCATCAGAATCAAAAGCTATTTGGTCTTAAGTGTTTCTTCAAGTGTGTGAAGCAGTTTGGTTGTGGTTATTTAGATTTTCTTTCTTTCTTTTTTTTTAATCTCATTGTTTATTTTTTCATTGAGATCATAGACATTTACATAATTGGGTCGTAGAACAAAAGACAGAACTTGAAATTGAACATTTGACATGGATCTATAATTCTTCCAGACATTTGCCTTGTTTTCTTCTTCAATTAGATGATTTTGATTTACATTGCATAACTGTTCAAGATGGGGATAATATTCTCACTCAGGTATAGTGTGCCAGCCAACAGCTTGTGAATGTTCGTAATCAATAATGAATTATTAGTATTATCAGTACAAAATATCTCAAAATTCATAGAGAGTGATTCCAACTTATTACAGAGGGGAAATTACACATTATTATTATTATTATTATTATTATTATTATTAGTGTTTTGTTGTTATTTTATTACACAAACTGCATAATTTAGTGCAGAAGTGCCAAACATTTCAAGTTGTTTCTAAAATCTGTAAAATCTTTTGGGAGAGGCTTCGTGAGTCTTTGACAATCTCTTGATCCCTTAATACAGCTTCATTATCCAGACTTTCTTTAATTTACCCTAACAGAATAAACAAATGAAACTCAGGAACTTGGAGGCAGCAGGCTCTGCAGGAGGTTACAGTATACGACATGTTTGGGTGGTAGCTTGTGATGCTAGCTGTTCTCCAGGGAGCCCAATGCAGTGATCATCAATGAAAGCGGCCAGCCCTTTCATTTCCTCATCCAAGTCCACACAGAGCACCGTGGCATCCTTAACTCATTTCCAGCACTGCAACCCAGTCTGAATCACCAAATTCTTAATCAGAGTGATTGTAATCAGGCCAGAATGCGAAAGGGCCAAAGGCCTCCAATCTGTAGGATTGGAACAGCAGCGAAAGGCAGCTTTGGGGGCATTACAATCCCAAATTGATGTTGTACAATGTTTAGCTACAGTACGTTCTGTTAAAAGATTTAGCCCCATTTGGACGACAAGTTTAAAGTCTTACGTCTTAGAACTTCATTTTTTTCCAATCTTAATTCTTTTCAGACATTGTAAATCTTAAATTGACACTAAGAAGTCTTAAAGGGGAGCACGGTCATCGGGTTGATGCAATGAGTTGATTACTGCCGTAGTCTTAAGAGGAGTGACAGTTTATGAGGATATTTATAAACTGAGAGAGAGGCTAAAATCATATGTTTGTTTCTTAAATTTCCTCGTCATAGACTCATGACAGGGGTAACTTAAAACACTGATTTTTGCATTAGTGCACTTATACAAATCTTATTCTGTCACCCTTGCGCCTTATGTTATTTTAAAATAATTGTATCAACTTTTGGAATGCACTTAACACTTGCATGTATAACAGGAAAACATGCAACGACACAAACAAGGGGTAAAAAGTCTCTGTCCTTATTTCAGCTAAAACAAGCTGACAAGTGGTGACCTTCTGGAGACGGTAGCTAGATAAAGCAAGGCCTTGATATTGAGACTCAGATCCTCTTTGCAGGGCAGAAGGTCTAAGTGACTTCCCTCCCTGCCATGCCTTGCTCTGACCCCTGCCCGTGGCAACCTCAGCACCCAGGGGTCGCCATCTGGCTCAGAGAAGGAGAAAACACTAGGGAGGGATGGGAAACAATAAAAATGGGGTTTGTGTCCCTCATTGTGCTCTCCATCAAAGTGCTGGTAGTAAGGCCTCAACAGGGCTCCCACCCTGGCCCAGTCACCAGGCACTGGCGAGCAGATGGAACAAGTACATCAAGCTGTGGGGGATTATTAAAATGACTGACGACTGGGTATCATCTGTAATACAGCATTATTAATGCATGACTCTTGCTATTCCCTTCCCTTGCCCTTGAACCTGTCCATTTCAGAAAGAGCTCAGAGCTTTTTGAAGGATCTGAATGGTTGGTCACTGGCTTCAACTGGTCAAGATCCCCACTGCTGGTCACTGCATTTTTCTCCTAGCTCTAATTGGTACAGATGGCTCTATATATCTCTTACGCACTCATATCTTCTGTACTCTTATTGTCAATATCAGTGCTTGCTTGCGTTGTTTCTACTTTTTGGAAGCATTTATATTCTTATAGTCTTGTAGGTTTTTTTAACCAGGACATTCATAATTCCTGTTTTATTTTTCTTCTCCATCACATCTTTTCTACATTATTCTCATTTTGAGGTACAACACATTTTAAGGATGCTCTCCTACAAACAAACCCAAGTGGATTTCCCTCCAAGTCAAACTGTTTGGTGTTTTCAAGCTGTTTGCTCCTGTTTGCTGGTGGCTAGATTGGTTTGTATGTGATTGTAAATATTTTCATGACCATGCCACACATGCTTTAGTTGGCTGGTAGTTACCGAGGACTCTTCATGGAACTGAAACTTGACTGTGCTTGTATAGCAAAAAAAAAAAAAAGAGAAAAAAATGACAAGAACTCACAAGGAGACGATGTTTCTTAAGTGTTATAAGCACTGGATATAAATTGTATTTTTTATCAATTCTGATTAATGTGAAGCTGTTCAAGGAAAAAAAAAACACCATGAATGAACAAAAATCTCCAAGTGGGTTTGCTCTCACAGTTGCCAGATTTGAGTCATTTTTTTTGTCTACTTATTTTGTTTATTTATGCAAGACTCATGTGATGAATGAATACTTTGTTTAAGCTTCAGGGCTGCCTATAGGGGAGAGACTCAGCACAAGAAAGTGAGCAGAAAATTCAACAGCAGGCTCGGTTAGCCGTCAAACACCAGACTTCAGTGCATTGTATATTGTATTTGAAATTGTAGAGTATCAACATATTGTATTTATTATTAGCCACTGCTGGCTCTAAAATTGTCAGTAAAACAACAACACGGACAATCAGAGAAATAGAAAAAAAACATGTTTGATGAATTTGAGCTAAAAATGGTTTTCAGTGAATTCACCATCTCATTTAGATTTTATTGTAAATATAACATAGGAAATATATTTTTGTTCATTAGTGAAGTATAAGTTATGTATTTTGACTGTTTTATGTTTTATTTTTGTACGTGGTTTCATGTTTTTAAAACCTGACAAGTCACCGTACCTCATGTAGATGCTGATTTTCTTTTCTGCCTATTGGAAGAGAGCAGTATTGGACCTGAGAAAGAGTGAAGCACCTCACTTGCCAATGTTATCTTCCCTGGACTATTCAAAGAACCAATTTAAATCTACTCATTAGACTTGTTTAAAAGTAATGTAAAAGGATTATAGAATAATTTGTTTCCAATTATGATACAATCTATGTGGTATGCTGTATGTCCTTGTGTTTTTTGGTTATAACGGCACTCACAGTTTGTGGCAATTATTTTTAGGAGGAGCTGATACCATCCAAAAAATCTGCATGCATCTGGCTGGCTTTTACATAACTATAATAAACAAGTGTTTTTTCATGAATGATTGTTTCAATCACAAGTAATGTTTTTTAGATTTTTAAAAAGGTGGGAGCGTGCAAATATTTATTTGTTTTAATGTGGCAAAATGCACCAACACGGTGCATGCTTCATACTTAATTCTCTCCTTGTCATTTTTTTTTTTTGTTTGTTGCTGATTTTTAATGAACATGTTCACGACTATCCAGCCATCTGCAAATGTAGCCCTCATAATTGTTTTCTCTCAATCCACTTGCAATGGTTTGAACAAACAACTGAAGACAAAAGCTTGTATGCTGTTCCAACATTACTTACTGTAATTCAATTTATTTTTTCTGTCTAAACTTTGTGATGTATATGGTGGGAATGTTCTCTGTGTTAATTTAATCAGCACAATTCACTGACATGCTGGACTGACGTGCTAGCTGCTGTTCAGAAGTGTAAACTTTGTTCTTCAGGGCAACATTTATAGTTGTCTTTGGTACTTTGCTTTTTAGAGTTGTCTCTCAAGCAACACTGTGTGTGGCTCTTCTATCACTAGAGCCGTTGTTTTGAAATTGCTGGCATCCTGATACAATTTTCTGCGTAGATTTTTTTTTTTTTTTCCTGGCAGGTACCTAGGCCCATGGCGAGTATTGTTTGGGTGTAGAGAAAATGAAATACATAGTGTCTCTTGCTGCTTTAAAAAAAAAGTATATGTCTGAATATGTAAATAGTTTATCATAATATCTTGTACAGTCCAATGTAAAGTTTTTAATTCAACTTAAAAAAAAATGTTTGCCATCACATTTGTGTTCACATTCTTCTTTATACAGTACAAAAGATTGATTATTTGCTAGGGGTATTATTGCTAAAAAGAAAAAAAAACTAAAATGTTATGAATTTTTTTTTAAATGTTTGTTTTGTTTTGCTTGGCTTCAAAGTGTACACCAGCAAGTCTTTGGTTTCCATGTGCAGTATTGACGTGAGGTGAACTTAAGGTGAATAATTTTACAGTGGTGTGTGTGTGGAGAGCTGTCTTCTCCGCTTTGGTAGTATTAATACACTATATCAAGTAAAAACAAACCAATGAGAGACACATTTGGGTGTATCTAGGCACCATAGAAATGTGTATACTGTATATGATTAAATTATCCCCACAGGATCAATTCAGGCATTATAATGTAACACCATTTTCTGTATGTCTCAGTCCATTGTAATAATGCAACAGTGGGATGACTAACTGCCTGTTTGAACTCATTTACCTCAAGAATTCCCTCCTTTTCTGTAAAAGAAACAGAAACTGTGTTACAGAAAACTTCTTCCATCACTCCATCTTTTGTACTGCTGTTGACACTTACAAATTAAAGAGACATTTTGTTTTAAGATTTGAGTAATTCTTTTCACTGTGGAGGCATTAATCATGTTATTTCCTGTTTCCTATATTTTTCTGCTGTGTGAGAAAACGTACTTGGAAAAATATAAATCTAATGGTGTCGGCATATTTCAGTCCATTTTGAGATGTTTACCCATCAATTACATGGTAGCTGAAAGTCTGTTGCTCGATAATCTTTGTCAACTTAGTGTAAATAGATTACTATTGAAACTAATATTTAAAAAACTTTTTCTTATATCACAATAAGTTATTTATACTTTTGCATGTCAGTTATGCCTAAAATATCTAATATAAATATCTATAATTGTCTAAAAAGCAAACAAAAGGTAAGATTTACCATAAGATTATGTATTGTATGTTAGTGTTTATGAAAAAAAATATTTTAAGGGAATGAATATATCTATTTAAAGTATAAATGAAGATGTTGCTTCTATCATCACCTGTGTTAGACTTGCTGTGCCATGTTTCCAAGGACTTATGTTTTACATTTTATAGCACACTGAAAGAGGCACGTATCATGAATATTTCACTTTTAAGTGAAACAACACACATATTTATAAGTTTTAATTCTCTATTGGTTGCTTGTTAGTACGTAAACTAGATCGTAAACTAAATATCTAACTTGATCAACCACTAAGCTTGAAGCCTGAATGCAAACAGTTCAGAGAGAGTGATCTGGTAATTTATTGTAGCCTGACTTATCAGCAAAAGCACATATTTGTCGTTGCTTCGATATTTTAAACTTTAGTTACAGTGCCAACATATGAACTTCAAATCAATCCGTTTGATCATGAGTCGACAAGAGTCAGCGTGACTTAAAATGTTTCATCTTCCCATGTCCACACGCAGTGCAAAATTTACAATTGTGTATACGATATGCCAACAAAAGTGTGTGAAGATGTCTGTGTATGCAGACAAGACAGTATACAGAATCATGTGTACATTACCGCTGTCTGTGTAGCCAATGTTTTTGGACTATATATCCACCCCTACTTTCTTTATCACTGTAGCTAGCTGCAGCACCCTAACGTAGGCTAATTCAGCCATTCACAGCCCATTTCTGTTGTCAATGGATATCAAAAGAAATAGAGTTTTTTAACTGATATCCTATTAAACCTGTTTTACCACTTAACCTATGAGAGGCAATAAGTGAGTTTCTGAATTAAATAAATGCACCTATATTGGTTTAACTCAAACTGAAGACTTGTTAAAGACGCTTGATTTAACCTTAACAAAATGTAAAAAACAAACGTCAAAAATTAAGGATGTCCTTGGCATGATCCCCGTATGACTGACGCTCCGCATGCTCAGAAGCTCACTCCACTCTTGGGTGGAATTATGGGAATTACCGAATGATGGGGAAAGAAATTAAAGTGGCACGAGAATGGCGGGCGCGAGGACCCTACGGACTACAGGGTAATTAAGAACTGACTACTAAGTATGTTTTTCTAATGCAATCTGTGAAGATGATAATCTAAATGTGGTTAGAAAGTGATATTGGCTGTGTATGTGTTCATTATTCGCAGAAATATGGGCAATATCTGAGTGCATCATGATATCTAATCTTAGCTAGCTAGCGAGCTAGCCAATTAACATATTCTCTCTCTAGGTAGATCACAAGGCAAGTACTGTATAGATTTAATTTCAGTTGGGCTTAAAATGTTGGTGCTTGTATATTACATGTGCTGTTTGTTGAATTTTCACAGAGCAAAAACAAGTAATATGATCGCTGTAGACCACCTGAGGCCTGTACTACGAAGCAGGATTTGGGGTTAGCGTGATAACTTCAGGGTTAATCCTAAATTCTCAGTGATACCTTGCTCTGGAGCAGGTTGTGTTCGAGATGAGAGATCAACTCGAATCAAAGCAACGCCTACTGACCAATCAAAGCTCGGTTCATGGAGGGTTATAATATTTCACAAATGCGAAAAAGTTAAAGCCATAATCCAGTTTAACTGGCGAATGCAGAAAGGACAGCTAGTAAAAACTGCATACCTGCATTATGAGAATGCAGAGGACTATCAGTGTGTTGTGGACCATCTGTTTGTTTTTGTGGCAAGAAAGTTAAAGTGGGTTTTGGACAAGCATTCATCGCTAGTTTGAACATTAGCAACATTTCTAAGGCAGCTTTTAAAACAGTAACATTAGTTTTACAAGTGTGTTACATTTGAGGTGTAACAGGTTTTTATTTTCAACTTTTCTTGCATGCAGTCGTTATTTTAACTGAAATGTTGATTGCTGCTTATTTTTTTACTCGCTTGTACCATGCTTTAGAATACGTTTTCACTGCTTTGACAGAACATCATAAGGTGATGTTAGGGTCAGAAATCAAACAGGCATTGATTCACGAGAGTCTGATCTAATTGATATCACAGCATTGGAAAAAGCTGTCGTAAATAATGCGTATATGAATGTAGAACAATGTTTTATGCATCTGCATGGTTAGGTTGACAGCAGGGATGTGTACTGAAACCTGGTTTTAACCGGGCACCCATGCTACATTTTAAAAGACCGGAGTATTGATAAGCTCCAATGTTATTGGTTCTTTTTTTAACCTTTTGCGGTAACTTATTATCACGCTTCAGCGTGCATCTCCTTTGCTCTCTGAGTTGGTACTGAGCTCCTTGAACTACACACACACACACACACACACACACAGTAACTGACAATGCATCAAATCAGCCAACAGTTAATAAATAATCATTGAAACCCATACGCTGTTTTACCAGCCTATAACTAAATGCTCAAGTAGCAGTAGCCAGACCTGTACCAAACCCTGAGTTTGGAATGTATTGATGTTTTAATATAATCAGAACTGCAAAACTAAAAGGGTGCTTGTCATATATATGTTCTAGTTCTAACTATGTTCTAACCACAAGTCTGGTGAATGAGTTATTACAGGGTGTCTCTTGTCTGGAAGAACATTTCTGAGCTTGAAGGCTGAACAGTCTACATGTATTGGTAACACTTTATAATAACTACACTCTATGAAGCATTAGTTAAGTATGAGTAAACACTTAATTCATCATTTATAAAGTATTGTTCCTACATTAATAATTCATTAGTATGCAGTTCATAACAACAGTTGTAAATGTTTTATTCTTGATTAATAAGCCGGTCTATTATGTGTTTCATGATTGTGTTTTCATACTTTATAAATGATGGATTCCCCATTTGTAAATTTAGTATTATATATTACAAACCAATTAATATATTCTTTATAAACGCATATTAATACTGCAATTCATGATTAATTCATGATTTATTAAGGTAGTTACTACTCGTTAGTAAAGTGTTTTGTGTGACCTCATCTAAAGTGAGGACTATTTATGCCTTACAAAGCATTTATAAATGACATTGAAAGGCCAGCAGTGCCTCAAGACACAGTTTTTGAACATAAAAGGCAAATAGACACAACACAAAGTGATCAAAAACATATTAATATTTATTGCAAGATGCAAACAATATACTGTTTAAATACAAACCTCTCAGCCATTAATTCATGTAAGAAACAAACAAACAAAGACATTCTCCTTCAGGAGAACATGGCTGGATACAAAACATTTGTAAATATACGACTAGAGCTAACTAGGAGTTCTGAAATAAGCCCGTCCAATCATCCACCTACCTGCGCCTTTCTGCCCGTGCATTCATTGCTCGTCACTCATTGAGTCTTCCACAAGCTGATTGCCAGATGTGAGTACGAACAATAGCTATGTTTGTTGTCAATCTTCATTAGGATATGTTCACATTCATAATGGTCATTTTGGGGAAGTGGCTTTGGGCTGTCATTGTTGACGAATTGGTAACCTTCTTGCGAGATTAAACAACTTTTGAGGCGAGTGCTGCTAGTTACTTTCATTGGACAATAGTTTACGGTTGGCTACTTTTTAAACCCGAGCGTTCTCTTGCTAGTTTATCAAGATAACCATCCCTAGCTTTGATGACAAGAAGTGTTTGACATTATAATGAAAAGTTTATTTTAAGATTAACACTAATGTGGGATACATTGAAATTGCAACTATTACATACAACTAATATATGGGATAGTCATTTTCTGTTTTGTTTGTTTCATTTTCAGTAAGATGAATGTGGAAGTGTATTGTGCTGCAGAAGAAGTTGTTTTTGGGGACAACCAGGTGAGAGCAGAAGATCTTGTGAATCTTGACCATAAAGAAGTAAAGTGCAGAACCCACAGATGACCGAGAAGATGTTGGACTAATCATCCTATGGAAATCCTTCACGGCCTTGGTACGATGCAAATGCACTCGCCATTTTATTTGGCCAAAAGCTTAGTTTATGCTTTGTTTATGTCCGCAAGTGATCGCAGCTCTTGTTTGTGCACCTTGGGAATTGTGTAAATTGGCGCGTGCGATCACGTGACTGTCACAAATAGTTCACTGATGATTGATGAAGCACTATTTACATGTCTAGGGATTATACAAACAAGGCCAATTTGTTTTTAGATGCTTTAGAAACAGAAGGTCTTAAAATTCAAGTATTGTCCATGTCTCCAAAGCCTGATATATGTTTATGCCATAGAGCCCCATTGTTATTGGTTTTGTTTACAATATGAAGAATATAGAAAATAACCAGCTTTACCTTTTAAGTTAGAAGTAGTTCACTATGTAAGAGTGAATTAGACTCGTTTTCTATTTATTTACTGTTTTGTGATCATTGCAAAACATTATAAAGAAAAAAGACGGAAAATAGTGATTGATAAGGTGATACAAATCAGTCTTTGTCGGGCTTCATTATTTTAAACTCAGGGATTTTACCTGTTTGGTTATGGTGCTATATTTTGTTTCACAGATAATACATTAATTTTTTCACACAAGCAAAGTAGTGTGATTTGAATTTACTTAACTACACTGTGTGAAAATAGTTCACATAATCAGGTTTAGTAAGTCCACTTAACTATACTACAATTATCACAATGAAAACCAGTTAAGTAAAAAGTAATATATACGTTGGAACTACAAAGTATGGCTCAGTTGTCTTCATCAATACAGTTGGGAAACGAACGTCCAACTGTTAAGTTACATTTGCTCAATTGAGTTAAGTCAATATAATGAAATACCTTTGTGTGGTTTGAATCAACACAAGTAAGCCCAAACAACCTGCACTTTTATGTTGGTCAGTTTAGTATGCTGGACATGCTTTTGTTCAGATTCCAAAACACTACTACTACTACTACTTTTGGCTATTATTACTGTTTAAGTCACAAAAGAGCAGTGCTCTGCATTGGGACCCTTGCTGAGCCAACTCAGTCGTCTCATTGATATAAACTAGGGGGCTGAGCCTTTTCTTCAGCTCTATGCTAATATTGATCTGAGCTAGGATGCCAGTTTTGGTTGATTTTGCTTTCGATAGCCCAGACACCCATGAACTGGTAACTAAGCAGTTCATTTTTTAAGATTGAACTGCAAAATAATACAAGAGGCGGTTTCCTTTACTGTGGTGCTCCATTGACTCAATTTCACATTTCGAAGCACAATATCCATTCATGTTTTGCCTTTTGTTTTCTTTTTGTCGGCTTTGCTGAAGTTTATTTCAGCATTTTGATCGGGTCACGGGGGCTCCAAACAATCGCCCACCGATTGTCAGCTGATACTCGACTCAAATAGTTTGATCAGTAGAGCCGATCAGATGACGCATCGATACTGAAACGTTTCCAATACTCGTTTGTCTGCTTTATACTATTTCTATGGTTTGCTTTCTGGCCTGCTTTCTCGTTCGCTCTGAGAGCAACACAGCTGGACACACACACACACACACACACACACACACACACACACACACACACACACACACACACACACACACACACACACACACACACACACACACACACACCAGGCCTGGTGTTGCGGAGCATGTGTGTGTGTGTGTTGCTTATTGAGATAGGTCTGTGTGTGTGCCAGAGGTCATCTTGAGAGTTGTGAGCCCAGACTATGTCCATCATTCTTCTCTGGATCTCTGCCATCTATTGCTCATTATCATCATAATTATTATGAGTTCTACACTCTGCTTCCTTTTTAACTTAAATAATGTATTTCTTGATGTAAGGGGTAAAACATTTCAAACAACATTTTAGCGCTGTTATTACAAGTCAGCATATTGCTGATTTACTGGTCTTTTCCATAGCTCTGTGTAAGCTGTACTTATCTACGGGAAAGGAAATCAATGGAGAAACAAAGACTCTCTGGAACTAATGCCCTTTTAACCATTTAACTGTTTAAAATGTTGTCCTCGTGAATTACTTTGTCGTTTACCATTGTACTGCATGCTGCCCTCCCAAGAGCATATGAAAGCTACAGTTTAACTGCAGTGTCTGTAATAGATGTCTGTGTTTGCGCTCTGCAGCAGTAGATGGAAAACTAGACATTTACCTCTGCACAATAAATCTAATAGTAATTTTCCAAGCCTGCATGACAAGTAATGGCACGGAGAAAAGCTCTGTGCTTTGTGTATTTGTCTTTGCATTATTGTGCAAGTGAGTGCGCAAAATTACAACACTGCTGAGTTGGTGATATGTTTGAACTGTTTTTGCTTCGAATTGTACCGATAGATTTCTCTGTGACCCAAGTACGAGGTAGGGTTGAATAATTGGGGGTCTGATGAGCTATGGGGAGTACTACTGCTGTGTGTAAGTGGCCTGTTTGGATAAACTGTCACCATACAAAGATGTGTATGTTTGAACAGCGGATAATAATTAATACAGCAATGCTGTCGTGTAGCGGCAGGGCTGCTATTTCACAACTCTGATGACTAAACACCGGTGAGAAGGGCCGCCTGGAACAATGTTTTACTCATTTGGATCTGCTTAATGCTACAGCGGTTGCACCCAGTGAATCTGTCAGACAGCACCATTTCCCCAAGAACAGCTGCTATTTATCTGATTTTCTCATTAGAGTTGACTCATGAGTTCATTGTACTGCCTTTGGCAGAGATACTGGAGGGCCTAGGTATGGCTCTTTAAGACCGCTGAGACGTGTTCTCCCTGATGTTACTGGATGTAGGAACATGTAACACTCTTTTTCTGATTTTCTGCCGTCAGTTAAAATGATGTTGAATAACATTTTTATCTGTTTCGATCCTTGAAGTAAAACATCTCTCAACCAGATGTTTAATATCCTTTACATGCATGTAACTTCCAGCTTATGTCTCTTTCTAGCACAGCTGAAGGAAAATAATTTGATTGCAGGAGTCTTTAAACATTTATACAAGAACAGTATGTTAGAACAGCCCCGACCCTTAGCAATATTTTAATCCTTGGAGGTGAAGGACTGAGGAAATCTTGCTAATTTCACAGATGGTTTAAAATAGATTAGTGTGGAGTAGCAGCTCCCGGAGAAGGGCTGACCCACCAGGCTCCCTGTGCAGCTGCCAAAACCCTGCGCCTCATGCTCAGAAGTGCCTTCCAAAAGTCCTGCAAGGTTAAACTCAAACTTAAGCATCCTGAAATGCCATCCTTGTTGTCAATTTTTTTTCTTACCTAGAAAAGTGTGGCCTTGGGAAATATAACTTCCTGTTCTTGGCTAAAACAACACCTTGGAGCACAAGGGATTTCACCTTGAAATTGATGGGTCTACTTGGCCACGGAGGCTATTCTTACTTTTTACTTTGTCATCTTTCTCATTCGACGTTTTGTACAATGCATCCAAGAGCCATTTTTTTGTAATAGAATAAAGGAGTGAATCAGACTCCGCATGGTATTTTGAACAGGCCAAGCCTGCTGCTCGCGCTGGGCTCTGTCCGAGTGGGCCTGACACAACTCTGGCCTGGCTGAAAAGGCCCAGCTTGGAGTTAATGTGGAAAGACAATTGCACAGGATGAAAAACTCGACATGGTTTTTTTTGGACTTGTCATTCTTTGGTCCATAGCTGTGAGGAAAGCCTAGGAACCATCTGAATGTTGTTTGTGCTTTTTTGACCCATATCTGGAACAGCCTTCACAAAGACCTTGTGAGAGGGTTGAGACAATGGAGAGGGGCTCTCAGAAGAGGGACAGGCCTTGACTCCGGCCAAACCATCTTGGACCTGCTTAACTGAAATAGTTTGTCACTAAAGGCTGACGTCTTGGCAAAGCTATTGGCTGATTTTAACTATCCTGAAAAAAGTAACTAATGACTTTTCCAAATAGTGGTTATTACGAAATGATCACTGTAAGCATTAGAAAGATTTCAGATTACAATGAAATACCAAAGAGAACAAGAGAAGACACGACTGTTTGTTAACAAAGAACACAACAGCTGAATGTAACGTCTAGGTCACACACTTTAAATGCAGTACATCAGATTCATTTAGAAATGGATTAGAGAAAAAAATACATGCTATGGATTACATTTCTAGAATGCATTGCATATTTCCTTGCTGAACTGAGATGATACTGTCTATGCAAATCAATCTGATTTGAGTACAGTTGTTAGGAAAACTGGGTTGCTCAATGAACTTTTGAAAATCCACATGGGACAAATTTTCAGAAAATGTAATTTTGCATACGGTTTCACATCGCTGCATCTCCTCAGTGCATTTGTCTCCCAAAGCGTTTGACTGAATTTCTGTAGGGAAGAATAAATGCGTAATGTTTTTTTAAAAGCATCTCTGCTCCCTAAGCTTCTTGACGAATTTAACAAATAAAGGTTTCCTTCTTGGAATATGTGTTATTCTCTCAAAGCTATCACTCAGCTCTCTCATGCATATGTGAATTACACACCTTTATGAATATGTAAATGTTGCGAGAATGCCTCATTAATTGGTAATTCATGCATTTTTCACAAGCCCAATACTTTGCCAGTGTAGTCTGAGGAATTATCAGCCAGAAGTTAAAAAAGGGATTCATCATCACGTTTTCAGAGGTTTTGAGCTACATCTGTAATTTGTGTGATTCAATGAATATGATTTGCGTAGCTTTTTATGGCAGTATCGTTGCAGCTGTCTCATCATATGATCTGTGGATTTCTACTTGAAATTTGCAAGTGCACTTATGATGTTAACAGGCATATTTCTCCATGTAGATGTTTGCTTACATTGTTGTAATCTGGTAAAAAAAATTAACATGTAGGCGTCTCAAATGATCTTTCTCAGTGTGTTCCATTTGATATGACTCCTACGACTCATTACTACTACTTTTTATATTATTTTACATATGTGATGAAAAATGATAAAATGTCAAAAGAGCATCTCATGCAACGCACACAGTTGCAAAGTGGAGTCAATCAAGAAGCCTTATAGAAGCATCTTTTCCATGTGCGCTGAGGTTTTGCATATCTCTCTCCAGAGAAAATGTTCTAGTATGAGAATGTTAGAGTATTAGAAACGTGGAATTGAGCAAAATGCTCAAAATAATTTAGTTTTGCAGCAATGTTTTGGCTGCTGGACAAAATTGGCACTTCAAACTTCATAATCCAGGAATTTAAGTGATTCCTGTAGATAATAATATCTTCATAAATAACAAGTCAGGCTAAAAGAAAATGTTATTGCTAACTATGTGAACAGCTTGCAATATTTCCTTGCTCACAGACAGACTACTCTAAAAATAACAAAAATAAATAGAATGAAACTTCTACTGAAGTACTCAGTATTCAATGTAGATCTTCTTTAAATTCTATTCTATTATCCATACGCCAGCCAATCACTCAACATACACCAAGTTTCTCTGAGGGTTTTTGTGTCGGTGTGAGCGTCTTGTTTAATCTTGGTATCCGCCTGAATTAAATACACTACCTACAGTTATGCTGCCTTCGGGTTTCCTGGACATTGTTAAATCATCACCACGTTGTACACCCACCAAGAGCAATTGTAAATACAGTATATCGGTGTGTACTGTCCAGTGCACATTGCTGGACCATGAATTTAACATGAAGGTGTAGAGGCAGACGTACTTGGGGATGTTGCCTTTTCTGTTGGGGGTTCAAGTCCTCTACCTTTCAGATGCAGCCACTTTGTGCCTGCCTCCCTATTGGCACACAGATATATTTATGCAAATGGAGGGGGGGGGACCTTGTTGTAAACATGAGTGTCCTCTGAGGAAAGGGTGCCAGGGGGACTCTCAAGTAGTATATACGGGGGGGTAAAATAAACGAACAAATGTGTCATCATAATGATGTATACCACTTATCTATTCAAAAGTACAACATTAAATCATTCATCTGGATTACTTTAATAAAAGTGTACTCGTTTTGAATAATGGGTTTTGGGGTGGGGGGGGGGGGGGGGGGGGGGGGTTGATTTAGTGTCTTTGCTCTCACTCAAGCCGTTCTCTGAGGTAAGAAAGCAAATCAAGTTACTTGGAGATATGGATCATGTACTGAAATAACCATTGGCTCTTTCCCTATCAGTTATTTGTTACAAACTTGACTGAGTAATGAGTCAAACACTGGCAGGAAGCAGAGGGCCCCCATCTTTGCCAACTTTGCACATGCCTATTGGCGTTCCCACACGGTTGCTGCTGTTGATGGTCAGTCGAGCTCTAAATGCAGCTTCTTGCATCTCAATGTGATTTTGATTATGATGTTATGTATGAATTACCTACAGTACTCAAGTATACTATGAAACATGTCTGTTTAAGATCCTTATCCTTCACACCACCATGGCTGTGCTTCTACTACGCCTCAAGATATGAAGGGCCACTTAATCGCTAGACAGTCCAGGAGACTGTTGGAAAAAGAGTGGAGAAACCCCACTGTTGAAATGAGAATCTGCTGTTTAAGCTTTTATAAAAGCACAGTTACAATTTTGGCATGTATTGACCAAAGACGAGGGAAGGACAGAGGGTCTTTAAGGAAAGGTCTGCTGATTGGTCCCGTTTTGCATCCAAAAGCTAAGAGGACAGAAGGAGATAAATACCACCGTACACAAGGAACCATTCTTGTTTCTGTAGCAAGGTTAGAAGAGATCTGTTCATTGCACCTCTTGCTCAACGCATTTACTTGTACATCTGTAGGATTTGCTCCCCTCTGTAGGGGACATTTCTTGTCTCTGTAGACACTGTGGTAGTGATGAAAAACCAACATAAGATTAAAACATGGTGTCTGAGGAATTCAACATTGTTTCGCCTGCAAATTTAACATATTACAAATTATATTACACCGAGCTTGTCAAGCTTTTGGGTTCTAATAATTACTATGCAATCATATAGATGCAAGTGATATTAAATATTCATTTACTCGTTCCTTGAGGAATAATGGTGATGGAAAAATCTTGTAAATTGTTTTCCATTTTTAATGATTTTTTTTTAACAAAGCTAAAAAAAAAGAAGCTTAGCTGTGATCAGATGCATATTTGTCTGAATGTGACGAGATAGAATCGTGCGAAAGTGTTTTTCTCTGTGCATAGGTTGGGTTAAGACCTTCGTATTAACCTAAGGAGTTAAGTACCAAAGGAGTCCATGTATTTAAGCAAAGCAGTGCTACATTTCTCCCCTCATTCACGCTCTAGCCGAAGAGATTGACATAGTAATAAACTGATGTTAATTAGACACACTTTGAAATTCTCCATTCTGCTCGTCTCCATGCCCTAGTGGAGCTGGTGGCTTATTAAATCATTTGCTGCTCTTGGGTGATCTTCTTTTGAATCTTGGCCTGACCCTCCGGGCACAATTTATTTTTATTTCAAAAAAATTTTACCAGCAAATTTTGCATTAGTTCAAGAGAATTATAAATCATTATTACAGAGGCAGACACTTCAAACATTTTGTTTAAGAGCTTTCTGCTCAATGAGGCATCAAAGGAGATTCGCACTGATTCGCACTGATGACTGTTACGCTGGCACACATCCATTCATTAGCACATTTAAGTTGGCATGATCATGTTTTGTACATGGCCCACAAAAGCATATCTATGGCTGTCATCTTTGTAAGCTTTGTTATAGATTATAGAGGAGGTTCTGAATTACTTCTACTATAACACAGACGTTGCCAACAATTCCTTGTCCTGTCTAAAATACTGGCTGCATATGACAGCAAATAAAGATATGTTATTCTTCAGACAATGGCTCAAAGAGACCTTTTCCATAAAATAAATAATTGAAAAAGAAAAGTATGTAAAAAGATTCCCACTATTCTGAGGGGATGCAATATTTACACAAACTAATGTGTTAGAAATCCAAGAATTCTTCTGAAAATTGTTTTTTTTTTGCATTGTGATCAAAATCTTCCACCTACATTTTATTAAAGTTGAGCTATGCCACGAGAGAGTCTGACATACTGAAGATGTTCATGTAAATGCAGTTTGAGTCATACTGCACATATCACTCACTCAAAAAGGAACTATAATACAAGAAGATTTTTTTCAGTGTAAGCCTACTTCTTGGCACATGCAAACACTATAGAGATGACATGTACTGTACATTTTGGAGAATGCATCTCCCGAGATATACTAGGTAGTAGAGGTGGGAATCTCTAGGCACCTCATGATTTGATTCCGATTCAGAGGGCTACGATTCGACTGTTACACAATTATCGATTCATCTTCATGCATCAAAATGTTTCTATACATGATTTATTGTTTCTCACTGTGAGTATTTTTTAAAACTGCATATTTGTAATGATTCATAATTAAAAAAACAATGAATTTACTTCTATTATCTTTTATTAGTTCAATATCTGTAACGAATAGAAGAGATGTGTCAACTGGAGGGTTACATTGCCAAGCATTGCAAAGAGAACCAACAAGAACCAACAAAAAAAGTTGCAATCTACTTCGTGATTCACTTCGCCCTTCCCTAGTTGGGCGGAAGAAGAAGCTAAAAGCTTCCATATGTTAGCTTTTGAGCCAGAGGGTGCCGGTGGGAATCTATCCATATTTGGCTGCTCGAGCTCAGCCGCCCTCACCAAAACTCTGCTGGTAATAGCTATCTTAGAACGTAAACAACGCACGTGTATTACGTCTGTTGCGTTCGGGAGCAGCCGTAAGGAATGGACTGCTTGGTGTGTCACAGAATTGTTACAGGTGATCATAACGTGAGTTTGAAATTTCCGATTATTGAGTTTTCTGCATCGAGTCATAATCTTTGAAGAGAGAATTGCGATGCATCTAAGAATAGATGTATTCCCCCCCCACCCCTACTAGGTAGTAAGACATCGAAGATATGTCATTATGTGAAAAATATATTTTGTAAAAGGGATTTATAGATTTGAATAAGCTTCATTACTGCACACTATGCCAACCAAGAATCCCCACTGACAGTGGGGATTCTTGGTTGGCATAGTGTTCTTGGTTGGCATAGTGTGTCCCCACTCATCCAAAGAGCTGATAGAGTTCAAGTCTCAGAACTGAATCCATGATCTTTATTATCATCTAATTAGATGGCATATTCAACGTGCATTGAACCAGTGTAATTGTAAGACTCCAACGGAGTTGTGAATAATGCTATTGTTAGCATTTTAGCAATGCCTTGGGCATGACTAATAGAAGAGAAAGTAGCCTTAGTGTCAACTATAGTGGCATGATTAGCGTGGCTTTGTCTTCCAGTCCAACAGATCTACAAAATACAGCCAGCTAGCTCAATTAGCCTCCACCCAGAGGAGGCAAAGCCCTTTGATTTGCCCTGCCTTTTAAATATCTACTATAATTCTAATATGTCTCATTATGTACCACTGACCAGCAATCTTAAACACTGAGAAAGATCACAGGAATGTCCAGAATAATTTGCCTTATTAAAGCCCTATGTGCAGTTACAATTATTTCAAATGCATCGGCTCTGAAACACACATTCATTCCAACATCCAGCATTATTACTCTAAGAATAAAGACATCCCTCAGTGATTTAGACCATTAGATTCCGTTGATCATCAACACAGACAATTTTTTTAACCCATTCAAACAGTAAAATATACTGCATGCATAGATAAAAGTCATAATAAAATATGATTTTATGCAAAGAAGGGACAGATCAAAAGAAAGTTTATGGAAAAAAATCAGGAGTGGTCATTCTGAATTCTAAGTTATTCGATGTTTGAAGTGCCAGATAGTGCAAAGTAATGTACTACAAAATAAGAAGACGAATGAGAGGAAAAAAGGAAGAGAAAAAAGGAGGAGGAAGACATGTTATGGCAATCGAGTGGGGCCTGGACAATATCTGCATAATGAACATCATATTGAGGCTGTTGGTTTCCTCAAATCTAATGTGCATTGCGCATGGACTGAGAAATAGGGACTTTAGATCATATTGAAAAGTATTAATTTATCAGTTTATTGGTTTTGCAGTTAAGTACAGAGTATTTCCTTTGAAGGATTTGGCAGTTATCTCCACTGTGGTTTTGCGCTTAAAAGATGTAAAAGCCCTTGTCTGAAAAAAATCATCTGACTTGCTTTTTTAAAATAGTTACTCTGTTCCGGAAAAAAGACTTGAATGAATTATTGCAGTCCATTTATGTTGTTAGTTGATCTTGGAGCCCTGAAAATGTAAGATGTCAGAAATTTGGCACCTTGTTGAGACAGACACATGTTCGCTTCTAGAATCACTGCAGCAGAATCAAACTTTGTCCGTATGTTTCATATTAAGACTCTGGTTTTAAAAGTTCTGAACTAGTCCACTAAATTGTAATGCCATTTTTCCAGAACCTGTATTTTCAATATGACTCCTGCAGTTAAGGATGCAATGGTGTGTGGTTTGAAATGTAACGTTGGCTCCCTGGAACAGTTGTCATCTGCTTTCTTGTGACTCGTT